>NC_136057.1:373192741-373792741 GCF_964261635.1 Lissotriton helveticus | reverse complement strand
ATACTTGGACGACTGCCTTATCAAGGCAAATTCTTTTCAAACCACAAACGCACTTGTTCAAAGATGTATGTCACTCTTCCATTCTATGGGTCTCTCCATAAACTTCGAAAAATCTCATCTGATTCCATCACAGAGAAAGACCTTTTTGGGAGCCGAATTGGACACCCAGCTAACTCAGGCCTTCGTCTCAAAAGAAAGGCAACACAAGGTCTGCAAGCTAGTTCGATCATTGCTATCAAAAAGGTGCGTTTCTGTTCGACTATACAAGTCTTTCCTATGGATGATTTCTTCCTGCATCCCTTTGATACCAGACTGCCGTTTCAGAATGAGACCTTTGCAAGAAGAACTCAACCTTCAATGGTTGCAGATTTTGGGGTCGTTCGACGATATCGTTCACATCACTCCTCAGATGCGAGAAGCCTTCCTTTGGTAGATTCAAATAAGGTACGTAAAAGAAGGATGCACATTCCTGGTCGAACCGCCGAATTTAACTATAACCACAGATGCTTCCCTCGAGGGTTAGGGGGGGGCGCACCTTCAAGGAATGACAGTAAACGGCAAATGGAGCATCCAACAAAAGAGGTGGCATATCAATCTTCTGGAGTTGCGAGCCATTTTGTGGCCCAGAAGTCATTTTGTACCATCATCCGGGAAGCCTCAGTTCTAATTCGAACAGACAATACTACAAGTATGCTTAGTTAAACAAGCAGGGAGGAACGAAGTCAGCCCTACTCTCTCAACAAGCTTAAAAGATCTGGGATTGGGCGATTCGTCACAAGATCAGCCTTTCAGCCATTCATGTACCACGATTCTCCAATATTCTAGCAGATTCCCTCAGCAGGTCAGCAATATCTACTCACGAGTGGGAGCTACATCACCCAACTGTAAACCGAGTCTTTCGGGGGTGGGCCACCCAGTTCTGGACCGGTTTGCGACCAGCCAGAACCGCAAATGCCCATCCTTTGCAAGTTTGGTTTCCCCACAATGACTCATGCGGGAATGCGTTTTCGATGAATTGGTTGCAGATATTTGGCTACGCCTTTCCTCTGATTCCATTGGGTTCCAGAGTTCTCCGCAAGATAGAGAGACAACCTTGCCGCATAATTACACCCGGACGATAGGGCATACTCCTTTTTTTCGGGGGCACACAAGATCCACTCGAGGCTAGACTATATCTTCATGGCACGCAATACACAGACGACGGATGACACGGCCGAATACCACGCGAGGGGGGGATCTCAGATCACTCCCCGCTCCTGGTGTCGGTGGGGGGGAGGGCCTGGACAGGGAAAGGGAAGACATGGAGGTTGACAGCATGGGATCTGCAAAATGCAACCGTACTGAGGGGAATCAGGGCAGATATTAAAGCATATGTTGCGGAAAATCGGGGCTCTGTCTCGTCTAAGGTGGTCTTTTGTGAGCCCTTTAAGGCAGTAATGCGAGACGGAACGAAGTGCAGGCTGGCAGAGGAGGCCCGGAAAGTGCGAACTGAGGTGGGGCTGCTGGTGGGTCAAATACTGGATATGGAAAAGGCATACCTACTCCATAGCACACCGGAGACCCTTAGAAGGTTAACTGATGTGCAAAGCCAATACAGAGAGGTACTGACGGGGGTGGCCAAAACACAGGCGCTGGCGACGCTGCATCGGCTGTATGACATAGGGGACAAATCCGGGAAGCTACTAGCGTGGCTAAGCAGGAAAGAGAGGGATGCCAAATGGGTAGAGCAGGGCAGAGACGCCCAAGGGAAGCAAGGAAACTTGGGACGATGGAGGACGCCCTACAATATATGGCACAGGTTGATCTCTCGGTACTGACAGAAGAGGACCAGGGTGCATTAGAGCAATACAAAAGGTGATGATGGACGGAGCGTTTGAGCAAATCAAACACTCACCCCCAGTCAATTGATCTGGGTTTAATCCATCACCATTCTTTAGCCCACTCAGCCACCCCATTTCAGTCGTGGCTATATGCAAATCAGTCTGACCCTGTGCCTCATGGGAACAATCCAGCCCGAACTGCCAAGCCATGTCTTCCATGGACCAGAAACAAGCATCCTGGGACCGGTTTCGGATTCATAATCCGAAATGCATTAGAGGCAGATATTAAGCTAGACGACGTTAGGGAGGCCCTGACCAAATTACGACCGGGAAAACCCCCCGGGCCCTAATGGGTTCCCGGCGGAGTTTTTTTTAACGCTCTTCGGACTTAGTGGCCCCTCATATACTGGGACTCTTTGAGGAGGCAGTCCAGGTGGAGGTGCTACCGCCGGACCTCCGGATGGCTACGATCATTCCAATCTATAAAGAGGGTAAGCCGGCAGAGGAGTGCGCATCGTACCGCCCCATTTCCCTATTAAACATAGAAGTGAAGCTCCTGGTGACTATCATGGCCCGTAGACTGAGGGGGTGATAACGGGGCTCGTCCACCTGGACCAGACAGGTTTCCGCCCCGATAGGGCCACCAGGTTGAACCTTAGGCGGACGCATAATTGGCTGCAAGAGGTGAGCGAGAGGCGGGATCCCCATTGGTTCCTGTCTCTAGATGCCGAAAAGGCATTAGATGCAGTCCACTGGCCCTTCCTGGAAGGCGTGTTGATAAAGTTTGGTTTTGGTCCCAAGTTCCGGAAATGGGTACAACTGTTATATACGGACCCTAGGGCGAAAGTCAGGGTCAACTGGGTCCTTTCCTGGGATTTCCCGGTACGGAGAGGCACCAGACAGGGGTGCCCGCTGTCCCCACTATTATTTGCACTAATGATTGAGGTGTTGGCCGGGGCAATACGGCAGAATGCGGATATATGGGGGTTTCGGCTGAGACCGTCTTATGCGGCAGAGGAAAAAATATCCCTGTACGCAGATTATGTCCTCCTATATATCACCTGCCCGGACACCACCATACTGACTTTGTTCGCAGAATTGGAAAGATACGGAGCCCATGCCGGTTAACGGATCAACTGGCACAAGTCGGTAATATACGATCCCCGAGGCCTGAAACAATGGTCGGGGTTGCCAGAACGGTTGCAAACGACGAAAGAGGGCTTTCAGTACTTAAGAGATTTTGGTGACCATGGACAGGGCCTGCTCCTACGAGCGGAACATCAGGAGAATTATGCAGAATTTTGTGGACGACGCAAACCGGTGGCGGTTGCTTCCGCTCACAATCCTGGGCCGGGCGGCGATGTTTAAAATGGTGACGCTGCCGCGGTTCCTCTATGCATTTCAGAATGAGTATTATCCTCTCCCTACTAGGATGTTCCGGGAACTAAATGCAGAGTTGAGAGCCTACCTCTGGTTGGGGAAACAGCCTAGAGTAGCATTATTGACCCTTAACAGGCATCAATATAGTGGGGGGATCTCGTTGCCCAATATGGAAGCTTACTACTGGGCAGAACATCTGGCCCCTGTTAATGACTGGCTACATGCCCCCGCCTCGCACCCCACATACGCTTTGGAGAGGAGCGGTATGGCAGACCGTACTTGTACCTACTATTTGTACGGGGGCAAAGGGAAAGGGGACTTGCTCCCGGCAACCAGGCTCACCCTGACAGTTTGGAATAGGGCGTCAAAAAGAATAGGCTGGGAAAAGAAACCGACTAAACAGACTCCATTGTGGCATTGTACATGGTTAAAAGAATTGAACAAAGTAAAAGGGTTCCGGAGATGGGATGACCTAGGGATATCGGCGCTGGGAGACATGATTGCGAGAGGGGTGCAGAAATAGTTTCAAGCGCTACAGACAGAGTTTGGGCTACACCGCACCCAATACTTTAAATATGTACAGTTAAGACATGCCTGGCGAGCAGAGGAATCCCAACTGGGAGCACTCCAAGAATATGCACCCTTGGAGGGACGCCTCCTTCAGGAACAAATCCCGGACAGAGCGGTTTCCCTAACATACAGAACACTGATGAATAATATGCCTGAAAGCTTGATCACCCTTAGGAGGAAGTGGGAGGGGGACGTGGGAGAGATGGACGATGTGGATTGGGATACGGTATTGATGCACCCGAGGGAGGTGGCAATTAAATCCAGATTACGACTGATCCAATACAACATCCTTCATAGAACATACTTTGATAGGGAGCGCATGCACAAGATAGGACGGGCGGTAGATACGAGCTGCTTGAGATGTGGTCACGACAGAGGGAATTTCTACCACACAATATGGTCCTGCTCCACACTCCAAATTTATTGGGGGGAGGTACTGGGGGAGCTGGGAGAGATACTAGAAACCACCCTGCCGATGGATCCTAAGCTGGTCTTACTGGGCATGACCAACGATGTGGACCTAGCACGCCCGCTACTGATTTTCGTGGTCCTGGCCCTAGTGGTCGCCAAGAGAGATGTGGCAAGGACGTGGGGGGATGCGGCGGCGCCGCCTAAATTGGAGGAATGGAGGAGAGGGCTGGATCTTTACATGGCAGCTGAGCGAGTCACCTATAAAGCGAGGGGGTGCCCTAAGAAATTTGGTAGCGTGTGGGGTAAGTGGAGGCGGTATCATGGGTTAGATGGAGGCCTTTAAGCATAGAAGTATAGGAGGGTCCAGTTGTTGGAGCCGGCGGCTATATGAGTTGAGGTACTCGGATCATGATGGGAGGGCCCTTAGCACTGAGGGGTGGCCGGAGCTGAAGGGGAATGTACTTTTAAAAAAAACATTTTTACTGAAGATGCTTGGGGACGAATGGGACGGATGTGGTGACTAATACTGACATGCCTGTTTTGTTGTGGAATAATAAAATGCAGATAAAAATGGTTTAAAAAAAAAAAAAAACTTGCCGCATAATTCTCATTGCTCCCAGATGGATTCGCCAATACTGGTTCACCAAACTTCTCCTTCTTTTGGAGTGCGATCCCATACAGTTTCAACCAATACCGAACCAGCTGTCCACCTAGAACAGACGGATCTGCCACCCGGACCCAGCATCTCTGAAATTAGCAGCATGGCTCCTCAACACCTTGAATTTGCACACCTGAATATTCCTGCAGACTGTCAAGTTTTAGCTACTGCTCGAGCGCCTGCTACTATTAAACCATACAAGCTAAAATGGAAGAGATTTTGCATGTGGTGTCAATCTGCCAAGATACATCCGATTCAGGCAAAACCAAAACAAATGTTGCCGTTCTTTCTTCACCTAGCAAGATTGGGCCTATCTCATTCCACTTTGAAAGCGTTCTTGGTGGCGATTACATGGTATCGACAGGACTGATCTATTTCTCTTTATTCAACTAGAGTCATTCAGCAATTCTTCAATGGATTGTTTCGGATTTCCCCCCTTATTCGGCATCCACCTCCATCCTGGCATCTTAATCTGGAGCTTACACAACTTATGCGGCACCCCTTTGAGCCTAGTCATAAAGTGGACCTAAAGTTACTTTCTTGGAAAGTTTCTTTGCTATTGGCTCTGACATCAGCAAGGAGAGTCAGTGACGTTCACTATTAAACCACCTTTTCTTCAATTCACCTCAAAATCAGTAGTGCTACGCACCAATCCTAGCTTCATGCCAACAGTACCTGCCGACTTCCACCTTAATGAGCCTATAATTTTAAAGACATTCTTTCCAAATCCACGGACCACTGCAGAAAGGGCCTTGCATTCCCTTGACATCAGAAGATGTCAAGTTTTATTTACAACGGACTGCAACATTCCGTAAATCGGACCAGGACTACAAATATAGATGTATATATATTTTACATATACTGTGCTTTCTGGAACATTTTATTTATGAAAATACTGTATATCTTATTGTAAAAATGATTAACTAAATGCTGGAGAGAGCATTCAAAACCACCTGGGCCGTAAATGGTGACGATACCAAGCTGGCAATTAGATAATGTCTGCCAGCACGTTGGGAGAGAGGGAGAAATTGTTCAATGAAGAAACCAGTGTGAATACGGAAAGCACAGCCCAAGGTGCTGTTACAGGATCAAATGAGTGGTACAAATAGCAAATTGAGGCAGCTTGAGCAGTTTTGCATAGTAAACAAACTTAGTGGGGGAACACAAATCCCTACAAAAGTGGTTGGATGTGGGGTGCATACTGAGGGGCTTATGAATATTAATTGCTGCAAACTTCGAAAATCCGAACCCTAAAATGCTCACACAATGGGCGGACAGCAAGAAGCATCTAACCGTTTAAATCTATGCGTAGTTAAGTATGCAGAGATTGACGGATTGGCTTTGCAACAACAAATAGGTCAATTAAGTGATGAATTTGATAAGAATGCACAACAAGAGTTTGTGAAAAATTATTACAATGAGATTACTATCCGTTTAAAGAAGCATGAGGAAATTCTCAAACAAGGCAAACGTTCAATCAGAGATAAGCTTGACTACGGACAAGGCCAGATTTGTACCTTTGCATGCCGCTTTGACAATTTAAAGTGACAGATGCTAGTTGATTGCAATAAGTTGTTGCAAGTGAGCAAATCTACAGAGACCGTATCTGAATTGAGTTCGGCAATTGAAATGGACCTAGAAGAGGGGTCTATTACTGCATGAGGTACCATTACTGTTGCTGGAAGTCTCTCTGTGGTTGATGAATTGCATATTTTAATTATAGATCGGCCGCAGACAACGCAACCAAATGCTCAAAAACGACAGAAGTGGAGGCTGAGAAAGCACAAGTGGCGAAACATCTTCAGTAGCAACAAAATCAAAGCAGAAACCGCTATGAAATAGGAAATAAATGGAGTTCATTTTAAAATAATCATTAATCTTTCTGAAATTGTTTTGACTAAAGCAGAACATTTCTTTCTTTAGGAATATCATATTGCCCAGAGAGGTCCTTAATTACAGTCAAACACGTATCAACATTTTCAAATTAATTTGGAGATTAAAATCTCATCTGATATAAGGCAAACAAGAAACCGTATATGATGTGACAAGTGATATGATTAGCAGCAGTTGAAAATTTCTGATTTTCAACTTATGAAAGAATTGTAAAAACAAATCTTTAGGCGTCATGGAACCCCAAACAATACATTTAGATATGTGGAGAATCTAATACGGTCTTTAAACCGACATCGACATTTCTCCCAGTAATTCCTAGAGAATCAATCAATATGTTCAATGACTTGATTATATATGGAGCTAAGACTGTACACCTCTACGAATAAAGGGCAATCTAAATGGAACCCTCAGACAAAAGAAATGTAGCAATCTAACGAGCAAGCTTCAAGATGAAAAAGAGCTGGTATTAGGAATTACGACCAAGGGGGTTAATATTGTTTTATGGCTAATGGATATGTACAAAACAGAAGCCTGTGAACAGCTGAATAACACAACGTGCTACACTAGGTGTAGGCGTGGGTATGTTCGCCCAGCCAGGACCAGTTTTCACAGTGAATTAATCGAATGGATGAACGCAGGTTTATCAAATCAGGATGTATATCTGTTCCTAAGAAATGACAACCCAAAAAAAAATTTCTATTTGATACAGAAGGTGCATAAAAATCCTCTACACTCACCAGTAAGATCAATAATAGCACGAGATAGTGTTTGAAAACTCAATCAATCAATCAAAGCATTTGTATAGCGCGCTACTCACCCGGAGGGTCTCAAGGCGCTTGGGGAGGGGGGGTCCGCTACTGCTCGAACAGCCAGGTCTTGAGCTGCTTCCTGAAGGCGAGGTGGTCCTGGGTCAGGCGGAGGTGGGTCGGGAGGGAGTTCCTGGTCTTGGCGGCGAGGTAGGAGAAGGACCTTCCCCCTGTGGTGACTCTTCGGATGCGGGGGACGGCGGCGAGAGCGTGGCCGGTCGATCGGAGCTGGCGTTTGGGAGCGTAGAAAGTGAGGCGGCTGTTGAGGTATCCTGGTCCTTGGTTGTGCAGGGCTTTGTGTGCGTGGGTGAGGAGACGGAAGGTGATTCTCTTGTTGACCGGGAGCCAGTGCAGGTCTCGCAGGTGATGTGGTTGCGACGGGGGATGTCCAGGATGAGCCTTGCTGAGGCGTTCTGGATCCCCTGGAGTCTCTTCTGGAGTTTGGCGGTGGTTCCGGCGTAGAGGGCGTTGCCGTAGTCCAGTCGGCTGGTGACGAGGGCCTGGGTGACCGTCTTCCTGGTCTCGGTGGGGATCCACCGGAAGATCTTGCGTAGCATGCGTAGGATGTTGAAGCATGACGAGGAGACGGCGTTGACTTGTCTGGACATGGAGAGGGATGAGTCCAGAATGAAGCCCAGGTTGCGTGCGTGGTCTGTTGGTTTGGGTGCGCTGCCCAGGGCGGGGGGCCACCAGGAGTCGTCCCAGGCGGAGGGTGAGGATCCCAGGATGAGGACTTCCGTCTTGTCCGAGTTCAGTTTCAGGCGGCTGTTCTTCATCCATTCGGCTACCTCCTTCATCCCTTTGTGTAGGTTGGCTCTGGCGGTGGCGGGGTCGTTGGTGAGGGAGAGGATCAGCTGGGTGTCGTCGGCATAGGAGATGATGTTGAGGTTGTGCTGTCGTGCGATGGCTGCGAGGGGACTCATGTAGACGTTGAAGAGGGTTGGGCTGAGCGAGGAGCCTTGAGGAACGCCGCAGATGACTTCGGTGGCTTCTGATCTGAACTGTGGGAGGCGGACTCTCTGTGTCCTTCCGGCGAGGAAGGAGATGGTCCACTGCAGCGCCTTCTCCCGGATTCCGACGTTGCTGAGGCGCTGTACTAGGGTACGGTGGCAGACGGTGTCGAAGGCCGCGGAGAGGTCTAGGAGGATGAGGGCCGCTGTTTCTCCGTTGTCGAGCAGGGCTCGGATGTCATCGGTGGCTGCGATCAGGGCGGTCTCGGTGCTGTGGTTGGTCCTGAAGCCAGACTGCGAGAGGTCGAGGGATCCGTTCGTCTCGAGGAAGGCGGCCAGCTGCTTGTTGACGGTCTTCTCTTTGACTTTTGCGGGGAACGGGAGCAGCAAGATGGGTCGGTAGTTCTTGAGGTCGGAGGGGTCGGCTGATGGCTTCTTTAGTAGGGCGCTGAGTTCGGCGTGCTTCCAGCTCTCCGGGAAGGTAGCGGCGTCGAAGGAGGTGTTGATGATGTCCCGCAGGTGGGGTGCGATGACAGCGTCGGCCTTGTTGAAGACGTGGTGAGGGCAGGGGTCTGTCGTAGATCCGGAGTGGATGGTGTTCATCGTGCGCATGGTGTCTTCGGTGCTGATCGGGGTCCAGGCACGGAGGGTGGTGGTGGGGGGCGGTGGTTCGGTCGTGGCGAGCGTCGGTTGAGTGCTGAAGCTGTTGTGTATGTCCGTGATCTTGTCATCGTAATACATTGACATTTTTAATCAAGATCATGTCAGGAACCTGCTATCATATATCAAGGACACAGGATTTCCTCAAGAAAATATGACATCCCCATGCAAGATGATTACTTGTTAATGATTTTAGATGTGACAACATTGTATACAAGCATATGTCATTAAGATGGGTTGCATGCAGTAGAGCATTTCTTTAAGGATCGGCCTTTTGTCTGTTGTCTTAGTTGTGCCTGGAGGATAACTACTATATGTTTGCTAAGGATATATATCCATCACTTGAGGGGCACAGCAATGGGCACCTGTTTCGGCCCTAGCTGTGCTTGTTTGTATATCGGCTGGTGGGAGGAACATGTGGTTCTCAATGATTACAAATCTTAATGGCATGAGCACGTGATATTGTGGGCACGTTCTATTCATCCCATGTTTGTCATTTTGAGGAGTTCTTTGGACAGTGGCAGTTTATTTGTGAAATGCATTAATAATAATACCTTAAATCTACAGTTCCAGTCAGTTTCCTAGATTTAGAGGCTTTGTTGAAGGCGGTAGGATTGAAACAAAGTTATTTAGAAAGGAGACCACTGGTAAGACAGCTGTGAAGATGATATGCTGGTATGTTAACAAGACTAGATTTAGAGAGAAGATATATGCTGGAGATCTTCCAGAAACAACTATGGTAGTGGTTAAGCAGAGTAAGAGTGAATCCCTGTTTTCTAACAAGACTAAATAAAGGGGAAAGAATACTAACTCAGTCATTAGACTGACTACATCAATAAGGATAAGACCCTGAGAGCAACTATTTGCAAGCATTGGCATTTAATAAAAGGAAATTCACGGATAGGATCTTTGAACAAAATGTCTGCTTGTCCATGGGACAGGTTGCTTCATAAATCTACTTGCCCTGTAACAAAATCCACTTGTCCCTTTCGTGCCATGTAGTGTGGTGACAAATTATGGCAGCAGTCTCATTCTACAAGAGTTCTTATATAGCCGCTCTGATTATGCCAGTGCTCATACCATAGTAGGGTTTGAATCCTAGCAATCCCATTATTTCGCCATCTTTCCGCAGATCTACATACGGTGGCTGAAGGTAGTGGTAATCCATAGTAGTAGGGTTTGAATCCTAGCAATCCCATTATTTCGCCATCTTTCCGCAGATCTACATACGGTGGCTGAAGGTAGTGGTAATCCATAGTTTCAGGATTGGAATGCCCTTTTGAGTCAGTGCAAATCTATGAACATGCATGTTTTAAGGGTTTTCACCAGCACTTCTCTGATCTTTTCCCATACTGAGAAAGATTGGCAATTTACTCCTGACAATGGATGATGTAAAACTTCTACCAGGATTGATAAAAAAGTGGTTGGAGGGAAAGTGAACTTGAAAACGCTCAGTAGATTTTCACATAAGCAAATCCACACATGCATCACGGGGCGTGGCCTAACTGGCACCAATGGCGGTCGTGTAGAGCACGAGCTCCGACCAGCCACCGCTTATCCTGTCAAACCATCCTTGCCCTCAGCATCTCTAAGGGCGCTGCCTTCACCCACGGGGTCGCCTGCTCCGGGGGCACTGTCCGGTGTCTGCGGCGGTGACACTGCGTGCTCCGAGCGACGAGCGGAGCCCAGGAAGAGGGGAGAGGCCTGCCTGGCCGCCGAGCCTAAACGCTGGGGCCTCGATTTTCGTGAGGCCCGGGAAGAGTCCCCAGCATCGGCGGCGGCCGCGGGACAGCGAGGCAGGCACGGGCGGGACGCGGCTCGCTCCACTGCACACGGAGCCGAGCGCGCCCAGGATCCTGGCTGGAGCGGGGGCAGCGGCACACAGGGAGCTGTGGATGGCGCAAGAAGGCCCCTGGGAAGGACGGAGGAGGCCCTCATTCTGAGGCGGCCTACTGAAGCGGCCGCCATTTTGAGGCGCAGGGTCGGTCCCCGAGTGGCCTGGAGAGACTGCTGGGCCCACGGCACCCTTGCTGACTGGGGCCCCCGGAGTGAAACATTGGCTGAGTGGCCCCCCATGGATTTGCTGTGCTGGTGGTGGCTGCCGGCGGGATCAGAGACGACCCGCTGACTGCGGTGAGCGGTGGGGCCAGCGGAGCACTGCGGGGGTGTTGGCCTGTCTTCCCCCCTCCTCTCCGCCTCTCTCCTTTTTGGACTATAGTGCTGTCCCCCGGCGGCGGGGCTCGGGGGCCGGGTCGGGCCCCGGAGAGGGATCGCGAAGCCCCATGGCCGGTGGGGTCTCGCTTGAGTGGGGGCCCACTGGGTTTGCGGCAGGGGCCGGCGAGCCTTCCTCTTCTGACCGGGGGGTCCCGGTGGCGTGGTCTGGGGCCCTTATTGCTGGTCTGCTTCCAATCTGCGAATCTGATTCTGAATCTGTGACTCTGAGAATCTGCGCCCAGACGGTCTGCGGGCGGTGGAGGTTGGCCTGCGGACTTAGCTGTTGCCCTGCCTGACCGTGGACTTACAAGTTGAGACAGGTATTGGGGCGGAGAAGCCGATCGCCGGTGTCGCCTGACGCAGCCGCGATGACACGAGACCGAATGGGCGGCAGTCACTCCAAGCAGGGGACCCTCGACAAATTCACGGAGGCGAGTCAGGCGACTGGCACCACCGGACAACGCGGCACTATTAGCTGCGAGAACGCAGTCCAGGGATATGCTGGACACCAAGATCGGGGCGGTGGGAGCGGATGTTACGCTGCTCCGCCAGGACCTGCGGAACGTGGTGGAGAGAATCACTGGTGCGGAGACCCGCATTTCCGAGGTGGAAGATGATGTGACCGCGCTTAAAAAGAAGGTCGCAACCATGGAAAAAATACAGAAAGGCTTGGCCATGCGGGTGGAGGACGCAGAAGGACGGGCTCGGCGGAACAACCTACGCTTCGTGGGGTTTCTGGAGGGCTGTGAGTGGGACAACGTGGAGCGCTTTCTGGCCCAGTGGCTGGAGGGCTGGCTTCCCCCGGACACACTCTCCCGCTGCTACGTGGTGGAGCGGGCCCACAGGGCCCTGATGCAGAAGCCCCCTGTTGGAGCACGCCCGAGGCCGATCATCGCCAAGTTCTTGAACTACTCGGATCGGGACCTCATCCTGCGGCAGGCGAGGGTGAAGGCCCCTCTCATGCATGGCAATGCTAATATCCTCATCTTCCCGGACTACACAAGGTTGGTCCAGCAGCAGAGACAATCCTTCCTTTCAGCCAAGGCCCGCCTTCCGGGTCTCAAGCTTCAATATGCCTTGCTCTACCCAGCGCGGCTGTGAGTTATTTATAAGTCCCGCACGCTGTTCTTTCATTCCCTGGAGGAGGTGTTCCAATGGACGGATGAGATAGTGAAAATTCGAGTCAACGTGTTCCAGGGGGGAGAATCAGATTCTTCCTCGCGCGGAGTGGCCCGGGAGGGACTCAGGAGTCAGTGGCGACACCGTAGGAGGTCGGGCTCAGGATGTACATCGCGCTCTGGCTCAGCGCCTCCGCAGACAGGTCCGGCGTTGGAGCAGCAACACGAAGTGAAATGATGACTGGCACTTCCACACTGAACTGTATGTTTGGCAATCTTTGATGCTCAGGTGCGCTGTATTTGGGCTGGGTACCTGCCCCGTAGGTGCAGGTGGGTGGGAGGGACAGCTCCCCCGTTATGGGTGGTTACCAGGGGATCCATTGGAGGAGGTGGTTCATGGTCCCCTGTTGGGGACTAGGCCGCGATCTGACTGCGACCGGTGTTTCCACGATTGGGAGGTGCAGGGTGGGGGGGGGGGGGGGGGGGGGGGGGAGTTGGTGGGTTGGTTTGGGGTTGGGGGTTTTGTTTGCGCTTATCTTGCTGCTGTATGTTTGCCCTGTTCACTGCATGCTGGGCCATTGGGTCACCTGCTGCTTACATAGTGCTATCTTCACATGTCAGTTGCTGAAAAGGGAGGGCAGGTAGCCCCTGGCACCCTGCGCATATTGAGTTGGAATGTGCGGGAGTGTTGGATAAGGTGAAACGAGGGGCGTTTCTTCAGTTTGCCAAGAGGGCCGGGGCTCAGGTTCTATTGCTCCAGGAGACTCACTTACTTGGTACAAAGGCGCTATGCCTACAACGCTTTGGGTTTATATAGGTCTACCACTTTGGGTTTACGAGGGGCTCCAGGGGGGTCGCGATCCTTATACACCGTAGGGTCTCCTATGTACATGATAAACTTTGGTCTGACCCCCAGGGCAGGTACATTTTTGTCCAGGGTGGGGGGGGGAACAGGGTGACCCTTGGCAGTGTATATGCCCCGCCGCCGTTGCAGTGGCCCTTAGTGGAGAAGATTATGACCCTTTGGAGTGCCATGCCGGATACTCTCGCCATTGTTGGGGGGATTGGAATGATGTAATGGACCTCAGTAGTGATAGGTGGCGGAGTGGGGCGACTGACGGGGGAAGGGGAGTGGGGGACCTACTACCAAACTGCACGCCCTAGCCACGGGACTTGACTGGACGGCGACTGGAGGTAAAGGCATGGCTCACGTAGAGTATATACTTATCTCTCCTCGGTGCACGACTCGTTCTCCAGACTGGACTACATATTTGTACCTAGGGGACTGGCCCATAGGATAGTATCGTCAGAAATCTTGCCAAGAGCTTTATCCGATCACTCACCAGTGGCCCTCACGTTTAGCATAGGCCCGGCCAGACAGCCGTTCCGGTGGCGCATGTCGGGGTGGCACGTGTCCCAGGATGAATACAGGGAGCACATGACCAGAGAAATTGATTTTTACCTGACCTCTAACGAAGGCTCCGTGGACTCCCCGACTACCCTATGGGAAGCATTAAAATCCACATTGCGGGGGGTAGATATCTCCTAGTGCGCGGCGGCTCGTGGGAAGCGGCGGAGGGACTTGGTGCGGCGAGAGGCGGACCTGGAGGTGTTGGAGAGCAGGAGTCGGGAGGAGGGCGGTAGATCTGCTAGGCGACCAGTTTGTCTTGGCCCAACAGCAGTATGCCGTGGTCCTGATGGAGGAGGCGCGACAGGCCTGGCTGGCTACTCTTAGTCGGGTGTACCAATGGGGAGACAAATCTTGCAAGATGTTGCACCGCCTGTGTCAGGGCACTCAGCACGCCCAGCCACTGCCCCAGCTATTGGACCCAGCGGGGGACGCCTGTTCTAGAGCCCCCGGCAATTGCGGAGAGCTTTGCTGCATATTATGAGGGGCTGTATGCACCTCAGGAATGCTTAACGGCCGATGTCGTCCAGCGATTCATAGATGATCCCCCCCTGTGGTCGCTCTCGGACGAGGTGCGGGAACTCTTAGATAGGCCCCTCACTGACGAAGAGCTGGGCACAGCCCTGGGCGAGCTGAATCCCGGTAAGGCACCGGGCCCCAACGGCTTTCCTTGCGAATTTTTCCGGAGGTTTCATGTGCAGTTGGGTCCCCGCCTGTGTCCGGTGGTTGAGGAGGCGCGTGAAGGTGGCGTGCTCCGCCCGGATTGGAGACACGCCGAGGTGGTGGTCTTTCTGAAGCCAGGTGGACCCCCGGAATGCCATGCGTCCTATCGTCCGATCTCGCTGCTCAATACGGAGGCCAAGGTCCTGGCTAAGGCTCTGGCCACTAGGCTTAAGCCTCACATTGCAGATCTGGTCCATTCGGACCAGGCGGGCTTTATGCCCCGGAGGGCGACTCAACACAATATTAGGCGTGCCCAAGTAGCAATAGCAGCCTGGAGGAGTCTGGGGGAGCAGGCAGCGTTATTTTTGGCGGACATGGACCGTGCCTTGGATTCCCTGAGTTGGACGTATTTGTTTGCCTTGTTGCGACGCCTTAATGTGGACCCGCGCTTCTTGGACTATGTACAGCTGCTGTACACTGACCTCACGGCCTCTGTGCGTGTTGGGGGCGCATTTTCTAGGTCCTTCTCGGTTCGGCGAGAAACACGGCAGGGCTGTCCCCTCTCCCCCTACCTGTTAGCGCTCGCGATGGAGCCCCTGGCAGCGTGGGTCCACATAGATGCCCAGCTCAAAGGCTTTCGGTGGTCCTCCGGTCTTACTGACAGGATAGCACTATACGCGGACAACGTGTTGTTTTTCCTTACCGACTTGGATCGGTCGGTGCCGCGGCTGCTGCGCATTTTGCAGATATTTGGTGAGTCCTTGGGCCTCTATATGAACCCGGGTAAGTAAACGCTGTGGATACTTGGTGGACAGCGGCGGGTTGGAGATTGGGTGTCGGGCCTGCAGTTGGCGTCGGGAGGGATGAGGTACCTGGGGGTATATTTGTCGGAGGAAGCGGTTGTCTCCCGGGACGACAACCTCACCCTGGTATGGGATCGCACGCGTGAGGAAATGAGGGCGTTGTCCCGCATGCCATTGACCATCTATGGGAGGTCAGCTATTTTTAAAATGGTTGCGCTCCCGCGTCTCGTATATCAATTACAGAATCACCCACACCCGATTCCGCCTCGCTAACTCAGCACTAGGTGGGTTTTTATGGGGGGGGGGATGGTACGGGTGGCGTTAAGGACGTGCTTCTTTTCATCTTATACGGGGGGACTTGCCACATCAGATGTACTTTCTTACTATCAAGCAGCCCACCTATTGGTCTTAAATGATTGGTGGTATTGGGACAGGAGTGATCCAGCCTACGCGATGGAGCGGCACTTTGTGGGCTCGGCGTCCGTCCATACATTGTTATACTCTGTGCCGCTTCGGCGGGGTCTTCCATCTGCCACACAAGTGGTTTTCTCTGTTTGAAGCAAACGCTGCGCAGAATGGGTTGGGCGAATGTGCTAACTCAAGAAACCCATCTTTGGCACAATGGTCGCCTGCCCCAATTAGATGCTTTGCTGGGCTTCAGGGGGTGGGATGCGATAGGAATCTCCTCACTAGGAGACGTGATGTCGGGCTGCTCTCTGAAATCCTTTCAAAACCTACAGGACGAATTCGGGATGCCCCGTTCCCAGTTTTTTCAGTACCTCCAGTTTCGACATGCACTGATGCCATATCTGACCGGTCTAGAGCAACTCCCAGAATTCAGTCCGCTGGAAGCCAAGCTGTTCATGGGGGAGTTGCCAGACAAAAAACTTTCCCGTATATATCAGATGCTGGTTCGGCATTGTTCTTCCGATTTGCAGAGACTTCGGGCTGCGTGGGTGGGGGATGTGGGGGACTTAGAAGAAGAAGACTGGGTGGAGGCCTTAGTGGGCCCTAGGGAGGCAGCAATTTCCACACGCCTGCGACTGATACAATTTAAATACCTGCACCGCACTTATTTCACCAGGCAGCGTCTATGGAGGACGGGCATGATAGGCTCCCCAGACTGTCTTCGGTACGGGTCAGAGATGGGCACACTCTTACAAACTACATAGCGGTGTTCAGCTCTAAATAGATTCTGGACGGGGGTTTTCAGATGTTTATCCGAGGTGTTGGATTGGGAGCTTCCCCGGGACCCGAAACTGGCCTTGCTGCATGTTATGGAGGGGGTAGGGGGTAATCGATATAAACGGCATCTGTTGTTACTTGGCTTGACATTGGCGAAACGAGACATTGCTTAAGCTTGGAAGGCGCCCCAGGCCCCGCCTTTGGCCGCCTGGAAGAACGGCATGGACTTTTGTATGGGATTAGAGCAACCCATCTTTCGAGCCAGGGGGTGTCCCCGCAAGCACTTTAAGATATGGAAGAGGTGGGCCGACTACCGGGGGCTGGACTTGGACCCCCCACCTGAGAGGGCCGCCCTCCCGACAATCTGACCGATGGACCTCTGGTTATGCTCGGGTGGCGATTTGATGGACTTGGCGTGCAGACGAATAAAATTTGTTTAAAAAAGAAAAATCCACACATGCATCTTCGCTCATGATAAAATGCAGTTCACAAATATTTTCTAGGGCTACGATTTCTTGACCTACTTCTGTGAATTATTGAAAGCATTAAATCTTCACTAATAAAAGGACATATACTTTGGATTCACTTTTGAGATTTCTTTAATAATTTGGCCCCTGATTACGCCTGGTGTTAACCAAGACCGTTTGTGTTTATTAAAATTCTCTCTCTCTCCCCCATAAACTTTTGTTGAAACTGGTTATACCGATTTTCCATTAGGAATATTTTTGGGAAATAGTAGAACGTATCAACACATTTTATAAATGATACTGCAAAAAAAGTTGTACCTAAATTTTACAGTAGTTTAGCAAAAAAACATTTTATAGTTGAATTTTTTGTGAACATTTTATTTTGAAAGCAAAGAATCATCCATGTTGCTTTCAAGCTCCTGCAAATATATGTGTCTAATCAGATAGCATTCTGGGAGCATTATTCGTAGCCTCATACTGCTAAACTTTGAAAACGTGTGTACACCTGTTTATACTGGAACAGCTGTAAGCAGTGCAGACTGCGTTAATGAACCTTAAATACAAGTTCGAACAGCATTAGCTTATGAACACAAAAATGAACTTAAGTGAAGATCATGCCCTTCCATGATCCATAATGTGGTACTGTAAACTGACTGCCATAGGTTTTATGCTGCAACGTGTTGGCCTACTTGTCCCAAGGAGAAAATAGACATGAAAACGTGTTGTCCTTGACCCTAAACAATATGTCCTAGGCATCGAGCCATAGGAATTCCACACCCCTGCTCACTCACTCACTCTCGCCCTAATACATGCATATAAATATATTAATTTTAATGTGTTTTCTGGAACATTTCATTCATAATTTTTATAATAAGGTATTCTGTATATTTAACTGCTCGCTAAAGTTTTTACATACTTGACATTCACTGCTGGCACCGCCAGTGGTCAAAAAGTTACGTTTTCTAATCTTCTTAAGGAATGACCCTGTGTTCCACAGTAACCTGGGTATGAAATTAGTATTGTAAACATTGGTCCCTGCAAAATAATTTGCTCATTATTTTGTAGGAGTGGTTATTATTGCTAACCCACAGTGAGCAATATTTATAAATTAATCAATTTGAAAGGTAGTCTAAATTCACATTAACAACCTAAGTATATCCGGTCATGACGTGCATGTCAGTCTCAGGCATTGCTAGGTTACGTAGGAGGGAGAGACGTTAATCAGTGGTTAAGAGTTCCGGGCTGGTCATTTATTGTCGGTCCGTAGATGAATTGTCCGGTGAGGAACGGTGGTTACTGTCCTTCAATTTTTTACAGAAGGCGAGGGTGTCTGCAGGTCAGTCAAAGAACCTGGGCTTATCATCCACTGTTACTCACAATCTAGCAGGATATAGCATGCCATATGTAAGCTTCCTTAGCTGAGCCTTTGCTTCTGTAAATTTTCTCCTTGCCTCTTGAAATGTGAGCGTATAATCGGGGTAAATGGAGAGCGTGGCGCCCTGGAACTGCAGTGTTGAGTTCTTTCGGGCTCATCGAAGGTTCGTGTCCCGGTCTCTATAATTCAAAAATTTGGCCATGATGGGATGCGGAGGGTCTTCCGGAGGGCGGGCGGGTGCCCAAAAATCTGTGTGCCCTCTCTACTATGAATGCCTTGGAGAAATGCTGTGCTCCGAACAGGTAATTGAGGAGGGTTCTGGGTGCCTCAGGTTCGTCGACTCCGCTAAGCCCAGAATCCGCACATTGTTTCTCCTGGACCTTGCATCTGAATCTTCGTTTTTAACCACTTCTGCTTTCAGCAGTCCTTCTCTTTTTTTTTTTTTAACACGATGTGCCATTGCATTGGTCTGATCCTCGTGCGTGGACACTTGCTTCTCCATCCCATCTAATTTGGCGCCATGTCCATCCAGCCCCCATCCACCTCCCCCCATTCGGTCCAACCGGGTAGCTAAGGTGTCGATTCTGGCATCAGTGGCGCGGAATCCCGATTTAAGTTCGGCCATAATAGCTGCTGTACCCTCAAGGGAGGGAGGGTGGGCGGCCGTACCCTGATCGTTATCCGAGTCCGGTACTTGCCTTGGGCAATTGGCCACACTAGGCCTGTCGAAGGTGAGTCGCCATTGTTTGGGGTCTCTGCGGCCCCTATTCACACTGAGGCCAGATGTTGCTATCTTGGGTATGGGAACCCCAGTAGGGTCCAGCTGGAAGGACGTAAAGCAATCAGGTGGGTACCCCTCTTGCAGGTGAGAAAGGGGTGGCAGCCCCAAGGGTAATCCTTGTCCAGTGTTATACGAGGTGGGGAATGCAGCTACCTTGGTGCCTTAGTAGTTTGCCTCAGTGCTTGAATCAATGCAAGGAGAGTATCCCCAATGGGAGGGGGGAGGGGCCCAGGCAAGATGCGTTATTTGCCACCTAGTACTTTACTGTAAATGAGCAGGCTGTGGGTTTACTCAGGCCAGGGTTCCCCTGAGAGGCATGTCCGATGTGGTGCATGCTCAAGCCTGGCCGGCTATCCAGCAGTTGGTCTCAGAGCCAGAGGGGGCAGCAAGGTGGATACATCTGCCGCTTCTGCTCAAGGCCCCCTGCTGCCCCCGCCTCCACAGGAGTACCGGGGGCAATCCTGGGGCCCCCTCCCGCATCCTATGCTCAGCCCACCTCTCACTCCTTCACACCCAGACTTTGGAACTCTTTCCCCTTGGAGATCCGAGCCTACTCTGATCTTATGAATTTCAGAAGATCCCTCAAAACCTGGCTTTTTGAGCAAACCTACAACTGACTTTCTCTTGGATAACGACCTCTGCCTTTACTCCTACAGCGCCATGAAAACGCCCGGTGTACGTGCGCTTTACAACATATTCTTAACATAACAGATCAGGACGTTGTCCTCCGATATCCGGTATCTGCACTGGCAGCCCAGCCCGGACCCGACGATGAAGCCCCGGCAGGGCACTGCAGCCTCAGGCTCACCTGCGCCCCCTATCACCACAGGGCCTCTGAGGCAGGCCAGACACCCCCTCCCTCCGTACGGCCTCAGGCACATTGAACTGCGGTCTGGGCGTCTCACCCTCTGCAATGCAGGAATGGCCGGGGGTCATCTTTCGGTGATGGGCGGAGGGGCCCTGCAGGCCCGGCAGCGCCAGTGGCGAGGAGGGGGCCGGCCTCTGCCTCACAGCTGCTGGCCAGTCCGCCTACCATCCTGGTACAGGTATCGATGCTCCGCCGCCAGCAACGCTGTATGAGAAACTGAGGAGTGAGGAGGGCGGGCCCAGCAGGGCACCACAGCCCTGGACTCAGGCTCACCTGCGGCCACTGTTGCTGTGGGTCCTCCGAGGCCGGCTGGGCAGCTTCCCTCCTCAGTAGTCTCTGGTGGTGGCAGATCGGGGCGGCAGCATCACCGGGGGCATCCACCTCAAGGCCGCGCGGTGTCTGCACTGAACCCATGATGTTACGATGCTGATGGATATGCTAAACGCCTACTACTTTCAGGATTTTGGGCGGCGGGCTCTAGAGCTTTAGTGCCTTGCGGCCATTTTATTTTGGTCGACGGCCAGGCCACGCCCCGTCCCAGATAGGTTTAATCCTCAGTTTAGGTGCTAAAATAAGTTAATGGGCTCAGATAGATTGTTTAATGAATCATAACTGGGATTGCGTGAAAAATTGGAAATTTAGAGAAAATGCAATATATAAATACATTTAATATTCTGTTTCTTCAGTAAACTTCGAGTGTGGATAAAATATTTCTAAAGAGGTTCTCATCATATGCTGTTCTTGTAAAAGGACCTCTGTCTGGCAGAGAGCAAAGGGGTGCTTGCCCATTTCTGGTTCTTTTTCTCTTCAGTGTACAATTCAAGATTATGATACTGGCTGGGGTAACATTCAAGTTATTCGTTTGATCTCCGGGACCTTGGTACAGTTTTGGTAGTTCATTTTAATAATTGTAATCTTATTAGTACAGATTGAAAAAATATAGCCAAACAGTTACTTTTGTATTGTTGGAACGGCTGCTTGACAATAGGTAGTCTGGCACAATATGCAGGATTAAATCCAATCAAACAGCCATGTTAGAAGTATTAGCATTGAATAATTGATCTAATTCGGCCTTGTTGTTTTCAAATTCTGTTGTGCTGGAGCCAAAGCACAATAGAATTACCTTTTACACTGTGGTCTATCTTCTGTGAGTGCAGGAGATCAAGGGAGACCTATTAACTGGCATCTTTTTGATCCAGACAGTTTTTCATTTTTAATTGTTAGTAGTATATCTTTAGTACAGTGTTTAATAAACTGTGGTTCGAGAGCCAATTTTCGGTGGGTTGTGAAAGTGCAAGCAATAAAGATGCCTTTAAATTCTGTATTTATCTTGTCACATTTGCTGTCACTGAAAGACAGAGGTCCAACGTCAGGCTGTCTTCTGACAAATTACTGCATATTTTTTTAACATGGTAATTGATGTTTATAATCTCCTCTTACTTTGCAGTCACCTAAAGTGAAGTGAATTATGTGACAATATTGCTTGGGTACAAGGAGTGTTAAAGGAAAATTATAGGATGTAATTTTTTGTAACAGAAAAATGTAAATAACTGTAAATGAACTGCACATTCAGCAGTTAGAAAAGAAAAATTAAGCACATTTTTTTGTATTTCTGAAGTGTGATGGAAACCTATTTTAATAAGATCAAAACAATTCAAGACACTTTACTTGGTGATGCACAAATGTTATATATTCACTGAAACCTGATTTCCGCACAATATCATTTGTGGGCAATATATATTTCTCAGTAAATCTTTATGCCTATTAAAATTTAGTGCCAATTTCAATGGCAATTGTGCTGTTTGTAAATAAGTGTGCAGCCACACGATAGTTAAGTTACATTTAAAAATCGCCCACCTCATTTCCATTAAAACCAGATGGATTGCCAAAGTATGTGGTTCTAAAAAATGTGTCGTGGTTCTAAAAAGTTTGGGAAGCATTGCTCTAGTATTATATATTGGCTTGAGGAGTTAGCTAATGATAATTTTAATATGGATGCATTTTTTACCATTTCCACCTCTGATAAACAGCTCTTGACATCCACGTTCAGGAAAACTTCACCACTACCTCATGTTGAAGGGTAGCCTCTGACCTACATCAAGAACACAAAAGAACACCTAGGAATATTGAGGTGATCAGGGGTCTTAGTTGGTATATTGAAAATAAAAAAGCTATTTTCCAAAGAGAGGAGGAAATATGATCCATGATGTGGGAGGGTCTTCTAACTGCTAGCAATTGTAATGATCAGTACCACTTTTGGCAAATTGTGTTATGACATTTGTTTGAGGACAACCTTGTGCTCTTGCTAGATGTACACTCTCAGCTTGTACTTACCCATCCAGTAATAAGTCACCCAGTGTGTGGAGATAGTGTCTTGTCATAGTGCATTGAACAAGTTTTTCTAGTGTCAAAGGCATCCATGTCTCATTCGGGTTTAGCATCAGGTAAACAGGCATCCGGATGATACCAGTGGCATGCAACTGGGCCTGGGCCATAAGGAAGTATGTTTGAAAACCTGGGACTGCGAACTCATCCCGGTCATATGAAAGGATCATAGTATTCCAGGCGATCCGGGGCTTGCGTCCTGCCCAGATCAGTTTCAGGAGGAGACCACACAAGCTAACAAAGAATGAGTTAGCCAATGGATTGGGCATAATAAAACAAAATAAAAATAAATACAAAAAGTGGGGGAGAACAGCCATTTTAAAAATGGCAATATGACCTGCCATGGAGAGAGGAAGCTAAATTCAGCGCTTGTTTTGGTCTGCAAGCCTGTTGATAGCGGGGTCTTAGTTAAGGTGAATCACTTGTTCTTTGTCTCCATTTAAAATAACACCAAAATATTTAGTAGAGTCTGCACACCATTTAAGGGGATACTCGCAAGGGAAGGGCCCAGTGACGTTTGTAAGGGGGAAAAGCTCATACTTCGCCCATTTAATATGCAGACCAGAAAGGCATCCTACCGAATTATTTCTCTGACCAAAGGGGCTAAGTTGACAGAGGGATTCTGAGCAGATAACAAAATCTCGATGGCATACATCGAAATGTGGGGTGGTCCAGGTTTAAAATGAGAGCCACAGCGCATGTGGTGTTTTGGGAGTCTGCGGACCAGAGGGTCCATGGCTATAATGAACAGCAGGGGTGAAAGAGGTCACCCCTGCCTGGTGCTTCTGGATTTCGCGAAGGGCTTGGAAAGAGAACCATTTACAGCCATATGGTCCAAATATAGGAGAGGCACAAGGGCAATAAACCCCAAGTCTCCACAGTGTTGCATTGAGAACGGCCAATTCTAAAGAATAATACGAGAAGGGCGACCACAGTGGGTATGTCTGGGGAGACCCCATTCGAAGCTGTGGATACGGCGTACAAGTTGAATGAGGTAGAGCTGTGGGGAACAAATCCAGTTTGAATGGAGGAGATGATATGTTAAAGCAGCAATGATAATCTGGTGGCTGCTGCTTTGGCAAGAATCTTATTGTCAAATTTGAGTAAGTTAAGCGGCCAATAGGAGTCGCAAAATTTAGGGTCTTTACCTGGTTTAAGCAGAAAAGAGATCACAGCTTCTTGCATAGTGGGTAGTAGGATCCCATTATTTAGGGCTTCGGCATAGACAGTTAGTAGGTGAGGTACAAGAATATCGTGGTATACCTTATAAAAGGTATTGTTGAGATCATCAAGGCCAGGGGCCTTGAGGCCACCAAGAGAGTTGATCGCCTGGGCAATTTCTTCAGCAGTGAAGTGTTCATTCAAAAGTAGAGATTGCCCCGTGGTGAGCCAGACCATGGCTAATTTCCTCAAAGTAGGCCATACTTGATGTCTCGTCATGGTCCAAGCTTGAAGTGTATATAGAGACTTATAATATAACACTAATCCTGGGATGATGTCTTCGTTAGCAGTAACCTGGTTGCCACCGTCCCGATGGAATTCAGAAATGCACTCTGTTCCCTGATTGAGGTGTAGGAGGCGAGCTAGAGTGAGAGCAGGGCATTCAACCTGACCATACTTACCAGCCACTATGTATTTGCCAAGATAAGCGGAGCAGGTCCTGGAATTACGCGAGGAGAACTTAGAATGTGGAGAGTTATCCTTATCGATTTCAGAGAGTTCGCCTCTATCCATGCCAGACTGTTGCAGATGTCCCGTAGCACACCTGCTTGTTTTGAAAAGCAGATCCTACAAGTATATGTCTTAATGGCATCCCATAAGATGGCATGACTACCAACAGAAATATTCATGGGTGGAGTCGTGAAGTTCCACAGCAGTAGTGGGAAAGGACCAATGCTTCTCCCAGCATTCACCATAAGAGAGAGTAAGAAGTAGTTTAACTGGGGCATGGTTGGACAGTGTATGAGGTAATACATGTGTACAACAGAAAAAAGTGTGGAAGGAGGGGTCCTAGGGGAGTCGAAGTTTATAGACCTACTTGTATCTTGTCCCCCAACTGAACTATTAAGAAACACACGGAAGATACGAAGGGTCTTATGAAATATTAGTGTGGTCGGTTCTTATTTCTAATGTACGGACTTAGAGATACCAAATGGTTATCTGAGAGACACAGGAGAGAAAAGGGTGATCTTTACTTAGGAAGAAAGAAACCCATCAGCCCACCAGTTGGCGGAACCTCATCATCTGGGTTTTGTGAATACGAATGATGTCCGCTAGACACCTCCTCAATACATTCAATGAGGGTTGCTAGAGACGGATCATCAGACGAAAAAGGAAAACCATCAACCAGAAGATGGGTGTTTGAAAGGCTGATAGGGTAAGTTGCAGTGCGCAAAAGAGTGTAAACAAAATTGGTGAGAAGTTTAAAAATGCCTGTTTTGATGACTAAAGAACAATTTTAATGGATATGACCATCAAGACGGCATGTCTAAAAGCAGAGTGAATATAGTGTTTAAGAAATATTACTATTCATCAAAGATAGAGAATGGTCAACATGTTTCAGCCCCTCCGGGCTTTCATCAGGACCTATGATGTACACTACTGCAACACTTACCACAGGACGTGATAAGAAAGGAAAATGTAGACCTACCAGTGGTATGGTCTTTTAATCCAGGAACTCTCCTATGAAACGGGACACAAAAAAGAAGAGATATACACAGTCCACAAACCAATCGTGCAAAAAAAATTTTTGTTGCAGAAAAGATTCGAAGCACATTTGATGTGTTATACTACATGTGTCTACAATAGTTGTAATCCACTCACCCATCATTGTAGGGAGGAACGGCCTCACCTTTCCTGGCACTCGCTCAGGATAAAGAGGCCACGCGCTGAGTAGAGAAAGGAAAAAAAACTTGTATTGTCAAGCATCGACTATGTACCTTGAAAACAATTTTTTTTTTTATATTTAAGACAGTGTGGCAGAGTAGCAGACCAGTGGGACATTGAGTAGAGACTTTTCAACATATTTCCATAAGCTTGGTTTTGTATTACAATGAGCATCAGTTGTCAGGAAGTATTGTCAAAAGGCTTGTTCAAAAACGCTTTATTAAAAAAACAACAACTGTTTTCAAAGGTCTCATGAGTGGAAAACTGGGTTAAAGACCTCGAAATATCACAGAGAAAGTTCTGCCTCTCAGTAAGGTAGCCCTGGTTTTCACTACGAGATGGCCAGTACAACTAATGAGATTCTTGCACGCAGCGCTCACTTACCTGTCCGTCGTTACCTCGGTCTTGCGACTGAGCCGAGGGGAAGGTAGTGAGGCTGCGTGCAGGCGGCGGTAAAGAATGGCTCTTGCGGACCTAAATGGAAGCTCACTTCAGGATTGACTGTTTCCTGATAGGCTAATAAATGTGAAGAGAAGCCTCTTGCTGTGGGAGAGACAAGAATAGAGTGTTTGTATTATTACTGATGTACGAGCTATCCTGATTGGACTAGGATAGCGGAACCGGAAATTAAATAAGTTTCGGTCTGCGCCGTCAAAGCATTTATGTCTTCTCAAGGTTTTACATTGGTTGGTGAGTACTGCCGGAAATAAAAAGTGTTAGGAGGGCTGTCTGTCACTGCCGTGATGCGAGCTCGACTAAAAGTGAAACTCTAGGCGGGCCGCTGATTGGTTGTGTTGGCCCAGAGACACATACACTGGGTGCCTCTCGTTTAGGAAACCCTCGTATGAGATAAACTTGGAATGACAAGAATGTCATATTTCCCGACACATAGTGCGTACCCGCAATCGCTGGGGCACACTGAATTTGTTTACTAGAAAAGGGGGCTTGACTGGAAAGAACACCCAGACTTTTCGGTGCCTCGATTGTCTGCTACCAATGACTAGACGATAGTGTAAGTAGAAGGGTGTGTACTAAAAATGTGGCACACGCCGTGGAGTTCTACAAATGTAGCATGTATGTCGTGGGGCACAGACAACAGGCAGTTGTATGTCTGCTTTCTCGATGGACAATAGATATAAATATATATGCATATATGTATATCGGTGCACCGATCCTGATATAGTTCTCAATGGCGTCCAGACAAATATGTACATATGCATATTCTAAATATAGAAACGTAAACTAGAGAGTAACAGGTAGAGACTATGCAATATACAAACAAAGGGGGATTTGTGTGTAACTCTTATGTGAGAGATATGCATGTCTCTCTTTCACATAAGAGTTATACACAAATCCCCCTTTGTTTGTATATTGCATAGTCTCTACCTGTTACTCTCTAGTTTACGTTTCTATATTTAGAATATGCATATGTACATATTCGTCTGGACGCCATTGAGAACTACATCGGGATCGGTGCACCGATATACATATATGCATATATATTTATATCTATTGTTCATCGAGAAAGCAGACATACAACTGCCTGTTGTCTGTGCTCCACGACATACATGCTACATTTGTAGAACTCCACGGCATGTGCCACATTTTTAGTACACACCCTTCTACTTACACTATCGTCTAGTCATTGGTAGCAGACAATCGAGGCACCGAAAAGTCTGGGTGTTCTTTCCAGTCAAGCCCCCTTTTCTAGTAAACAAATTCAGTGTGTCCCAGCGATTGCGGGTACGCACTATGTGTCGGGAAATGACATTCTTGTCATTCCAAGTTTATCTCATACGAGGGTTTCCTAAACGAGAGGCACCCAGTGTATGTGTCTCTGGGCCAACACAACCAATCAGCGGCCCGCCTAGAGTTTCACTTTTAGTCGAGCTCGCATCACGGCAGTGACAGACAGCCCTCCTAACACTTTTTATTTCCGGCAGTACTCACCAACCAATGTAAAACCTTGAGAAGACATAAATGCTTTGACGGCGCAGACCTGAACTTATTTAATTTCCGGTTCCGCTATCCTAGTCCAATCAGGATAGCTCGTACATCAGTAATAATACAAACACTCTATTCTCGTCTCTCCCACAGCAAGAGGCTTCTCTTCACATTTATTAGCCTATCAGGAAACAGTCAATCCTGAAGTGAGCTTCCATTTAGGTCCGCAAGAGCCATTCTTTACCGCCGCCTGCACGCAGCCTCACTACCTTCCCCTCGGCTCAGTCGCAAGACCGAGGTAACGACGGACAGGTAAGTGAGCGCTGCGTGCAAGAATCTCATTAATTGTACTGGCCGTCTCGTAGTGAAAACCAGGGCTACCTTACTGAGGGGCAGAACTTTCTATGTGATATTTCGAGGTCTTTAACCCAGTTTTCCACTCATGAGACCTTTGAAAACAGTTGTTGTTTTTTTAATAAAGCGTTTTTGAACAAGCCTTTTGACAATACTTCCTGACAACTGATGCTCATTGTAATACAAAACCAAGCTTATGGAAATATGTTGAAAAGTCTCTACTCAATGTCCCACTGGTCTGCTACTCTGCCACACTGTCTTAAATATAAAAAAAAATAGTTTTCAAGGTACATAGTCGATGCTTGACAATATAAGTTTTTTTCCTTTCTCTACTCAGCGCGTGGCCTCTTTATCCTGAGCGAGTGCCAGGAAAGGTGAGGCCGTTCCTCCCTACAATGATGGGTGAGTGGATTACAACTATTGTAGACACATGTAGTATAACACATCAAATGTGCTTCGAATCTTTTCTGCAACAAAATTTTGTTTTGCATGATTGGTTTGTGGACTGTGTATATCTCTTCTTTTTTGTGTCCCGTTTCATAGGAGAGTTCCTGGATTAAAAGACCATACCACTGGTAGGTCTACATTTTCCTTTCTTATCATGTCCTGTGGTAAGTGTTGCAGTAGTGTACATCATAGGTCCTGATGAAAGCCCGGAGGGGCTGAAACATGTTGACCATTCTCTATCTTTGATGAATAGTAATATTTCTTAAACACTATATTCACTCTGCTTTTAGACATGCCGTCTTGATGGTCATATCCATTAAAATTGTTCTTTAGTCATCAAAACAGGCATTTTTAAACTTCTCACCAATTTTGTTTACACTCTTTTGAGCACTGCAACTTACCCTATCAGCCTTTCAAACACCCATCTTCTGGTTGATGGTTTTCCTTTTTCGTCTGATGATCCGTCTCTAGCAACCCTCATTGAATGTATTGAGGAGGTGTCTAGCGGACATCATTCGTTTTCACAAAACCCAGATGATGAGGTTCCGCCAACTGGTGGGCTGATGGGTTTCTTTCTTCCTAAGTAAAGATCACCCTTTTCTCTCCTGTGTCTCTCAGATAACCATTTGGTATCTCTAAGTCCGTACATTAGAAATAAGTACCGACCACACTAATATTTCATAAGACCCTTGGTATGTAAATGTACAGGAATTTATATAGCGCAAATCACCGAGCGGTTTCTAAGCGCTTGCTTAGGGAACCCGTCCTGGTATTCCCCTGTGAGATAGCCCCGGCAGGGTATCTGCAAGGTGAAAGCCAGGCATCCCACCGCGAGGGGCCGTTGTGGAGATTAAGCAAGCTATTGCCCAGAGTCGCAGAGTGTGAACCCGTGAATCGAGAAGGCACCGGCGCGAGAATTGTCGAGTCCATGGACATTTTTTTTAGGACTCAAGACCCCGCCGAGCCGGGAATTGAACCCTGGTCCCGGGCTGACCTCTGCTTTCAAGTCTGCCTCCTCTAACCAGTGAGCCACACTTCCGTAATACATGTGTATCCTTGAGCCACTGACTAGTATAATCTGATATATACCAGTAGTCGAGCCACATCCACACTGCATGAGGGGAAGAGTAGAGAGTGTATCTTGGTGTATTAAGGTGACCTAGATGTCAAGCAACTTTGAGGGATGTGTATCAAGATTATCCAAGAGAACAAGTAACACATGCTGTTTACTGCCAGAACATTCGCTGGTGGTGAGTTTTACCGCCAGAACATGT
The DNA here is from genome assembly GCF_964261635.1 of Lissotriton helveticus. NCBI lineage: Eukaryota > Metazoa > Chordata > Amphibia > Caudata > Salamandridae > Lissotriton > Lissotriton helveticus. Next base: position 373,763,421 of record NC_136057.1, on the reverse strand, counting down.
GCTGGTGGTGACTAATAAGGGGTCAACTATTAGATTCAGATCCCCAGCCACCAATATGTTGTCCTTGTCAAATTGGTCAAGGAGGACTGAAAGATCCTGAAAGAAGGGGAGATTGTCCACAGTAGTGGCATAGACCTTCAATAAGAGGGCTCTCCTCCCTAGCAACGTTCCGGCCACAAGGATATAATGCCTATTTCTAATGGATACATCTGCCTGTCGATTCCTCACTTTTTGAATTACCCATGCGCAGCATTTCACGAAAACCTTTCTCCATAGCTCTCCCACGTCGACAAGGACGTCGCAATTGAACTGCTCCGCGCGCGACTGTGTGACGTCATCGGATCCATTAGAAGACCACGTGGGCGTGCTGACGTCCGTTCCTTTTTTCTGCACCGTCGACTTGTAACGGTTTTTCCAGGACTCCATTTCTGGGAGTTTTTGTTACAATTACTTTGTGTAATTCTAGCGGCGATCATGGCTACCCAGAGGAAGTCAAGTTTTAAGCCATGCAGGAAATCTGGGGGTCAAATGTCGATTACTGACCCCCTTGAAGATTGTTTATGGTTCCTCTCGTCGGACCATGACGACCATGCACCTCAAGTGCTTAAAGGAGAGGGAGGCCAAGCTGTTGACTAAGGCCGGCGCCGCCAGCCTTTATCTGGGGGCCACGCCTCCCGCAACGCGGGACGCGCAACCACACACCAGACCTACCGGGACGACCGTGAGGGGAACGGTCCTGTAGCCAGCCCGCCTGCCCGTGTTTCCCTGTGGCAGAGGGAGCACACGGACAGCTTGTCGTCAGGAAAACGGCTGTGACTATTGCCGGGATCTCCAAAGGGACTACAGTCCCCAGAACCACCGCAGACGCACCCGGACAGCGTCATTGCCCGGCGCCGCCAGCCTTCATCTGGGAGCCACGCCTCCCGCAGCGCGGGACACGCAACCACACACCAGACCTACCGGGACGACCGTGAGGGGAAAGGTCCTGTAGCCAGCCCGTCTGCCCGTGTTTCCCTGTGGCAGAGGGAGCACGTGAACAACTTGCAGTCAGGAAAACGGCTGTGACTATTGCCGGGATCTCCAAAGGGACTACAGTCCCCAGAACCACCGCAGGCGCACGCGGACAGAGTCATCGCCCGGCGCCGCCAGCATTCATCTGGGGGCCACACCTCCCGCAGGACGCGCACGGACAGTGCCCGGGCCAAGGGCGGGCCCGTCCTTGCCCGTCACTGACCAGAGGTGGCCGGGCTGGGCCACCCTTCTTGATTGATCTCCCCAGGAAGTAAGTTAATCATTTAACAATGTCTTTAATTAATGCACCTGTGCACACTCAAAGAAAACGTGCATGTACTGTGAAAGGGCCTCGCTCTAAACATGAAATTCCTGCAGCCTGCTTGCCCACAGCTATTGACTTGATTCTACAAAAGGCGATTGGGGCTGTCACCACGAAAATCGAACTCACGGAAAGACGCTTAGCCATTACACCTGACTTTCCCTCCCTGGTGACTCTGACTCCCCCCATTACTCTAAATGTTTCTGATTCATCTATACCTGAATGTCACACTTTACAAGATTCTATGTTAACTCATCATTCCAAACCTGATCCAGTTCGAGAGGGTACTGTTAAAGCACCTAAAAAAGATAGGAAGAGAAAACAAGGTAAAAACAGGGTGTCTAAGGGGAAAAGGGTGTGGATCGGCACCGATAAAGACACTCTAAAGGGTACATGCACAGAGAATTGTGCTTCACCTCATTTCTATCCACCGTCTGCCCAATCCCTATTAACTGACCGCCTTACACAATGTCGAAATATTGTAAAGGATGAGATAGCCCCATTACACGATCTTATTCAAAAGCTAGTAATTAACATGGGCAATATTCAAGTGACTAGGCCACAGAGTGTTAACTCCAACATACCAACTAGACACCAAACTAGGGCGGACATCCACCAGACCCCCTCTGAGAACCATCTAATTCAATCTCTTCCTGATAGGACACCGGACACGGTAAACCCAAATAAGATAGTTCCCATCCCTGAGGTGGCCACAAAGTTTACACAGCAAATAGAGGAGCAACTCCTGACAGAGACCTGTTCTAAAGCGAGGAGAGGGGCCCAAACCCAAATCCATGCACAGGAGCTAAGCTAACCAGTGCCGTGGATTTGGATTATACACTCACGGAAGGGAACAGAGGGGGACCCATCCCAGACAGGGAAATACAAAATCAATCCCTTCCAATTATTGATTTACCACCAGCGGCTGCACCTGTACTAATCCTGGCAGGTATTCCTGAACTTAAACACGGCTAAAACGAGACCCAACTAGATCTTAGAAATAAGATACTGTTCTGGTTGGCTACTCACAAACAATTTCCATACACAAGGGCTGGTGAGATCCTAATGGTGCGTAGGGTAGGTTGGGTGGGCCCTACAAATAAGACCATCCCAGGGGACTGTGTGATTATTAATTTTAGGTTCCCTGAGACTGTCCATAGCTTGTTAATCCATCCTCCCCGCATTTTGGGACAACAACCCGTTATTAGAGCACTATCTCTGGTCTCTTTTTATCCTTTTCCCCAAAATGCCGTTACAACCCATCGCCGTCGGGATTGTGGAAGCTGGCGTAAGGACCATTTCATGATCCCTCCAAATGTCCCGTCCATATTTAGTATTCCGGTCTCAAATCAGTTTGCCCCCATGGAGGAAGTAGACTGACTAAATGCTCCGGAAGTCCTTAATACTTGTAAATCTGGTCTAAGAGCGCCCAAACCTTTATCTGACCTAACCCAGGCCCAGAGACAGGCTGTAATAGATATGGGGGAAGCCTTTGACCTACAACGAAGGATAGTACTTACATGATTATCTGTTACCCATTACAACTGTGAGAGATATTTCCCCTACATCAACCCTAGACGACAGTCTGGTATTCAACACAAACATTAGCGGAAAGGGCAGTTGTAACTGTATGTTCTGGAATGTGGCAGGGCTAAAATCTAAGTTGAATAATGTAATGTGGTATAAATTTATAGAACAATTTGATGTTTTCAGTGTACAGGAATCCTGGGCACTGGAACCAATGCACATTAATGGATACAAGACCCTGCACACCACTGCCATAGCCTCTAACTAAGGTCGAGCTAAAAGGGGGCTATGTACCTATGTCTCGAATTTATCAAATTTTGTAAAGACAGACATGGTAGTTGAGGACTGTTGTTTTCAGATCATCAGGCTAGTGGTAGATACATCTTGTGTAGTATTACTGGTGAATTACTATAATAATATCCCCCATAACTTGGTTGGGGAGGTGGTGAAATCATTAAGGGGGCATCTACTTAAGTTACAGGATTCAGGTAATAAAGATTTAATTATAGTCTGGGGGGGTGATTTTAATATTGCTAGGTGTCAACATTCGGATAATGGGAATTGTGTACTCTCATATGATCTAGAGTCCACTATTGCCCACTTTCCACATACTGGGTATGGTGACTCCGTGAACGAGTTAATTTTTGAATTTGTTTTGGGGTTTGCAAATGTTCTGTGTGATCCTCCTGTACCCTTCTGCCCCACGTTTAATGGACGTGGTGCTCTTACCACAATAGACTACATCTTGGTATCTAACCGTTATGGATTACTTGTTGATGAGTTCCGTTGCCATCAAATTGTGTTAGGGGATCACTTTGCTCAAAGTATGAGCTTGTTGTTGTTTAGAGAAAACACATGTAAGGTGAGGAGCCCTAATCAGATGTTGGAGAATATTATATTGTCCAGAAAAAATGGATATGCCTTAAGTTGGGATAAAGTGGCACCTGAAGAATGTATGGCAGGTGTCATCTTAAATTGTTATGACAACTTTAAAGTATGTCTGGAAGAACATATTTCTTCTAATGAAATCATTGTTAGTTTCAACAAATTACAGACTATATTAAGAGGGCTCTGACAATTGGTATAAACCCCAAAAATAAATATAAAGGAAACAAGCATTTGCAATGCAATAGGTCTCGCATTATTTAACTTTGAGCTATTATTATTGTAAATGGCAATGTTTTTTGCTTTATGCTATAGTTTTCTTATGTACATAAAAAGCTACATATAAAGTATATGTTGTTAAAATTATTTATGCAGTATTTAAAGGCAAGCATTACCGCCTTCGGGTAAAGTGCGTGCTATATAAAAATGCATAAATACATGAATAAAGAAATACCGCCTTCGGGTAAAGTCCGCGCTATATAAAAATGCATAAATACATAAAAAAAAAATACCGCCTTCGGGTAAAGTCTGCGCTATATAAAAATGCATAATTAAATAAATAAATACATACCGCAAAACATCCTCGTTACTCTGCCGGCCTGCGACCAGGAAGTCAGGCAGGCCGGCGCGACACCCGGAAACAGGAAGTAGGAGGGCGGGAGCCTACCCCGCCTCCCACGGAAGAGCCGCGATTGGAGCCGTGTTGGGAGCAGGGAGCACCGGAGCAGGCAGGAGCCTACCCTGCGCCCCGGTGCCGAAGGAGGGAAGAAGAGTCCTGCTGCCGGGCCTTGCAGCTGAGGAGAGGAAGCCGGTGAGTGCGTTGCTGAGCGGCGGGCGGGCGGAGGGAGAGGAGCATGTAGGCGCGGGGGGGAGGCGGGCTGTGTATGTGTGTGCGTGCGTGTGTGTATGTGTCTTGGAGTGCGTGTGTGTGACTGTGAGGGAGGGGGTGTGTGTGTGAGCGAGTGTCTGTCTGCGACGTGTGTGTGTGTGTGTGTGTTATGCGCGGTAGGCTGGGAGGGCGGCGCATGCGCAGTAGGATGGGAGGGCGGTGCAGGACGGAACGTGCGCGTTCACGCAGCCAAATCCGACTGCTAAAAATCGTGCCAGTTTTGTGTCCCTCATTCCCCGGCATCCGACGGCTATAGAGTCTCTGTCCCTGTTCCAGGGCGAGACCTAAAAAGGGGTGGTTTGACTCTAACTGCACTAAGGCCCACAGAAATCTGAAGCTTGCACTACACATCGATCCCATAGATAGGAATAAGATCAGAGAGGCAAGAAGGGACTATAATCATGCCCTAAAGTGTAGAAGAGAAAGTCTGAAGGCTGAAGCCTGGACAGCCCTCCGTGATGCCTCTATTAAAGACTCAAGTGCATTTTGGAGAGCAGTTAATCTACCCTTCCTTAGAGATAAGGATGTTGCCGCTATAGAACTGGCTATCCCGTAACATAGCTGGGTTGAGTATTTCTCGACCTTATATGATGAACCCTCATTAGTCAGTCATGAAAGGGAGGGTCATATGGTGGATATCGGTACTCTGGGCGAGGGTGCCGAAGGGGATTTTGCCACAGTTCTAAGGAATCAACAGGTGCCACTTGTATTTGAGCTAAGTGAGGTTAATATGGCAATTGCGACAAGTCGGCGAGGGAAGGCTGCAGGCCCGGACGGCGTTCCAGTCGATATTTTTAAACCAACATCTCTTTATGGGGTCCCCTTTTGACCCAAGTATTTAATGCAACTACTTCTGGGGGTCTGATTGAAACATGGTATGAGTCCATCCTTGTGCCGATCTATAAGAAAGGCGATAGAAATAACCCAGCCTGTTATCGACCAATATCTCTATTGGATTCGACTGCGAAAATAGTTGGTCGGGTCATTTTAAATAGACTACAGGAGTGGGCAGAGGAACACTCAGTCATAAGCGATCTCCAGTTTGGATTTCGCAAAAAGCTGGGCACAATTGAGCAGGGCCTCAATTTAAATATTTTGCTGAGTAAGTACATCTCAGCAAAAAGGGAGCCCTGTATTTAGCTTTTGTCGACCTTTCGTCGGCGTTCGACTGTGTGAGACACAATAATCTATGGATGATTTTAGAAGAGCTGGGTGTCAACATAGCCTTAATTGCATACATAGGAGAGTTTTACCTAGGGGCTAGGGCACAGGTATGGTTTGGGCAGGGTGGGGAATGCACTGGGCACTTTAAAGTGAAACGGGGTTTGAGGCAAGGCTGTGTCCTTGCCCCGTTCCTCTTCACGTTGTATATAAATAATCTCGAAAAGGTCCTGGTGAATGAATGTAAGGATTTTCCTGCGGCTGGCAAGCGCCCTATCCCAGCATTGTTGTATGCGGACGATGCTGTCCTAATGGCCCGAACCCCCCTGGGACTGCAAAGGGTGGTAACCAGTTTTTGCAAATGTTATGACCGAAAGAAGTCTTACTATCAATTCATCTAAAACCTTTGTAATGAATTGTGGGCCAGGCCGTAAAAAGATGAAATCCATATTTATTGGTAAAAAACAAATGGAAAATACCAAGATTTTTTCGTATCTTGGAATTCTGTTTGAGCGTACAGGGACATGGTTGCAGGCTGTTAAGACCAGGAGATTGTTGTATATTAAGACCCTAACAGCATTATCTAACTTCAGTAGGAGACTGGGTAGGCGTTCCACTGTTGAGTTACTAGATATCTATAAGGCAAAATCTGTCACTGTCGCTACATATGGGGCTGGCATATGGGGTTATGCAGACGTAAGTTCGCTGCAAACAGCTGAAAATATTTTCTTAAGATTATTGCTTATGGTTCCAAACAGTACCTCTTCTTTTATTTGCCACACGGAACTGGGACTTACTTATTTGGAAGATCTTATAAAGATTCAACCGGTCCTGTTGTGGCATAGGATATGGACAACTGATGAAACTTTTTTTAGCCGCAGCATTCTTGCCGACTCCAGGGCCATGGAAGGGGTCAATCGTATCCAATGGTTACTGTATGTTAAAACATTTTTATATAATATAGGCCACCAAGAATTTTACGACGACCCAATGACCATGACCTCTATTTCCAGGAAAGACCTTAAAAGAAACTGTTTGAGTTGTCTGAATGAGCGGAGATTGTCCATTGAAATGAGTAAAAGCACGGTACAGGCACATAACCTATCATTAACTACTCTTAGTATCCAGCCATATCTACGATTAATAACAAGTGACTATGACTGATTCCTATTAATTCGTTTTAGATTGAGTACCCTGCACAGATTACACAGTTTCCCTACAATAAATGACTGTAAATGTAAATTTAAATGTAGCCGTACTTGTAAAGCGCACCGATACTCCTGAGTGTCCTGGCGCTGTACTAATACCGCTAGGGAACCCTTCCTGGTTTTTCCCCATGAAATGTCCACTCCTGGGCTTCCCCAGGGTGCAACCAGGCATCCCTAGCACTGTAGGGGGCCGTTGTGGAGACTAAGCAAGCTATTGCCCAGAGTTGCAGCGTGGGACCCATGCTTAGAGTAGGCACCGAGGCGAGAAATCAGGTCCGAGGAATTATGAGCCCAAGATCCGCCGAGACCAGCCAAGGCAGGAATTGAACCCTGGTCCCGGGCCAGACCTCTGCATCAGGTTCTGCCGCTCTAGCCATTGAGCCACACTTCTCCACCACTAAATGTCCCTGTTACTAAACCTCTGAACAAACTTCTATACATGTTTTGTTTTTCTGTAAATTTTATTCTGTACAGAGAAAAATATGGCTTGTCCCAATTTTAAAAGCATTAAGTATAAGGCGGTGTCGGCCAGCTTATGTCTGTCTACAGCAACTATAGTCTGTCTACGTCGTAGCCTCTAACAGCTTTTTTTAAAAATGTTTGCAGATGCAGGAAAACAATTATCATGTGATAATAGCTTTATATGAATTTTCATCTCTATTTAGGGCAGCACCCTTTTGTACAGTGTATATCTTTTTATTGTTCTTAACCTTTTTAACTTACTGTTTTTATAATGTGCTTTTATGGTTATGTACATTTTGTAACCAAATAAAGTATTGACTAAGGCAAAAAACAGAAAAGAGGTCGCAAGAGGTCGAGGTGTAAGTCACTGACTCTGCATACCTGGAAGTCGTAGAGGAAACATGAAAAGTGACGCCATGGATCTCAACACCATTCATCAAAGGATGGAACACCGAAGTCAGGGTTTCCTGTTCTTCGACATCACCTCAAGGATAAAGTCTCTCCTTCTCCTCATGTGACTCCAGCCCAGTCTCATGCCTAGAGAAACAACAACTCTGCTGCTGGCCAATCCACCCCCTGCTCCAGGGTCGCCGGAGCCAATTAGGTTGCCTCTTTGAGCGGTCTCAGAACCCGCAGTACCGGATCCAGGATATCCTGCCTGTCCAACTCCAGGTAATGATCCATTGCATTTCCTTACTGCGATGTTTGCCAGAGCGGCTAACCCTGCTGGTGCGCTGGTTGGCCCCATGGGTCCTCTAGCATACTTCCTTGGAGGCTTGCCACATTACTTCCCGCAGACACCTCTCATGCCTTTTATGCCAATGGCTCTGGGGAGTTGGCCTCTCCTGATGCTGAGGTTCTCGAAGCCGGTGCAGTCGCTAGAGGGAAGAGTGCCGTTGGACGGATCCTTTCCAATGCCGTCTGGCGCCGACACAACCTTATCCGGCGTCTTCTACTATCCCAGTGGAACTTCCATCAACACTGGCCCCGAAGTCACCGGCGCCATGGGTCCCAAGAATGAGGTCCAGAAGGGAGACACAAAGGCTGATGGAAGAGGAGGAGTATCAAGAGCAGCAGGAGGAGGCTGAAGAGACTGAGATTGTTGACCCTGTACAAGAGTTTGAGGGCCTGCAGGAGGCTAGTGGCCTGGATACATCTCCTGAATGGGAGGTCTCCACACCAAAAGACCTTCCAACTCAAGAGGTGTCTTCATATCATTCTGTAATTAGGAAGGCTTCGGATCTGCTAGATTTGCCATAGCCTACTGCAGAACTTAAGTCTAACAATTTACTAGAGGTGCTTCGTTCCCCTTCTTCTGTCTCAGAACCATTGCTTCCTTTTAATGAGGCTTTGACTTAACCTACCTTGACGGTGTGGCTGAAACCAATAACTGCTCCTGTGGTGTCCAGGTGAGTGGCGAGGAGGTATAAGATGGCTACAGGAGATCCTGCTTTCCTGTCTACCCACCCGTCACCAGAGAGTTTGGTAGTCCAGGCGTTGTGCTCCTCTTAACTGTCTGCAGGTTAGTTCCCATCTACGCCTGAAGATTGAGAATCCAAATGAATGGCGAAATCTGCAAAGAAAGTATTTTCTTCAGCTAGTATGGCTCCAAAGTAGACGAATGCAACATGCCTGTTGGGTCGCTATATACATGCTCTGATGGACTCGGCGAGGAAGGTGCTCTCGAAGCTTCTGGATGATGTTCAGGTCCATTTCTCTGAGGTACTTTCTGATACTCAAGCTGTGGCTCGTCAGGTAATTTACTCGAGTCTGGACACTGCAGACTCTGTTGCGAGGGTAATGGGTTCCTCTCTGACAACCAGGAGGTATGATTGGCTACTGGGGGTGGAGGGGAGAGAAGAAGAAGAGGGGGGATGTCAGTCTTCTCACCAGATGTCTAGGCTACCGTATTGTCTATGCCTATGGAGGATGGTTCCTGTCTCTTGGTGCTAAAGTGGACTTGGCACTACAGCGCTTTAAAGATATCAGAGCCACAGCAAGATCGTTGGATTTCCAGTCCCAGTCTAGTGGTTTTGGATACTGCAGGTTTCAAGGTTTTTGCAGGACTTCTTCCTTTCAAGCCAAGTAGCAGCAGCTGCAACAGCAGCATCCGGCGAATCCCCTTTACAGGTCATACAGAGGAAGAGGTATGGGTACGGCTCGCCAGCAAGTCTCTGCCACCTCCTCCTCCTCCTCCTTCCCATCCTCCTCCTTCCCATCCTCCTCCTTCCCATCCTCCTCCTTCCCATCCTCCTCCTTCCCATCCTCCTCCTTCCCATCCTCCTCTTTCTCTCCTGCTCCTCCAACTGGTATGACATGGAAGCAGCTCTAGCTCCTTCATCCAAGAGCATGTTGTCCCGTGTGAGGACGGGTGTCCCATTTTCTACAGTATTGGAGGTCTGTTACTTCAGATCACTGAGTGTTGAACATTGTGGAGAATGGGTATGCCCTACAGTTCTTGGAGTTTTCTCCCTGTCAGTGTTGGTGCTCACAAGAGCACCTGTTGCTTCTAATGGTGCTTCCTGATTCCCAAAAAGGACGGTCGATTGAGGCTGATCCTAGACAGCAGGGTCTTGAATTTTTACCTCAAGCAGGAGAAGTTCAAGTGGTTGACCATGGCTCAGGTTCTTCTGGCTTTGCAGCAGGAACACTGGATGGTGTTGATTGATTTGCAGTACTTCCATTCAGTCGAACTTCCGCACCTCAGGCTTTCACAAAGGTGATGGCGGTGGTAGAAGCACATCTCAGAAGGTTGGGGATTCCTGTTTTACCCTATCTGGACAACTGACTGAGTAAAGCAAAGTCGCCAGAGATGGTGCGCCATCATTTGCAAGTAATCTGTTGTTCAACTTGGGTTTTTCGATAAACATACACAAATCTCACCTGGTGCCCTCTCAGCGCAACCTGTTCATAGGGGCAGTACTGGACATTGCAGAGGATTCAAGACATCCAGGATATTATTCTGCTTTTTCAGAATGGAGCAGTTGTTCCAGTCCTGTAGGTCTTGAGCCTGCTCCGTCTGTTCGGTTCCTGCATACTGTTGGTCACCAATGCACGCTGGCACATAAGGGCCCTCAGTGGTGCCTCCGCAGGCAGTGGTTTCAACACAACGGAGATCGCAAGGAGTTGGTCAGAATCTCCAGAGACACTGCAGCAGAGCTGTAAGGAGGAGTGTTTTGAGCAACCTGTCTCAAGGGAAGCAGTTTTAACCTCCTTCTCCGGTGGCCACAGTGATAACGGATGCCTCCACAGTAGGATGAGAGCTCATCTAGGGGATATGGAGGTCAAAGACCTTTGATCTCCAGAGGAAAGATTGTTTCACATCAATCTTGCAATAGTTTTGGCTCTCAAGGTCTTTCTTCCCTCCCTTCGCAGTCAGTCGATTCAGGTCCTGACGGAAAACACTACTGCGATGTGGTACATCAGTAAACAGGGAAGAGTAGGGTTGTATCATCTTTGCAGATAGACTGTGCGACTCTGGTCCTAGGCTTAGGACCATGAGATTTGCATGATTGCAAATTATCTGGCTGGAGCGCTGAATGTGCGTACGAACAATCTCAGTCGGCAGTTCTCCGTCGATCACGAGTGGCTTCTCCATCTGGAGGTGGTCGGTCACATTTTCAGTGTGTGGGGGCTTCATCAGTGGACCTATTTGCCACTCACGAGAACGTGCACTGCTCATCATTCTGTAGTCTCCAGTATCTGATGGGAATGTTGGGGGACGCTTTTCAGTTAGATTAGGGCTCACCGCTTCTTTACGTGTTTCCTCCCATACCCTTGATTCCTCTGGTTCTGAGGAAGATTTGCCAAGATCGGGCCTAAGCCATATTGATCGCCCTGGATTGGCCAAGGAGGGTATGGTATACATACCTCATTTACCTCTCATCACACACTCCGCTCTGTCTCCCTCTCAGGGCAGACCTCCTATTGCAGGGGCAGGTTCTACAGCCCCAACTCCAGAGCCTGCACGTTCATGCCTAGAGATTGAACTGGGCAACCTGAGCTCTTTCTCCCACTGGATGCAGTGAATGTTATATTATCGGCCAGAAGGCAAATCTGTCTATACTGGTAGGTGGGCTAAGTTTGTTAAGTGATGTGGAGGGAGATCGATTTATTGTTTTGCAGGCCCATTTGTCTGATATTCTGAGTTTCTCTTTCCCTGGCTCAACAGGGTTGTGCAGTAGCTACGGTTAAAGGCTACTTGTCTGCCTTGTTGGCTTCTCTCTGTATACCAGATCAAACCTCTTTATTTAAATCTCCCATAGTTATGAGTTATTAAGGGTCTCACCAATAGGTTTCCTCTCACTCCCTTTATCATGCCTCAGTGGGATTTGATTCTCACTTTTTTTGATGGGGTCTCCCTTTGAACCATTACATAGTTGTCACTTAAGGTTCTTAGCTGTTAAGACAATATTTCTGATTGCAATCACTGATGCTAGGAGGGTGAGTGAGCTGCAGGCCCTTAGCGCCAAGCCTCTATTTATATCTTTTGATGCTGATAAGATGGTTCTTAGAACCAGAGCTGCTTTACTGCCTAAAGTGGGTGTTAAAGAAGGTAATTACGGAAAGCGGACTGTAGGGTTGTTCCAGCAGGTAAGTTTATTTGAGTTCCTTCACCATACGGAGTTCCCTGCTTCTTCCTCGGGTAACCGCATCTCCCAGAATGACCTGACACTCTCAGAATTCAGCAGCATTCCAAGGGTGACATGCCATCCACGAGGAGCAGCGAAGCACGAGGCAAAAGACGACAACATCGCAACACATCTTCTTCTCTTACAACAAAATAAGAAAGATAAACAGCAACAATAAAAGAATGCAAAAATTTAGAAAATCATTATACTATGACGCAAAATAAAACTGACACATGCCAATGAATATTGTAAAATACAGTAAAGCAAAAGAAAGAAAGATTACCAACAATCTTGAATGGAGTGCCAAATCTTATCACAATAAATTAACTCACAAACAAAGAAAAATGAACAGCATACAAAAAATCAATAAATTTCAAAATTCTTAAATTTTCCTGGAAGGTGAACATTACGTGACTTTCTAACCACAGGACATTTTTTCAAACATCTTGTATTTGCATTTTACGAACATTCTGTTGCCGCAACCCTGCATTATCAACAAGGGGCTGCATGTTTTTTTTAATACAGTGCAATCCTCCTGAAGTTCCACTCTGTCCATTCTTTAAAATGACATGCCACCTGTGCACCTTTCACTTTAAAAGGATCAGAAAACTTGTTCATACCTTGCCCTCTCCTACCAAGTTTAACTGTGATAAGGTCCCCACTTGAACTTTGTTACTACTGCTAGGACGAGGATCATAGACATTAGACACAAAATTCTCAAGCAGCGACTGAGGAGTGAGCTTAGTTTTGGGTATTCTCCCTCATTTTTTCAAAAGGAATCTGATTTGTAACACTATGCACCGTAGTATTACAAGACCAAACCATGTCATCCACACATCTTTGAATATCACGACCTCCCATAACCGCTAATTGAATGGTACCGTTGACAACTCTATTCATGCGCTCCACAATGCCATTGCCTTGCAGGCTATTTAATGAGCTATACATATGCCTGATCCCATTACTTAACAGAAAATGGTGCATGGCCAATGAAGTAAGTTGAGGCCTGTTATCTGCGACTTAAATGCGAGGAAAACCTTTCTTAAAAAAGATGGATATCAAATGTTTGATAACAATACTAGTAGTGATGTTTTTAAAAAAATCAACAGTGACCCATTGTGAAGAAACATCCACCATGACCATAGCAAAATGATATTCAAAAGGTAGAGAATCCATGTGACCAATAGTCTAAACAGACCTTTTCCCACGGGACATCAGTTTGGCACTCTGAGATTGAACCTGATTCTTGAGAATTAACCTTTAATCTTTTCTCGCTGTCTTTACATAATGCACAATTGTCCACCCAATTTCGCAAATCATTGTCAAGACCAGGCCACCAAAAACTTGTTCTTAAGACACTTATCAGTAATTGTTTGTCCAAGTCCTTCATGGGCTAAAAGAAAAAGTCTTTTCCTCAGTGACCTGTGAGGTACAAATTTTTCCCCTCTCATAACCAAATCTTCAGTAAGACCAATGCTAAGTTCATCTTGAAATTTAACAAAATTGCATAAGGAATGCTTGACATCTCCCTCACGTCTCCAACCCAAATGGATAGAGTTCACAAGTTCAAAATAATCTGGGTAGTCAACAACAGCCTGATGCCACTCATCCTTGGAAATTGGTTCAAATTCCTCAGAACATGCATCCTCCACACTAGCCACAACACCCACTACCTCATTATCTTCTGTTATGTTAAAATGTGTTTTATATAGCGCTCAGCTACTCCGAGGAGTGTCCCGGCGCTAGATTCCCACATTGTTCATTCTGAATTGGTAATCTGGATAAACAATCTGCCTGAATGTTCTTCCAGCCAGATATATACTCGAGATAATAGGAAACTCTTGCAACTTAGCAACAAACCTCATTAAGTGAGGAGAACAATTGTTGGCACCACTTGGACGTAGCATTCTTATGAGGGGCTTATGATCAGTTCTGAGAGTAAAACGTGTTCCCCATACATAGGTGCGAAAATGCTGAACACCCCAAGCAGCAGCTAATGCCTCATGCTCGATGACTGCATAATTACATTCAGAGTTACTGAGCGTACGTGAAGCAAATGCAACTGCTTTCTCAATGCCATTGTTTATTTGAGAAGGAACAGCACCGAGTCCATGGGCACTTGCATCAACAGTAATAAAAGTACTCTTACAAGGTTCAAAGGGGATGAGAATATCTTGTCCTTAATACTTTGAAAAGATTTAGTCTGTGCTGCTTGCCAAGAGAAATTAACACCTTTCTTGAGCAAAAGGCGCAATGCCTCAGTTTTATGTGCAAAGTTGCTGACGAATTTGGAATAATATTCTATTAATCCCATGAAAGATTTAAGTGGATCCTTATTGGAGGGAACAGGTGCTAATCTGATCTTCTTCAATAAATCTTCTTTGGGTTTAACTCCATTCTCTGAGAGGGTGTAGCCTAGGTAATCTACCTCCTCCAAGAATATACATTTGTCTTTTATTAACGTAAGACCTGCATTTATTAAAATATGAAGCACTTTAGTTAAATTGCTGTTGTGTTCAATTACATATCTACCAGTTATCAAGATGTCGACTTGAAAATAATGTACATGTTTTGAATCTTTCAACAAAGAACGCATCATGCGCTGAAAAACACTGACTGCTGAGTCTAATCTGAAAGAAAGCCTCTTAAATTGAAACACACCTTCCATGGTTAAGAAAGGTGTAAGTTTACGAGAATCAGGGTATAAAGCTACCTGATGATACGCCGATCTCAAATCGAGTTTGCTAAAAAATTTCGCCTTATCCATCAGGAGCACCATCTCGGAAATATTAGAAGAGGAAAGTTATCTACGATAATTTTCTGATTAAGGGACCCGAGATTCACACAGAAGCGAAGTTTACCATCCTTTTTCTTGGTGACTACGACTGGAGAAAGCCACTCCGAGACTTCCACCGGTTCAATGAAATCTTGCCTCTGCATGTCCTCAAGCGTACCCTTAACTTCCTGACGAATGGAAATAGGTATTCTCCTGAGGGAATGTTTGACAGGATGAGCACTATCCTTTAATTTAATTTCATGGACGTAACCAATTAGGTTCCCTAGATCTATTCGGAATACATCCTTATATTTAGTTAAGACCGAATCTATATTGGGAAAATCATCAATAACCAAAACCTTATCGGATCTATTATGACATGAAGATAATGCTGTTGTGCCCAACCGTGTATAGCAGGCCCATTGCATGAAATATAAGGTTTACCCAAAGCAGATCTGCCTTTACTTTTAAATTTAGTTGCCATGACTCCCTTAATATTGATAGTTTCACCACTGTAACCTTTAGGTATAACATCAGTACCTGTAAGAGAACAATTAGGTCAACATTCACTGAAAATGTGAAATTGAGGGGGCGTGGCCAACAGCATGGCTTGTTAGGACGTGACTCTCCGGAGCTCCCGGCGAGCTGCATCAAAATCCGTCTTTATACTTAGCCCTGAGCCACCAAAATAACGAGAGAGTCGCCCTGAGCCACCAAAATAACGAGAGGGTCGCCGCGGAACAGCTGGACCCCGCAGAGACTACTTTTTTGCAGTTTGCACGATTGTAGCCAACAAAACACCGACTTTGATTCAACGCCTCGGGAGATCCGGCGGCGACAAGATGGCAGCCGCCGTGACAGAGAATCGGGAACGGTGCTGAAGACAGGCAACAACCAGACCCTGTGGTGGTCCGCCGCGGTGAGAGTCCGAGTGAGGGAGCCCCTGCGAGGTGCCAAGCTGAAGGTGGGGGCTCCTGTGCGGTGTCTGGGCGCCCCGGCGGGACCGGCACACTTCACCAATATGGCGGCCGGAGAGGTGCCGCGAAGATAGAACTTGCCCGGGGACCATCCCGCCGCGGTCCGGCCGACTGGGAGGTGAGAACGTGAGGAGCGTCTGGCGGGCCCCGCGTGGTGAAGTGATACCGGGGAAAGCCCCCCTGTGGAGACGTCGGGACCTCCCAGACGAACGGAAACTTTACTAAGATGGCGGCCGGGCCGCGAAGTAGTGCCCGAGAGTAATACGGACTTGCTCCTGGCCCCGCCGCCGTGCCTATGCCCTGCAGCCCTCCAGACTCTCCACAGCCACCCGTCTGGTGCCGCAGTCAGACCCCCCCCGGCCCTGCATTGCCCCTGCCTGTGTGGGGGTCTCCTAGTGGTGTCCCTGCGGCCCCGTATCCTGCTGGGGAGCCATTGCCCCCCTGAGAGAGACTTTTGGAAACGTCAGGGGTCGACAAAACGCGGGGGAGTGCTACAATCCGCGATCCCCGGATCCCGCGACGGGGCGACAGCCATGGACATTGGGTGGGACAGCCGGCACGGCCTGCAATCCTGAGCTGAGGCAGGCGTGGGAGCGCTGTCCGAGACCGGCACACAGCTGAACACGGGGAGCGGGAAAACGACGCAAGTGGCCCACGGCGACTGCGACAAGGGGAAGCTGGACTGCCCTACCTTGCAGCGGACTGCGCAGGTCGCTGGTCCCCGACGGCGGCCAGTTTGTCAGAGGCGGTGTGGAACACAAGTTGCCCTGCGGGCTCAACGCCACGGTAACGCAAGCCATGGGGAAGAAAGACACACTTCCCAAACCCACTAAACAGAGGCCTATGGACAATTTCGCCACGCCAATACAGTTGACGGACGTCCTCCCCGCTGCCTCTGGCGTGCGTTTAGATACTGACCTGCTGATGGGAGCCATTCAGGCGTCGCGGGCCGATATCCAGGAATCCCGGGCGGCCCTAGAAGTCAAAATCGGTGAGGTGGGATCAGAGGTGACACTATTGAGGCAAGACTTCCGCAAATTATCGGACAGGGTGACTACAGCTGAGACACGGATAGGCAAGGCCGAAGATTCGATCTCCACCTTGAGAAACG
Organism: Lissotriton helveticus; assembly: GCF_964261635.1. Lineage (NCBI taxonomy): Eukaryota > Metazoa > Chordata > Amphibia > Caudata > Salamandridae > Lissotriton > Lissotriton helveticus. Next base: position 373,746,461 of record NC_136057.1, on the reverse strand, counting down.
ACATGGCAGACCTCAAAGCATCCCATCGCCAACTAATGTGGAAGGTGTTCGATGCCGAGAATAGGGCGAGACGCAACAATCTGCACTTTGTAGGTTTTAGAGAGGGAATTGAAGATACGAACATGACAGCATTCCTCCACTCCTGGCTCACTAAAACCTTCCCGACGGTGCAGTTCTTACTTGCTTCATCATCGAAAGGGCGCACAGGGCCCTCCTGGTAAAGCCGCCAGAGGGGGCGAGACCCGGACCGGTTATCGCACGCTTTCTCAACTTCGCGGACCGGGACCTGATTCTGCGAGAGGCTAGAAAATTGGGGGAGATCCGACTGGAAAACACGAACATTATGATATTCCCAGACTACAGCCAGGAGGTGCAGAAACAACGCCGCTCCTTCGATGCAGTGAAGGCATAACTAAGGGATTTACATATCTCCTACATGCTCCTCTTTCCTGCGAAGCTAAAGGTCATCTACAAGAAAAAGTCAATTTTCTTTAACCACTCGGAGGACGCCTGGCAATGGCTGGAGGAACGCCCTATACTCAATAGCAGAGAGACCGTTGGACGCAGGGTGATGGACAGGTCGCCGTCACACAGACCCCAATGGGAACTGCCGAAAGCACAGAGACTGAAGTCCCGAAGGGCAAAGAGACCAACCCCGGCTACACCTTACCAAGGACATGGCTCAGGAGGCACACGGCATGGACGATCGGCCTCACCGAGAGGAAGCGTCACGACTGGATCCAGGTACAGCTGTCTCCGAAGCCATGCTCGATCGGAGGGAGATGACTAGGACGAGGTGGGGAGCCGTACTTCCGGAGGAGAAGAAGAGGAGGGGGGGTCGCGCTCAATTCACCCGCTGGTACAGGCGATCCGAGATCTGGAACACGACACGTCGGGGCGCAACAGTGTCCCTGAAACTGACACTCAAGACTCCCACTCATGAACATTGGTGGAACTGGATATGGTTACTACAGCTCGTCGCTGGGGAACACGCAAGTTGACACGCCCCTTTATATTTACACTTCCTGTTCTCACTGGTTCTGTTCTCAACCACACGACTTTCCAGAATGTTGATATCAGTGCTTGTTTGGGGAAAGTAGCGCTGTATGTTTTGGGAGGAATTGGTTCGAGCAGACTAAAGGGGGAAGATACACGGGAGGGCGACAGGCCTTCTCCTACTGCCAGTTCTATCTTGTGAAGGGATGGGACTGGAAGGGGAGGGAGGTGGGGTGGGGGGAGGGGTAGGGGAGTTCCAAGTTCACTTAAGTTGGGGAAGGGGGAGGGAGAGTTGGGGTAAGGGGGTAACAGTCGAAAAATGCTGTTGTGCACCTCGGTGCTTCACGCCATACATCCAAACCAGAGACCGCCTTCCTTACGGTACCCTCATCCTAAATGGCAAGTGACATAGCGGCTTCGCAGGTGTGTGACAGGGGAGTCAGCATCCTGACATGGAATGTGAATGGATTGGGCTCTAAAGTTAAAATAGGTCTAGTGAACTCCTACCTTAAGAGGCTGGATCCCGATATAACCCTACTGCAGGAAACTCATCTTAAAGGAACACACTGTGCCTTCATAGCCAGGGGCCGACATAAAGTTCTGGCTCATGCGGGATATACGACCGATTCCAGAGGGGTAGCAGTCATTATTAAAAAAAACACCCCATTCTGTACCACACGCACCTGGATAGATCCACTGGGGACATATGCAGGTGTCCAGGGAACATGGAATAGGCGTACATAAACGAGCATATCAGCCTACGCACCGCCCAAGCTACAGACGCGCACGCTCAAGGCTCTCGCACATATCCTCCTAGAAACGGCCGATACTATCCAAATCATGGGAGGAGATTTTAACGACGTGATGAATATAAGTCAGGATCGGTCAGGCACTGCAGGTAGAGGGGGAAACCAGACTGCTTTGTCCCAACAGATTGCCAGTATAGGGCTTACCGATATCTGGAGATGGCTACACCCTACTCAGATAGCCTATTCCTACTACTCAGGGGCCCATAAGGTGTTCTCGAGGTTAGATTATATATTTATGTCTAGACAGTACTTGAAGGTGGACGACACTGCAGACTATAAGGCTAGGGGCATCTCTGACCACTCACCTTTGTTAGTGAGGATAGGACACACCCGGGGCATTCTGGAGACCACTTGGCGCCTTGCGGCGTGGGATCTTCAGAATGCGACTATTTTACGAGGCCTGAGAGCAGACATTAAGGTTTATGTGGCCGAAAACGAGGGCACAGTAGAGTCAAATGTCACCTTCTGGGAAGCCCTGAAACCGGTATTAAGAGATAGAATACAAAGCAGACTGGGCGAGGAAAGACAAACTCCAAGCCGAGGTCATGGCGCTAGAACAGACTATACTGGATTTAGAGAGGTACTACCAGAGCTTGAAACGCGCTGAGACCCTTAGAAGACTGCTAGATGCCCAGAGAGAGTACAGATAGCTGGTTACTAATGAGGCGAAAACCCAATCCCTGGCCACCCTTCAACGTCTTTATGATGTGGGGGATAAGTCAGGCAAGCTACTAGCTTGGCTAAGTAAAAAGGAGCGCGCAACTAGATGGGTAGATCACGTTAGGAATGCAGACAGGAGGATTGTCAGTGCTGATGCACAAATAGCTGAAACATTCGCAACACACTACGAACTCTTCTACGCAGCCAGGGACCTGGGGAAACGAGAGGAAGCTATACACTATATGGCACAGACGGACCTGCCCGCGCTGTCTTCTGAGGCCCTCCTGGTGCTGGAGGCGGACATCACAGTAGACAACATATCTGAAGCTGTAGCCAGACTGAGACCGGGTAAAACACCAGGGCCGAACGGTTACCCGGCTGAGTTTTTTAAACGCACTGCGGACCTACTGGCCCGCCACTTAAAGGGTCTCTTTACCGGGGCTTACCAGGAGGGGGGGCTCCCCCCAGACCTCTCCCTGGCTACGATCGTCCCGATATATAAAGAGGGCAAACCGCGAGAGGACTGTGCGTCCTACCGCCCCATCTCCCTCCTGAACACGGAAGTGAAACTTCTAGCGACTATTCTGGCGCTCCGCCTGAGGTCGGTGATCCCAGACCTTATTCATTTGGGCCAAACAGGCTTCCTACCGGATAGAGCTACCAGATTGAACCGTAGGGATACCCATAATTGGCTACAGGAAGTACAGGGAAGGGACGACCCACACTGGTTTCTTTCCCTCGACGCGTAGAAAGCCTTCGACGTGGTCCACTGGCCGTTCCTTTATGCTGTGCTGCACAAATTTGGTTTTGGCCCTAAGTTCCAGAGGTGGGTCCAGATCCTCTACACTGCACCAAGAGCCAGGGTGAGGGTAAACGGAAGGCTATCACGTGAATTCCAGATCCAGAGCGGGACCCGTCAGGGCTGCCCCCTATCTCCCCTCCTCTTTGCCCTTACCATTGAGGTACTTGCAGCCAGGATCCAACAAAATGGGGGTATCACCGGTTTTGAAAGAAATGACGCAGACCCCACACAAGAAAAGATATCACTCTATGCAGATGATGTCCTTTTGTATATTACGAAACCAGAGACCACGGTCCCGGAGCTCTTCCGGGAATTGGAACACTATGGTAGAAGAGCGGGATACACAATAAATTGGCACAAATCTATCTTGTACGACCCTGGGGGACGAGATTGCTGGGGGAGGCTGCCGGGGCAACTGCTGATGACAAAGGAGGGCTTCCAATATCTTGGGATATACATCACCCTCGATAAGACGCTATCATTCCAAAAGAACCTAGAACGGATCATAGTGAACTCCGTGGCGGAGATGGACCGCTGGAGACAGCTCCCCCTCACGCTTCTAGGCCGAGTGGCCATGTATAAGATGATCATCCTACCTAAATATCTCTATGCCCTGCAAAACGAATACTACCCACTTCCGACAACGTTAATAGCTAAAATCCACTCGGACCTGAGGACTTTTCTTTGGCTTGGTAAGCAACCTAGAGTGGCCCTGACTACGCTCCAAAGACACCAATATAGTGGGGAGATCTCACTCCCTAACCTGGAAGCCTATTATTGGGCGGAACACATGGCACCGATTAATGATTGGCTGCATGCCCCAGCGGACCACCCCACATACGCACTAGAGAGTTTTAAACTATTGCCACAGAACCTACTATACTATCTATTTGGGGCCGCGAGACGGGCACCGCTCCTCCCAGCAACGACTCTTACACTAAATGCGTGTACTAAGGCCATACGGCGTATGGGATGGGAGAAGAAGCCCACCCGGCAGACGCCGCTATGGCACTGTCAGTGGTTAACTGAGCTCAATAAACGACGAGGTTTCCGCAGATGGGACGACATAGGTATCTCCACTATAGGAGACGTGATCGCCAAAGGGGAGCAGAAATCCTTTATGGCCCTAAAGTCCGAATTTGGGCTGCACCACTCACAGCTCTTCAAATACACACAGCTGCGACATGCGTGGCAGGCCCAGAACCTCCAACTAGGCGATATCCCAGAATATGCACCGTTGGAGGGACGGCTCCTTCAAGAACGGATCCAAGAAAGGACGGTCTCCCTCACATACAAAACCTTAACTAACAATATGCTAGTTGACCTGGCGAGGCTTAGACACATATGGGAGGCGGAGGTGGGAGGCATGGATGATCTGGACTGGGATATTGTATTAATGCATCCCCGGGAGGTGGCAATTAAATCAAGACTACGCCTTATTCAGTTCAAAGTGCTGCATAGAACCTACTACGATAGAGTGCGACTCCACAGAATGGGGAAAATAGACGACTCACACTGTCTTAGATGCAGTCAACACAACGGAGATTTTTGTCACACCATTTGGGCATGTGACAAGATACAAATTTACTGGACGCACATATTCACGGAACTGGGGGAGGTTTTGGGGGTGTCGCTCCAACGGGAACCATAGCTGGCATTATTGGGTATGACTAATGAGGTGGACCTGCCACGCCCACTCCTCACCTTCCTGGTTCTTGCACTTGTAGTAGCGAAAAGGGATATTGCAAAGTACTGGGGGTTACCGGAGCCGCCAGGAATAGAAGAATGGAGAAGAGGGTTGGACCTTTACATGGCAGCCAAGAGAGTGACATATAAAGCTAGGGGGTGCCCGAAAAAAATTTGAAGGGTCTGGACCAAATGGTGGCATTATCACAGGTTGGATGGGGGGTTGTGAGGGGGGGAATTGAAAATCTGACTATTCAGACGCAAGAGCACCGACAAGAGAGCTCAGGGTGGGATGTGATAATTGTGCCTTATATCAGTGGACGTTGAACTGGGATGTTGCATATTGTGACAGAAATGTGTGGCTTTGAGGTGGGTGGGTGTGGGAGTAGAGGTATATACACTGCTGATTTCAAGACTGTAATGTTGAGTTTTGTTAAAATGCAAATAAAAATATTTTTTAAAAAATAATATATCCTGGAAAATGCTAATAAAGCATGCTGTTGAGATAATTAAAATAAAAAAAAAATAAAATGTGAAATTGAATTATGGTCAACATAGAGCCAGGATCAACCAATAAGTGTGATTGGAACATCATTCAGGATGAAAGTGGCTCTAGGTCTCTGCAAGAAAGAAGAACAATTGTCTTCTACGCAAAGTGAAATGTCCGGAGAAACACGGTCATCATCAACAAAGACAACTCTGTTTCTAGAAGAATTATTGCACACTTTGCTACTATGGCCTCTTTTATCACATTTTCTACACACCTAAAACATCCAACAAATCTGCTCTTGCTGTCAGAGGAAGATTTAGACTTAAAACTAGCAGATGTAGATGACTTGTTTTTAGTGTCACTGTTTTTAGCTTCAATGTCAGTCTTAGTCTTTATTCCCAACGATGTTCACCGTATCTTCTTTTTTAGATTCAAGCAAATGCATCTCTTACATGCACTTACCTGATTATTCAACTACTTTAGCAATGGAGATGGCTTCAGTAGAGTTGGATTTTTAGCAGGCCAAAGTTTTTCTTGCATACGTTTATCAGTTGATATCTAATAAGTTGATCAGTCATAGGACCAAAATCACACTTGATGACAAGTTCCCTCAAATGAGTAACCATCTGATCAACAGACTCTTTGTCTTTCTGAGGCACAGTATAAAATGTATGCCTCTGCATGACGATGTTAACTTTCATCCCAAAATATTTAGCAAGTCTTTGCTTGGTTTCAATGTAAGGATTATCAATAGGCTACCTAAAAATTCAGGTAAAAATTTGAAGACATGTTGTCCAGACTTGCCCAGGCTTTCTTCCTTGATGCTTGAAATCTAACGCCATCAATGACTTTGAGGTAATTTTCGAATATACAAATCCACTCTTCCCCTTCAATAGAAGAAGAATTGCCTTCAATAAGAAAGGCAGGAAGAGGAGCAATAGTTTAACAGGCAGCCATGGCTAAATAGAATACCAAGATGTGACAAACCTGAAATGAGAAAAGGTATGCAATTCACCGTGAGATTTGCAAAGAGATCACTGTTCGAGGTAAGAAATGCACAACTGGATCAATAACAAGATGTAAAGCTGATGTGCATATCACCGTAGAAATAGAAAAGCAAAAACGAACAAAATCAAAGTGACTATGAAGCTGTATGAACGTTGAAAGTGGTGTGCAAATCACTGTGAATTCTGCAAGGATAAGTTGAAAGAAGAGTGTAGAACACTATATTAGAAATTGCCAGAGGTGTGTAGATCACCTTGACATCTGCAGCATAAAATAAGTAACGTGACAAGTATATAAAAAAAACTGTTCAGCAAAACAACTTGACACAATATGAAGAAACTGCCTTTAAAAGGAGATAGGGCGATGAGGCACTGGAGGCAGAACGTAAGTGAAGCAAAATAGATGCAAGTTGCTGAGAAACACCGGTTTAATCAATTGTTAGAAGTATGTGGTTGGCAAATCAATTGTTGAAGCACAAAATGGCCGCACGCTGTGTAGAATACGTGCAGCGGGATGATGTAATGGTTTGCAAACTGCTTGGTTGGCAAGATGAAGTCGTCGTCCCAGGGTTGCTAGGCAATTGCACCAATGAAGCAAGTGTGCACTCAACCAATGAGAATAAAGAAAAAAAACAGTACCTTCACGGGAATCGTCGTGCGGAGCGATACTTGCCACAATAAGCTAGAAGAGTCCAGGATGTCGAGATGAAAGGGCCACTGCCAAATCAGTCGTTGATAACAAGGTGCGATAAAGCTGGTAGGTTCGAGCTCCGTGGGCAAAGGGGAAGAGAAATTGTCACCAAAATGTTCAAGAAGGTAATTACGCAAAGCAGAATCCAGGGTTGTTCCAGCAGGTAAGTTTATTTGAGTTCCTTCACCATACGGTGTTCCCTGCTTTTGCCTCTGGTAACCACCTCTCCCAGAATGACCTGACACACTCTGAACGCAGAGGCATTCTAAGCGTGACTTGCCATCCACGAGTAGCAGCAAAGCACGAAGCAAAAGAAGACAACATCACAACACTGGTCACTCCTGTTTTGAATGTGGCTTCTCACCAATAAGCCATACCCAATCACTGCACTCCCACCTGGGAGGCAAATATATCATTACACCTATGAATAATATACACTTTTAAGCATGTCTTACCACCCCTGGCACAGCAAGACTTCAACACAAAACAAACAGCAGCTTTTGAAAAGGAGTTTTATTTAACAAAATGCAAAGACTATATCACTTTTAGAATAAGGCTTGGGGTTTATTCCATAATACTCTCTAAACAAAGGCTGCCTCATATACCAAATGCAATAGATTCAAATATATGTAGCACACTTATAATCTAAATGGCATGAATCAATAATTATACTGATTAATAAACAAGCAATAACTGATATAAGGTAAGATACACTGGACGTCCTGCAAGAGATCAGAAAGATACATATTTATATATAGAGTACAGGATCAATCTGGATGTGCACCTCCCACACCACAAAGAAAACACCTCAAACTATCTCAGCCACTGGCTCACATCACAATGGCAATACCCACAAAACTCAATACATCACCTGATGCATACACTGCCCACTTCTGACCGGCGGAAGTCTTCACACAGCCGGCAATCAGAGCTCAGCAATCAGGGTTCAATCTTAGATAGACATGTCTGCCCTCACTCGGAATCCACCAAACTTCCACCAGACCAGTGGTGGCCCCCCTTTAATACAAATCCAAACATAATGAAGCTTCTAGCAAGCCTCGCCCCCTCGTTCCCGTACCAGTCTGCTCCAAGGCCACGGCATCGGTTGATCAGGCCTTTGCTATGGCTTTGAGACGCACCATGTACATTCCTCTGATAAGAACCAGGTTTCTCTAGTCAGAAAATTGTGAAAAACAGGAGGAAAGCAAAACTTGCCCTCTTCAGCTCTGCAGCTTCGTGCAGGCACAGAAAATGGCTTCAGTCATGAAAATGGAGTTAGTTAAAGGCCCAAAGCAAGATGGAATTGAAAAGCAAGATGACATGAGAGCATGTCAAAGGCAATAGTCAGCACTGCCATAAAGCAAGGTAAAGTCAGAAAACAGAATGACATTAAACAGTGTCAAGCCAATAGGCAGAACTCATAATTCTCACCAATGCACAACACAATACACATAACTGCACACCTTCAAATGCACAACCCACACGATCTTCTCTTGACAAGACTGTTCCACTCCGTAACATCTCCCACTGAAAGACAGCAAGATTACAGGACAGAAGAGAATCAGGCATATGCAGGACCATCCTACATTATGGAACACACTAAAGTCAATTAAAATGGTGGTGGTGAGGGTCATTATAGGGTGCCAAAATCACAAGTGTGGCTCTTTTATTACAACTCCCTACCACCTAGGGCAATCCATCACTTTACCCACTTTCTATCCTCTCCCTTACTCTTTTAAGGAGGAGGAGAGACTTCACCGCATGGACCCTAAGAGGGCGGCAGCTCCTACCTGGAGAGGACTAAAGACTTTAGGTTAGAGGACCAACTTCATCTGATATTTGGGCAAGATGAAGGGCAAGGCTGTCCATAAGAGGAACCTACCCATGTGGATCATCCTCTGTAACAAGATCTGCTACGCCTTGACCAAGAAAGAACCTCCTGAAGGTATTCGAGCTTATTCTACCAGAGATAAGTCATCGTCTTCGGCTAGAGGTGTCCCTGTTGTAGACCCCTGCAAGTCGACAACTTGGGCCTCCCAGCACACTTTTGCGAAGCACTATTTCTTAGACTAGGAGGTGAGATGGGACAGCCATTGTGCACGTTCTGTGGTACATGATTTTTTGGTGTGTGTAGGCAGGCACCCTCTGCCAGGAGCGGGACTGCTTGAGGATTCAATTCAAAAGGTGAGGAATCTACAGGCAGATGTATACATCAGAAGAACAAGTTACTTACCTTCGGTAATGCTTTGTCTGTTGGATACAGTATCTGCCTGTGGATTCCTCACTGACCCGCCCACCTCCCCGTTGCCTGCCTGTTTATACTGAAAAATGGTTGGCATTTATGTATTTTATTGTTGGAATAATTAGAATAATGTAATGCTTGTCTCTAGGAAATGTCTTTATTTTAGAATTTCCAGCTTTAATTGGGTTTTATATACTATGTATACTTATGAAAATGTTGTTGGTTCAGCGTTCACCTCGAAGCTACGGGAAAAAATGGGTGGAACAGACTTCAGCACACCGACGAGGTCTTCTTATGGCTCCGATGTCACACGGAGTCGTACCAATTGTGACGTCCTAGTCTACGTGGGAGAGCAGTGGAGAAAAGTTTCTGTGGAATGGTGCGCATGGGGTAGTTCTAAAGGTGAGGAATCCACAGGCAGATACTGTATCCACCAGAAAACGCGTTACTGAAGGTAAGTAACTTTTTTTTGTCTGCGATCGTGGTATGATGGCTAAAGGGGAGACTTCTGTGGAGCATGCATATCCTGCGGGAATATGTGCTATAACTAGCAAAGTATCTGTGGGGCTCCCAGTATGCTGCAAATGCAGGAGAGGATTGGGGAGGGAGATGAGTTTCCTATAAGTGTGCCACCTTAACACCATGTCGATTGTGAAACGGCAATACCTGTTAAACTTTTCTGGGATTGTTAAGGCCACGAATATTCCATGTAAGGAACGAGTTCCACAGGCAGTCTATTGCCCCCTTCAATTTAAAGGGATTGGTTGTGGCACTCAAGTCTTATGTGTGAAGGCCTCCCTCCCCATTAAAGACCCAGCAAATCCTAGCAAAACCCAAACAACAAACAACCCTAACATGTGAGACATGGAGAACTCCTGGGTGTGGCGAACAACACAGTGGCAATCGGTGCCCAAAATGGAAAATGATAACTTGTGCTTAAACAAAAGAATTTAGGATTACATGAGGAGGGTTTTTAAAGCAGTATACGGCACTGGTGAGTTGCAGCATTAGACAGCCTTCAGAACAATTGATAAACAGTAGGAAACACAAAGAGGGCATTGAGTAGTTCAGTCATGAAGGGAAAGGTTGGCGCTAGCTGAAACGTGTAGTGCAGGAGAGGGGCTTTCCGGGGGTAGTGCGGGATGAGGAAAGACTATTAGGACCGAGTTCGTTGCAAAAAGAGAGCAACCTCTGCTCTGCTATCAAAGAATCGGGTCTTGTCATCTGCAACCACCCGGAGCCTGGCTGGGTACAACGTAACATACTTGAGTCCATGCTTGCGTAGTTGGGACTTTGCTTTGTTAAGCTTCCATTTCGCCTCCTGTACAGCAAGTGTAAAATCAGGGTGCTATGATAGTGCAATATACGATATTCACAGGCTAGGCAAATGATACTATCGCTGTCTCTTTAATTCAGTTGGTAAACCATAATTGGGTGAGGCGAGGTGCCCGGAGGTTGATGGCGACCAAGTTATCTGTGGCCTCTTTCGACAACAAATGTAGACGTAAAGTGCTGCGAGCCAAATCGTTTAATGAGCAGGTTTTCTACAAAATGGTCAGGGTACCCCATATTTGTGGATTCTGCAAGGTGACTATTTGAATGCTGTTCCGGCGTGTGCACACTTCAAGATCCTAGTCCTATTAGCTACTGTTTTCAGTTAACATTGCGTCTTCTCCAACCGCCGAGTCAGGGAGGTCATGCTGTCCTCCTGGCCAGAGACACACTCCTCCGCTGCATCAAGACTAGTGCCATGGCGCTCCAGGCGTTCCCCTATGTGGATCAGCCCTGCGGCCAGGGTGTCAAAACAGGTGTCGATGGCACGGAAGCCAGCCCAGAGATCCGCCATAATGGGCACAGAACCCACCCGAAGGTCAAGGAGTCAAGCCGTGCCCATGACGGATGGATCTCCCGGTGTCCCACAAGGGAAGCAGCAGTAGTATTTGTGAGCGCCTTACACCTGGGGAGGTGATCGTAGCAGAGAGGTGGTCTATCGAGGCTAGGAACACCTAGGCCCTTAGGTGGGAACAAGGGACTCACAGGCAGAGGTACCAGTACGAGCAGCAGCAACGAGTAGGGGCCACAGTGTTTGGGACAGCTCCAGTTCAACCTAGCCAACGCAGTTCCAATGGACTGTGATGAGGCTGCAGAGAAGGGGCAGGCCTGACACCTGCGGACAACAAGCTGGTTAGGAGGCAATGTGGGCTCACAGCACAAGTTGAAGCACCTTGGGGCAAACAGCAGGGTGAAGCGATTGCAGAAAGTATAATATGGAGGAGCGGTAGTGGCGTGGCTGCCTAATGGAGAAGGGGAGGGGGTTGATTCCAGGAGGGCCCCACAGAACATCAAAGGCGAGCCAGCAATGTACTCAGTACTCAAATGACGCAGCGCTGTACTGGTAGCGGTAGGTCGAAGGATACGGCCTCCTCGCAGGCCATGGAAAGAGGAAGAGCCGGGGGAAGTCCCAGCAACCACGTGCTCTCACAAAGCTAAAGGACGCAAGCAGGTGCCGCAATGCCGGTACCAGGCCCGATAAATCGCGGTTGTCATGCCTCTCACGGTGCAGTGATGCCAGTCGAGCGAGGCAGCTGTGCGTCCAATGCCGGACCACAAGGGACACCAGGCAAGGTGGGTGACGAGGCAGCACGACAGCCCACTTCCGATCTGGTCTCAATAAGGCCATGCACCGCAAGGCCTTGCAGTTGATGCGCACCGCCAGGTCAGAGGCAGGCGTGGCTGGCAGGCTGAAAGGCCAATGGAGAAGGAATGGGTTGCGTCAATCCATAGTGAAGGTGAGGAGTTCGGAAGGGGGGCCCAGCAAGGCTCAATAGCCTCAGGCTAACCCGCGGGCCCGGTTGCCGCAGGGCCTCTGAGGCGAGTGAGGGTCTCACTTCCATCCTGGAATTTCTGCAGAATAAGGCCGTCTGTAACGTAATTGGTGCTCTTGTAAAGCGCTCTGATACCTTCGGGTTGACTTTGCGCTATATAAAACTCAGGGGAAAAAAAAGAAATAAATAGACAAAATAACAGAACAGGAAGTAGTAGTATCAAGGCGGGGTGAGGACCTCCCTCTCGTCTCAAAGAGAAATACATAACCGACCATAGTGTCAGGCGACATGTCGCAGGTGCAACCAGAGTGCATTATCTGTGCCGGGGAGTAGAGATACTGTGAACTAGAGCAGGCATTTATTCATCAATACCACTTTCACTTGTTTTTTGAAAGATGTAGGTGAAGGGTAAACTTGGATTTCAGAAAGTAGGGAATTCCAAATTCTCGGGGCAATGGCAGAGAAGGCCCGATTCTTCTTGAGGTTCTCGTGCCGCCAGGTCGCTCCAGTTTGTGTGCAGTGTAGCCCGGGGTGTTGAAGTATATGGCTTTGTGTGTCATGCAGGCAATTGTAAACTGAATTCTTGCCTCAAGAGGGAGACAATGTAGAGATTCCAAATGCGGTGGGATGTGGTTATTGCGTTTAAGTCCCGCAATAAGCCTTGCAGCTGAGTTAAGGCACTGATAACTGATTCTTTATTTTAAAATGCACATTTTTTTATGTCTTTGTATTTTATGTATATTGCCTTTTTTTGATTTTTAATTGTTGTTGACAATAGCTGAAATAAAACAAATGTGTAACAATAATGCTTATAACTGTATTGGAAGGCTGACACAGTGGTATTCTTGCTAAGCTCTATTTACAGAAAATAAGCAGGGTGCTACAAGTGCCACACGGCGCAGTGCAAGTGAAGTGGCATACAATGTGAAAATTTTACAAGAATGAAGGATCAAAAGGTTAATGTTTTGGCTGAGTAATGACTTCTATTTTTGTGAAATTAGAACGCCTATTAGCTGCTCCTTTACTGTCAGTAGTGCATATCGGTCCAAGACTAGTTTAGTCTGTTTGAACCCCTTTTCGCTAAATTATACTGGGGTCTTTCTCAGGACTTTGGCAGTAGCATCCTATCAGAAGAATCAGGTGACCTTTGTCAGTTATTGAGGAGATCATATTTTGATGGATACTGCTTATTGTAATCTTATCTGGAAACTCAAACGTGCCTCTAAGTGGCATCATGCAGCTCCAAGTTCTGCTCCAGAAGTGACTAGTTGGACTACCTATTTGCACTACCCATATGTCCTGATGTCTGTTCCTCTCCATGCCTTCAGACCTTGATCTGGACCTTGCTCCTCATCTTTGAAGAGTATCTTTTGCTCCAGAACGTTTCTTTTCCGGTGTGCGAGGGACAATATATGCCATCCCAACTCAACTGGGTTTAAACTCTGTAGGAACTGTCACAAGCAAATGTCTGACTGATCTCCACGAGATACATCTGGGGTCAGAGCACGATTCCAGGGCCTGTAATGTCTTTGCTCTGATGAGCCCAAAGGCCATACGGAGCTTCAAAGTGAAACTCAACAACACCAAACATTGGAATCCTCTGTTCCATGACTGGTGGAAGTCGAAATGAAGTTCTCGTTCCCGAATTCGTTCACGCGGCAACTCCTTTTCACAGTCAAATTCTTCAAGTAAGACTTAAAAAAAAAAAAAAAAATCAAATTGTGAATCAGACGATTCTTGCCATTTCAGGGCTCCAAAGAGGGCAGAAGGTCCTCAACATGCATTCTAGTCAAATAGAGGTCTTTAGGGAGGTCATGCTGCTATTATTTGGCTCCATCTGTGCTGCTTGAACCCACATCGGGTTCTGCTCCTGCTTCGGTGCCAACTTCAGTCTGATGGCAGTCTGTGTAACAGCCTTCTCATCGACCTCCAACGGTGCTGGAAGAGGAGCCAATGCTTATAGAGGTCTCTGACCCCAAGCTGGCTTTGAATCGCCCTTGACTGAGTCTGCACCTGATCCTATGCAGTCCTAGCCGTTAACAATCCCTCAGAATCCTTTACCTTTCCTTTACCATCCTGTAGAGCTCATACCTTACATCAGCCCTTAGGATCTGATTCCAATGACTACGATGAAGGACAAGGTGGGCTGCTGAGGCCCTTGACTTGCAGCTTCACACAGTGGAGGTAGGTCAAATTAACATCTTGACATATATTCTTCAGCTTGGCCAGTCACCTACTTAGGCACTTAGGCAAAGCTATGGTATCCCCCCACCCTTTCCCCCTAGTTAATAGATCGTTAGCTCGTTGTCGCCGGAGATCTTTTTTTCTCTCCTTAAAACACCCAACGCCTTAGAGCTTGGTCGGCCAGGCATCCGCCAGCAGAGTCAACCCTAAATCCATTCTCATGGCTCCTCCTGACCACGAGTCTAAGCATATAAAAACTTTTGGCAAAGGCATGTTTTTTTTTTTGCCAGCCTTGCTTTTTTCTACTTTAGATCCAGCTGCTTTCTAAGCACTACAGTCATGACTTATGGGATGCAGTTGGTCAAATCCTGTCTGCAGTTTAAGAGAAACTATAGCCGTTTTCGGCCAAAGCCATACAGGACGGCCGGGGAGCTCAATTTGTGATGCAGTTTGACCTCGGCACAACTGAGTACTTGTGTACCACAGTGGGCACAGGTGTGGTGCTTCGGCACCATGCTTGGGCGAGGTCTACAGGTTTCTCTGGCATCTTTAGTGGACATGTCATTTGATAGGGCCTGTCTCATAGATGAAAATGCAGACTTTGCCCTTGAGTCATTAAGAGTCGAGCCAAAGCGCATTCCCTGTGCCTGTCTGCTGGTGCTAGACTGTTTCCGCAGCAGTTTCTTCCCTTTCCTGTCTGTTCTAGGAGTTTTCAGTACTGCCAACACCAGACCCTGCTGCCAGTACACCAGGATGTTGAGCCATTTCATGGCAGAGGCCATGGCGTCAAAAGACAAAGTCTAGGGAATCTGGGACAGCATGTAGCCCAGTCCCCCAACCCTCCGGCAACTACAAGAGCAAAACAGTTTGTGTTTCCTTTTTAACACACACCCACCCTGTAGGAGGCAAGATCAGACATTTCCTTCCAGGGTGGTAAGACCCAATTTCAGATGGATAGGTCATCCATCTGGTCAAGTGGGGCTCTGCCCTTCTGTTTAGTTCTACTCCTTATTCCTCACCAACACGACTGACAGAGGAACATTTGTCTTTTTTTCAGTAGAATGTGCTGGCTCTTTTTGCCAAAGGAGCTATAGAGAAAGTTCCAGTCTCGCAGGTCTGGGTGTGTTACGCCCGCTAGTTCCTTGTGCTGAACAATGATGGAGGCCTTTGTTCTGGTTTCGATCTCTGTCCTCTCAATGCCTTCCTGCGGAAGAACAAATTCAAGATGCTCACTCTAGTCCAGGACTGGTCTATACTGGAACTGGGTAACTGGATATTAGCATTTGACCTAGAGGACCTGTATTTCCATATTCCCCTCCTGCAGGCCCACAGGCGTTACTTGTGGTTCACAGTGAAATGAAAATGAAATGAAAAAGTTTTATTGTTTCAGTTAATTAAAACCATAACACAATTTTATAAAATCAACTACTCATTTAAAATTTCCTTTTATATGGATAAATTCTCTATTGATTCATTCTAAGTCTAGTGCTAAAATTTGTTGTGAAAAACAATTAAGCAATCCATGTTGTTTATAGTTCCAAGAGTTCTGATATTTATTCAGTTCAAAAGTGGTTCACAGTGGTCCAGGACATTTTCAATTGTCATTGCTCCCCTTTGGCCTTGCCAGTGCCTTTCGGGTGTTCACGAAAGTGATGGCATAGTCCAACGTGCCAGATAGCACATGTGGGCTCTGCAGTAGGACCTGGGTGCATAGCTGGGGAAACATGCCGGATTACATCCAGATTTCACATCTGCAAAAGATCTTCATTCATGGCTGATAGGCTGAGATTACACCAGTGGCAGACCCTTCTCTTTACCCCAAAGAAAACTGACTGCTAAAATAGATGCATCACGAACGGGTTTCAAAGGTGATCTGAATGAGATAGAGATCAGAAGGCTCTGGTCTCTAGTGGAAAATGGCCTCTGTTTCAATATCTTGGAGTTTAAGCCAATCTGCTTGTTGTTGAAGGCCTTCCTACCATCTATCAAGAGTAGTCTCATAGAGCTACTAACTAACATCACCATCTCTGTGATACTGTAACAAGCAGCGTGAAGTTTGGCCTTGAGACCTGCACCTCTGAAAGGGGCTGACTCGACAAGCCTTTTCACTAATGGCAGCTATACCCAGAAATGGTTCTTGGTAGTTTCCAGCTATGATTAGACCCTGGCTCTATCTTTTCGACACTGCCAAAAATGTGCAATGTCCACTTGGGATTCTGGTATGCCTTTCTGCAGCTACCCCTCTTGGCTCAATCTCCGAAGAAGATCAAGACCAACAGGGACCAAGTCATTCTCATGGCTCCAGATTGTGCCAGGGGGATGTGGGATCCAATAATTCTGGGCTGGAGCATCTGTCCTCTGATCTGGTTGCCGAGATTGAGCCTCCGTCGATTACCCTCCAGAGGTGGTTGATGTGATTTTGGAAGCCAGTTGTCAATTATTAAACCAGTGTATACTAGGCACTGAGACGTGTGTGGCCTAGTGCAATAACGTATTAACCTGCTACAAGCTGTCGGAGATATTATTTTCTTTTTTTGTTGGCCCAGCAAGGACTTGCATTAGGCACTCTTAGAGGATATCTGTTGACTCTTCTGGCTTTCCTAAGGTTGCCGGATCACCCTTCCTTGTTTAAATCAACTTTTGTAATGAGATTTCTTTAAGGTTAACAGCACATTTCCACAAAGCCGTTTGTGATGCCACAGTGGGACTTGAATTTGGTTCCCATTTTCCTAATGTGTGACCCATTTAACCGAATGAACAGCTGTCTGCTACGTCCCATGACACTCGTCGCATCGAGTCAGCCTGTCTTGTGAATAAATTGCAGGCCATTTCGGGCCTGCCACCATGGCAAGCAGCTGAGTACTCTGGCTGCATTCTTACCGAAGGTGGTAACACCTTTCGACATTGGTTATGTTATCACTCTTCTGCTTTATTTGTCCTGCCTCACACTTAAAAAAGAAAACGAGAGACTGTATTGTTTGGACCCCCAAGAGAGCCCATCGTGTGGATGATCGGCTCTTCGTGGGCTTCTCTGGAGCAAAGAAGGGCACGGTAGTGCAGAAAAGAGCCATGTCTAATTGAATATTCCTTTGCATCAAAAACTACCATGCTTTAGCTTAGAAGCAGCCACCTGAAAGAACAATTATGGGCTCATTCCACTTAAGCCAATGCTGCTACTACTGTGCTAGCATTTGGAGTACCTGTTCTCGATAGCTGTCAAGCTGCCTCGTGGGCATCAATGCACACTTTTTACAAGCCGTGCCTTGCCAGTCAGGTCGGATGAGCATTTTGCCTGTTCGGTTCTGCAGGACTTTTTGGTCTGAACCATTCCACAGACCCTACTATGAGGAAGGTGCTGCTTTGGTGTGTATTAACACGTTCAAAAATCTGTAGTTAGAACTACTCATTAGAAGAACAAGTTACTTAACTTCAGAAATGCTCCTTCTGGAAGATACTCTTAACTGATGATTCCTCACCAGCCCTCCCACATCCCTGAGCTGTGGATTAAACTGTTTTCCCCATCTAAGAATGTCTTAACTTGGAGATCTACACAGTGCTCAGGTCAATTTGCAGATGCGATCTGTGTCTAGTCTTTAAAAGCAACTTACATCAGCAGCCTGGGTGGTGTTGTTTTGCACCCCCGTTCATCAAAGATGTCTGCGCAGAGGCGCACAGCACCATGTACCAGTGCGCACGAGTACTGCTTTCGAGTTTCCAGATTCAGTCTGACGTCTAACTTAAAAGTTATTACTTGTTAGTAAATATTTTTTTTTCTACTTTCCAGGTATGCCATAAAGGACCTGTTAAACCATGCCTTTTTCCAAGAGGAGACAGGAGTTCGGGTTGAGTTAGCAGAGGAAGATGACGGAGAGAAAATTTCTATCAAGCTCTGGTTACGCATTGAAGACATTAAGAAGCTTAAAGGAAAATACAAGGACAATGAAGCAATAGAGTTCTCCTTTGATCTAGAGAGAGATGTGCCAGAGGATGTTGCTCTGGAGATGGTGAGTGTCCTTGTGAGAAATATTTTATCAATCCGGAGGTGCGTGGTGTGCACAGAGTGATGTCGAAGTGTTTTCTTTTACAGCTTATTTTCCACAATTTAAGCAAATGTCTGTTCGGAGGGCTGGTAGGCAATACATTCAGTGTATTATATTGTTAGAGCGTCTTTATATTAACTTAATAAAAACAAATATGTAACTAAGATGCACACACTTGTGAAATCCCTCCTCTCTGAAACATAACTGTGCATCTTACCCGTAGAGTCTTTTTCATAAAAAAACTTTGCATCATCCCTGGTTATTCACTCCTTACAACACTAGATGACCTGAAGGTTAAGTGGGAGAGCTGGGTGGGAGAGCTGGACAAAGCCGATTGGAGTGATGCATGTATGTCTCCCCGGATCCTGGCGATATCCTCTAGACTCGTCTCACACAATGGCGGTATCTCCATCAATCCTATTTAATGCCACATCGGTTATGGAGGGCCGCCATACATAGTTCTCCCACCTGCCCTAGGTGCCACGATACAAGGGGTGATATCTTCTATATGGTTTGCTCGTGCCCGGTGATTCAGTCCTATTGGTCTACCATTCTCGGTACCCTCTGTGCGGTGGTCTGGGTTCCCAACGATTTGAATCCATTCATTACACTGTTTGGTATTATGGAGGATGTTGGAGGGCCCCGAGGGAGTGGGGGGAATAGATCTTTGTGACAGCCTGGGCACGAGGCTTGAAGTGACGCAGCATATTGGAAGAAGCAATGTATGAGGAGAGGGGCTGCCCTCAGTGGTACATTAAAATATGGAGAAAATGGTGGGACTATTATGGTTTAGATAATGTATAGGTGCCATATTGCTTATCCCGCAAACAGTGGGGTTGTGCGGCTTTTGGGGGGGGGGGGGGGGTATGATTTCACACTATTGGACTATTGCGTATCTTTTTGTAAATTGAGCAGAATCATTGTTTGTGATAACCTGCTGTTGAAAATAATAGAATCATTCTATAAAAAACACTTTGCATCACAAGTATGATTATTTTAGTTTTCACGCAAAAATCTACGAGTATATTGTACTACAGCAGAAAGGTCTTTCAAACAGCTAAGACTCTCATGTGCTTGTAATTTTCATAAAGCACGCTTGTTTCTTATTATAGGACGTGAGTTTGATTTTTACATTGTTTATTTTGCTATGGCTATGCCTTACAGATATGCATGCTGTTCACTTATGACCTCTACTCATGGACATTGTAGCCTGAACTCCTCTTCCATAGGCTAGCCTACATGCTGCAAAGGTGGCATTCTTCAGTCGGAGCATACAGCACCCTTAGCAGGCTTGGTGGTGCACAGAGTTGCTCAAAGGGTGGAAATACTGGCTTCCGCATTTTCGCTAGTCACACCTTACTAGAAGAAACAGATTGCCAACTAAAGGATAGAGGGCTCAAGCTGTAGCTTCATGAGAATGACTGCCAAAGTTCTTGAGTTCAGAACAAATGTAATAGCGAAGCTGTCCTCACTTGCTTAACTGGTCCCATACAGACTGAATTTTATGACCACTTAGGAAGTTAAGTCAACTACTGTTGAAATCTCTGTGCATCTATCAAGTTTCAGAGCATACATTTAATAAGGGTGGTTAAAGCACTCTCTTGAAACATGGAACAAAGGCAATTTCTGCTACTTTTACTGCAGATTCCTCAACTTTTGAATCTCCCTAACTGGAACCTTTCCAGCAATTGCCCTCACGTGTTAAGTGGTTTTATCTGACTTCAGAGTGCCCTCATCTCGCCTCTGAAAGTAACAGCACAGAGCCATAATTAGGCACATTGCCTATGAACTGACGCAAGTTCCTTTTTGTTCTGAGTCCTTCAACATGGATCCAGAGCGCTCCTCTCAAACTCAGTTAGTGCTTCACCGACCTCCAAAAATAGTTAGTGACAGTGTGCTGGGCACGTCTCCCATAAAGATTTGGACCTTCATGACATTGCGTCTTGGATCCAGTCATGATTCATATTAATGGGACTGATGCTCCCTCATGCATCTGAAGGCCATCGGGAGAGGGAAACAAAGGTCCTGTCCCTCTCTTGGTCTCTGGTCTTGGGTAAGTCCAAGATAAAGTTCATGGACAAGCCTTGACTGACACACAAGAAGTTCAGATCGGAATCCAACCCCTGAAGTTGCCACTCCAGGGAGGAATGGTGAAGTTAGACTCTTTGTCATTTTTTAGATTCTGATCGTCTTGCAGAATTGGAGCCTATGGGACCCTTCTTTCTCAGGCCATCAGTGCCTCTGAGCATGTAGAAGTCTTCAAGGTGGAAATGCAGCAGCTCTTCTGGGTGATTCTGGATCACCCCTGTTGTGTATTCTGTCCCCACTGATCTGCCAGGACTTCCACTTGGACTTATGCCTGTGGACTCCTCTACCCACCTACATAAGGCCATGTTTTTGTCGACCATGGTATGCTGATCTCCAATCCACAGCAGAGTTCAGCAGAATCTCGCCCAATGTTTTGTTGTGAAATTATACATTTATTGGAGGACTTTCAGACAGTGCTTCTTCTGCAATATCTTCAGTGCCTTGAGGCCTTATTAGGCGTGACTCAGAAGCACATGAATTTCAGGATGCATCACATAACTGGGAAGGTGAGCAAGTTGCAGCTCCTTCGCTTAACAGATGATCTGTATTTGCACCTCCAAAATGTAAGTGGCCTTGCTACCTTGCCAGAGACTGAATTGGATTCCCTACTGGGGTCCTCTACCAAGAAGGATGACTCCCTTGATGTAGTAGTACTCAGGGCAAAAGAAGTGTTGACTGGCAGTTTCCAGAAGTGGAAGCTAAGGGTAATCTGCTTATTGAATTTTTTCAGGATGGGATTTCATCTTTAGAGCTCTTGCTACCCTTCATTTAGGTCTTTAAAGACACTTTGGCTGCGGAATGGGCAAAGTCCTGCTACATTCTGTTGATTAGTCATCCTGCTGCTACATGCCCACAGGTCTGCTGCGTGGGACCCTATGTTTTTGACTGTGGACCCATTGCTGAAAAGCAGCTTTGTAATGCATGCTTTGGTCAGCAAAGTACACCTAAATACTTTTTCTGCCAATACACCTGATAGTCTAAACTCATTGATATACTTGGCAAGAGGGTATTCTCCATTGCCAGTTTTTTTTTGGGCTATGTATTTTTGTTGTTGCTTTTTCAGGCTTTTATGATCTGTTGTGCAAATAAAATCTGATAGAGTATTGTAGTTGCAGATTCCTTTCCTTTGAATTTCCCCAAGCGTCAGAGTAGATCTGGATTATTTTTTGTGAGCAGTACCCCTTCGTGGCCTCAATAAGCTCCAGATATGTCATCGGCCACGCAGAAAGCCTATATAGGTGCCACTTGGGCGCGCTGATGTCGGTTCTTTTCTTTCTGCCCCAGCCAATGCTGATCCTGAAACAGCTACCCCCAGTCACTATTTGACTAGATTTTTTTGATGTTTTGCTCACCGTTATTGAGTATTTTTCTTCTGGTGTGTAAGGAGATGTCATCTATGAAGAGAAGTTTTGAAGCTGTGCTGCGCCTGTCACCGGCTGATGTCTGTGGCAGACCTGCAACTTGTCTGCCTGTCGTGTTCGCAGCGCGACCACAACCCATAGTCATGTTCAGATTGCTGTGCCATGAACTTGAAGGCTTTCAGGAAACGGTCCCTAAAACTCCTGCGCCACGGCATGCGACTCCGCTTAAATCGAGAGGAAGGTCCCGGGATTGCTTGCGGGAGTCCAAGGCCATTGTTCAAGTCCTCCGGACACTTAGGTAAGGCGAGGCGCAAGAAGAAGTCGAAGAGATCTTTGACTTTTCCTGGGCCGATGAGACAAGGGAGGAGTATCGACATTCAAGGCTTGGCTAACACCGCGTCTCCCCGACTCTCCGGGAGCAGGAGTGACCCACACCCAACTAAAGGAATTCTAGGAGGTTTTTGGGACAGACCATTCTGAGCTTGGGCCCCGTGGCGTCTGAAGGAGTCCCATCTGGTTCCCCACTGGCGACTCTGCCCCAGATGCAGTCGGGTCCCATGGATCCACTTCTTGAACTGGCCCATCGCTTTTCATGCCATCTCAAACTTCCCTGACGCCCACCAGCAGCACGTCTCTATGCTGATCCCCGATTATTGACAGAGGGGCATCACTCGACGCTGGCAGGAACTTTGCTTTCTAGATCGGAGCCTGACTCCTATTCCTTTGGGGTAGGACTCTGGGAGGAATGTGAGGGGTCGCTGGACCCTAAAGAATACCAGCCCTATGAGATTGACCCCAACTTGGACTGGTATGAGGAACTGGGTGAAGTCAGTTGACTGGATACTTCTCCTGATACCGGTATGCTTTCTCCCCCTTTCTTGGCTACAGAGGAGGAAGCTTCATACGCAATGGTGGTGCATAGGGCAGCTGAGGTCCATGACT
Organism: Lissotriton helveticus; assembly: GCF_964261635.1. Lineage (NCBI taxonomy): Eukaryota > Metazoa > Chordata > Amphibia > Caudata > Salamandridae > Lissotriton > Lissotriton helveticus. The sequence continues at coordinate 373,723,641 of NC_136057.1, read as the reverse complement.
TTCAGGTGCCCTCGGTGGCAGTCAAGACTAACATCTTGACAGAGGTGCTACAACCAGGAGTCTCCACATCCTAACCTCTACTACCTTTCAACAACGCCCTCATTGACATTCTTTTGGGGACTCAGTCCAAACCCAGCATAGGGTTTCCAGTGAGTAGAACGATCGCCCGCTGCCACCACCCAGCTCCAGGGGACCCAAACTTCCTCACACACCACCGTACCCCAGAGAGCTTAATGGTTCAAACCTCAACTTCTCAAGGCGCATTCCCTGCCGCTCTTTTGGATAGGGAATCTGAGAGGCTGGACTCTTTGAGGAAGATGTTTTCTTCTGCCAGCTGGCATTGTGGTCGGTGAACAGCGCATGCCTTTTAGGCTGTTACTCCCACACTGTGGGACACGGTTGTGGAAGTGCTACCAAAGGCCCCGGAGGAGGCATGGGCCATCCTCTCCCAGGCTGTTGCCGACGGGAGAGATGCAGCAAAGTTCACCATACGATGTGGACACGACAGACTCACTGGGCAGAGCGGTTCCACCAACAGTGGCCCTGAGGCACCACGCCTGGTTGAGGAGAACTAGCTTTTATGGGGATGTCCAAGCTTCCTTTATGGACATGCCCTTTTCGATGGCACTATGGCAAAGTCCTTGGGACTTTCTACGGCCTCAATTCACCCCCAATCCGCCTTTCATGGCCACAGAAGGGGCTTTCAGCTGCGCCAACTTCCACCCAGCCCCAGAGCTGCGCATGTTTCCCAGCCTCTGCATGGATGAGGCCGCAGTACCCACAGACCTCGTTGGTCGGGTAGCAAGTGGTCTGGTCAGTCCATCATACCATCGGCAGGTGCAGCCTCCAAACCTTCCTAATCTGCCTCTTTAATGGGCATTCAATTGGTGACAGGATTCGCAGTTACCTGCCCCACTGGCGGTCCATAACATCGGAGGGGTGGGTTTTGCAGATTGTGCCCTAGATCTGCGAGCCCTCAACTTCCCCCTCAAGAAGGAGGAATTTAAAATGCTCATTTTGGCTCGGGTCTGGTATGCCCTGGACTCAGGAGACTGGATGATAGTGTTGACTTGCAGGACGCCTACTTCCATATTCCTGTTTTGCCTGCCCATCGGTGCCTCATGCGGTTTATGGTAGGCCACGAGCATTTTGAGTGAGGTGCTCACCTCTGGCCTTACCAGTGCCCCTCCGGTGTTGAGCATGGTGATGGCGGTAGTTGCAGCTCATTTGCAGGGATCAGGGGTACCAGTGTTCCCCTAACTTGACGCTTATCTGTTGAAAGCAGGCTTGCCCTAGGCTGTCTTTTCCCACCTACAGTAAACCTCCTGCACTCACTGGGGTTCACTATCAACATGCCGAAGTCATACCTGACACTCCCTCTGACACTTCCTTACATCAGAGATGTTATACAGTTTTGGGCTTATCTTACCAAGCAGCAAGTCAAGGATATTCAGGCTATGATATGGATATGTCAGTCTCTATCGTGGATTTCGGTGAGGCTATTGGGACTCATGGCCTCCTGCTTGTTACACAAGCCTGATGGCATATGCGAGCTCTGCAGTGGGACTTGAAGTTTCAATGGGTAAAGCTTCAGGGGAACCTTTCCGACATGGTCCAGATCTGGAGTGAGATCTGCAAAAGATCTGCAGTGGTGGGCAACAAACCGCGATTGGGTCCGAGGTAGACCCCTCTTCCTTCCCCTATCAGATCTCACCGTAGGGATAGATGCGTCTCTCCTGGGCTGGGTCGGCCATCTGGTCTTTGGCAGAATCCGGACTAAACTTCAACCTTTTGGAGCTCCATGTGATCTAACTGGCTTTGAAAGCCATCCTATCCTACATCAAGGAAAGGCTAGTGCAGGTGTTCATGGACAGCACCTTGTGGTACTGCAACAAACAGGGTGGGTAGGCTTGTGGACCCTTTGTCAAGAGGCGCTGCTCCCCTGGAAATGGCTGGAACAGCAGGGCATATCCCTGGTGGCTCAACACTAGGGAGGTTCCATGAAACTTAAGCCATCGATGACTATCGGATCACGACTGGCATCTCCATCCAGATGTGGTGCAAGAGCTCTTTCAACAGTGGGGAGAGCTTTGGTTAGATGTGTTTGTCTCTCATCGAACAAACAGTTTTGCACGCTGGATTTTCCTTGCGGCTCTCGCTCAGACACTTTTCATTTCTAGTGGAGTAGAGCCGTCCTGTACGTCTTTCTGACCATACTACTCCTGCCCAGAGTTCTCAAAAAGATCAAGAACGACCAGGCCCAGGACATCCTTATGGGTCCGGAGTGGGCATTGGGAAGTCTGGTATCCCGAGTTACTGAGCATGGCCATCACTACGTCTGTCAAGCTACCCCTTCGGGAGGATCTTATGTCGCAGCATTAGGGGAGGGTTCTCCACCCAAACCTGTCCACTATCTGTCTTCTTGTGTGTAGATTGAGTGGTGACAGTTGACTGCTTTCGACCTTCCTCCCCGAAGTCTGTGATGTCATATTGGCAGCCAGGTGTCTCTCCACCAAGACTGTATACACCTGCAGTTGGAAATTGTGTGGCATGATGTGCAGAAAACTTCATTAGTCCTTCTAGCGACCAAATAGGCCCCCTTTCTCTACCCTTTAGGAACAGTCACCCTCCAGTGATTAGAACGTTAGTCTTGGGAGCTCGGGTACTGGACCTCTTTTTAGATCGAGCCTAGCGTTGCAGCGCATGGATGCTCGCTCTGCGAGGCATGCTGTAGTAGGGTATGTTTTAGAAGTGTAGTGGAAGCCCCGCCCATAATTTCCATTGGCTGGTGTCATTGTCCATTGTAAATGCTGGCTTCCGATTGATAATGAGGCTTAGCCCCTCCTTGTTGCCGCCCTGTCTCCTTTTGTGACCGCCCATCAGGACTGGATCTTTTACTTGTGGCGTTACACTGTCTCCTTCATTAGTTAGTAAGCACTTTTTTTTCCATTAAAGTGAAAGCGGGATGCAAATATAAACAAGCCTCTGCCTTTGCTCAATGGCAACAGCTTGTTATTTCAATGTTCACCCAGTGTTGACTTTACAAAGTCTTGTAAAGACAACATCAGATGTAAAAACTGTGCTTGCTCAGGACGCACTTCTCTCAGCCTCTGAGACACGGCGTGAGGAGGCCCCGATCACAAAAGTGCTTTGTAGGCCTAAAGGATTCAAAGGGGACAAAAAGTGGCATCGGCCGCTCGAGGGCCGGGGAGGCGGGACTGAGGAAATACTAAATAGTGAGAGGAATTTTGAAATAAAGCACCGCTCTTCTCACAATTATTGAGTGTGAGGTGAATTGTGGTGAATACCTGGCCTTGTTCCTCATAAAAAAACTCTTATTTCACCCTGCATCAGAATAGTCTTGAGTTAATTATAGGGGACTGGGTTACAGACTCGGTACCAATTGTTTCTAGGTTAAGTGGTGGAATGCAGACCCGTAAACCCAATTGTGGGTCTCTCCTCTACCTGCGTCATATACTGAGAATGTCAAATATATGGCCGTACCTTGCCCACTTGATGCCAGGCAGCTTCCTTCAGCTGGACTAGGACATTGAGAAAACGGACAGTATATATATTTAGGACTGAATGGTTTTGTTGCTGCACTTCTGCAGAAAGTAACTATATTAGAGGCACTGTCTTAAGTCTAGCTTGGTTTCTCTGCTAGATTACTTAAGGTAAACACAGATGCATGCCTAGTAGTAAGTGAAGTTTATTGTATTAATCTAAGATTACAAGAAAAACATCACACACAGTATAAAGAAGCTTCTAAAACGATAGAATTCTAATATTAAGGCATACAAGCAGCCGATTTCAATGCATCTAAACACCGGTAGTTCAGTTTCAAGAATGAGCGTTTTCTTTAGGTCATAATTATTGCATCTAGTTTCAAAATTTCCATAAAAGGTGTTATTTCTTAAATACAATTTCTAAAATGCACTAGTGTCCTAAGACAAATATTTATATTTATACTCTTAATTTAAGAGCAGTTTGCATGCAACTTAAACCATACACAGTAGGCATAGTCTTAACAATTTTAAAGAGGCATGAATAGACTTTAAGTTTTAACCCATAGCAGCAATAGCTTTGTTATTCATACCGTTGACCAACACATTTTCGGCCTCTTCCTTCGATCCTACTGACTTTTCTTACCAGGTCCAATAAAGTGCTAATGTGCAAAAAAGCGCTAGAACTCAAACGTTCACTTTTTTTTTTTTTCAACAAATTAATTATCTCTAGATGAAAACCAGAATATCTACATAAGTAATACAACTATTTAAATATTTTCCTTTAAATACATCAATATAGATCATAAAATCAAACAGCTAGGGCTCTTTAGGCCAGATCTAAAAACAATTCAACATTATTATTGCACTGTCTTCCCTAAACCAATACCTAACAGCTTCCACAGTTGATCTTATGTTTTCTTTGTTAAACATGGAGCATAAGCATGATTAGTGTCTTATGCACCTGTGATTCAATAGAGTGCACCATGAACTAGCTTTCAGTCTCAGTGATAACTTTATTCGATTCAAAGAAAAGAATCATAAAAGTATACAGTTTACAAAGTCACAAATAGTATTTATTTTCCAAATATACAAAACACACAGTTCCAGCAGACTATATCAAAAACAAAACAAGATACAGCTAACCATATTCATATATTTGTCCTTAAAATTTACATTAAAAACAATATAAAATCAGTTATACCAGATTTCATTTTGTAATCTCAATCACATCCCTAAACGGCTGATGTGGAGATATGGGGTGCACTGTGCATTATCAAAAGCGACATTCTCACAAGCTAATAAGCAAATTTAAAGTACACTGTGCATTATCGGGAAACGGCTTCGTTACATTGTATGGTAGCTGAAGAACCTCTCACACTAACCATAATGAATTTTGCAAAACCCTAGTAAAATTTGATACATTGTCGCAAGGAGTTTTCAAAGCCAGAATTTTTTATAAAATCGAGAACAAATTATCCCTTACAAAGCTTATAAATAAGTATAAAGTACACTATATATATTTTCAAGAGTTGATCACCACATTATTTAAATGGGTTGGCCTCTCGCGCCTTCCCACTCAAATATGTGGGACAACTGGCGTGACTTTATTGCATTATAGCTAAAAAATGTAATCCAAATCATCATTTCTAATTATTTTCAATGATTTTCAGTAATAGAATCAAAATATCAGTAGCGATTCCTAATTAAAATTGCTGATCTAATGAAGCTGAGCATAGAACTACATATAGCAGCAGTTGATAATGATCTTAAATGCTTCAAGCCTTCCCTAAAGTTACAGGGTCTAATGTCCCTTAGGAGGGGTTTAATAAAGCGATCACGCGGGGCTTTATAAAGTGTACAAAAAAGCACAAAGTACAATGTGCTTTGTTAAGCTTCATTATCGCATGGGCAAGGGGGTAGTCTCTCACACCAACCTCTTTGCTTTTGGAAAGCCACTATAAAGTGCAGTGCATTTAGCCGTAATCTAGTTAAGTAAAAACGCCATTGCGTATGTAAAGTAAAAGATAAATAAAATTGTTGCTGGGGTATAGCTGTTTGGTATGAAGAATGATTTTCATGTTTGGACCAACCTAACGTAGTACGATATGCATTATTAATCACCATTTTTGTATCTGGTTTAATCAGATGTGGGTTATCATAGAAATCACCAAGACCAATTTTTCCAAAAGTTTCCTTTACATAACACAACTAGGGAATTTTAGAAGCGTTTTCCAAATTTATGCAGTCTTTCAAGATTTCTTTTGAGAACAACAGGTCTTCTGAGGACCATATTTCCCCCCCACAAAAGAAGTGGGGAGACGTGAATATTGTCACTCACGAAGTCTAGGCCTACCTCGGAGTGGCAAAAAATATTTGGAGAACTAATTGGCACTGATAATAGTCGTTTTAAGAACTTGTTATCCATAGTTTGTAACTGTGAACATTTATGGTATCCCCATACACCTGCACCGTAAGTTGCCACAGGCAAGCATTTTGATTTATACAGAGTCTTTAACTCAGCAATTGGCTTTTGACCTAGTTTGCTTGCAAAACGAAAGAGAGCCTCTATTGATCTGTTTTTTTTTGTACCCATGATATTATAAGAGGGTCCCAATTTAAGGATTTATTAAAAACATTTCCCAAGTAACTAAAGTTTGGGACTTTTTCGATAACCATGTTATCCACAACAAATTTACGTGTTTTGGTCTTATTTGAGCCACAAACCATTGTAAACGATTTAGTAAAGTTTACCTTTAGGTCTAACCCCAGCATAAATTCATTAAAAGCATCCAAGCATATTTGCATGCTATTTGCAGTCAGGGTCATTAGCACAGTGTCATCTGCATAAGACAGTAAAGGTAAATATTTGCCATTAATTTTGGGAAAGTCCAAACTTTTTTCAATCAAAAATTTTTCTAGACCATTTGTGTAAATTAAAAATAAAAAGGGGGCAAGAATGCAGCCCTGGCGGACACCTTCCGTTGATGGAATGGGCCCTGTCTTTTCACCTCCCGGGCCATATCGAATGGCCACGGAGGTAGCGGCGTGTACCCTACGTAATAAAGTAATCAAAGGTTCCTCAAAACCCATAGTCTCCATCAATAGCCATAATTTCTCCCTGCACACAGTATCGAAGGCACTGGATAAGTCCATAAAGGCCAGGTGCATGGAGACGCACCTGACCTTTATGTACTTACCCATAATCAGGGCCAAATTAAGACACTGCTCTGTTGTGCCTCTGCCATTTCTAAAACCATACTGTGAGTCCACAACGATGCCCCATAAGCCTGCCCATGTCTCTAGGCGAGCCAGTATAACTCTCCCCAATAGTTTACAGGAAGCATCTATTAGGGAGATTAGCCGGTAACAACAGGGGTCGCTTTTATTGCCCTTTTTAAAAATTGGAACCACTACTGCCTCTTTCCACGAGGATGGGATACGCCCCACATTGATCGCCTTAAAAACATTTAGCAGCAGAGGTACCCACACTATAGGATTGTTTTTAAACAGATCCAAGGGTACGAAATCGGGACCTGGTGCCTTAGGTGACAAGCCTCTTCTCAAGGCCTCCTCTACTTCCCCCAAGGTAAGCGAAAGGCTAAGCTGTTGCGCAGTCTCCATATTAAAATGAATTTCATCCACACTTTCATTTTTCAGTGTAGTGCCCTTTCGATTAAAAATCCTGGAGTAATGGGACTCCCAAACCTCCCCAGTTATCTGCATGATCATGGTCTGATTTTCGCTGCTAAGAAAGGGTTGATTTATCACCTGCCAAAAAAAGCCTGCTATCCCTCAGTTCAGAAGCTTTCTCTAAGTCATCCCATGCTAGTTTTCCTTTTTTCGATGGTCTCTTTATAATTTATTCTTGCTCTCTTGACCATATTCTTATCCCGCGGAATTCTATGTACGGCCTTCTTCAAAAGAGTTTGTGCTGCAGAGCCTTCAGCATCAAACCATTTATTGTCTCGGGTACCACCCTTCCCTATAGGTTTAAGCAAGGTCCTACCCACATTCTCACATAGGGCTTCAAAGTTCTGAACAATTAATTCCAGCTCACAAGTATCTGTTAAACAGATAGATACTTGCAGACGGTTGGCCTTAAAGATAGTTTCCTCCAGTTTTTTGGAATTCACCTTATCCCATTTTAGCCTAAGACCCTGGTTCTGGATAAATGTTATGGGTTGTTCAGGTAATTCTTCCTTACCAGCTACAGTACTCAGTATTAGGACAAGCGGATTGTGATCACTCGCAGGGTTTGCTTCTACTTTGAAGTCTTCAATAAGGTGAACATGCCTACTAGAGACCAGAACAAAATCAATTGTACTCGTTTGACCCCCATTCCCCTGAAATGTTGGAATTGGCGATTATTCAATACTAGTTACCAGTTCCAACATACACAGTTCATTTATAACAATAATATTATTCAGAGCATCCCCCTGTACAGTATGCTTAAAATGTGCAATGGGTTGATCATTGGTATCAAGTAGACCACAGGCCTTGGTCCCACTTTGATCACATGTGGTGCAATTAAAATCCCCCAACCACATAATGCACAAGGGAAAAAGAAAATTCAGTCACCTTTGCTATTTCAGCCTGTAAACCATCAATAACAAGTGCGGTGTGTGTATCAAAAATGTTATAGTACCAATTAATCAGGAGAAGAGGGACATTAAGTAGATTAGTGATCAGGATTAATTGATACCATGCGGAAACCATTAATGTATCAATTTTCACTGACTTATATTTGACCGAGATTAGACAACCTTTTGCCCTTGCTGCCAATGAAGGTACAGCATGAGCAGTGGATGAATAATATCCATCCAAACAAAGATCAGTTTTGCTCCAAGTCTCCTGAAGGCAAATGATGTCAAAGGAGTTAATATAACCCATCCACACCTCATCCCGTAGTCTTCGTGCAATGCCTGCCACATTCCATGATATTAAACGTAGAGTACATCTGTCCAGTTGTTTTTTCCCTCTATCTCGATGTTTACTTGAATCTGACCACCCAACCAGTTGGTCAACTTGTGTAGGTTCCTTGATTTCTTCACTCTCCATAACCAGAGCCAGAGTTAAGTCTTTGTTACAAGACGGCTGAAAGTCATCATAATCATAGTCCGCAACAAATGAATCCGCATTAGATTTCCCAATACCTATGGAAGAAGTGATCTTATCTTCAGTGGCACTTTCCATAAGGTTCCCTGATTGTAATCAATCGACCTCTGCTAAGGTACTCAAGGGGTCAAAACGATTTACATGAAACCAGGGTGGACATTGTGATTGCTGGTTTATTTTATTATAACACCCTGTTACTGCTATTTTGTTTGCCATGAGAGGGGACGGTAGAAGAAACACAACGGTAGGATCATAACTTTTGATTTATCTATAGTTTGGTGGAACAGCCTATCATTTATAGCTCTCACCAGACCTGGGGACCTAAACGTTAGAACTATACAGTCCCCCTCAAGGATTTTCTCCGTTAGCCCAACCCATCTGACTCTTGGACCCATTTTTAATTCAGAGAACAGGATATTACGGTTGATTCCTGTTTTGGCATTTACAAGATACAGTGATTTATTTCTCAATGCTGTCCAGTCCAGTCTTCCCCTTCCCCTGGGTTCAATGGTCGAACATTTGTCAAAACAGCGATATAGGGTGTAGTTTGGGGTGGCAGGTTTAAAATTGAGTCTGGGCTACTATCAGGTAAGTGTTTTGGTGGATTTTTTGATGGTCAATCCACCACACTTGTCTTATATTGGCCACATACATTGTGAGGAATACCTGCCCCTACAGGGTTTTTCATACTCCTCGAATTTGATGCCTGGTTACCAACCTCGGTAGAGGTCTCTACAATTGTGGTGGGACTCATTGTGCCATTGGAGGTTTCAGGCCCGAGCGGGCTGGAGTAGCCACTTCCCTACTTCTATTTTTACCCTGTTGGATCGATAAGCCGGTTCTAGGTCCAGCTTGTGGTATACAGCCATTAAAGTATTTGTTCTCAAAACTAGATAACCGTTTTTCAATATCTGCCAATTTACTTAAAATGGGTTGTACATGGGCTACTTGAAGCTTACTCCAGAAATGTTCCCCCCTACCTTGGTGCAAAATTGGTACTGTTTGTATTGGCATTGTATCCGGTAATACTAGGTCATGACTAGAGTCAGTTACAAGTTCAGGTGGTATATCAATGGTCTCTTGCGGACCTTTCTTACCCTGAGATTTAGTTAACAACTGTTTATGTGATGTTTTAGTTATCTGTGCCCTTCGTTTTTTATTTAATGGGGGGGGGGGGGGCTTCCTCCATCTATTTGTTTAAATCTTTGTGCCCTTGTTAATACAGTTAGCTTTTCTCCTAGAGTTGGCGAATCCAAGGTCTGTTCAATACTAGGAGAATCGTGCTGAAATAAGGGACCCTCATTAGATTCGAGTCCTCCCTAAACCTGACCCTCAACTAGGTTTATACTAATAGTATCATAACGACTCTGAAGCAGTTGTGAGGCAAGAGAGAGCCTACATTCCGTTTGCTTAATTTCATTACTAATTGCAGATTCCGCTCTTACTAAGAACGCGTCCAGGGTGCCCACCACACTTTTACTTTTAACTTTCTTTGATTTTGTCATGGCTAATATTACTTCTTAGGACATGCAATACTTTCAAAAAAATAAAACAGGATTATGTTACAAAAGCAGTAAAAACACTATACATGAGTCACAACAGAACACTACGATAACTCCTTGTGCGACGCATTATACTGTTTGATGCCAATGTCTTACTTTGTTAGTCCAGACAATCAAGAATTAATCCCGTGGCCCAGCCCGGCCTCCTCTGGCCTCGTAGCCCGCGCGCGGGCCCGCGGCGCGGGGGCTGTGCTCGCTTTTGTAGCGCCTCCGGGGCGGAAATGACGGTTGCGCAAGGGAGCCTGGGGAGTGTAGTCCCCCTCCACACAACGGCCGCGGAAATGGAGTGCTGCGGCGGCGGGAGGGAGACTGGAATACCCAGCAGTGATGGCAGGGAGCAGGTAGGTTCATATCAGTGCCCCCACAGGTTTAACAGCAGCGCCCGCTCCACCGGGGCTGTGCTCGCTTTTGTAGCGCCTCCGGGCGCGGAAATGACGGTTGCGCAAGGGAGCCTGAGAAGGGCATAGACCCCCTCCACACAGCGGCCGCAGAAATGGAGTGCTGCGGCGGCGGGAGGGAGACTGGAATACCCAGCAGTGATGGCAGGGAGCAGGTAGGTTCAAATCAGTGCCCCCACAGGTGTAACAGCAGCGCTTTCACTCTTTTCTCCAAGTCCTGCAATTTCTTTTTGCCGCAAGTAGCATTGGTTGATTTGACCATACACCTTCCTTCTAATTTGCCTGCTTTGAGGATGTCTACCAAGTAGTACCCTGCACAGGCAGACAAAGTTTGTCAAATAAATGTGTAAATAACATAGGTTGACTGTAGTCTCCAAGAGTCCTCAGCCATGAAAAATCCAAGTTGTCTCAGAAGTCTTTTCCTCCCACCCAAACAACCATGTCTGATAGGCAACATCATAATTCCTCTGATCTAGCCCTGTTTTTTTGAATGTCTTAAACAGAGTACTCCAATTCTCAATTGCAAATCTTGGCTAAAGGAGGTCCACCTCCACCTTTGACCTTATTCCAGCGATAATGGCTCTTGAATTGTGTTCTCTCATGCACTTAAAGTTAGAAGTGACCAGCATCTTCTGCTGCATATCCAAGATGACACACATTGCTCTAATTTGAAAGGAGATATAACAGTTTTCACAATTGGAAGATTTCCGCATCATGTTCTAACAGTGTAGTGGATGCCACAATTAAGCCTTTTCAGTATATTGCCTAGACCTGTTATGAAAACTTTCTGGCTGCATTGTGTCATGTTTGGGCCAGTTTCACATATCTGATCCCTGCAGAACCGGGTGAAGGCAAAGATCTGGTCCAGACCACTCCAGATTCAGACATTGATCACTTTGTGAGTGAGAGTAACCATTAGTACTTGAACCACTAGTACTTGATACGCCCACAAGGAGTTAATTTTCTCTTCTACTCTTCAGTGTGCTTTACCCCAGAACTCCATCAAAAATGCTTAACAGCAATTAAAGTGTCGAAAAGATACGTCGGTGTGCATCCTACCAACAACACTTAGCTTAGTCTGTCGTTGAGATGGCAGCTGCTCTTGGAGGATTAACTGCCTCTGCCCTCTGAGGTCCTAAGTGGGTAACAGAAATCTTTTCATATGGATGGCCAAGTCCTGTAGTATGCCATCGCACATGCCAACATGATGAGGTACGAGTTTCATTTCACGTAACTTTTTGTCCTAAATTATCCCCATTACATACCAAATTATCAGTGCAAACATCTAATTGATTTAGATATACATTAAGAATGTCGTTCTCATTTTCAGCGAGTAGGCACATGGTTTCAAGAGTGTGGTTAGTAGCTAAATGGTTGTTCTTTCTATATTTACTGAATGTGTATCTTCAGTGGGAGGACCGTGGTCAGACCAGAGTCTGATATCAGCGTTCACCATATTTTTCATGAGTAAACTGCTTGATGGCTTTTACATCTAAATCTTGGTCTTTTGAACCTTTCAGACATGGCATTGTTTTGTAGCGTCATGTGAAGTTGGGATTACAAGACTTCTGAGAGCATGCTGTTGCCCTTGTGGAAGACTGCTCATGTTCAGTAGATGTTTGTATGTGTTGTGTGACAAGGTATGAAAGAATTGTTTAAGGTTTGAGAGCATGTCTTCACTTTGGTTATTAGATGGTGGCAATCCTGGGGAAGAAAGTGTACTGCAGATGGACGTGTGTCCCTAGTGTATCTGTTGAGCAGTGGTGTTTGTCACTATACTAAGAGAAGTTGATGTTGCTGTGCTGGTGTTGGTGGTAAATACTGTCAGGCATTATAAGCAGTGTGTGGGGGATTGTGCCCCTCCCTCCGTTGTATGTTTATCTGTTTAATATCACCACGTTTGGTATGGGCTTCACCTGTGTTGCACATCCTATGAGTGAGTGCTTGGGCTCAGCCTTAAGCTTTGATGTTTCAGTGTGTTGTCCCTGATAGGTATTACGTATTTGTAAGGTGTAATGGTTTATTTCCTGCAATATTTCCTGCCAACTAATTCTTGGTATGTTTGGCAATAGTTGATAGCTGTGCTAGTGGGAATTATGATTGAAGTCTCAACTTTCAGATTGGTCTGATGTGGGCTGATGATCTGCCGTTATTCTTCAAGTCGAGGTCCTGAGGCCACTACTTTGTAGATTTGTGTCCATAGTTCACATCACATTTCTTAGCCAGGGCCATGTGTGTACCAAATGCAAAAATGTTTTATTACTTGGTTCTTTTGATTGGAGTGTTTTGTACTATTACTATATTAAGCCCACCTGGTATCCTTTCTGACCTTTTACAGGCGTGCCTCAAAGATTTTATGCTATGCAGTTGGATCTGCTTAGAAGTACAAAAGACTGCTTTTTGGTTTGCCTTCAAACTGTTGTAAGGATCTGCTTTGAAAGTCTTCAGAAAGTTTTAATAACACTTGCTTGAATCTCGTTTTTGGGTGCATCTGAGGTGAAGGAGTCTTTTGATAAACAAATTTTCACAGTAACCGGTATTGTTGTAAAATGGTGGCTTATCATAGTGTACCGCTTACACTTCGATTTATACCCATCACATCTGTGTTGAGGTTGCTCCTGGTGTGATCGTTTTCTGGGGTACTTTCCGGTTACTCCTGTTATGCCACTTTAGGCTTTTTTCTTAAGATATGTAATTTAATTTTTCTGCTTCGTGTGTACACATTTTGAGTTCCAACTTCTCAACTTAACTCTTAACTCTCCTATAACCTTGCCCATGCTTTGTCTTGTTTCTAATTACGTTCTCATTCATAAGTTGACATGTCCTTCCCCACACCACTGCTGCTTTGTCTCCTTCATTCTCTGATTCACTAAATTAAAACTACATAAGTCTTATTCCCAACTGGCCTCATAACCACCTATCCTTTGTACTGTCAATATATATATATTCCAGCTTCTTGTGTCCTGCTGTGCAGTATGCATTTTTTGTTCCCCATTTCCTTCTGTTGCACCTTTCTTTTGTTTCCTTTCAAGCATTTCCACTTTAGTCACTCTCAGTAATATAATAAAGCCTATGTTGGTCTTGTTGAGTCATTGCTCAATATTTTTGTAAATGAAATCATAATTGTACTTGAGGCAGTGCTGTACGTATGGTATCGTGCCTTTAAGTAGCCTGCTTATGATAATTTTACACAAGTAAAGCAAAGGTTGGCACTAATGATTAGTTCAACCATACATTCCAAAGGACGGTTTAGGTTGTGGTACCAGTGTGTAAAATGTGATTATTTAGAAGGCCAAGTCGAAGATTACTGTAGTATTGCTACAATTGCCCTTAATACATTTTGATCATGGTTTTCTGCAGGTGGAATCTGGGTATGTGTGTGATGGAGATCACAAAACTATGGCTAAAGCAATTCGGGACAGGGTGTCTTTAATCAAACGCAAGCGAGAGCAGAGACAACTGGTGCGGGAAGAGCAAGAGAAGAGGAAACAAGAGGAAATCAATAAGCATCTGTTAGAGCAGCAGCCTTCTGGTCCTTCACAGTCTGTAACAAAACCAGCGCAACCAGTCCCATCCACCAGTACTGGCACTATACCGTCTACCTCTCCCGCAGTTTCATCCCAAGTAGAGCCTGAGGAGCCAGAAGCTGATCAACACCAACAGCTGCAATATCAGCAACCTAGCATATCTGTTACATGTGAGTACAGTGTGTATTATGCATGTTTGGTAGTGCTTAAATAAGAATCATGTTCATGGTTCATGCGATCCTTCTGTTATTGTCTCACTGCTCAAGGACTTTTTTTTAATCTCCAGCAGGGACCTTGGTTTTGGTTTGTGGGAGGGAAAACAAAAATGATGGACATACTTGACTGACCTACCTGCCAGGAGAAAGATGATCAACATCAATTATTTGATAGCAGTCATAAATGGGATGCCAAGTGAACTTGCGCTTTCTTTCTTGCATTGTCACAGTGCTCCTTTATTGTAGTTACTTTTCAGTTGCATATTTTTTCCATTTATGGCTGTAAGGTTTGAAGTCTAATGGTGTTTTCTCAAAGAACCCTTAGAATTCATCTGAAGTTCCTTAGCTTTAATCGTTCTACCCCTATAGAATGGTGCATCTTTCTAGGTATATGGGCAGTATTTTTATATGTCCCTTAGCAGGTTAAATTGGCCTATTTTCTGCTATTCTGCCAACCTCCTTTAAGAAGAAGGCTGTTAAATAGTTTATTATGAAAATGCATAAATTACAGGTAGTCCTGTTTCTCATCTAATGCTTCTGACTAACGTTGATTGCCTATCTTGCTTTTTTTTCAACTATGGTGGGCACTGGCAAGACAGCTATACTAATGACCTTATTGTCCACTTCCCATATTGATCTGCTAGGTAGGAATACCTTTCTCAATCCCAGGGCGTTGTTATGCGCCACCCACATTCTGCTCCTCCATTTTTGTGGTTGTGTGGACTGTTTTATTGACTTACTTATACACTGGGGATAATCGTTGTGTTGGCCTTCTATTTGTTTATTTTTATAGAGACAATTAATTTCTGTGCCGCCTGTAGTTAGAAATCTAGTGGAGTGATGTTGGCAGGTCATTTAGACATTTCAAACCGGACCAAGTGACTAAAGACACCAAATATGGAATGTATGTGATATTTACTGGCACATGGGACTGAAAAAAATGCTACATTGGTCCCCAACTTCCACCAAGAAAGCGTCTTGTTTTCCTTGATAGATTTAACCAAAGGAAAGATGAAAAGGTAACAATATCGATAGGTGATTTAAATTCCATCCTACGCGGCAGACGACGTGGTACGAATTGTCACAAGATGGCGGACCCAGGCAACGGCGGAACCACCCAGGTGTTACAGTTGTGATTTGTGTGGGCAGATGACCTGGCTGGAGGCATGATACGGCAGAGGATCAGGCAAGTGCTCAAAGTTCCCTGTAAAGCGCCCTGTGACGATCTATGCTGCTGCGGCACCTTTTCTCACCTGCGAACGTACAGTGGGGTGCACCTTAACGAAGGCTGACTCCAGGGTCACCTACGCCGTAGTTTTCCAGCAGCTGAGTGCGTCTCCTGAAGTCTACTAGTAATCTCGCCGCCTGAGGTTTCACCACGGCCTGATATACATGAGCTGTCAGTTGCTGGTGCGTGTCTGTTAAAAGTGCGCACAACTCAGAAAGTGAGTGCGGCTGGGAGTGTTGCGGTGTAAATCGGGTGCCCGTACCATCAAGCCTCCATGTCCATCTGGAGAGAGGCGGGCACCTAGTGCGGTCCGCTGACAATACGCTTGGACCCCGCGAGCTGCCGTGACCTTCTCCCTGTTTGTCCGGCTCTCTGCTCATGCGGGGCGCCAGGCGGGGGCCTGCGTGGCACGCTGCTTCCCCAGCCTAAAGTGCGGGTCACCGGTAATGTTATGGAGCGCATCCCACGCCCACAGCGCTAAACTCAGGCAGTCATACGGAGGACTTTAAAAGGCCAGGTATGGACACCAGACTACGAGTTTATATACCGCAAATGGCCACGTTTTGGCGCTTTAGCCCCGATGTTGATTACTACTCTTACGGGGAAGGTATCTGGATCTGTAACTGAGTCACTGTTGGGAGCCCACGATAGTTTCTGATGTGACAACGAGGTGAGCGCATTGCCGGGGGCGCCAGTGGTGAGGTGCTGGGGATTGCGGTGCGCCTGGAGGTACCTTAATACCGCAGCAGACATGCCGGCTAGTCTGCCCAGAGGCTCCTGTTGCCGAAGAGCGAGGTGAGCGGTCCCCTCTCCCCTCCATCCATGCGCGAGGCGAAATGGCAGCCCCCACTCTATAGGGAGATGTGTCCCGGCGCATTTACAGGGCGCCTAGGGACGCCGGGATTGATTGACTTTGTGGCCTGTTTAAACAACTAATGGGCAGCGGACTCTTCCATCCCTGCAAAGCTCCGCCGCACTCGACACACTCTCGGTATGGCACAGAGTCCAAGGATGTCTGACCGCAACATGGCTGACAATGATGACCCTCCCCTCCTGCTGATCTTTGACTTACTCTACCCATCCAGGACTGTGCCTGGCCTCATGAGGACGTCTGCAATTCTTTTGGAACATGGTTCCCACTCTTCCCCCCCCCCATCCCCCCCCACACACACTTTTCTGACTATCCCTGAGCTCACATGACCTTTATCCTGACAGCGGAGTCCGAGCATTATGTCCGACGCCCGGTGGAGCTGCTCTGTGCAGCTAATGAGGAGATCGACCTCGGCTCACCCCCTGACCGTCACCTGCCCAGCCGGACCTTGGGCACAGTTTCTCCCTTCTCCCTGTCTCGCTCTCTTCGTTTTTCCTACGCTCTGCCTTTGCCCTGTCTCCTTTCTATCCACCTTTCTGACCTATGCCCGTTGGAGATTCCTGTGAGAGCTATAGGGGAGACTGGCTCTGGACTACCTTTCGGACTGATGTCCGTTGGAGCTTCCTTGAGAGCTATAGAGGAGACTGGCCTTGGATTATCTCCCTGGCCGTCACCTACCCACTCGGTCTTTGGGCTGACTTTCCCTTTATCTTTTCCATTTTCCCCCTCATCCTCTCCCTTCTCACTCTACCTCTCCCCTTTCTCTCTCTATTTGTCTCTCCGGATATTGGACACAGTTCTTCCTCGTCTTTCTGCTATGGCTCCTTCCTCCCCTCCTTTCCTATAAATTCCCTCAACCTAGTTGCTTGTTTACTGTACCTCACTACACTTTTGTAACTGATGTAAATTGTAACGCAATGTTCCTCTGTTATAGCGCTCTGACACCTACGGGTCTTGCCAGCGCTTTATAATCCTTTTGATGTACCTTCTAATGCAACGTTCCCCAAGTTTTGGCTCTCATACCTCCGGGTCTAGATAGCACTATATAACCTTAGCAAACCAAATAAACTAAAAACTGTTTTTTCCTGAACGCTGAGACCTGAGCAACATGGCTGATGACCGGTGGAGCTGCTTGACAGCCAATGAGGAGATTGGCCCTGGTTTTCCCCCTTGACCGTCACCTACCCAACCGGACATTGGGCATTGTTCTTCCTTGTCTCCCAGCTATTACTCCTTCCTCCCGTCCATCCTACAAATTATTGAAACATTGTTTGTGTACTGTACCTTACTATGCTCTTGTATCTGATGTAACTTGTAACGCTACGATCCTAAATGTAAAGCGCTCTGATACCCTCTTGGGTCAGGTACGCGCTATATTTATCTTTATAAATATTGAATATATTAATGGATACACACCTACAAAATATATATGCCAAGGAGCTTGAGTCTAGGAGTGCTTTAATTGAATTGGGGATCATAGATGTATGAAGATCAACACATCCCAACGACGTCAAACGTTTCTTCCATAGTCATAGCACTTGTATTCAAGAATCAATTTCTACGGGGGCCCCAAGTTTTTTTTGAGGGGTTTGGCTCACAATTTACTATGTTAGTTGTGATTTCATATGCTGCATCCTCTACTTCGTACATGAAAGCAATCAGATGGTGCTCTCAGATCTGTGCCGACTACCCCATTTAGCACCTATTGACGGGTTACGTACGCCAGTTAGTCCTTAAAACTTATTTTCAATGTAGTAGCACCCAAAATTAAATAATTTGAGTAAAGTACTGAGTCTACATCCACAAGGCGCACCCTTTGCTCAAACGTTTCTTCCGCTCCCCATCACAGTTGTCATACAATTAGGTCCATTTTCCAGACGATATTCTTATTTTGTGATATCATTTTGTATTTATTTTGTATTTGTAACGTTGAAATTGATCAAGCCCAACCAATGCACTTTGTCCCCAATGGGACTTTTTTCAGGGCTGTATAATGCCAATAATAACAAACGCTTCTAAAATGTATTGTTCTATATAACCAGGCAAATAGCATTGTTTACAAGTGCAATTACACAACATTCAAATGAGTGCACCTCAAAACCCCTTAGTTTCAGATTGATAGTTATATTGAAAAATGAACATCTCTCATAATATATTAATGAGCATCAGTTACAAACAGTAGCTGCTTATAAATTTTGATCAGCCAGTAAATTATGCTTATTGTTCTTAGATGAAATATGGAATCTGATAATATCAATTGTTTTTTTTAGGAATTGGTAGAATATGCTTTCTTTATTCATAATCTTGTTAATGTAATGCTAAAATATGTTTTTTACACTACAATTACTAATCTTGGGTTCTGGAAGGAGCATGCAACTCGCTGCAAAAGAGTGCTTCAGTGCCTCGTCTGGGTCGTCTAGCCCGTGAGGTAGTTCCCGGTGAAGCTACCTCACGAGCTAAAGGGGAGATGGACTTTGGATTCCCTCCTTGACCATCACCTACCCAGCCGGACTTTGGGCAAACTCTCCCGCGTCTCTCCTGACCTTATCCCCCTCCTTCCCCTACCCCTCTCTGCTCTACTCTCTCCAGCTCACCTGTCCTTGCCCTAAGTCCCCACCCTGTTTTTCTGTGAACGTTTCCCCTCGTCACTTGAGACCTAGCTATTTTGTCTGATGCCCGATGGAGTTACCTGGTTTAGCTAAACGGGAGACCGGCTTGGACGTCACCTACCCCTTCGGTCTTTAGACAGACTTCCTTTCGGCTCTCCTGTCGTCTCTACCCTCATCCTCCCTCTTCTCACCTCCCCTTCCCCCCTCCACTATTTTTGTTCTTCTCCTTTCTCTCCTCTCTTAATGTATTGCTTATTTTTTGACGAATTGTGTGATTGTGATCATTTTCTGTTACATTGCGGAACCTAATGTAAAGCGCTCTGATACCTTCGGGTCTAGCCAGCGCTATATAAAACTCTTTAAATAAACTCTCGCAAATATTTTAGGGCCACTCCAATTTTGATTTTGAACATAGCGCACAGGGCTTTTAATTGACCCAGGTTAAGCATAAGAATGGTTCTGTTGGGTAAGACACATTACTTTGAAACTGCTTATTAATGCAATCAAGAATAAACGCTCTCTAATACACACATTAATTGAGAAATAAATGCTCAAATAAAAGGTCATGAGATAAAGAGATTATATTATGCAATTTATATCAGAATTACTTCATTCAATGATAACATACAGTGCATGATAAGACCGTCAGAATTCGTGTCAAGGTGCAATTATGTGACTTTAGTGAAAATTGGTGTGGGAGCACACTGCTTCACCTCCCAGCAGGGTCGCCCCTAAGCATCTTGGTAGATGCAGTCCGACAAGCGAGTACACTTGCAAAGTCTTTAGAGTGTTTCACCAGGTGGGTGCAGATTAGTGCTGGCCATCTCTGGACACGTGTTTCTAGATTATTATCTGTCATCAGCAGAGATTAGGCATTATTTGGGGTTGCTGAGCAGGCTGCCGTAGTAGTTTCAAAGTAATGTGTCTTACCCAACAGAACCATTCTTATGCTTAACCATTAATTACCCAGATTCTGAGGAACACCGGGTTACCCCTTTTCTTTAATTGTTATTTTTAATTGACCCAGCCTCTTAAAATTTCCATTAGTCACACCCCTAGGTAATCAAAGTTATCTACCCTTTCTAGTGCCTCATTACCAGAGACGCGTGGCTCAATGGTTAGAGCGGCAGACCCTGATGCAGAGGTCTGGCCCGGGACCAGGGTTCAATTCCTGCCTCGGCGGCTCTGGAACTCAATCTTCTCGGACCTGATAATTCTTGCCTCGGTGCCTAGTCTAATCATGGGTCCCACTCTGTGACTCTGGGCAATAGCTTGCTTAATCTCCACAACGGCCCCAGCAGCGCTTGGATGCCTGGCTTCACCTTGGGGGTGCCCAGGAGTGGACATTTCACATGGAAAAGCCAGGAAGGGTTCCAAAGCGGTTTGAGTGCAGCGCCGGGATGCCCGTCGCGTGGGCAGCCGTGCGCTTTACAAATACAACACATTTACATTACCAACATGAATGACCATTTCTTTACCCATACCCTTTCCCAACACCATAAATGTGGTCTTATATAATGTAGTTTAAGGTCCCTTGACTTGCACAAACATAAAAATCTATTGACTAAAACTTGCACACCCATAGGCGTCTTCGAGATGAGAAGAGGATCGACGAAAAGTAACATTAGAACCGTCCTGTTATTTAGAGTGGGGGGAAGCGGGAGGCGGGGGGGGATCCTTTCTGCAATTTTCCATAACTTCAGGAATATCATTCATATATAAGGAAAACAATTTAGGTGCGAGAACACATCCTTGGAGCACCCCCATTTAATCAGGATGCGTTTGGTCCGCTCTCCATTGGGGCCCCAGCGAACCTGTGCAAAGTTGTTCTCATACAGTTTGCTTAAAAGCTGAACAAGATTGCCTAGAACCCCTATATGTTTCATAAAACATGCCATACTTTTGGGCGTGAGGTAAGATCAAATGCAGCTCCAAAATCTATATATGCCACATAGAGCTTTTGTTGTTGTAATAAAACGCTTCTCCAATATAAAATCTCAAATCTAAAAATCTGGTTAATTGTGCTGACCTTTGGCTTAAAGCCAGTTTGAAGAGGTAACATTATTTTATTAACGTCCACTCTATCGATCAGTTTATTCAAAACTTGCCTTGAATTTTGTTTGGCACACTGTCAAACTTATTGGCCTGTAATTGGCAGGGTTACTTGCATCTCCCTTTTTAGGGCTCGGACTCCTCCCCCTGGGGGAGGAGTTTCGAGATCCTAATGTTATAAGAAAAAAAAGAAGAAGAAGAAGGGCCTTGGTGAGAGGAATTCCACACATTCCTTTGCGTTTTCTGGCATCTGGTCAGTGATTCGTCTTCCCTGTGCTGTGTATGTAGTAGCCTTGAAGTGATAGGCTGTAAGTAATGTACGCGTGCCCGATGTGGCATTTTGTGTGCGAGAACGAGCATGGCAGAGTGATTAATCTTAATTACGAGCTGTCAGAGTGCCCGTGTAATGCAAGCCAGATGATGCGAACGCGTTCACAGCGGTGAGCGCGTTCAATGTTAAATGACGAGAGGCAGCAGGCGAGGCTCACAGAAGATTACTCATACATGCTCGTCCACACTGTAGTTCTTGTTTTACAATACGATCGCTTTCGCGATCGGTTGAAGTGCCACTTGTTTTTTAATAGAACGAACCTTTCCGAAGAAGGGACAGACCGCAATAGTGCATTACGAGGGTGAGTGATGATTACGAAGAGAATTTGGATTTGTGGGAGTCACTTGGAATAATGCAACATCGTGTTTGTCACTAAAAAAAAACACTTGCACGTCTTAGCACTGCACTCTTAAGCATTCATTGGTACGTTTAGTATATCAAGTGACACCGGTTAAAATGTCCAGTGGAGGTACCCTTTGTAGACTCGCATCTGTTTGTCATAGCGCGATTATCCCAAGAATGGAGCGATGCGGGGAAGTTAGCGAGTGAAGGTGGTTACCTCCTTCTTACAGTGTAATTCATACTGCGCAGCACTTCGGATATAGCCTCAGCCAAGACCCAACAAATCAGGCATATAAATATTGATGGGTCCTCAGTGATCCGGGGGGTGGCTCAGGACCGATGTATGCCCCATATAGGTAGGAGGCTGGGCGCAGAGATAGGCAGTCAAACGTTTTCCTCTCCAGCTTGATCTAGCATCCGCAGCAATCTTACCCAGCTACAGATAGATGTCAGCGCGGCCGGTGGTGGCCTAACATCCAGACTCTCTCCCAACAGCGCCGCCGAGCCAGACGCTACATGCCCCTTGTGGTGTCAGTCGTGTGGAGAGGGCAATTATGTGTAGAGGGCTGTTATGTGCTGTGTGCTGTTGAGTGCTGTGTGCTGTTGAGTGCTGTGTGCTGTTGAGTGCAGAGTGCTGTGTGCTGTTGAGTGCAGAGTGCGGTTGAGTGCTGTTGAGTGCAGAGTGCTGTGTGCTGTTGAGTGCTGTGTGCTGTTGAGTGCTGTGTGCTGTTGAGTGCTGTGTGCTGTTGAGGGCAGAGTGCTGTTGAGGGCAGAGTGCTGTTGAGGGCAGAGTGCTGTTGAGGGCAGAGTGCTGTTGAGGGCAGAGTGCAGTTGAGTGCAGAGTGATGTGTGCTGTTGATAGTGTGTGCTGTGTGCTGGTGAGTGCTGTGTGATGTTGAGGGCAGACTGCTGTTGGGGGCAGAGTGCTGTTGGGGGCAGAGTGCTGTTGGGGGCAGAGTGCTGTTGGGGGCAGAGTGATGTTGGGGGCAGAGTGCTGTTGAGGCCAGAGTGCTGTTGAGTGCTGTGTGCTGTTGAGTGCTGTGTGCTGTTGAGTGCTGTGTGCTGTTGAGTGCTGTGTGCTGTTGAGTGCTGTGTGCTGTTGAGTGCTGTGTGCTGTTGAGTGCTGTGTGCTGTTGAGTGCTGTGTGCTGTTGAGTGCTGTTATGTGCTGGGTGCTGATGAGTGCTGTGTGCTGTTGAGGGCAGAGTGCTGTTGAGGGCAGACTGCTGTTGAGGGCAGACTGCTGTTGAGGGCAGACTGCTGTTGGGGGCAGACTGCTGTTGGGGGCAGAGTGCTGTTGGGGGCAGAGTGCTGTTGGGGGCAGAGTGCTGTTGGGGGCAGAGTGCTGTTGGGGGCAGAGTGCTGTTGGGGGCAGAGTGCTGTTGGGGGCAGAGTGCTGTTGGGGGCAGAGTGCTGTTGGGGGCAGAGTGCTGTTGGGGGCAGAGTGCTGTTGGGGGCAGAGTGCTGTTGGGGCAGAGTGTTGTTGGGGGCAGAGTGCAGTTGGGGGCAGAGTGCAGAGTGCTGTTGAATGCAGAGTGCTGTTGAGTGCAGTGTGCTGTTGAGTGCTGTTGAGTGCAGAGTGCTGTTGAGTGCTGTTGAGTGCAGAGTGCTGTTGAGTGCAGAGTGCTGTTGAGTGCAGAGTGCTGTTGAGTGCAGAGTGCTGTTGAGTGCAGAGTGCTGTTGAGTGCAGAGTGCTGTTGAGTGCAGAGTGCTGTTGAGTGCAGAGTGCTGTTGAGTGCAGAGTGCTGTTGAGTGCAGAGTGCTGTTGAGTGCAGAGTGTTGTTGAGTGCAGAGTGTTGTTGAGTGCAGAGTGTTGTTGAGTGCAGAGTGTTGTTGAGTGCAGAGTGTTGTTGAGTGCAGAGTGTTGTTGAGTGCAGAGTGTTGTTGAGTGCAGAGTGTTGTTGAGTGCAGAGTGTTGTTGAGTGCAGAGTGTTGTTGAGTGCAGAGTGTTGTTGAGTGCAGAGTGTTGTTGAGTGCAGAGTGTTGTTGAGTGCAGAGTGTTGTTGAGTGCAGAGTGCAGAATGCTGCTGAGTGCAGAGTGCAGAATCCTGTTGAGTGCAGAGTGCAGAGTGCTGTTGAGTGCAGAGTGCAGAGTGCTGTTAAGTGCTGTTGAGGGCAGAGTGCTGTTAAGTGCTGTTGAGGGCAGAGTGCTGTTGCGGACAGAGTGCTGTTGAGGGCAGAGTGCTGTTGCGGACAGAGTGCTGTTGAGGGCAGAGTGCTGTTAAGTGCAGAGTGCTGTTGAGTGCAGTGCTGTGTGTTGAGTGCTGTGTGCTGTTGAGGGCAGAGTGATGTGTGCTTTTGAGGGCAGAGTGATGTGTGCTTTTGAGGGCAGAGTGCTGTGTGCTTTTGAGGGCAGAGTGCTGTGTGCTGTTGAGGGCAGAGTGCTGTGTACTGTTGAGGGCAGAGTGCTGTTGAGGGCAGAGTGCTGTTGAGTGCTGTGTGCTGCTGAGTGTGTGACTATGTGACAGTGTGTGACTATGCAGGGTGACATTGGGAGTGTGCGGGTGAGCAGTGTGTGAATGTTACGGGGCAGTGTGTGAGTGTGCAGAAAACACCACACACACATACACCACACACACATAACGCACACACAAACCACACACCTCAGTCTCTCAACACCACACACTTGTCACCACTCAACACAACACACTCACCACCACACTCACTCCCCAGGCTCACCCCCACAGACTCACCAGCACACACTCACCAGCACACAGAAAACAACACACACAACAACACACCCCCAGCCGTCAATGAATGCTTTCACCATGCACAAACACCAACAGCCATCATCCATCTGTGCACGCTTTTACCAAGCACACACCCACCAGCCGTCAGTGCACCCTTCCACCAGGCACACACACCTCCAGCCGGCAGTGCACTTTTCCACCAAGCAATCGCAGTATGGTACACTTTACTTTTAAACATATTCATATAAAGCACAGCATGCCACCATTGGTAAAATTAAAATTCAACCAACATACTTCCACTACACACCACATGCACACACTCCATAACACATGGCAAAAAGACATTGGCATTTACAATGCCATTAGCTCAAACTCAAATAAATCCGAGCCCGATTGCATTTCTAATGCTTGTTAAATATGGTTATGATCTCAGCTCTCCTCCATGATTCAGATAATTGTCCCCCTGCAGAAATAGCGTTTGATTGCAAGTTCAAATAAATTGACCAGATTTGTGGCTTAGTTTTATAAAGGTCTCCTGGAATTTTATCAGGACCTGGTGCATTTGGAGTTTTTAGCGAGTTAATGGCACAAATTGTTTCATCTAGGCTAAAGGAAACTGGGGTAGCAGCTGCTTCCCAGTCTACAGTCGATATAGTTGAGGGAAAGACCTGACAGTTACTTAGCCCACAATCATTATAGTTGTTTGTAGTATAAAGAGCAGTAAAGTGCAACAGACATTTTTCAGGAGATATGTTATAGTGGGCGTTTTCACACTTCCTGGATTAGTTAGTGCAACTAGTCTCCAAAAGGTTCTGTTATCTTTAATTTTACTAGCAGCAAGCAGGTCTTGCCAAAGTTTTTCAACCAATCCCTATTTGCCTGCTTCAATCTAGCTTTATAGGTACGTCTAGATATACAAATGTTTGACCTATCCCCCATCTAAAATAGCCGACCATAGCAAACTCATGGCTACTTTGCATGTTGAGTCAAACCATTCTTTATCTTTGACCAAATTAGGTTTTGTAATGGTCACTCCTTTATAAAAAAACTTTAGCTCCCCAAACATCTAGTTATGCACAGTTAAAATGGAAATATTGGCTACTTTCCTCCCCTCGTATTGTTCCAAAAAACCAACCAACAACCTAGGCCACTTGACAGAGCGATGATTATTGGTTACAAAGGGAGCGGGGACATCTGTGTAAGTAAATTACACAGATGGTCGCGTTCGGATCGCTCAGTAACTTCCATATCAGCCAAAAGTGACCATAACCGTACATCAAGAAGGACATAATCCATGACGATAGTGCAAGTTCCTCTTTTAAAGGTAGGTGCTCTGTCTGGATCGAAAATGGTGCTTCCATTACAGGCTCTCAGTCCTCTATTGATTGCTAATGAAGCTACTTTAAATGTGCTTGAGGAGAGATTTTTTCTTAGTGGTCTTGACAATGATGGAATACCCAATATTCATCCTGTTCATCCGTAATCTCACTTATGAGCGAGGAAGGTTTGTAACCACCCGGCCACTATTCATCTTGTATACGAATGTACGGTTTCTAGTATAGCATCTAAAGGTTTATCAGTTGATGTTGTTTTAACATAAATGTTTATTAGGAAACATAAATGTTTATTAGGACCAGAGAAAGTCCTATAACCTAAGTTACTATAATACCCATTAAGTCAGATTATCTATTTTCAGGGTGGTTAATGAGCTAAAACGGCCATTTCTTACTAAGAATTAAAGCCCTCCAATTGTTCTTCCAAAATGCTCAGCTGGTTTTGCCTCTGCACTGAAGGAGGTTAAACAGTCTATACAGGCTTTCTCCGTAGCACATGTCTCTTGGACACACACATCATGTTTCCCGAAGTACAATAACCATTCAGGATCGCTCATCTTTTAGTTTAACCCAGCTATGTTCCAGGATAACAATTAAGATTAGTTGGCAAACAATTGTTGCTACTAGACTTGGGTCCTGGATGGTCGCAAGAGTGAGATGGCATGCCTGTAGGTATATCTGGATTTCAATCATCTATGTTGTACAAATTGGGCATCAAGTTCCATTACTTCAATAGTGAGACCTGTATCCTTCATTTAATTTAATGTGCATCTGCTTAATTACTACTATTAGTAGCACATAAACAGTAGAAGTGTAATGAATAGCCGTCATTTTGAGCAGCTCTATTGCTGACTACTCTAGCTGCCTCAGGTCAACAAGCTACACTTATTTATTTTCGGTATCCACAGTCGCCATGTCATTGTATGTTGTTGAACATGATAATGTGAACTTTTTTAAAATTAAATTGAATGATTTTGTACGTTACTACTTTAACATGGGTCTAAATTATGGACCTCAAATTATATATACTTTGTATCGCATACAGTCTAAAATGGCTAATGCATCTCAATATTGTATGACAACTGCTGTGGGGAGCTGAAGATACTTTCAAGCATTGGATCCCACTTGTTTGTGTAGAGTCAGTACTTTCTTGTAATGATCTCTTTTAGAGGTCACTCTAGAAATAGGGCTGATTGAATTCCGACCATGCCTAGATTACATTGGCCTTTCATATTGGAGGTGTCCCTGGAAATGAGAGGTCATGTAGATTTGATGTTGTCTTGGTGAAGACTAAGATATTCAGACCGGAACTACACAATCATATTCTCAGTTACTTTGACCTTAACAAGAATAGGGTAAGTGTCCGCACTGACCATCTGGGATTCCGTCAATCACAGTTGCGAGGCAAATACATCACCATTAAGGCTAATCAGTTTAAAAACTGGAACCTTGTCAAGGAAAGGCTGGAACAGGCTATTAGGAAGGGTAACCACATTATAGGGAAAAGGCCAACTATATTTGGGAAACTAAAAGGCAACTGCTCAATCATCCTCTTTCAGAAAGACTAGATAGGGCCAAGCTTTGACTTAAAGTAAGATTTTATGAAAAAGCTAACCAAGCTAATAAACTCAGAGCTGCTAGAACATGCATGGCCAAAGCAAGCCTAGAATACCCAGTGTATCTCGACCACTGAAACGCAAAACCCCTGGCCTTCTCCTCCTCCTTTAGCCTTCAGAAAAAAACAACTGAATATCTGGCTATTCTAACTATTTCCTCTTCTCTTCTCTTCTTAATTCTGGGGTCTGTTTACTAGCATTGGTATTCCCTGTGTGTGCCATCCATGCACTTAAAAAATGTGAAACTTAAACATAGAAATGCATACTGTTGAGCTGGACTCATTCAAGAATATACATTTACTCCAGTATTGGAACTTTCATAGATTCATATGCTTGCATCATTCCCTGTCGAGTTGGGAGTCCCCTGTATATAAAAATAGGAATGCAAAGCTATTACACAAAAACTAGGCCTAGGCCCATTCCAGTTTTGTAACATATCGACCTCTTTTTGTAAAAGAGACCAAATAAAATCAACAACCAATCAGATCAGCCTCACCCTCTAGAACCCTCGTGAGAGCACCTCAGACCTTCAGATTTTCTACCGCACATTGTGCTAGGGAGTCTCCACTGAGCTCTGCTCAGTTATTCCTAATTCTACTACTTTTGATAGAATTCTTCAGCTATATATATATTTCCAGATTACTCTACAATCTTGGTCTGTTCTATAGTTATCGTGGCAGACAACAAGATAAAATGCCTTTTTAGAGCTTGTGCCACCTGCTCTAAAAATAGGCTATATTTGGATGACCCTAATAAAGATTGCATATACTGCTTGTATCCGAACCACAAGGCCAAGGACTGCAAGGTATGTCGTACCTTATCTACTAAAACTTTTAGGGATCGTGAGGGACGTCTTTTAACCTGGCTCCAGAATAGATCCAGTCTTTAGTGACAACAGTGATGAGGCGTCATCTGCTTAGTCTTCTAGAAGATCTGAAAAAAGAAGGTCTGACCTAATTCTTCTGAGGAGTGCCCTCAAAAACCTCTAAAAAAGACCTCCCATGGGTCTCACAGGCTCAGTCCAACTAAATCTCCTCACTGAGGTGAAAAGGAGAGGAAAGGACTTAAAACAGGAGAAAGTAGAGTGAGGAAGTCGAGCTCTGTTCCTCCACCTTCCCCTCCTGAGGGAAGAAAAGTGTTCAAGAAACCCTCCTCTGTTCCTCTTGAGGAGCGACAGGGAAAAAAGTTACCACCCTCAATGACACAGCTGACGAAGAAAGTCGTCGACGAGGAGTGACAAGGGACAATCTCTTAACCTTTCATCAGTTCCAACAACTGGATCGTCGCCGAGAGCTTTGACGGTGTCGACGAAGGCAGTTCCAACTCCATCCATGACGGAGGAGACGACGACGGTGACGACTAAGCTGTTGACGTCGACCGCAATGACGACGAAGGTGACAAGAATGACGACGACCGCATCAACGACAGTGCTGTCGATAGCAATCTTCATCGGCGACGACATAGTAGACGGGAGCAAAAAGTTCTGCAGAGAAAGACAAAGCACCATGTGACTCCTGAAGTCATTTCACCTAACAAGGTGACCCATCTATTACCCTCTCACCTCCTGGAAGAGGAGGACTCTGATGAAGATGGTCCTTTCGGATATGCCCACAGCCATTCGGAACTGTACGTTAAGTGCCAGGAGAAGGATTTTGAAGAGGGATATGAAGGGGAACAGAACTATGATCCTCCCTAGGACTACCATAGAGGATATCAAGAGGAGATGGTCCGTATACCGACATTGTCGATTTCGGACTTTGAATTTATGCTGTCAGACTACAAACTGAGATTTCCAACACCAACTTCCGCTCCGGAACAGGGCTCAGTTCCCACTGGACCAACCTCGGTGCCTTCCCCAACCCCTTCACCCCTCCTCCCCCCTTCCCCGGGGCCGCCACCACGGCTGCAATTAATAGAGGATACTCCACCAACTACTCCTTTTATCCAACAAGATACCTCAGATGATGACCAAGGGGACACAGATCTCACAGACCCGCATGGAGAGTGGGATGATTATATTATACCTAAGACTCCTTCCCCTTCCCCGGTTCCTGTGGATTATCCACCGGGGGACATAGGTGGTTTCCACAATCTGCTGGAAAGGGCGACCAAGAGGTTTGATCTGCCAATGCCTTTGGCGCAGACAGACTGTTTCTTATATGACATTATGGAACCCTATAAAAAAACAGTAAGAACCATTCTCATTGTAAATCATGTGTGGGAAGAGGGTCTTAAAGTCATGAAAACACCAGCCCGGTGTTTCCTCAGTTGGAAAAGAAATATAAAGCTCCAGAGGATAGCCCGGCCTGCATAGTGAGTCAGCCAAAACCGGACTCAGTCATATCACAGGCAGCCCAGCAAAAGTTGAAAAATCCGGCAGCTCCTCTAACTACTCCTCCGGAAAAAGAAGGCAGATGTCTGGACAATGCGAGCAAGAGATACTCCTCTGTCAGGCCTACTGGTCAAAGCAGCTAACGTTTTATCAATTCTGGGCCACCTCGACCGCCAGGTGTGGTGTGATCTATCTTCTTACCTCGACCAACTACTTGAAGACAGTAAAACCGAAGCAAAAAAGATCCTTCTGGAAGGAGAAAGGGCCTCCTCTGAGGTCATTGATTGTGCAATGGAAATTGCTACAACTGCTTTTCGTTTCCTGGTGGGAACAGCAGTCCTTTGTCGCCAGGATTGGATTCAAGCAACCTCGTTTAGACCAGAGGTCCAGAACAAAATATTAGACCTTCCATTTGATGGAGAAGAGTTCTTTGGAAAATATGTGGATGACACTCTCCAAGACATAACAAGCATTTGCAATGCAATAGGTCTCGCATTAGGAAAGTTAGAGCTATTGGTATTGTAAATGACAAATTTTTAATTTGTTTTGTTTTTGAAAATAGCGAAATTAATCATTTACAATGCCAATAGTTATAACTTTCGCAAATGTTACACCTATAGCATTTGTAATGCAATATGTGTTGTATTTACGTGACTTACATGTATTGATATTACAAATAACAATGGCTTTTAATTTTTTTCAATAATTAATACTTAAATAAAAGTTATTGTAATTTATAATGGCAATAGCTTAAAGTTTTGTAAATAACTTTTGTCAAGATTATGTTCAGTGTATTTTATTGTGACGAAAATCCAAGAAGTGAAATATTAACATCTTTTTGTTACATTTGTAATAAAGCTTGAAACATTGAGAGAACATATTTGAACCAGGTGTTGTTGAATGGTTGCACAGATTGATGCTGTGGTGGCGCTGAGTGAAGTTGTTATGGCGAACGAGTGATGCTGTGGTAGCGCATAGTGATGTTGTGGTGCCCCTGAGTGATGCTGTGGTGGTGCGAAGTAATGCTGTATGCTATGCTATGTTTTGTTTTGCTATCCTATGTTTTGTTTGGTTATGCTATGCTCTGTTTTGCTATCCTATGCTTTGATTTGTTAATGCATGCTATGCTGTGTTGTTATGCTATGTTTTGCTGTGCTATGCTTTGTTATGCTATGCTATGTTGTGTTTTATTATGCTATGCTTTGTTTTGCTATCCTATGTTTTGTTATGCTATGCTATGTGTTGTTGTGTTTGGTATGCTATGTTTTGCTATGCTATTATATGTTTTGTTGGGCTGTGCTATGTTTTGTTTTGTTGTGTTTTGTTAAGCTATGCTATGTTTTGTTATGCTATGTGATGTTTTGTTTTGCTATCCTATGCTTTGTTTTGTTATGCTATGCGATGTTTAGTTTTGCTATCCTATGATTTGTTTTGTTATGCTATGCTATGCTGTGTTTTGTTATGCTATGCTATGTTTTGTTTTGCTATGCTGTTTTGTTTTGCTATGCTATGCTTTATTATGCTATGTTTTGCTATGCTATGCTTTGTTATGCTATGTTTTGTTGTGTTTTCTTATGCCATGTGTTGCTGTTTTGTTATGCTATGTTTTGTTATGCTATGTTTTGTTATGCTATGTTTTGTTATGCTATGTTTTGTTATGCTATGTTTTGTTATGCTATGCTTTGTTATGCTAAGAGGTGTGGCGCCGCGGCCAGGGCGACTGACGCTGGAATCTGGGGACCACGGTTCGATCCCCGGCTCCGGCGGCAGGTTTGCCCAGCACCATGTGACTCTGGGCAATAGCTTGCTTAATCTTCCCGACGGCCCCCAGCGCCTAGAGACCCTTACGGGTGATTGTGCGCTTTACAAATGTGGACTTTTTTTTGCTATGCTATGCTTTGTTATGCTATGTTTGTTGTGTTTTGTTATGCTATGTTTTGCTGTGCTTTGCAATGCTATGTTTTGTTATGTATGCTATGTTTTGTTGTGTTTTGCTATGTTATGTTTTGTTGTTTTGCTATGTTTTCTTATGCTATGCTCTGTTTTATGTTATGTTATGCTATGTTTTGTTATGCTATGCTATGTTTTGTTATACTATGCTATGTTTTGATTTGCCATGCTTTGTTATGCTATGCTTTGTTATGCTATGCTTTGTTTAGTTATGCTATGTTTTGTTATGCTATGTTTTGTTGTGTTTTGTTATGCTATGCTTTATGCTATGTTTTGTTTTGCAATGCTATGTTTTGTTATGCTATGTTTTGCTATCTTATGCTTTTTTTGCTATGCTATGCTGTTTTGTAATGCTATGCTTTGATATGCTGGTGAGGGTTTGAGGGGGTGTGAGGGTTAGGGTGGGTGAGGGGATGTGAGGGTGAGGGTGGGTGAGGGGGTGTGAGGGTGTGTGAGGGTGAGAGGGGTTGTTTGAGGGTGTGTGAGGGTGAGTGAGGGAGGGTGTTTGAGGGTGAGGGGCTGTGAGGGGGTGTGAGGGTGAGGTGATGAGGGGGTGAGGGGGTGTTAGGGTGGGTGTGAGGGAGGGTGACGGGGTGTGAGGGTGAGGGGGTGTGAGGGTGAGGGGGTGTGTGAGGGGTGAGAGGGTGAGGGGGTGTGTGAGGGGGAGGGTGTGGGGTTGTGAGGGTGAGGGGGTGTGGGGGTGTGGGAGGGTGATGGGGTGAGAGGGTGATGGGGTGAGAGGGTGATGGGGTGAGAGGGTGATGGGGTGAGAGGGTGATGGGGTGAGAGGGTGATGGGGTGAGGGGGTGATGGGGTGAGGGGGTGAGAGGGTGAGGGGGTATGAGGGTGAGGGTGTGTGTGAGGGGTGCGAGGGTATGGGGGTGCGAGGGTGTGTGAGGGGGGCGGGTGTGGGGTTGTGAGAGTGAGGGTGTGGGGTTGGGAGGGGGAGGCTGAGGAGGAGGGAGGGGGAGGGTGACGGGGTGAGGGTGTGGGGTTGTGAGGGTGTGGGGTAGGGAGGGTGAGGGGGTGTGAGGGTGAGGGGTAGGGAGGGTGAGGGGGTGTGAGGGTGAGGGGGTGAGGTGGAGGGGGTGTGAGGGGGAGGGTGTGAGGGGGAGCGGGTGAGAAGGTGTGAGGGTGAGGGTGTGTGAGGGTGAGAGGGCGTGTGTGAGGGTGAGGGTGTGAGGGGGTTTGTAAGGGTGAGAGGGCGTGTGTGAGGGTGAGGGTGTGAGGGGGTTTGTGAGGGTGTGAGGGGTGGGTGAGGGGATGAGGGAGGATGAGGGTGATGGGGTGAGGGTGAGGGGGCTGTGAGGGTGAGGGGGCTGTGAGGGTGAGGGGCTGTGAGGGTGAGGGGCTGTGAGGGTGAGGGGGCTGTGAGGGTGAGGGGGTGTGATGGTGTGATGGTGTGAAGGGGTGAGAGGGGGTGTGAGGGTGTGTGTGAGGGAGTGTGAGGGGGTGGGAGTGAGGGGGTGTGAGGTTGTGGGGTGTGATGGGGTGAGGGGGTGACGGTGAGGGGGGTAAGGGTGGGTGAGGGGGTGTGAGGGTGTGTGAGGGTGAGAGGGTGTGTGTAAGGGTGACAGGGGTGAGGGGGATGTGAGGGTGAGAGCGCGGTGAGGGTGTGAGGGGGTGAGAGTGAGGGGGTGTGAGGGTGAGGGTCTGTGAGGGTGTGGGGTTGTGAGGGGGCTGTGAGGGGTGAGGGGCTGTGAGGGCGAGGGGCTGTGAGGGGGCTATGAGGGTGAGGGGGCTGTGAGGGTGTGTGAAGGGGTGAGAGGGGGTGTGAGGGTGTGGGGGTGTGGGTGAGGGGGTGAAGGAGGGTGGGGGTGAAGGAGGGTGGGGGTGAAGGAGGGTGGGGGTGAAGGAGGGTGGGGGTGAAGGAGGGTGGGGTGAAGGAGGGTGAGGGTGAAGGAGGGTGAGGGTGAAGGAGGGTGAGGGGGCTGTGAGGGTGAGGGGGCTGTGAGGGTGAGGGGGCTGTGAGGGGGCTGTGAGGGAGTGTGAGGGGGTGAGAGTGAGGGGGTGTGAGGGTGAGGGTCTGTGAGGGAGCATGAGGGGGAGGGGGTGTGAGGGTATGGGTTGTGAGGGGGAGGGGGGGAGGGAGGGTGAGGGTGAGGGGGTGTTAGGGTGAGGGGGTGTGTGAGGGGTGCGAGGGTATGGGGTGAGGGGGTGTGAGGGTGAGGGGGTGTGAGGGTGAGGGGTGTGATGGGGTGAGGGGGTGACGGTGAGGGGGGTAAGGGTGGGTGAGGGGGTGTGAGGGTGGGTGAGGGGGTGTGAGGGTGAGAGGGTGTGTGTAAGGGTGAGGGTGTGAGGGGGTTTGTGAGGGGTGAGGGAGGGTGTGTGTGAGGGTGAGGGGGTGAGGGAGAGTAAATGTAGAGGTACTTGTATAGCGCACGACTACCCGGAGGCCTCTCGGCGCTTGTACGAATACCGCTGAGGAACCCTTCTTGGCCTTTCCCTGTAAAGTGCCCACTCCTGGGCACCCCCAAGGTGAAGCCAGGCATCCAAGCGTTGTTGGGGCGTTGTGGAGATTAAGCAAGCTATTGCCCAGAGTTGCAGAGTGGGACTCATGATTAGAATAGGCACCGAGGCGAGAATTATCAGGTCCGAGGAAATTGAGCCCAAGACCCGCCGAGGCGGGAATTGAACCCTGGTCCCGGGCCAGACTTCTGCATCCGGGTCTGCCGCTCTAACCATTGAGCCACACTTCTCCACTCCACCTCCAGGGTGAGGGTGACGGGGTGAGAGTGAGGGGGTGTGAGGGTGAGGGGGTGTGAGGGTGAGGGGGTGTGAGGGTGAGGGTGAGGGGATGTGAGGGTGAGGGGATGTGAGGGTGAGGGGATGTGAGGGTGAGGTGGTGTGAGGGTGAGGGGGTGTGAGGGTGTGAGAGTGAGGGGTGGGAGGGTGTGAGAGAGGGGTTGTGAGGGGGAGTGAGGGGTGCGAGGGTGCGGGGTGTGTGAGGGTGAGTGAGTAGGGGTGTGAAGGTGGGTGTTAGGGTGAGTGTGAGGGTGCGGGGTGTGTGAGGGTGGGAGTGAGTGGGGGTGTGAGGGTGCGG
Organism: Lissotriton helveticus; assembly: GCF_964261635.1. NCBI lineage: Eukaryota > Metazoa > Chordata > Amphibia > Caudata > Salamandridae > Lissotriton > Lissotriton helveticus. The sequence continues at coordinate 373,688,921 of NC_136057.1, read as the reverse complement.
GATGGGTGAGGGTGAGAGTGAGTGTGGGGGTGTGAAGGTGGGTGTGAAAGTGTGTGTGAGGGTGCGGGGTGTGTGAGGGTGAGAGTGTGGGGGTGTGGGTGGGTGTGAGGGTGCGGGGTGGGTGAGGGTGCGGGGTGGGAGTGAGTGGGGGTGTGAGGGTGATTGTGGGGGTGTGAGGGGGATTGTGGGGGTGTGAGGGTGCATGAGGGGGAGGGGGGTGAGGGGTATGAGGGTGAGGGGGTGTGAGAGGGGGTGAGGGGGTGTGAGAGTGGGAGGGTGAGGGTGAGGGAGGGTGAGGGTGTGAGGGTGAGGGGTGTGTTAGGGTGAGGGTGTGTGAGGGTGCGGGTGTGAGGGTGAGTTTGGGGGTGTGAAGGTAGGTGTAAGGGTGAGTGTGAGGGTGTTAGGGTGATTGTGGGGGTGTGAGGGTGGGTGAGGGGGTGTGTGAGGGTGTGAGGTTGTATGAGGGTGCGAGAGGATGATCGTGTGAGGGGTGTGAGGGTGTGAGGGGTGTAAGGGTGAGGGGGTGTGAGGGTGAGGGTGTGTGTGTGTGTGTGAGGGTGAGGGTGTGTGAGGGTGAGGGGTGTGAGGGTGTGTGAGGGTGAGAGTGAGTGTGGGGGTGTGAGGGTGAGTGAGTGGGGGTGTGGGGGTGAGTGTGAGGGTGAGTGAGTGGGGGTGTGAGGGTGAGGGTGCGGGGTGTGTGAGGGTGCGGGGTGTGTGAGGGTGGTGTGAGGGAGGGTGAGGGGTGTGTGAGGGTTGGGGTGTGAAGGTGGGTGGTGAGGGTGATTGTGGGGGTGTGAGGGTGATTGTGGGGGGTGTGAGGGTGATTGTGGGGGTGTGAGGGTGATTGTGGGGGTGTGAGGGTGATTGTGGGGGTGTGAGGGTGATTGTGGGTGAGTGAGGATGTGTGAGGGTGAGAGGATGTGTGAGGATGTGTGAGGGTGTGAGGATGTGTGAGGGGGTGTGAGGGTGAGGTGAGGGTGTGTGAGAGTGGGGGTGTGAAGGTGAGGGGAAGGGTGTGAGGGTGATTGTGGGGGTGTGAGGGCGATTGTGGGGGTGTGAGGGTGAGTGAGGGGGTGTGAGGGTGAGTGAGGGTCAGTGGGGGTGTGAGGGTGAGTGAGGGGGTGAGAGGGGGTGTGAGGGGGTGAGAGGGGGTGTGGGGGGTGAGAGGGGTGTGAGGGTGTGTGAGGATGGGTGAGGGCGTGTCAGGGTGAGGTGGCGTGTGAGGGTGAGGGGGCGTGTGAGGGTGAGGGGGTGTGTGAGGGTGAGGGTGTGGGGATGTGAGGGTCGAGGGTGTGTGAGGGTGAGGGGGTGTGTGAGGGTGAGGGAGGGTGAGGGGGTGGGTGAGGGGGAGGTGTGAGGGGGGTGTGAGGGGGGGTGAGGGTGAGGGTGGGTGAGGGTGTGTGAGGGTGAGGGTGTGTGAGGGTGTGAGGGTGTGAGGTTGTGAGGAGGTGTGAGCGTGAGGGGGGTGTGAGCGTGAGGGGGGTGTGAGCGTGAGGGGTGTGTGAGCGTGAGGGGGGTGTGAGTGTGAGGGGGTGAGGGTGGGTGAGAGGTTGTGTGAGGATGAGAGGGTGGGTGAGGGTGAGGGTGAGGGGGTGTGTGAGGGTGAGGGGGGTGTGAGGGTGTGTGAGGGTGAGGGTGTGTGAGGGTGAGGGGGGTGTGAGGGTGAGGGTGTGTGAGGGTGAGTGTGTGTGAGGGGGTGTGAGCGTGAGGGGGTGTGAGCGTGAGGGGGGTGTGAGTGTGAGGGGGTGTGAGCATCAGGGGGTGAGGGTGGGTGAGGGTGGGTGAGAGGTTGTGTGAGGATGAGAGGGTGGGTGAGGGTGAGGGTGAGAGTATGGGTGAGGGTGGGTGAGGGTGAGGGTGAGGAGGGGTGAGGGTGAGGAGGTGTGAGGGTGAGGAGGTGGGTGAGGGGGTGCGGGTGAGAGGGTGTGGGGGCGATGGGGTGTGAGAGTGGGTTAGGGTGACGGGGGTGTGGGAGGGTGAGGCTGACGAGGGTGTGGGAGGGTGAGGCTGACGAGGGTGTGGGTGTGGGAGGGTGAGGGGATGTGAGGGTGAGGGGGTGTGAGGGTCCGAAGTAAATGGTGGCAGTGCAGACATCATAAGACAGAGAGAAGAGACTGCGTGGTGACTGCATTGGTCAGTTTCAGAATCAGGAGGGGCAGAGTCAGCACAGTCTGCGAGGGATCAACGTGTCTAGAGGCAAAGCATAGCCGATGTAGCATTGCAGCTAGCAAGTCGAGTGTTTTCAAACTGAGTGTCCCTAGAGAGATGGCAACACAGCAACAGTATTTGAGGAGCAAGGCTACTGTAAATAAGCACGGTAGGCTTTCACTTTCGTCCAGAACAAAAAACGAGAAAGGTGCAGAGAATGCCGAACAAAACACAGCTTCCCCGCGAAATGGATGCAAAAAAAAACAAGCGCTCGGCATTGCTGTGGTGGGGGGAGGGAAGCGGGAGAGCTGCAGCCTTTGAAGTCTGATGCGGAGGCACAGACAATGGTGGTGTGTGATGTGGCTGGCGATGGTATGCACGCGCATAGCTCACATGAACTGTATGCGATCCGCAGCCGTTTTGGTAGACTTTTCTTTTCCGCTTACTATAATCTCGCTTATTTATCCCTGCGGGATAGAATGGGCGAGACCTAAAAAAGGACACAGACACGGCAAAGTCGCTGGGGACGCTTCAATATCGCAAAGTTCCTTTATGAGGAGCAAGGGGTAGAGGGCTTCCTTCATACAGAGGAGGGTACCAACAATGTAGATACTAGTCTTATACACCTGCTACGCAGTCTTACCATCTGCAGTACAATCAGTGACAAGGTCAGTCAGCGACCTATTCAAAATCTGCCCCGAGATGCAGAGCAGGACGTCAGAGGAAGGATTCTTCAAGACGTCAATAGCGGCTTGCATGCTCTGACTACTGTTCCTTCCCCTTATCAAACACCTGTAGGGAGCAGGATGTCTCTACTTCCAAATTCGGCAACAAATAACCTCAGATCGTTGGGTGCTCAGCATTGTTCAATTTGGCCATACGTTGGAGCTTGTTCATCCTCCTCCAAACACCCCTCCTCGCACCCACTTAACAAAACATCTCCGTCTCCTGCGCCTAGAAGTCCAACAAATGTTGCAGAAAGGGGCAATAGAACCGGTCCCTTTATCCCAAAGAGCAAAGGGATTCTGTTCTCGGTTCTTTCTGGTTCGAAAGACTGTCAAAGTGGCGTCTTATCCTAGATCTGAGGGAACTCAATACCTATCTCATGAAGCAGTCGTTCTGAATGATCTCCTTACAGGATATACTTCGACTTCTAAATTTGGGAGATTTCATGGCCACTTTGGAACTAGAGGACACATATTTTCACGTCCCCATTCATCCATCGCACTGGAAGTTCCTTTGCTTTACAGTAGCCAAGAGCTACTTTCAATTCAAAGTCCTCCTTTTCTGCCTCAGGTCTACAATAAACAAAGTATGGCCTGTCCCTCCAGACACTCTTGCTCTTTCTATTCCACACACAGAAAATGTAGCGGTGTATATAACATTTTTACTACCACAGGCCCATTATTTTAGGCTATCCATTACTGTGCAAGTGTCAATAACTATCATGGTACACAATAGGAAATATTTAAAATTGTCACAATTCCATCACCAACCACAAAATTTGTGGAGAAAAATGTGGAAAAAAAGAGTGAGCCCCTCACGGTAGCACCACCAATTGGGTTATCTGGCTAGCAATTACCAGTGTACCCACTTATCATCATTGGTGGCTCACTCTTGTAGTAGTGGAAAGAAAAAGACAAACAGAAGTAAAAGACCAACACCATATAACAGCACTTTTTCTTAACGTCAGCCAGACAATGTACTAGCTTGACTCCAGTGGTGTGGTGTGGAAAGCCTGGGCCTCACGTCTGAGCATACCCAGCCCACTCGGGGTGAAAATTGCAAAAAACACAGTTGATGGACAGAATGTAGAACAATGTCATACATTCATCCCAGTACAAGGATCTGGGCCTAAATCCATCGTTTCGCAAGCTGGCATCACCATGCAGGATCCTGGGGAGTGCGGTTTTGATTGCATGGTCTGGCACCATTGTCTACGCTTTCCCCCCGTTCCTCTTCTCCCGAGGCTTCTCAGGCAGTTAAAGGCGGAACCCTGCAAAATGATTATCATAGCGCTGTCCTTGCCTCGCCGGTACTGGTAAACGGAGCTTCTTCTGTCTGTGGAGCAACATATTCCCTTGGATTCCATCCAGTTATTGCTGACTAAGTCTCAGGGCCAAGTACTGCATGCGGATCCCAAATCCCTGCAGTTATCAGCATGGCTCCTGCACACAGAGTTTCTGGACCTGAAGCTGTCTGCAGAATGTAGAGACATCCTTTCCCAAGCTCATGCTCCGAGTACAAACAAAACGTACCGAATGAAGTGGAAGAGGTTTTGTCACTGGTGCCAAGAATCAAGAGTTCATCCTTTCTCCTCTTCAGCTCATGAAATCTTTCCTTACATTCTTTTTTGGCAAAAGCAGGCCTGACTCATGCGTCTATTAAGGTTCACCTAGTGGCCATCTCTTGTTTCGGAAGAAGATCTTCAGGCCCTTCTCTTTGGTCACAAGATGAATTAAACAATTTATGAAGGGACTTTTTCGAGACTTCCTTATGATTAAGCTTCCTCCACCACTGTGGCACCTTGGCTTGGTCTTGGCTCGGCTCATAAGGCAGACTTAAAATTCCTGTTGTGGTAGGTGGCTCTTCTTCTGGCTCTTACATCGGCTAGAAGGGTTAGCGAATTGCAGGCACTCACTATCCAGAAGCCTTTTCTTCAGTTAAAAAATGACACAGTAGTACTCCGTACTAACCCTAAGTTCAACCCTAAGGTGCCCTCTAATTTTCACTAAAACGAACCTGTGGTTCTTAAGACTTTTTTCCCTCAACCTAGAACTCTGGCTGAGAGATCACTTCAGTCACTAGACACTCAGCGTTGCTTAAAATTCTATCTCCATAGAACCAAATACATTAGAAAGTCACCTCATCTCTTTGTGACTTACAGTGCTCCTCGTAAGGGTTTCCCCCTTTCCAAACCAGGAATTGCACGTTGGATTTCGAGCTGCAGCATCACCCCCGTGACTCTACCCATCACTGCATGCACATTATTCCAGAACCGCATCACCTCCGGACACTCCCAAAGTATATGGAGGAAAGTACCAAGCATCCCACAACCACGCTTACATAACCCGTCCGAGGAATAACCCATGCAAATCAAGTGCGGACCAGTGATATATATACAATGTAAGATTTTGAGCTGAACGAAACGGAGACGGGCAGGAATCGCGACCTCCTTAGGTGAGGATAGTGCAGCCTGCCGATCCTCGTCGTCCAGCTCCAGCTTAATATAGTCTTGATATTTTAATAGTCTAAATTGAGGAAATCTTTTTCTTTCTCTAATCTTTTCTGTTCATTATTTATGGTTGTTCAAGATAATAAGGACAACAAATGTGCTCATGACTGCTAGCTACTCTGATTCAAGCATGTGATTCAATGAAAGTTCCAATACTGGAGTAAGAAAACAAGTTACTGACCTGTAACTTTAGTTCTCCAGTAATGGAAACTTTCATAGATTCATTGCGACCCACCCTCCTCCCCTGGGAAAGCTCGACCTTCTGCATCTTTATGGTTATCCTATGGCACTACAGCTAAGAAAATATGAAGGTCTGAGGTGTAGGAAGGTGGATATCTGACTATATGGCTACCCCAACGTTTTGCCTTGTGTTTTGCTGGTTTTCGACTTAGTTGGCCTGGGATCCTGTTATTCAGGGCCCCAGGCTATCTGCTCTCTATATAAAATGGACTCCATGTACTTTAGGTACATACCAAATTGGATATTGGGTCACCTCTGTGAGTCCCTTTATAGTGTACCATAGGTACCCAGGGCATAGGTGCATCCAAGGCCTACCAGAGGCTGAAGCATGTGTTATGCCACCCCTGGCTGGCCATCCAAACTGACACCACAGGCTGATCACTCAGCTTGGGTAAGGTGGTGTAATCACCCCTTACTTACATATAGTATATCTATATCTACCTTATATATAGACACATAGTAACCTATAAGTCACTCCTATGGTAGGCCTCAACAATTCTGGAGGCACAGTGCTTGGTTTTATGTGAGAGGGTGCCCCAGCATGAGCTGAGCCCCTCTGTAGCTTTCGGAACCATGTCCTTATAGCTTTTCTATGATATAGCCATACCATATACTCTTAAGTGCATTATAATCCTCGCGGTTAATGCTAACTTTGGTTTGGCTTTATCAAAACATGGCGTGTAAGGTGTCAAACACTTTGGAATACTACCCCCGCCAATTCTTGCGGCGGGGGTAGCATTCCACCCTTCTAGAGGGAGAAGACATGTTGGTTACTGTTTTACCCGGTTAAAGTTAAACAGAGCCTCAGCATCACAAAATGGATGCTGCTGCCACAGACACGAGTCTGACCTCCTGCTGCTGGACGAAACTCCGGCAGGGGAGGCCTGGACAATAGGTTTCCTGCCTTGGGCAGTGCTAGCACCTCCCCAGACAGACTTTTAGTGTATTGGGGCAGGGAGGGCTGCAAAATGAGACCTGCCGGGGGCACACAAGGTGCTCCATGCAGAGCCCGGTTCAAACCAGTTGCTGAGGCACTCCAGCCCCAGCTCTGGCACGAAACTGGACAAAGAGAAAGGGGTGTAACCCCCCCTTCTCAGGGTCCACCCATAGGAGGGACCTAGCAGGTAATCCAGCCCCTTAGTTTAGTATAAAGATAGGAGCTGTGTCTAGAGACATTAGATTATCCTGGAACGAAACTCTGAAACAAAACTCTTGGACTTCGACATTCTATACTGACTAGAAGACTGAAGATATCTCCCTTGTGGTCAAGGAGTGACCACCCTGTTCAAACAGGCACCACCAGTGACTTGCCGGTTTGCTTTGTCTACGCTCCTGGCTGAACCCGAAGACTCAGCTATTCAGGACTGGACTTCCAGACTTCTTGGACTCCGACCTCCAGACTTCTTGGACTCCGACCCACATCCACAGCAAAGCTGAGACCCATGGCGGACATGAGAGACGTGGGACCAGACTCCCTGTACATCCTGCAAATTGCTAAACTGCATCGACTCCTGATGTAACTCGCAGTTGTGCGTTGGGGCACTAGAAGCCTCAGACCCGAGCATCATCTGCACCAGAGCTCAGCCCTCCTCACTCCACGAGTGCCGCGGGGGGTCCGCTCCTGCATTTCAACTCTACGCGTCTTCCCAGTTGCTAGCCCGTTGGCTAGTGAGCCCTCTGAAGATGATCCTTTGAATTCCCAACGCTTGCCTGGTTGCTCTGGGCTTGCTCCAGCTTCCTCCCAAAAGAGAAGCTCCTCAGACCTTGCTGGTCTGAACTGAAGTGAATCTTCACTTCCAGCGTGGGTTGCGGTTACCAAGGCTTGTTGGGTCCAATCCGGATACTGACACCGCAGTCAACTAGATCCTTCGTGGGACAGCTCGAATCCAGCTCCTGGTCGTCGTCGACGCCTCCTGGTCCTCGTGGCTGCGGAGACAAACTTCACCTCCTCACCTGTTTGCATCGCGACATCACCTGGTTCCATCCTGGTCACTGGCTAGTGACCCAGACTCGGCCCCCTCTGCTTTCAGATTCTTCAGCTCCTCGATCCACCCTTGGATCCACCCGGACACACTTCCTTTGTCCACCTGCAGCACTTCTTTGCAGGTCCCCATTGAAAGCATCGGCGAAACCAGACACGAAAAGACACCTATGCACCCGGCTTCCCTGGGTGAGGTAACTCGAGTACTCCGGTGCACCCGTGGATATTGACTATCCAAGTGTCCTAGTTTAAAGGGGTTTCACCGTAGTCCACCCGGAAGTGTCCTTAATCAGTAACTTTGTGACTTTGTTTCCCATTGTAAGTCAATGGTAGCTCGCGACTGTGTTCCCACACTGCACACGTCTCCCGTGGGTTTCCTACTTCCTAACCTTTGGTTCTGTAGTGTAGCCACAGCGATGCCCTAGGTCTATTCACTATTCCTGAAGTGGTTCTTATACCACTTACTTAGTATATGGTTTGTGAGGCCCCTAGGGCAGAATTGTATTTGTGCAACTTAAAGTATGCTGAATGAGTAACTTGTAATGTATTTCGATCTCTGACCTCATAAAGAGTTCAGAGGGGTTGTGTTAGAAATAAATACACATATATATTTGATATAGACCTTGTGTGGTGTTCTTTCGTTTGGTATTCAAGGGATTATATATGGTAAAACAGCTGGCTTCACATGCTCTCTGAAGTTTTAGCCTAAGACTGCTGGTCCACGCTACCACTAGGATAGCAGGTCTATAAGGTTGACTTTACAACCACCACCATAAGGGTCGTTTAGACTGGTGCAAGCTGCCCACTAGAATAGTGGACATCATATACCAGGCTAACTTCTCACATGAGGTTCTCTCAGGACGGTTCTAAAGGGTGAGACTGAGCTGATTGGTTGTTCATTTTATTTGGCCTCTTTTACAAAAAGAGGTAGATATGTTACAAAACTGGAATGGGCCTAGGCCTGGTTTCTAGTTTGTAGTAGCTTTGCATTGCTATTTTTAAATCCCGGGGACTCAAATTTCGACGACTGGGAATGATTCAAGCATGTGAATCTATGAAAGTTCCAATACTGGAGCAAATGTATATTCTTGAATGAGTCCAGCTCATCGGTCTGAATTCCTATGTTTAAGTTTCAAAGCACCACTTGATTGAGAGGTCCCAGAGGAAAGAATAGTGGTGGAAGGTCCTGAATGGGCTTAAAGGTTTACAAGTCATCTTGGACAGTATGGCCTTGTGGGAATCTTTTACATCCACCCAGTAAGATCCAGCTGTTATAACATCTGTAGAATACTGCACTTGATATAGATAGTGAATAAAAAGATCGATCTTATGTTCTCACTCAATGCTGACAAAGTGTTTGAGTGCGCTTGAGATACTAGTCAAGGCAGATCAGGGTCCAGGAGTGCAAATATATACTTAAGCAGCCTATGGAACTCTGAGGGGGATGGGTGGTGGTGAATGTGACAGTCTGATTTCTTCCCCCAGTGTGAAATGAGTAGACGGGGTGTGCCCTCTCACTCTCCCGGATTATGGTTTGGAGAAGTTCATCATAAAATACCTATCTTAACTGAAATCATATCATTGGCTTTGATACATCTCGAACGGTCCCCCAGGTGAGTAATGGAAAGTTATATGTAGCAATATCAGGATTCAAAGTAAACTAGAGGCACTGTTGGGAGGATTTCCCAGTTTTGATGGACTAGAAATTCAAATTGTCACACCAATGATCCATGGTTTTTAGAAGGTGAGCTGCCTGACTTTTGGCGATGAGATCAAAAAAATGTTTGCTGACTGGTGCCTGTTTATATCCTGGTTAGGGAGAGTCATGACAGAGTATAGGTGAAAATTCTTACTAGGCTGTTGTATTTATTCCAGGCTCTATCACTGTAACTCCAATCCTCCAACCATGACATGAAGCAGTTAGCAAAGCCATGCAATAAATTAATCTTGGAAGGAAGGAGACCTAGGGATATCTCAAGAAATGGCAAGGACCTCAAGAGGAGGAGGGGCCTAAATCTGCTTCATGAGGAGGAGGGGCCTAAATCTGCAGAATAAAGAAAATGACCTCTTAGCACTCTAATTTTATGGGGCTTCAGAATGGTTTTTGAGAGAAAATGTGGCAGTGTATGTTTTAATAGGCAAGCTATTGTGAGGTCTTACATTGCTCCCTCTGAAACATAGGCCAGCAGTGACATATGCTTTGGACACATTACGTCCACGTATGCAAGTTTGGTATGAATATCGCAGGAGCACTTGTCTGTGATACAGTGGCCATCTTAAGGCCTGCTGGAAGAACGCACACTGAAAAGTGAGGCCGGGCTGAAGTAACTAGATGGCCCACATTACTCTCCTGGCTCGCTAGGTGTCTTTGAAAGTCATCAGTTGAAGTGAGTGCAGCCAGGAGCCCCTTTACTTTATACTCTGATGCTTCTGCCTTCACGAATTCAATGTGAATAAGGCGAGAGATAATATAGGCTCATGCTGAAAGACCACATTTAAAAAGGAACCTGTAAGAAGGCAATGAAAGAACCCCCTACACTCCAACCATGATGGGAGGATACCCACTAACATGCACAAAGGAAAAAACATGCAATTGTTGCTCTTAGGCAAGATGCAAAGTATTTGACCACAGCTCCTACTTTGTTAGAGAGGAGAGATATTTATAACATTATGAGCGACTAACATGTGCCAACTGCAAACAGGCCTAGGAGGCTCATGCCGTTAAGGATTATATGGTTGGAGACTTGAGTGGATTCCGGTGCTTACTAGGTGCCATCAGGAGCCCTAATGCAGCAACTGAGGAGAAGTGACAAAGGATTGAGGGTGCAAAAATGGCACATAAAAAGAGCAAAACCTCTGCTGCTTTAACAAAAGACTATTTGAAGAACTGCCTGGGCGAGCTACATGATAAGATATGAAAGATGGGTACAACCAAAATGCAAGCTCTGAAGGCAGATACCGCATCAGCTCTTTCTGACATGCCTAAGGAAATCCGTAGTATTGGGGACCGCATTGTTACGAATGAAGAAGATATGCCAGCAATGAGTCTAGAGCTAAAGAAATTCCAAGATTTTCAAGACAAATTAGAGGAATACAAGGCTATATGGGACAAATAAACAGACTTGGAAGAACGCTCCCCAACAATGTGTGGGACTGAATGTAATTCAGTATTGCCAAAATCTTTTTTGCTTTGCTTTAAAAGATCAGATCTTTTAAGTTCCCATTATAAGAGCCTGTTGAAGGGGGGCTGGGGGCCCAGAAAAGTTCTACGGGCTCATCATAGCGCCATCATTGCAAAACTGCAACTTAAGGATTGAATCATGAGGGAAGTTTCCAAATATGATATGCTTATCTTCCAAAACCAGAACATGGATCTTTTTAACGCTATTTTGTGCAATAATCTAAAATAATCAGTACATGCTTATGCGTATAACAGCAGAATCACAGAGGAGACAGTTAAGATATAGATGAACCTTCTCATTTGCTCTGTGGCTTCATATTGAAATCAAAAAAGCGCGTGGTCCGTACCTTGGAAGGGGCACAGGATATCATTGGTCCGGCGGTGGTGAGCCCTCAGACGTCGCCTAGAAGAGAAGAGCCAAAACTGGACAAACCCGAGGATAAATGGGAAAAGGTGTAGGGATCAATAAGAACAACCAGCAAGTAAAAGGCTTCGTACCTTGAGCACTTCAAGTTCACTTATGACTAGCGAGCACATTTGGTGATTAACTATTGTGATTACAAGGCATTGTATTGAAACTTAAAAATGTTATTTTCTGGGAATGTGAGGTACTTTTTTTAATCTTTATATATTTAAGTTGGCTTGTTGCTATTCTGTTATAGTGTTTGCTGTTTCAAGAGATATGAGCTTGTTGGGGATTTGTGAGGAACGGGAGACCAAAGGAGTAGCAGACCATCATGTGACTCACCACCTCATTAGGATGGATCTGTTCTTAACCTTATGGTGTTTCTTTGAGGGATGGGGTGGTGGGGAGCTGGGCGGAATGGAATGGTTGATGGAGGGAGCAAGTTGTTTTTTTACATAGCTAATGCCTACTACTCCTATCCAGCATAGAGAGCTAGCCGGTACTCATAAATGACCCATAGAATAATCAAATTATGGAGAATGTGTTATCCTCTTATGCTACGCTGATTTTTAACTTCCTAGACAAAAGACACAACATTTGGAGGAAAATTGAGTTATACTCCTAAAGTGGTGGGTCTTCAAGAAACCCCCCTGAGATCAGCCGAGATCTGGTTTATAAAAAATACGCTTCACCCTTCTCAGTATTTTGCCAGTACACATATGAAAAAAGGGGTGTCATGATGGGCGGTACAGACTGTCTTTTAAATCCTTTATCACTTGAATTTCCACAAAATGTAAGGGAAATTACGGTGGTAAAGGATTCAGAACAAGGTCTGTTTCTCTATCTGTAGGGGAGATGTCCCACTCATAATCTCAGCATTTTACATGTATATGCCTCGATCTTTGGTCAGGAAGCTTTCCTGCAGGAGATGCTGACCAAGATCAGAGACTGGAGTTCTGCTGAATTATTGTAGAATGGTCACTTTAACCTGGCTCCAGAGGCACACATGGATAGATAACTCCACAATAGGTATACACAAGGGATTATGTTTCAGTCATTGAAATGTGAGATACAAGAGTCGGTTTCTTATATGATATGTAGAGAAAAAAATATCTGACTCTGTGAAGTTCATGTTTTTCTCTCATGTTCGTAGGTCCTACTCTGGGATTGATCTATCTGTTGGCATGCAAAAAGATGGTGAATATTATACACTCAGGTGCACATAGCACAAATTTGCGATCAGCAGCACAATTGGCCATATTTTGCAAGACAATCATACCAAAGTTGGTATAGCAATCTCTTTGAATATATCTATTTTCATACGTAACTATTTTGTGATGGCTACTTCTTCCTGCAGATGCCTAACCTTTTAAATATCCTCCAACTGCCAGACTGGACTTGTACACTTTCCCCTAGCAATAGCTTCAGGTGCAATTTTGCCCACAACAGATGTGGTATTATCAGACTATGAAATGAACCAGCCAGCGTGCTGGCATCAGTTCCTGTTTTTTCTGTGCCTCATCGATGCAGGTGCACAGCTCGATGCTTCACTGAGGAAGTGTCTTTGCTTTGAACTAGTCCCATATCACCTCCTAAGATTTCTAGGTTTAAGCCCTATTACAATTGGCTTTTGGAAATATCCTCTTCAGATTCACACGTCATCTGATTTTTGTTTCTATAATCAGAACATCACACTGCCTGCTACTCCTGTTCATTAGTGCAACTGAAGACCATCAAAGAGCGATAGGTCAAGATATTTTTTGGCATGTCCTGCATGGGTACACCAGAATGACCCCTTTCCCTTTCAACTAAATCTCCCAAGAGCTCTTCCCACAAATACGCTGAATGGATATACAAATCCTCTACTCCTTTGAGGAAATCGTCCCATTATTGGGACCATTTGGTCACCTGACACCAGTGTCCAATGCCAGGCTCCCCCTCCTTGTTACAGCCGATTCTGACTTTGCATGCAGAGAGACTTTTTGGGAGGCCATGCTTGTTTGCTTTGTACTGGATTGTCAGGAAATGTCCAGGTGGCCCTCGTAGACATGCCCTTCCAGCACTATTTCTACAGATTAGGAGAGGATCACAACTGATCGCTGGAACATGCGGCTAATCTGCAAACACTACTTTATACCCTTTCCATCCTCCTCCCACCACCCTCGTTCGATGAGGATGTGCTCTGGGACACATGCCTTGATTTTGTAGATGGAAGTTCTTGCCCAGATTAACAAAATGACTAAAGAGATCTTTTCCATGGAGGAAATGGACACATGATTTTACTCATTCTTGACCTTAGTCTCTTTTCTTTCAACAGGACAAATTGCAGGATGTTACCCTGAGTCTTTTCTGTTGCCCCTTCCATCTGCAATGACTGATGCACCATCAGTTTTTTAAATGGTGATGGCTGTGGTCGTGGCTTCTCTGTAATCGGCACAAGTCAAAGTTTTGTACTTGGACAACTGGCTGGTAAAGGAAAGTTCCCCTGCACTGGTTTCTGAATATCTTCAGCGTGCCAAAAGCCTTCTTAATGACCTGTGCTATACGATCAACATGCACAAGACTGATCTTGCCTCCACACAGAAGATTACTCTCACAGGCATGGTGCTAGGCACGAACTGTATTAAGACTGTTCCTTGTCCTCAGAGAATGTTTCTCCATCCCGGTTCTACACGTCCAGCACTTTTAAGGCCTGATGGTTTCATGCATCCTGTTGGTGTTACGTGTTAGATGGCAAATGAAAGCAGATTTTCAATTTTAAAAATCCCAAATCAGCAAAGGCAGACCTCCTATGCCGCACCTCATGCCAGTTCCTATACGTACGGGCGCTGTGCAGACTACCCCTACGCCAGCCGCTTGATGACGTCACTGTGCTCCAGATCAGCAAATAATGGGGGGGGTCCAGTATAGATAGAAAAATAACTTCTTTATTCAAAAACTTATTTTAAAATGCATTACATTTAGACAATCCAGCCAACGCGTTTCATTCCCATATAGGGAACTTCCTGAGGGCAAACACTGTCGCGTGTAAAGGTACACTTCGGAAGGGATATGAGCAATTAGTTATTAGAGAAAGTTGTATAGAAGACAGTGACTCTTCATACGGAGCAATAAAATCTTGGGTGGCAGGAACACCTTCGCCTAGATGTCTTAGACGGGGTCCAATTATGGTGACGCAGCACCGCAGGATAAGATCAGCGACCAAGTAAGGGCTGTATGTAGGTGCCTCAATTATATCATCTCCTCACCCGGAAATGAATACAAGGAAGAAGGACAGATTTTTTGGCGACTTTCTCTAATAACCAGTTCCTGATATCCCTTTCGAAGTGTACCTTTACACGCGACATAGTGTTTACCCTGAGGAAGTTCCCTATATGGGAATGAAACGCGTTGGCTGGATTGTCTAAATTTAATGAATTTTAAAAGAAGTTTTTGAATAAAAAAGTTATTTTTCTATCTACTCTACACTGGTCTATTGGACTTTTTGAGCTGCGCACCCCCATTTGTTGTATTATTCGCAGATTTTCAATTTTGTCTGGGTGACATGCACATTGAAGTGGGGTATGGTCTGAGGATGCATACACATAAATGTGCTGGAGTAGTGTAGGATCCAGATTGCCTTGAATGCTTTCCTTTCTTTTGCCTTTAGTGAGTGTCATTCGAGTTCTGTTTGACAACACCACCACTGCCCATTACATCAACAGGCTTGGGTTGGGAACCCAGTTATGAAAGGCAATCTGACTGGGGACTCAGCGACAGGACATTTTCCCAGTAACTGCACACCTTGCAGGCAACTTCAGCGTGAGAGGAAATACTCTGGTTCATCTCACCGTCTAGGACCATGAGTGTGGGCTTCACCCTTGAGTTGCAGACATGACTAGGGTGTCTGTGCATGGATTTCTTTGCCTTGTCCTAGACCAACCAGTGTCCTCAGTTTTGCACCATACACATTCTACTGAATGATTCCCTATGGAATGCCTCCTGATTCAGTTGGTCATAGTGCCTACTCTGCACATTTCATCAGTTCTGTTTCTGTCTGGTCCTGCAGAAAGGCTGGGAGGGTCAACCGTACCTGATTCAGATTGCCTCAGACTGGGAGAGGAAGATCTGGTATGTTGATCTGTTAGCATTCTGCCCCCTCTTCCTATCTCACAAAGGGTGGATCTGCTGCTGCAGAAGGATGTTCCGACCCTCCACCCCATCCTCCGCACTGTAGCTGGATGCATGGAGTTTGAGCAGTGCCAGTTCCTTTTCTTACCATCAGAAGTTGCAGACGTCATCTTGGCTGCTAGGAAATAAGCTACAAAATCAATTTGTGCATATTGCTGGAACATGTTTTTTCAGTGATGCGAGTTGGAAGGTCTAGATCCATTTCGTTCATGCTTTTCAGATGATTAATGCTGGATTCTGCCTTTTGCCCAGCAGTATTTAGCAGTGGCTGCTGTAAAGGGTTATTAGGTGATCTTTCAGTGTCCCCTTTCTTAAGTCTCCACTGGTTGTCTGTTTCTGACAAGTTTACTTTGGGTCCTCCCTTTCCATTTATTTTTGTTCAGCGGGGTGTGAATCTTGTATTCCTTTATGTTGCTATTGCCCTTTTGATCAACTCTTATTCCAAATCAAGGAATGTTACTGTCTTTTGAGCTTTGGCCGTAGAAACAATCCCAGGATGCAGTTTTCCCTGTTCTAGCCGATATGCTCTTGAGGTTTGTACATATCTTACCACAGTAGTCCTTGAGTTGTGGGCAACCCCATGCTGTCATGACATGGAGTCGGTTCCCATTATCTTATTTAATCTGTCATGTGAAATACACTCGGTTTATGTCATTACTGTGAGTATATCTGAATCTGCATTACTGGGCTTATTGGATGCAAATCCCATGCTCCTGCCCCATTCTGTCTTCTAGGTCTCTACCCAGGGGCATCTCCCATGCAGCCCTGGGTTTTGCTAGGTGTATCTTTGTCATTGAGATTAATGTTTTACATAACCATGTCACTAACTTTAGTCAGGCACCAAATCATTCGTAAGTGAGGAGTGAGGAAATCTAACATTTAATCAGCAGCTTAATTAACCTTCAGAAATTAGTACTGCCTTTGAGGGACCTCATTGCTGTTCCCAGGTTCCTTTCCCTGAAATAGTCATCTGCATGATAAACGTTCATTGCTAAGTTGCAGACTCTATGCCAAGATGTACACTTGATGTTATACAGAGATTTATAGCAAATCATGTCTGTCTTCTTTCAGCGACCACACTCAGAGCAGTATTGGAAACCTGCCAGTTGTATGCCTACTTCTCTATGCGGAGGTTTCACAGTGAACAGACAACAGTTTCAGTTTTTCCACTACGCCACATCCGAAAACAAAATCAGTTCTGCGACTTCTCAGTCGTATGCATTTTCCTTGTGTGTCAGACCAGACTGCAAATGAAACCACTGTAAACTCAGCGGACACCGAGTTTACAGTGGAACAGTGTGAGGGATCTGCATTTTCTTCGAAGTGTAATCATCCTTTAGGACTGATGACAACCTGTTTTGTTGACTTTAAGGTCAACAAGTTAGAAAAAATGTCAGAAAGCAAAATGTGTTAAAATGACCGTTGGTGACATTAAAAGCATTAATGTAATTTGTCTTAAATCACCTTCAGGAGAGGTCAGTGCTCATTAAACAAGAGATGGCTGCTACTAAGGTCCTGTTAAGAGATGTCCCAATTCAACTAATCTCCTTAGTCGCTACCTGCTTATTTGTGCTTACATTTTAAAAATCATTATTGTCTTGATGTGGATGCTTAAAAACAATTTAGTTTGCAAGGGACTCTATTGCAACCTTTCTTAATGTAATTTGCACCCATGGTATCCTCATCTTCCTTTTTTGCAAATGTTTTGGGAGTGGTTCATTTACGGAATCGGCAGGAGTGAATATTCATTAAAAGAGCAACTTACCTTTGTTAACGCGCTTTCTTATGAATGACCGCTTCCACAGAGTCCAGAGCACCCTTTATACTCCCATCCTGCCTTCTTGTGGAGGTATAATTTGATTTGTTATGTTTTTTTTGTTGATCCTTTGTTATGGTCCAACCTTTGTTCTGTAAAATGCAACAAAACTGACATCACTGGCTCCTATCATGCCTTAAACGTAGCAGATGCATCACATCTGGTGGATTCGGGTCCCACATTAAATATCGCCACCGGTCGCCATTAATTCCACATTGCTCGATTAACTGTTTTTTAATCTAATCTTGTGCCTTTATAGGGTTTCATTTAAACAATATGCTTAAGCTGACCCATCCGTCAGAAACCAAGTTGCCGGATGTAAATAGTGTGTTCTTTTCTGAAGAATATACATCTCTAAGGTTTCAGGATTTCTAATCATATTGGATGCTTTTAAGCATGGGTTTCTGGTTCTGTCCTCCCCTTCCGTGGCTTGCACCATTACTATGCTATATTTCTCCTTCTTATAAGAAACAAGTCCCCCATTCAAGCTGAGGCATTCCTTGGAGTCTGCCTCCTACAGATCTAGTTAAAATATGATTTACCATATTTTAGTCTGTTTTGCTTGTTTATTCTGTTCATAGGGTTAGTGTATACTGAGAATAAGTCATAACGCAAAGGATATTCTTACCAGTGTATGGTACTCCTGTTTCGACACATTCTTCTAAAAACGATGGCATTCTTCACCCTTATCTTTGTTTTAGCTACATGTTTTTACTCAGGAGGAGTGTCTGGCACTGCATGGAAGGATGAGGCGCATGCTCCCGTAAGCGTAATTATCAACATGTTTTGAGAGCTGGTCTAATCTGACCAGCAGCTTGCACAAGTTATTTTGGGAACAAACAATTGTTTTAAAGTACAAGAGTTACAGATTATCAACAGTAATTTGCATTCAGCAGATAAGTGCCGCAAGAGGAAACCACTTGATACACCATGTCGCTCTATACATTATAGATCTTTCCTATGTACATCTCTCTGCTGCAGCCGGGGTTCAGGTCCAAGGTATAGAAGAAATACAGCCAAGAAAACTAAGACAAAAGTCTCCAATTTGGTATTTGCGAATTATTTGAATTGTGTGTATCTGAGTATTTGGGGATGTCCTTGAATCCACTATTTAAGCTTATTGATCGTTTTTAAATTTAGTGTCCATAAACGTACTATAATATGAGCATGATTTTTTACTGATTTTCGTCACTCTTTGACTTCGACATAGTAGTGTGCCATAGTTAGTAATGTTTGTCCATCATTCACCTTGTTTCCTGGTGGGTCATACCACTGTAGGCACTGTTGGATGTGCTATGTATCTATCGCTATTTGTCAATTATATTGGGTATGCTTGCATTTGAAATTTTGAGAGTACTGTTGCAATTTTTAAGTGAACGACAGCTGACAGCGCAACCTCTATTTTTAATAAAGTGGGGGTATTTTTCTAAATATCATTTAAATTGAAGATGTTTTGTCACTTGCGCTCTTAAGTGGGTAGGTCCAGTTTGGAAGCCCCTCCTTTGTGCATGAGACACTACTTATGAATACCATGACAATTATGCAGCCATCTACCACACATTTCTGCCGTCTCCTACGAACAGTACACAACTCTATCCTATACCACTAACCAATCCACTCATCACTAACCCAACCCCATTACACACCATACTTAACTACAACCCATCCAGACACACACTCACTATTATAATTACCCTTAACAGACCCCCTTTTGTCAGTTACAAACCTATACTCAGACTTCCATCATTTGTCTGACCAACACCCACCTCTTCTTTCTTTCTTTTTTTTTTTTTGTCCTCATATTGCGATAACTGTAGGATGCGGAGTATCAGGTATCAGGTATCTGCCTCTAATTTCTTTCCTTACTGCCCCTCGATCTCTCTTATCTGGGGAGTTTTGTCATCCTCCTGATGATCTTTAGAGGAGTTTCCTTCACCCGTTACATACCATAACCTCTGATTTTAGGGCGAGGGGAGCTAGTCACATTGACCACTCAGCAAGTACCATACTTGTCCACCAGAGGATGAAATCACGTTAATCATAGGACTTGTATTTTGATCTTACTTGGGGTTTAAGAAATTTTCGAAACTTTCCCAGAAATTATATCTCTTACATTTGTTACCCTTCCTGTCAAGTTTATTAATTCTTATGGCCGAATTCAACCATTCTGCATGAGTTGGGCTGGAGGACCCTATCCATTTAATGCAAATTTCCCTCCTTGCAAGTACTATCAATACAAAAAGAAGATTTTCTTGCCCTTTTGTTAGTCCCCCTTCATTTGCTGTATCTTCAATCCCAAAAAGGGTAAGAGTGGTACTTACAGTTAGTTGCTTGCTCAGGATAATGCCCATGGTCTTACCAACTTCGTCCCAAAATTCTTTCAGTTGGGGGCAGTTTTTAAACATGTGGATGTCGTCTGCTTTTTCTTCTCCACATTTTGGGCATTTCTTTATTCCTGCGTTCTTAAACTTGGAAAGCTTTCTTGGTGTCCAGTAAGCCCGATGAATGGTGTATAAATGGTTCCTTTTCAAGGCCGCGGATTTCAAAGTGGACCAACATTTCCCTACGGATTTTTCCCAAATTAGGTCTAGGTCTGCTATTAGTAGATCCTTCCCCCAGGTTTGTGCCTCTATGTTGAGATTTATGTCATTGGCCTTAATCAGAGCCCAATACCATTTAGCCACTTCCTTTGGTATTGGTATTGCTTTGACCATTTCTTTTTCCAAACTTTCGTTTTCCCGGTTGTTAAGGGGTAATGTCTTGGCCCACCTCTTCTTTCTACCACAATAACACAATCGCACAACACATACACTCCATGGCACCACACATTTTAACTCTTGCAGCAAAGAAGTCTGAGACAAACTCTTTTTAAAAAAAAATCTTTTTATTGTCAACAACATATTAGCAGTACATTGGTGAAATCATTTTCTACATTTTTTGGCTCTCACTTTATCTATCTCTTACTTGTATTGAGACGAGTATCTCCTAATTGTTACGCCTGCCTTTTAGTAGTCTATGGTTCCTATCACCACCCTGGATGGCTTGCCAGTGTCCCCATTTCTTCTGACAGCCTCTCTTATGGTAAATAGTGCTTTCTGCCAACCAGCACCAGTTTAGATCCATCTTCCAGTCGCTAATGTTTGGTAAGGTACGGGGCCCCCAACTCTTAGCTAAGTTACATTTGGCTATCCCTGCCGCTAATGCCAGCCAGATCCCAGTATGCCTCGGCCATGGAACCATTTCGGTTCTAAGGGGACCTCCACCTCTGCTACCTGAGCCATGATTCATCCTATTTTACCGCAGGATGTCTGTGGACAATACCTTATCCGGTGGTAGAAAGTTCCCTCATGGCCACAACCCCTGTGGCTTAGTGATGATTCTGCCCTAACCTACCCAAGCAGTGCAGAAGTCCCCTGGAGCAGTAAGTGCGGTGGAAGACCTTTATCTGCATTAGTCTGAAAATGGAAATAATTGCCACTTCTCTCGGTCCCTCCATTCCTCATCGTCTATCAGTCCGACCTCTCCGGCCCACGTGGCCCTCAGTGCCACCAAGGAGTCTGGAGCATTATTCACTATTTTTGTAAATACCAGCGTTATCGCTTTCTCCTCTAAGGGTTCTGTCAGTCATACTGCACAAACGCCTTGTGCCTTCATATATTGCAGAGTTTTTCTAGTCCCAGAAGTTCCCATTTCCCAAAGCCCTTTAGTCTGCCTACTTGCTCTGGTTGGTCACAGTGGATGCATCGCTGTCAGCGTGGTTCCCCACCCCAGGTATTTCAGTGCCTATCGCCAAGCTTTAACCACCATCTGTGTGTTTGTGTCGGTAGGTCCCTATACTCTTTTATTATATAACAACTGTGCACAGCCTCTGGACCCCATATAGATTCTGTCCACTCTACAGGCAGGCTCCATCCTATCCCCAAACGTACAGTCATTCACCGTGGTCGGCTGAGCAGCCCAGAAATACAGCTTTACCGCTGGTATCGCCAGTCCTCCCTCATAAATGCCTCTTTGTAATTTGTGTGGGGCGATCCGTGCCGCCCCTCCTGTTCAAAGGAGGGATCGCAATTCCGTCTCCACCGCTCCGAAGAATGTCGGCGGAACTGGGTAAGGGGTGTTCTGCAGGACAGAGAGCAACCGGGTCAGTGTCATAATTTTAAAAATTTGCAGCCCTACCCATCAGCATATGTGGATTTGCCTTCCACCTCTTGCTGGGGGTCTCTTGTGACATTTATCCCTAAATATTTAAACCATTCAGTTTC
The DNA here is from genome assembly GCF_964261635.1 of Lissotriton helveticus. NCBI lineage: Eukaryota > Metazoa > Chordata > Amphibia > Caudata > Salamandridae > Lissotriton > Lissotriton helveticus. Next base: position 373,667,482 of record NC_136057.1, on the reverse strand, counting down.
CAGCGGGACCGCACATCTCGACGTGAGGTTAGGTATCCCTCCCGCCAATGGGAACAATAAGCACTTGGTCCAATTGATGCAATAGCCCGAGAATTCTCCAAATATGCGAAAGATTTGCAGAATCCTGTCAACAGATTGCCTCGGGTGCTGAACCTACAGAAGAATGTCATCGGAGTATAGGGAGATACGCTCTTCCCATTCTTCCACCACCTGAATACCCCAAATCAGCGGGTCCTGACAAACCCACACCCCTAGTGGCTCCTGTGCCAGGTCGAACAATATTGGGGATAGGGGACATCCCTGCCTTGTTCCTTTCTGTAGGGTAATATCTCTGGACACCACATCATTTGCTCTTACTCTGGTAAATTGTTAATCATACAGCAGTTTTACCCAGCTAATGAATGTTGGTCTTATCCCCATTCCTGTCAGGACCACCCACAGGTAATTTCACTCTACACTATCAAAATGCCATGCTGGCATCCAGAGACGAGAGCGCCGCAGGCGGAGAGCGGTCACACCCTGTAACATGCAGGACTCCAAACAGTCTGCGTAGATTAAGTCTGGTATTTCTGTGCGGTATAAAACCCTTTCTGGTCTGGGTGCACCAAGGAGCAAATCACCCTCCTGAGGCGCATTGCCAATATCTTTGCCAGAACCTTGACTTCGAAGTTCAAAAAAATATCGGCCTGTATGACCCACAGTTCGAAGGTGTCTTACCTTCTTTATGTATCAGTGTGATCAATGCCAGGCGTTGGTCCTTAACCGATGTGCCTCTTGTTACATTGTAAGGAGGAATGGCGTTATCACATCTAACAAACATTTAAATAGTTCCGGCAGGAGGCCATTTGACCCCCGCTGCTTTCCCTGATTGTATGGCTCGGGCTGCAGTATTTATTTCCTCTACTGTTAAGTCATCTTCAAACCCCTCCCTCTCCACAATTGTCAAACATGGTAGGCGGATATCTCTAAGGATGGCTCTGTTATCACCCTCAAGGCCACGGAGCCGAGACTCTGCTCCTCCCGGGCATGGGAACATTACTGATAGCAAAGAAACACATTTCGTTGTTAGTTTTCTGCAAATACTAACTCAAGGCGAGAAATGCTGAGACCAGTGATTTTCTGCTCATAAGGGAGGGGGCATTGCAGTCTGGTCGCGGAGACATGTTCCCAAGATGGCGGCACAAGAGCTCAGCTAAGAAATTGCTAACTGGAACACGAAAATAACCAATTAGTCCTAGATACATATGCAACACATCATTCGGTTAGACACACTATGCTAACTTATACGTCATCATGTTGAGTGAATTGAGGGGCGTGAAAAGCAAAACCTATCAGACTCTCCTTTTAGCATTGTGTGGCTAACATGAGCGCAGCCTTTATTGGCCAAAGGAGTGCCTTTACAATAACTATGGGAAAAGCAACTGGCTAATAATATCCTCAATTCTCAAAGATGCTCTCATCAATAGCCATAAGTGATTGAATCTCTTTGTGTATCACATTATTCAAAACGGGATATTGTCGAGATTGATGTTTTGAGGTCATAGTACTGGCGCAAAGCGAGCAACAAGGAGGGAGGCAATAAGCACAAAAACAGCAAATCAAGATAATCCCCAAAACTCCCACTACCCCCATCAAGATCTTCCAACCCCAGGAAGTGAAACCAGAGCCACCCACTCAATGACCAGGTGCCAGTGTCCTGATGTAACTCAGCAGCCAATCGTTGAAGTTTTAGTACAGCCAAATTAACATTGGGAGCGGAATCAGGTATATAAACACATCAGGAGGTCCCAATGACGCGGCAGGCTCCACCCCTATCAGCCAGGATGACGTCAAGAACCATCCGATTTTGTAAAGTGAAGTGTCTCATAGCCTGCATCTCAACGGTCATGTTGGTCACAATGTCAGCTTCTGTATTGACCACCTTCTCAATAACCCTAGATAGTCTCCTAATAGCCCTACTATTGAACATGGGACCCCAAAATGGTAACAACCCCCGGGTAATATCCGTCCATTGTTGTAAAGAAGTATCAGTCTGGTCAACGTCATCTGCCTGAAGTTCCCTTCTCCTCCTCTGTCCAGGAACCACTGGGGACCAACGATGGGTCTTATGGTAATTAGAAGGAGCCAAATAAACTGGGGGTAGAAGATACGCTAAATGGCAGACACCACCCCCTCCCCCTCACCACCCCTCAGGTAACCAGAAATATCCATTCTCACCGCAGACAAAATAGATATTCGGTGGATTCGGCTGATGGACAATCAGATTGAAGAGGTCACATTACAGGAACTGTTACCAACCTTTATAGGTCCCCTTCCTAGAATGCCAAATGGAGACTGAGGACCCACCTCAGCAATAGGGACTAAGGGATGTCTGCTGCTATTCCCCGGGGGAGGACATCGGAAAATCAAAGAAGAATTCCATTGCCGAAAACTCCCTCTAACGAGATCTGTCATTCAGTGAAGTATACCGTCACACCTTTCTGTAACATGTATCTACAAAAGTATGGTCAAAACGTCCGTCATTAAGAAACGGTCCAAAAGGGATTGATGTATAGGGCGTAGTCGCATTGTCATGGTGGATCCACTATTGGTGAGTCGGGGCTGCAAGAAATCAGGTTGCTGGAAGAATTTCACCAAACTGATCAGGGTGTACCATCCCACACAACTATTCACATAAGATAATGGAAGCGCCAGCAACCTATCCTTTTTGTGTACTGCTGAAGGCAATAACCCACAAACCCAACAGTCAGTAACATTGTATACAGCATGATGTAATGTCTTAATGAAAACATTATCCTGGTAGCCCTTATGCAAAGATTCTTCTCGATAGTCTAAAGTAACCACATTATGTTCAGGTGTCGGGGTAGTGGTAGACATGAATTGGTGAACCGGGTACTTTTCATCAAGGAAAAATAGAATCCCAAGAACTATTATGAATACGATGATGATCACCACTAACTACAATTTTTGCGTTCCTGGATAATGATGACCAGGGTGAATCAGGTTCAGCTCTGCGAGGAGCCGCAAAGGGCTGCTCCTCCTCGGGAATGGGACGGCCAAAAGGGTACATATTCACCTAGCTATAAGTCCAATAATAAACTAAAAGAAAAAGGATCAATTCACACTGAGGCCAACCAGAGGGGATCTTCTCCCTGTGTCCTCACAGGCAGGCTCCTATTGTTCATGCTCTAACTCCCACGTCGGAGTTGCATAGCTTCACAACTCAGAGGAGCACTTAATCTGGGCCCGGACACGACCTAATGTTCTCGTAACAATGTCTCGGCTAGTGCACCAAGTCTCAATCTGTAGTCCTTCCCTACTTCTCTCACTTTAGTCCTTCCCTATTTCCCTCGCTCAGCCCCTCTTCCAGTGCACTGTTCTCCTTTTCTGGGCCGTCGATTATAGCGAGTGCCCCCTCGCACCTCTGGATCTGTGAACAAAATGGGAGGGTCAACGGCAAGGGACTTATCCACTGATGTTGAATCAATTCGATCTTGAGAGGCTTCGTCTCTCTCAACTGAGGTCAGCCTCTCTTAGTTCTCAGCTAGCTCCTCTCCCCTCAATTGAGCATCAGAGAAGGGCACATACCGAGGAACTGTTTCACTTTCCTGATCAGCGACACCCTCCCTCACCCACGCATCATAGGGCAATGGAAGTGGAACCTTCTTCACCTGACTGACATGCGTCCACAACTTGTGGCCCTGGGTCCTGAGTGCTGTACGCGTTGCTAATAATACTAAACGAGGCTTGCTCCACCTCGGCTCCAAGCAGGATTTCCGTTGATATCGACGAACCAATACCCAGTCACCGAGTTGTATGGAATGTCCAGGCCCCTCCGGTTGCGGCTTCAGCGTGTCTGCTACCTGCTGGTGAAGGGAACGGAGATCTTTAGTCAAAGCATACAAGTAATCTGTCAACAGAGGATATTCAATATCAGAAACATTTCGGCCTCGGGACACCCCAAACATTAGCTGGGCGACCAAAGACCACCTCATACGGGGAGATACCTGTCGTGGAATTCATTGTCACCCGAGTAGAAAGCAGAGCTAAAGGGAGTGCGTCTGGCCATCGCAGCCCTGTACTCTCTTGGATCTTAGCCAACTTTAACTTCAAAGTCCCATTATATTTCTCTACCAAGCCTGCAGATTGGGGATGTCGTGCTACATGAAATTTCTGATGAATTTGCAGTCCCTTACATATCAGTTTCATCAATCTGGCATTAAAGTGTGTCCCGTTGTCACTCCAGATCACCCGAGGTAATCCATATCTAGAAATGCTTTCCTTAATCAACACCTTTGCTGTTGCCATAGCTGTGCATTCTTTCGTTGGGAAAGCCTCCACCCATCTACTAAAAGAACACACCACCACCAAGACATACTTGAGATTGGTGACCCTCTCCATCTCAATGTAATCCATCTGGATCACCTCAAAAGGGAAAGAAGGGGGTGCAAAATTGCCGGAGAGAACAGGTATCCCCCTCCCAGGATTGTATCGCAAACAGACCATGTAACGTTGCACTAAATGTGTCGCCACTCTAGAGATAGTGTCATTACTGGGTCCAGTAATTTACAAATCCCCTTTTCACTAACATGTGCCGGTCCATGAGCCATTGTGACCACAGGAAGAACATATGCGTCAGGGAGCAACCACCTTTGTTTGTCTGATAAATCTATCCAACAATCAGCCGAGTCCAGTCGCCCCACACTCTCCCTCCATATCTTCAACTCGTCCTCTGTTGCCCCCGTCTGAATATCCCGTACACTCTCCACAGTACTCGTAAACATGTCATTGTCTGGTACTCACCTAGCCGGTCCTGCCACAAACATACGTGGGAGTTTTGTCTTAACAGTTTCCTTAGCTGTCTGATCTGCAAATGCATTACCCCGGCCCACATCGTCCACCACTGCTTTGTGTGCACTACATTTGATTACAGCCAGTTTTTTGGGAAGTGTTAATGCTGTTAACAATCGTAGTATCAATGGGCCGTGTTGTATCTTCTGTCCATGCGATGTCAAAAAAAAACTTTCTGCCCACAGTTGCCCATAACTATGAGCCACACCGAAGGCGTATTGGCTGTCAGTATAAATATTCACATCCAGTCCCTCACTCAATTCACACGCTCGTAACAAGGCTACCAACTCTGCAGCTTGTGCTGACTGTTAAGGGACCCTAGATGTCTCTAGAACCTTCTGCAATGTTGTTCTGGCATAGGCTGCAGTCTAGTGCCATCTGGAAGTTTAAAACACGAGCCATCGACATACAATTCCCCTTGGGGTTCAATTAGGGGAGTGTCTGTCAAATCTATCCGTCCCTTCGTTTCTTCCTCAGTCCGAAACAAACAATCATGGACATCATTGTCCTTTTCGTCCGAAGGGAGGGGTAGTAACGTGGCTGGATTCAGAGTGGCACATCTTTTAATTGTAATATGAGGGGCAAACAACGTCAACTCATAGCCCGTGAGACGAGCACTAGTTAAATGCTGTGTCTGTGTCTTATTCAATAGGGTGTGCACAGCATGCGGTACCATCACTGTGAGATCAGTGCCAAGGACGAGCCCCACCGATTGTCTAATCGACACTGCAGCAGCCGCTGTGGCTCTAAGACAGCTCGGCAACGCTCTTGCCACATTGTCAAATGTAGTGGAAAAATACGCACAGGGTCTCTGCTTCCCCTCAAAACACTGGGTTAACACCAAGAGCGCGCAACCGTCCGCCTCATGCACATAAAGTACAAAAGGCTTCTGGTAATCAGGGGTGCCAAGTACAGGTGCAGAGCACAGAGCAGTTTTCAACAACTCAAAAGCTTCCTGGCATGCGGGGGTCCAAGGCAAGGGCTCATGCACCTCCTTGGTAGTCAAATAAGGAAGGGGCTTGGTTAGTAAAGCATAGTTAGGTATCCACTGGCGACAATATGATGTTATGCCCAAGAACGCGCGCACCTCTCGTTGGGTCTTAGGAACAGACATATTAGTTATTGCCATAACACGCTCCAGAGTCAACCTCCTCCCCTCCTTCGATAGGAGATGACCTAGGTAGGTAACCTCCTGTCGACAATACTGAAACTTAGAGAGTGACACCTTATGCCCATTACGTGCCAAATGATGCAAAAGTCGGACAGTGGCCTCCTTACAACCTTCCGCCGTGTCAGACGCAATCAACAAGTCATCTACATATTGCAACAACACATTACCCACGGGGAGTTCCAAATCATCCAATTGCGTTTTCAATGCTGGACTGTAAATACTAGGGCTCTCAGTATATCCCTGGGGAATTCTACAAAATCTGAAACTACGGCCAGATAAGGAGAATCCGAAAAGATTGCGGCTATCAGGATGAAGAGGGATACTGAAAAATGCATTCTTGAAATCCAAAACGGAAAAATACTTGGCCGTGGGAGGAATCATTGTCAAAATTGTAGTTATATCAGAAACTACCGGGTATTGGGGCTCAACTACCTTATTAATCTGCCGTAAATCAATTACAAATCGATAAACATCTTGTTGATCACAACTAGCATCAGCAGAAGGCTTCTTAAGAATCGGAAGAATAGGACTATGGCACACATTGGAAGCTGTCTCCTCCACCACTCCAGATTGTATCAAATCGTGATTGATCTGTAAGAGAGCCTTTTCACCCTCCTGTGAAAACTTATACTGGGGAATACGCGGTAAACTAGCTCCCTGCTTGACCTTAATGGAGACGGGTGCAATATTCAATTTACCCACATCAGTGTCACTACTTGCCCACAAAGCTTCTGGCACCCCCTTAAACTCCAGTGGGAGAGGTTCATCCTTAGAAAAGCATTGCTGAGCCCGTGCAACAGAGGGGCCCAAGGTAACATAAACACCATCTGGCGAACAGTAAATCGTAGCATGCAATCTCTTCAACAAATCTAGACCTAAAAGATTTTCACCACAATGAGACGTGAGAAGGAACGGAGAATCAACAGTAAAAGGACCAATATTAAGAGTGAGTGGTTTAGAAATGGGGCTGATCACCGCTGTACCTGAAAACCCAATGGAGATGTTATTCTGGCCAGACAGAGCCGCCCCAGGGACCAGGCAACGTGCCACGGAACTCTTCATAGCTCCCGTATCCACTAAAAACTTCTTGGTGGACCCCAGCAAGTCCGCAGTGATATAGGGCCCTCGCTGATCTACCTGCAATGACACTGGTCCCTTACTCTGCCCTACGCTGTCCTAATTGTGAGAAAACCCTGTCACTTCGTCTACATCATAGTCATCTTGATAATACTGTCTGTCCCGCTCCCCGTCACAATCTCCTCGGTAATGCTGTCTGTCCCTGTCACCATCAAAGTAGTTCCCACCTGTCTGCCGACCCTCACTATGTTGCCAGTCATCCCTACGTACTTACCCGCGACCTCTACCTCTGCCCCGTCCTCTGTATCCATCCCGCGGCTCCGGGCACTCCTGCCACCAGTGACCCTCCTTCTTACAATTAGCACTCTGATTTTCCCCTAATGCCAAACTCTGCCTTCCTCCACGTCCATATCCAACTCCACCTTGCCCGGCAGCAGTGGGCAGGGCCCCACGTCCCCGTCCCCGTCCTCTGGCTACTTGCTGCAACAACACTCTTGTTTTCAGGTCCTTTGCTTTCTTCTCTGCTTTATCTTTACTCTCATTCTCCCTATGCTCATAGTACTGAGCCATACTCAAAATGCCAGAGGGGGTGGACGTCGTCCACGTACTCTCAGAAGCCTGCAACCGGGCCGATATTTCCGGTAACAAATTATGCACAAATCTGTTAACAAAAAGCCGCACCCCGCCATCCTGCGACAAATCCTGACCACTGAAATCCAGGAATGCCTCCTCAAAGCGAGTAAAGAAGTCAGAGACACCCTCCTCTTTCTTCTGACGACATGCAGTCAACTTATCCCAATCCACTTTCTTCGGTGGGAGAAGGGAATGCATGTACTTAATGATACGTCCAGTCAGGGCTAAAATCTCCTGTCTCGGTTTATCCCCCAGCTTCCTTTCTTTATCCCAATCCTTAAACTCCTGCCATGTGCCCCCAGCTCGTCTGCATGATCAGTACCACTCACTTGTCTCCATACATCCACTGGAACCAATAATCCAAAGAATAACTCTGTCTGCAAATGTCATGACCGTTGAAGTAGCCGCCTCAGTCAATTCCTTATAATAGGCAGTCAGATTCTTTCTAGAGTCAGGTAACTGTCCCTTCAGTGCCAACACCTCACTCCTCTTCCAGGGGACATAAACCCATTGCTCTTGAAAGCGAGCCTCTTCCCGTCCCCTTGTCACTGCGTTTGTCACTGGATCCACCAATTCAGGTATTTCAGGGTGAAAGATGGGGTGGACCTCACGCATGGGGTGTGCCCCAAGCGTAGAGGAACCCGTAGACTGTAATTCATTTCTGTAGCCAACCAATGTACGCATATTTCCATAAACCTCTCCCAAACTAGTATTGGCCCTGTAAGCTCTGTCTCTAATATTATAGATAATCTGGGGCGCCAGGTCCCCGCGACACTGCTCCCACAACCCTATCAACGTCGCGGATATATGCCACAAAGCATGCTGCTGCATCAAAGGTTCATAATCTTTCATCGTAGACCAAATAACCTCCATTGTATAAATGGCATTCCAAGCCCTTTGACATGCTTGATTGGCCACAACCTGTTTCTCTTCCATACCCACATTAGAACGCGTAAGTAATTTACGTACATGGTCAAATATCATACGCCCATCCAACCCCCCTCGACCCCGAGTCGGAGTCTTAGGCATAGTCTGAGGGGTAACACTCGCCGAAGCCGTAGGTAACGCAGATGCAGATAGTGGTGTAGCCACAAGCGGGGGCAGACGGGACTGAAGTTCCCGCCGGCAATAGAGAAACGAGGGGCGAGGTTACAGAAGTGCAGCTCCAACACCTTTCAAAACACTGGAAGTAGAGGCTAGTATAGCGGTAGGGTCAGAGGAAGAGGGTGCCTGTGAAGAGTCAGAAGCAGACGGAACAGTCGGAGAAGTAGATAGCGCGGGATATATTGATTGCGGTGCATAAGGGGGCGGGGGTCGGGCATCCAAAAGGTCCTCTATCTCATCCTTCTCCTCCGCTCTTACCACATAACTCTTATCTGTTTGCAACCTATGAAGCCTATCTGCGCGCTCAATCCCTGCCTCTGTATCTGCTTTATTATAGGCTCTCACTTTCTGTACCATCGACTGGGTAGCTTTCTTCTGGGCCATCTTCTAATCTTTCATCTGTCTTTGCCAAACCTCTTTTTGCCACATCCTTAGGGAATCGAACATGCTCTGGCGACTGCGCCTAGCAAACAATCTCTCCTGCAAGTAATCTATCTTAGCTGCATCGAAGGAACTGGGCAACGGCCATTGCAAATCCACATTACTCTTGGTGTTCCGATGCCACAAAGTATTAAACAAAATCGGGGTAAGTCCATATTTCACATACATCTCAAAATTGGGAGAGCCTTCTAAAGGAGCAGGCTGACTCTGGGCCAATCTGGCATCAGTTGAACGACAACAACACCCAAAACATCGCAACTTACTGAAACGCGGCATCTTGCTCACACATGGTTTACATAAAAGGGGTGACCCTGTGTCCCTCAGAACCTGGGTAGGCGTGGTTGAATACAAAGTGGTTCTGTCGGGTAGCGAGAAATTGCTTTAAAGAATGGTTAGCTCAGTTCAATCTATATGTACAGTAAACCCTCTCAAAACAATCCAATCAAAAGATAAAGTCTTTATATTAACAAATATTCATGGTACACAGGAATTACTTCATTCTGTGATAACACAAATTTCAATGAATGGTAAAATCATTACAAAAAACACATATAGTGCGCGTGACTGTCAGTGAACAAAATGATCAGTGCATTCAATTCAGTGACATATATATACAATATATACAGTGAGCACAAGGGGGGGGGGGGCAGTATGTTAAATTAGTCCTTCAAGGAGACAGGGGGTGATTGTACAAGCTCCTGGAGTTATCTTGGCCGGTGGTGAGCGTCGACGTTTCGACCCTAGAGCGCCCCAGTTGGTAGTCGCGGCGGGTCTTTATCAAGACAGGGACAGTATGGAAGGCAGGTCGAAATATCACTGCCTAGTGGGTGGCCAACTGGTCCGACCGTCTCAGTGTCCCCCGGCTGCGCATGAACTTTCTAGATCAGCTCTGCCTCACCCTGAAGCTGAAATCTAATAAAGACCCGCCGCGACTACCAACTGGGGCTCTCTAGGGTCGAAACGTCGACGCTCACCACCGGCCAAGATAACTCCAGGAGCTTGTACAATCACCGCCTGTCTCCTTGAAGGACTAATTTAACATACTGCCCCCCCCCCCTTGTGCTCACTGTATATATTGTATATATATGTCACTGAATTGAATGCACTGATCACTTTGTTCACTGACAGTCACGCGCACTATATGTGTTTTTGTAATGATTTTACCATTCATTGAAATTTGTGTTATCACAGAATGAAGTAATTCCTGTGTACCATGAATATTTGTTAATATAAAGACTTAATCCTTTGATTGGATTGTTTTGAGAGGGTTTACTGTACATATAGATTGAACTGAGCTAACCATTCTTTAAAGCAATTTCTCGCTACCCGACAGAACCACTTTGTATTCAATCTTGCTCACACAATCAGACACCGCCAAGGAACTCACATGCACCCCGACACAAAAAGGACAAAACAGCTATCCCCACAAACTACTCATGTCCTTACACACACATATTTCCTATGGGCATGCATCGAATCACCATGCCAAACACGTGTTACCACAATGGGACAAGGCCCGTCGACCAAGTCCTGGGGAACCAGACCCTACGCAGACTTAATAAAGACTGAACAGTGCAGAAACTGTTCCGGAGGCCGGAGGACAGGTCAGCCACACGGGCGGTACTACGAACCACTGCACAGATTCACCCCGGGAGACCTGGGACCCTTCCAGCAAACCCCCCCCTTCCACGTTAGGCTTGGGTCCTTTCCCAGTGTTCCACCAAGATCAAGCGCGACTCCGTCCGAGTACCGTCCCGCCAGATGCTCCACAACATAGGAACATCAGGCGTCCCCCCGAACCTCCACCAAACCACAAACAGTCTGTCAGAGCGTCTCATGCACTCTGAGTTCCCCGGGGCACCCTAGCCCCTCGGAGCACCCTAGCTCCTTCATTCATCAGTCGGACCACTCACTGCCTGTTCGCGGAACCCGACATCCACTGTTCTCCACCGCCGGCTGCTTAGACCAACACGGTCAGCTCCCAAAGGTCCGCCTTCTGGACCCCGGGGCAGGATCATAAGCCGGAACCTCTCCCGATCAGCAGGGTGGGGCAGCGCTGCGAGAACCAAGCCCGGCATCAAATGGGTACCAAGACCCACCATGCCGACTAGACGGTCCCTGGCTTTCTACAACCCACCTACGGGCGAGAAAGATCCTTATCGCGGGGTCCCTGTTTGGGCGCCATCTGATAAGCGTGGCCCAAAACCACCTGAGCAAACTTACCTCAGATATCATTCCCATAAAATAGGCCAGCCAGACAGTGGAGAAGAATTAGAAAACATTTATTAGGCCATTAGTTTCTCTATAGAGAGGCCCCATCAGGACTTCACTCCAAGGAGTGAATCGAGAGGACTGCCGGTTCTCAAAACGACAATACATTAGAACACGTTACAGCAACATTAGTCACGCCCCTAATGGAAAAGTACAGGACTGGAGAAAGGGTGAACAATGAGCGCACACATGAAGCCGCTGCACCTGCGGGAGGATGGCTCTGTTATCACCCTCAAGGCCACGGAGCGGAGACTCCCCTCCTCCCGGGCATGGGAACATTACCGATAGCAAAGAAACACATTTTGTTGTTAGTTTTCTGCAAATACTAACTCAAGGGGAGAAATGCTGAGACCAGTGATTTTCTGTTCATAAGGGAGGGAGCATTGCAGTCATGTTCCCAAGATGGCGGCACAAAAGCTAAGCTAAGAAATTGCTAACTGGAACACGAAAATAACCAATTAGTCCTAGATACATATGCAACACATCATTCAGTTAGACACACTATGCTAACTTATACGTCATCATGTTGAGTGAATTGAGGGGCAGGAAATGCAAAACCTATCACGTGCTATAACTATGCAGGTGACATGCAAATACTCCCCAATTTTCAGATGTCTCAGAGCCATGGATCAATGGATGACGTGGAGCCATCTCAAATTGAATGCTTCCAAAACGGAAATTCTCACGTGTGGCGATTAGAAACATTATGACCCGCTCTCTGCCTGGCCCAATGAATGGGGATCACCGCCAAAAGTATCGAAGGAAGTAAGAAACCTCGGAATGGCCATGGACTCCAAGCTATCAATGAATGCCCAAGTGGACAAACTGACAAGATCAAGTTTTGTTACTATAAAAATTCTGTGATGAATCTTACATCATTTTGGGATTTCCACATAAGATCCAAGCTACCATATACCTTGTTCTGGCCAAACTCATTACTGCAATAGCCTCGAACAAAAAATCGCTTTTAATGACCATGAAAAGACTACTACAGATTCAGAACTCTGCTACTACATATGAAACCGCGAGATCACATCTCCCCTGCCTTGAAAGCCCTGATTTGGTTGCCGGTTCCCAGAAGATCCACGTTCAAGCTATATCACCCACAAAGCGATACATGGAACGGGACCACTCTTCATCAGGAATAAAATCACCATACACATTCAACAACGAAACCTCTGCTCTAGAGTGGTACCTCCTCCAAAATACCAAGATACAAGAAAAATACAATGGGTGGCACATCTGTCTCTGTTCAATCAGCCAAACTATGGAACTTTTTACTCCCAACATAAAATCCACAGACAACCACCTAATCTTCAGAAAACTACTCAAGAATTGGCTCTTCCCCACATAGGCACCATACGCAAACAGAAATATACAGCATATCCCTCTGTATATAACCATTTATTTTGTGTATACTTGTAGAATAATTGTTTTAAAACAAATTAGTAAAATGAATTTTTAAGTGCAACAACACTTGAAAGACAGAATGTATTTAATGCATCTTTAAATTACATATACTTAATTCCTTTATGCCTCTAGATACCTTCCAGGTACTTGGATCTATATCCGCATATCTAATGCACTTCCCTATTTCTCACCCTATACCTCTCTCAATATATCCTGTACCTCAACACTGATTCATCTCAAACCTCTTTCTACTGCTCTTTCCAATGCACTACCCTATTTCTCACCCTATACCCCTATCAGTATCTTTAATCTACATATACTTTGTTCCTTTATGCATCTCTACACTTTCCTGGTAGTTATGGCTCTATATATTTATCGCTTTTCTGCTAATTCAATATATCCAATGCCCTACCGCATTTCTACCTCTATACGTCTCTCAATATATCTTCTACCTCAACTCTGACTCATCTCAAACCTCTTTTACTACTCTTTCCAATGCACTACCCTAATTTTCACCTATACCTCTATACTATATATATCCTCTACCTCCACTCTTTCATCCCAAACCCCATACCACTACTACAATCCCCAAAATAACGTTTTCTAGACTCTTCCCTACACTACCCCTTGCATCATCCCATACCTCTTTACCTGTACCGATCTCTCACAACAAGCTTTTCTAAACCCTTCCATCTGACTCTTCTCCTCCACATCCCTTTTACTCATCCCAAGCCTCGTACTACTGCTATGAACTCCAAAACCAAAAAAGTCTAAATCCACGTCCCCTTGGAGGCCACGCCCCCTTTGAGGACACGCCCATCGCCCCCTTTCCCTCGATAAAGTATGTGCTTTCACCGTACGCGCAGCGGACGGGCGCAGCGGGCGCGCCGTTTGCGCACCGAAGGCGCGCCTAAGGCAAGCCCGTCTTTGCCAAGTCATCGCCTCTCGCCGGTCCCCCTGCTCAAATTACACGGACGGCATACCACTATGATAAAAACTATCTCCTTGCACTTAACCCGGGCTAACGCTGTGACAAGCTAGTGGGCTGCATTGGACAGACTGATCTTCATTGTAAATCCTGTAACTTAGTCATATCTAAGCCGAGCCTACTTCGACACAAAGCCAGTATAAGAAAACATACTCTGCTCACGATTTTTCAGCTTAATGTCAGGTCCCTGGTAAAGCACCATCCTGAGGTAAATACTCTATTGACCGATGAGAACCCAGACATATTATTCTTGTGCGAAACTTGGCTCAAGGACGAGCTTACCAGCATTCCTAACCTTACGTTGCCGGATGGATTCTCTATGATATCCATCAATAGAGACTCTAGGGGAGGCGGCATTGCCGTTATCTACAGAACGTCATACTCTTGCTCCTTTCTGAAGGAAGACATCACGGGATGTGAGTGCGCCCGTTTCAAAATCACCACTAGCCCTCATTTCTCCCTCTCTGGCCTTTTCATCTACCGACCCCCGGGGCCCACCTCTAGATTTACGGAGGAACTTTTAGAGGTAGCCCACACTCTGGTTATGAGCTCCGCCAACTTTACTATTTTGGGAGACCTAAACCTCCACTTTGACTCCACCTCGGATCCTACCATCAGTAATCTCCTAGCGGACCTAACAGCCCTACAGCTGATCCCTCTTATACAGTCCACTACACACTCTGCTGGTCACTTACTCGACCCTGTATTCACCAATATCCTGGAAGCCAGAGCTGATCCACCCAAACCCATGGGTTGGACTGACCACTTTCTCATCAAATTTGTGATATCGGCCGATACCCAATCCAACAAGGTTTCGCCTTCCTCCTGTCTTAAACGGCCCTGGCATAAACTCCGAAATAAGGATCTCTCCGCTATCTTAGGAGAACCTAACCTCGCAACCACTAACGACATCAATACGTCGTATGCCTCCTTTCAGGATTGGATCACTAAAGGACTCGACGCCCTCATACCTGCCAAATGGACTAGAGGACGTAGCACCCCCTCTAATCCATGGTATGATGAAAATTTGAAACTTCTTAGAAAGGAATGCAAAGTAGCTGAACGTTACTGGAGAAAAGACTATAAGGACAAGGACAAAGCTTTTTACCTGTCCAAACTTAAATCGTATCATAAAGCTATACGCGCGGCCCGTGCATCCTTCTATGCCAAGGAAATCGACTCCAGCTCTAACCCTACGAAAACCATTTTTAAACTGGTTCAAAAGCTGCCTCGTGTATCTCTTCCACTCAGCAGTGTTAGGACCTCGCCACCTTCTTTATTGAAAAGGTGAGGAAAATTTATAACACCTTCTCACAGACTCTTTCTGACTGCACTAGTTCCTCCAACTCCCCCTTTAAAGGCACCAGACTTACTTGTTTACCTGCTATCTCTCACGAGGATCTAGCTAAACTCTGTAGAAAGGTGAAATCCGGTGCCCCTTCAGATCCCATGAGACCGGCTCAATTTTTAGAGGCTCTGGACTTCTTTCTTTCATCCCTGGCCACACTCTTCAACCTCTCCTTCTCCTCGGCAACCGTTCCTACATGTTGGAAACAGGCATGGGTCACTCCCATTATCAAAAAGCCTACCCTGAACCCCACAAAGCCGGAGAACTATAGGCCCATCTCACTGCTCCCCTGGGTGTCCAAACTAGCAGAAGCCCATGCTAACACCGTACTATCAGACCACATGGCCCAAAATAACATCTTGGACCCTTCCCAACACGGGTTCAGGCCAGGGCATAGTACGGAGTCCGCCCTCCTATCCACCACCGAATATCTCCGGAGGGTACTAGATGCCGGTCAAAGTGCTGCGCTGATACTACTCGACCTCAGCGCAGCCTTTGACACGGTTTCCCATAATATCTTACTGAGTCGCCTGGAAAACAAAGGGATCAGTGATCTGGCCCTCGAATGGTTCCGCTCGTTCCTGACGAGCAGATCCTTCCGTGTCTCAGCACCCCCGTTCACCTCCCGATCACACTCTATCGGCCAAGGAGTTCCGCAGGGTTCGGCTCAGTCCATCCCTTTTTAACCTGTATGTGCAGCCTCTTGCGTCAGTGGCCAAAGAATGGGACCTCACGCTGGTGTCGTACGCCGACGACACACAGCTGGTAATTACCCTCACTGAGGCGCCCTCAACCTCTGCCACGAGATTCAGGGATGGACTGGCTGCAGTCGCCCATTGGATGACGGCTAACTGCTTACAATTGAACGCAGGGAAAACCGAGGTGCTGCTCCTGGGTAAGAACCCCAGCTGTTGGAGTGACCATTGGTGGCCCCCCTTGCTGGGCCCCATTCCTCCTTCTAAATCTCTGGTAAAAAACCTGGGAGTTTGGTTGGACTCCTCGCTGAGCTACCAAACTCACACCAAAAGAGTAGCAGCTACGTGTATCGGGCTGCTGAGAAACCTTAATTCCATTCTAGGGTTCTTCGACCCCAAAACACGGCAGCTCATAGTCCAATCCACCATCCTTTCCCGGTTAGACTATGCTAGCGTCCTACTGTTAGGCGCTAACAAAGCTGAGACAACCAGGCTTCAACGAATTCAGAATTCTGCGGCCAGGGCAATAGTTGGCCTTCCTAGACGATGCTCTGCTAGAGCCACTATACAAAGACTCCACTGGCTCCCAGTGGAAGCCCGAATCCAATTTAAGGCCCTTACCACTGCCTTTAAAATCCTCAAAACTGATGGCCCTGAACTCCTCCGTCCGCTTCTAACACCCTACACCCCCCAGCGCAATCTCCGCTCCTTAGGTCAACATTTAGTAGTGGTCCCCCGCACGAAACTCTGCCGTGTCGGGGGTCGCTCTTTCAGACTTTTGGGAGCAAAACTCTGGAATTCCCTTCCCCTGAACATCCGCCGCCTTGACAACTTGTCCGCTTTTCGCAAGGCAATAGAAACTCACCTGTTCCAACTATTGTAAGCCTCTGGCCTCCCCACACCCTCCCAGTAGGTTATGCTATGGTTTCTCAGCGCCGGGACGCCCCGTTGCTGGGGCAGCTGTCGCGCTTCAACAAACTCGTAACATAACATCCCTCCACTATCCTTTTCAATCCAAATAACTGACTTTCATGTCTACTTATATTTCACTATACGAATCCTTTATAGGTTGCAGAGTAACATGCTACTCACCGAAAAAGCGCTTCAACACCTCATCAGCGGTAGCAAACGTTATATAAATGTAAACCTTTTCCCTCTTCTATCCCTCCGCTACTCTTCTCAATGCAAATAACTGACTAATCCACCACTCAAATTACTTTCATATTTCACTATACTAATTCACCACTGATCTTTTATGGGTTCCAGAGTAGCACGCTGCTTGCCAAAAAAGTGCTTCAACAGCCCATCACGGGTAACAAGTGCTGTATAAATGCAGTCCTTTAACCCTCTTCTATCCTTCTCAATCCAAATAACTGGCTAACATATCCACCACTCAAATTACTTTCATATTTCAATATACTAATTCAACACGAATCCTTTATGGGTTCAGGAGTAGCGTGCTACTCACCGAAAAAGCGATTTGACGCCTCGTCAGGAGTAGTAAGCTATATATATATATGGAATTACAATACTATACAATAGTTGTATGATACATTATCTGCCACATTCAAACTGCTTCACTCACAGCTGTAACAACATAAGGGGTTGGGTTGCACACCATTATAACATCAAATTTCTCCACTTTGTTCTGTACTTTACAAAGCGTGCCATTGGTGACGTGCCCAGCTCCGGTGGCACATTATACTTGAAGTCAGAACAAGGGACACTGTAGAAGTGCCCCAAACCGGGCACAGTTGCTGCTGCTTCTGCAGACATCATTATTCATTTTCATCCATTCGAATCTTAAGTAATCCATTTTTTAACTTTCCAATTCGTTTTTAATCCGTTTTAAACCACATGCAAGGAAGTGCCAATTTTCAAATGTTTCTCATGTTCAAGATGGGCCATCTGAGCCTCTTCAATCAAGAATACGTACTAGAGCACTCACAGCTGTAGCATAGGGTTTGAAACACAGTGGTTGTTGATCTACATTATATTATGGTGCCATTTCTTAAAGGGGCTATCCAGCGTAGGAGAAAAAACAGTTCTCTTTTCCCTGTCTTTCATCTGTAACAATCGCCAACAATAGGAATTCTAAAATTAATGTTTGATTCCAGCTGGGCTTTTGAGATCTATTGTGATATTGTTCTCCTGCTAGCCCCTTTAAAGCAGCCTATGGCTGTGATTTATTACCTTTCCTCATTTTGCTTCTTTACATATGTATTAGGAGGAGAGATATAGTTGCCTCAGTAGTTAACTTCCTAGACCTGCTGTTCCGGTTGTAATGCCTAGGTAAAATGCCTAGGATTTTTGTTTTAGCTGCCTGTGATGTAGACTGTGTTCTTGTCATGCAGGATGCACAACCTTCCTTCAGAGATTACCTGTATTGCTTTGAGTTTCTTCTGTTGGCTGCATTTTCAAATATTGACAAGTCAGTGATTTGTTACTATCCACTGAGAAGCACAACTGTGGTTGAAGCAAATGACCCGCCCCCCACCCCAATTGTCACCGTATCTTAATTCACAAATTGCACCAGTTTAGTATCAAGGCCGATTTACATTGAGGGTTGCCGGTCTTAAGGGTTGCAGTCCGGTACTGTGAGGACTGATATAAGTAATATTTGACTTAATTTTTTCTGCTCATTTTAACTGCCTGTTATCTTACTTTACTTCAGCTGATGGCACCGTAGACAGTGGGCATGGATCATCTATGCAAATAGAATCGCGAGCTTGCAGTCAGCAGACAACATATGGTTCTGTGCAGGATCAAGCAGCCTCCACTGCTTCAGTCTCCGGTTACAGTACTCCAAGCAGTCAGACACAACAGCAGTCACATGGAGGATATCTGCCAACCACAGTGGTAAGTGTTGAAATTGTTTGGGGGAGGGGTCATGATTTGGAATACTTGTCAAATGGTGAGTAGATGACCTGACTCAATAGCATCAGTTCGTGAAAATAAGTTTACTCAGAACTTTAATCATAAGTGCAGTAAAATTTATATTTTCATTGAGGTGGGAGCCTCTGGTAGTGCATCGTTGCAAATTTTGCTGTATATTACATGCAGGTGAATTTTTCTAGGACAGTTTTGAGTGTACTAGTTATTATAGTGTAGTAGCTGAACAGGACAGCAGATCACCGAACATTAAACTGCTGCCCTTCTTATCCATTAAGGAAATTGATTGTTTCTCAGCATTAAGGAAACTGAAGGTTTCAGGAATGGGGGCAGAGAACGTGAATGGTTTGAGGGAATTGTCACTTTCACAGTACTTTGGGAGATCTGCCTCAATGGGCCCTTCAAGGTCAATAATGCTTAATAATTTAAAAAAGGGTAGGTATAAACTGCTTACGAGTAAGCAGTGTTGCATGTCACTTCTGTAGAATGCTTTATTGCTTCTCATGTTCTCCCAAGCCCTTCTCTCTTCTGAGTTACCCGTCTGCTGTCTTTTGTGTTTTAACCTTATGGTAATGTTTCCACCTTGCCTTCCCGGTTATTCCTTCTTTGTTAATTTTCAGTTCATTATTTAGTTTAAGTTGGTTCCTGGCTTATTTATTTATAATCAGATGTTGGTTACCTAAGGAGCTGCCCCTATATTCTAACTGGCCTAAAAGCTTAAATAATTAGAGATAAGCCTTTCTTATAGAGTTATAGTTTTATTACCTATGCTATCTTCTTTGTAGTGTTTCTGAGCCATACTCATGGAGTGGTAATTAAAATGGTTGACTCCCTTTCTCTTGAACTTTCCTAGAAGTCCAATTTTTCACATTGTTCTTGTTTTAAGCTGCTTTGAAATTGATTGTTCAAGCTGCACGATGATGTGACAATTTGTATTTTAGATTGGGGATATGGGACACAAGACCTATTACCATTCTTTAGAGGTTTAACAAGCATGTTTTGTACAGTCTCCTGAACCATGCTGTAAAAGGTATTATCTTAGTTTGTTATTCTTGTGATGGAAGACATTTTGGACTACTTCATTTGAAATCACTTATAGACCTTTATGTAGTTTTATATTTGGTTGTTTGTGGTCGGTACTTAGTCTGAAATTAAATCAGTGTAAATTACAGGACTTTTAAGAGTCTGGATTTGTTCTTGGCTTGTTGGTTTGTGTGTTTAAATTAGGATTGAGCCCACTGTTCACAATTTCATAGTGTTTTTTGAAAGCTAAGTCACCATTTTGCAGTTAACATTAATATGCAGTTTAGAACTCAGTACCCATGTGTTAACTTTGCCAAATTGGTGTGTGTGTGTGTATATATGTGTACACACACACACACACACACCTTTACTGATGATTACTTTCAAGTCCTCGAGAAGATGCCTATGGATACATAAAGCTACATTAATTACTAAAACCTTTTGCTTTTTGTTCAGCAGCTACATTTTGATGCAACTGTACTCTTAAACAGAACTGCCTGTTGCCAGCAATTAATGTCATAATTTAATATGCTTTAAGTGTTTCTTGCCCCACTCTAGGATGGTATGGCGATTGATTGCAGGTTTAGCCTTGGAAAAAACCATAGTTCCAGGGTTAGAAAACTTGTAACAGGGAAGAAATGTTTTCATTTCAGGCCCTTAACTACTTCTTTTGGATGGACTGGTAGATTTTGCTTTTGGGATAGTGAAACATAGAGGAACATGGAAATATAAATATGGTACAGGGTCAGAAAGAGTCCGCATTGGGAGATAGGTGCAGCAAAATATTTACCTTTTCATTCGTCCCAGGACAGTTAAAAAAATTTTTTTTATTGTTTTTCTTTAACCCTGTAGATAATTGTAAACTAGTGTTGAGCACTGCTTGCCTGAAGGTTTGCTATGTTGGGTTTATTTACAGCCAATCCCCATGTCAACTATTTGTTGCCAGTTAACGACAGGCTATATGAATCTTGAAGATTAAGTATATATAGAATACAGCTTGGTGAAGCAATATTTCGATTATTCTATAATTCATTTATAGACTATAATTTGTTAAATCTTTTGAAAGGAAATAGACTGTTTCCTGTGTCTTCTGACGCTACATTATTTTCTGTTGAAAGCCATATGAGTTTTATTTGTCCGATTTTTGAACTCCATAAAGGAGTTAGCTCACGTTCCTTCAAAGGTCATCGGCTGCTTTTTAATCTTTATATAGGTTTATTTGACCTATCATAGTTTTTGATCCTATTTTGAAGAGCATGTCTGATTTGATTTTTCATTTCTTTCCTCTGTAGCCTCATCGTGGCCGTAGCATGTCAGTTTGTGTCCCCAGCCTCCTATCCTTTCCCTCACGTATGCACCCCAGTGCTCCTTGCTCCCCTCAACAGACGCCATCTTCTCCACTTTCTCCTTCCCACCACTGGACTGCCCCTGAGGAATCATTTGCTGAAAAGCTGTCAAAGGCACTGGAGAGTGTCCTACCTATGCACTCGGCATCACCTCGCAAGCACCGACGCTCCAGCCTGCCCACCCTCTTTGCCAGCCCTGTATGTGTGTCCTGTGCAGATAAGTTATCATTAAATAAATGCTGGTTTGTGGTCCCAACAAAGAAAGAGCAATAAGCAGATTTTGTCATTGTAAATTTTGCTAACTCAAACTGAAATATTATTGGTCCTTATTTGGCTTCTTAATCTATTCCATTGCTGTAACATTGAAAGTTCTCTTGAATCATTAACATTCTTGACTAGTGGAAGATCTCTTGTTCAGTGAGTGTACAAAACCAGTGTATAGTCCTTTGAGTGAAAAAGGGTTGTTTTTTTCCAACCCAGCCAAGACTCTGTTCTTTCAAGATGTCAGTAAGACTCTTCTATTTCGGAATTGTAAATTTAAAAAAAAAATACATTACGTGTCAGTTTCGATCCCAGCTTGACAGTACTATCCAACAGTTTTAAGGTTGGTTAAATATTAAGCAAAACTTAAGCACACATTACTGCTTGGCAGTAGTGTCGAGATGATGGTTGCAGCAATATCGTGGTGGTTTTTTACGTAATCAGCTTTGTTTTCTGGATTTTTGCTCTTTGGATCATTTTACAGACAATGTAATCCAGACAGATGCCAATACGCTCTAAGCTAATGATTTAGAAATAAAGTAGAGACTTCCTTAGAGTGCGTTGCAAGACATTTAGATACATTTCTCCACTATTGATATTTTGTTTTAATACTGAAGTCGCCTTCCCATTAAAAAAAAAGGAGCATTGCTGTAGATTAGCAGTTTCTCTTTCTCAACAGTAAAAAAGAACTGACTATATACGTTTAGGTACTGCATCTGAATATCTTAAAGATGCTGTGTTATAAATCATATATGTAAAAACTGATGCCTCTAAGAATCATTCCCCATCGGTTTTACTTCTTTCTTTGGAAAAGATTTTAATGGCCTCTCAGATAGATGTACTTTTGACTAGTCGCAATTAGCTATTTTCTATTATGAAAAATTAAGACTGAACATGCTGCCTTTCACAAACGTGTTTTTCAAAATATTTTCCAAAATTCAAATGTTCTCTATTTCAAAAGAGTTCCTGGTTCACGCACTTAGGAGGTGATAGTTTGCCATTTATCATGGGGAACTATGAATTATGCATGAAACACTTTTCCTTGTTTTCTGAAATAACCATGACCAACAGTTACTCCCAAAGGTCAGTAATTGCACATAGGGCAGGTTTAGGTGGACCCAAAGCCTTCTCTCCTCCCAATCAGTCTGAATGTGTTTCCATTCTCCCTGTGCCTACTGATCTCTTGTCACTTTTGATGTTGAATCCATTGCATACGCAGACGACACTCCGCTCATTCTCACTCTTGATAAAAACTCTACAGTGGCGGAAGACAAGTCTCACCACTGTCTAAAAACAGTGATGGATTGGATGAAACTAAATCATCTTAAATGTAACCGCTCTAAAACAGAAATTATGCTGTTTGGAAAGTCCAACGTACTTAGGCCCAATTAGTGGTGATCTTCAAATTCGGACGCGCCTCTCACAACAGTAGACACGGTCAGAAATCTAGGAATAAATTTGATCCCGCATTATCTTTCCACAAGCAAGCACTTGCTATGGCAGGCATGTGTTTCCAAACAATAAAAACTCTCAGAAAATTCCTGGACCTACTCCCTGTGCCTGCTAGGATAACTGTTGCAAAAAACACAGTTGATGGACAGAATGTAGAACAATGTCATACATTCACCCCAGTACAAGGATCTGGGCCTAAATCCATCGTTTTTTTGCACTCCACACCACCCTGGGTAAGACACTGGCTATATGCAAATCAGCTCTGACTTTGTGCCTCATGGGAACAGTCAAGTCCGAACTACCAAGCCATGTATTTCCCAGACCGGAATCAAGCATCCAAGGACCGGTTTCTGGCCATCCGCCTTCCTCAGCCTGGATAGCTTGACTCCAGTGATGTGGAGAGCCTGGGACTCACGTCTGAGCATACCCAGCCCACTCGGGGTGAAAATTGCAAAAAACACAGTTGATGGACAGAATGTAGAACAATGTCATACATTCACCCCAGTACAAGGATCTGGGCCTAAATCCATCGTTTTTTTGCACTCCACACCACCCTGGGTTAGACACTGGCTATATGCAAATCAGCTCTGACCCTGTGCCTCATGGGAACAGTCCAGTCCGAACTACCAAGCCATGTCTTTCCCAGACCGCAGCAGCAGCAACCGTTTATCTCGCCTGGACTACTG
Source organism: Lissotriton helveticus (assembly GCF_964261635.1). Lineage (NCBI taxonomy): Eukaryota > Metazoa > Chordata > Amphibia > Caudata > Salamandridae > Lissotriton > Lissotriton helveticus. The sequence continues at coordinate 373,643,833 of NC_136057.1, read as the reverse complement.
CAATAGTCCATATGCAGGAACAAAAAAGACGGTCGTAAAAAGATTGCAGGTGGTCCAGAATGCTGCAGCGAGGTTGGTACTTAAACTTCCTAGAGACTCCTCCTCTGCCGCAGCACTAAAAACTCTTCACTGGTTACTGGTCAATAAGAGGATTCTCTTTAAAATCCTGACCATCACCTACAAAGCCATAAGCGCAACCGGCCCAGAATATCTAAGGTCTAGAATCAAGCCATACACCACCCAACGTACTCTGCAGTCATCTTCAGAGAATCTGCAACAATCCCCGATTTCAAATTGAAATCCAGAGGTGGAAAGACTGTGGCGGGCCTAGAGACCAAAGCCTGGAATGCCATGCCCACTCAGCTGCGACACACACACAAACGGAACTTACCTTGAGGAAGCTTTCAAAAATGTGGATTTTTGCTACCCCAGATCATACAGTGTTATATTTTATCTAAGCACAATTACTTAGTTGCCCGCCCCTCTGCAACCCCTTCAGATTTCCTTTCTCCGCTAAAAGCGCCAAGATGCTCCGTGGAGTGAACTTTGCCTATACAAAACCTTTCATTCATTCAGTAATTCATTCATTCAAATAAGGACAGCATAGTTTATTCTTACCACCGATTTACTGACATTTATCTGGCCAGTGAATTGTTTTTGTCTCAGCTTCAAGAAAGTGAACGGTCCCAAGCCAACTGAAACTTAATTAGGCTTGTTTAAAGTACTGCTTGCTCAAAAATATTGTGTGAAGTCATTGACTAATTTTAGCCCTTAGTCAGCAAATCTCAAAAAAGGAGAAAAATTTATATTCCTGCAGCTATTTAAAAATCGAATCTGTATTATTTACAGATTATCTTACCAGAGGTTTGACAGGAGTTTCAACGGCTCTCTAACCTAAATGCCATGGACAGATGCCCCGTAAGCCCTTGGGCTATGAGGACAATATTTCTTCATAGACACTTTGGCATTAGTAGTCTCTTTATTTGACTACATTCAACCAGTGCTTAATTTGAGCAGGTGGGTTCCGGTGCTCTGCACTGGCACTTTATCGTTAACACTGGTGCTCATAGCGCAAACTCGCCCCAAAGGTATTAGAGTGCTTTTCATGAGCACCAGTTAAGGACGCATTCATTTTTGGTAGGCAGGGGGAGGTTAAGTGATTTGCCCAAAATAGCAGAATGTTGAGCCTACGTCGAGACTCGAACCTGGTTCCCCAGCTCCAAAGTCGGCAGCTCTGGTCGTTATGCCACAGCCTCTGCCCACTTGTAGGTTTTTTATGGTTAGTAGTTAGTTCTGTTATAGGCTGCGCTAAAAGGGTCAATGGGCTTGTGCAAGCTGCCTCCTGACCAGAGCCTCAGCATTTATTTTTTCACAAATTAACCACTGCTTTCAACTTGGACTATCAGACCAATCTATGTGCTTCTCAACAGAAAAAAAATCCAGGATTTATGGATTTGCAGAATGCCGAATTCAAATCTATATGACAACCTAATGTTGCACGTCTGAGGCTTAATCTGTTTTCTGACAGGTCTTACTCCTTGATCTAAATTTAACTGAACGCTGTTCATGAACGATGATTTCACAATATCAGAAGCACATCTTTCATGTCAAGGGTTCATGTACAAAGCAAGCACAAGGAGATGGACGGAGCGCTGAAACTTTTCAGACACTCCCCTCCAGTCAAGGATCTGAGTTGAATCCATCATTGTTCTGTAGCTCACTTTGCCACCTCAGTTCAGACACAGCAATATGCAAATCAGTCTTGCCCCTTTGCCTCATGGGAACAGTCCAGCCCGAACTGCCAAGCCATATCTTCTCTGGACCGGAAACGAGCATCCTGGGACTGGTTTCGGACTAACAGCCTTCACCAGCCAGGCTAGCTTGAATCCAGTGGCAAAGCGAGTAAGGGACCCACATCTGGGCATACCCTGCCAACTTAGGGCAACAAAGCAAACACAAGGAGACGATGGACTGAGCGCTGAAACTTTGCAGACACTCACCCCCTGTCACAAATCTGTGTTGAATCAATCATTGTTCTTTAGCTCACTTTGCCACCCCAGTTCAGACATGGCTATATGCAATTCAGTCTTGACCCTGTGCCTCATGGGAACAGTCCAGCCCGAACTGCCAAGCCCTGTCTTCCCTGGACCGGAAACAAGCATCCTGGGACCGGTTTCGGGCTCTGTCCATCAATTGTTCTTTTTGCAAAAAAACTCCGATCTAACCTTGCACTGGTCGAAACCTCGCACATCCACAGTCAGAGCAGGTGGAAGATCCTTCTCTCACATTGCAGCCAAGACCTGGAACAAGCTACCAGCAGACATCAGACTTGCCCCCTCCCTGAACACCTTCAGGAAGACACTCAAGATCTAGCTCTTCGGCTAAACAGATCTGCCGTTCTCCTCCCCCCCCCCCCCCCCCCCCCCACCCCCTCAGCGCCTTGAGACCCTCACCGGTGAGTAGCACGCTTACAATTCCCTGATTGATTTGTCAACCCAAGTGGGACCGGTATGCCCAGACTTTGTTCCCGTGCTCTCTGGAGTCAAGCTATCCTGGCTGATGAAGGCTGAAAGCCCTAAACCGGTCCTAGGATGCTTGTTTCCAGTCCAGCGAGGACCTGGCCTGGCAGTTCGGACTGGACTGTTCCCATTTGGCGCAGGGTCAAGACTGATTTGCATATGGCTGTGTCCAAACTGGAATGGCATGGTGAGCAAGAAAATGATGGATTTAGGCTCAGATCTCTGTACTGGGGTAATGTATCGCATTGTTCTGCATTCTGTCATCAGTTGTTCTTTTTGCATATGGTTCAGGTATAGTCACCTTAATTTACCCTCCAACTCTTTTCACAGTTTCTCCAACATTAATAAGCTGTCCTCTAATGTGAATATAGAATGATTATTAATGTTTTTTTCAATTTTCGGTTGATCTTTTCATCTTGTACACCACTTTGTTCCTTCCTGTAATGCTGTCTGCATTATAAATTAATCTCCTGCATATTCAGCAGATTATCAACAAAGACGAGTGAAGAAAATGCATGTCTCTGACCATGTAGGGTACTGTCAACCAATGACACTTTCAATGTTTCTGGTGTCACCTGTTTGATGGCTGATGTATTTAGCAACCAATGCAGTGGGAGGCGAAAAGGGAGATTCAGACACACTTGTCATCTTCATCACAGAAAACTTTAGAAGGCTGTCAAGAGTACCCAAAAGACTTTCTCTTTTCCAGAAGCACCCAATAAGAGTTTGTTTTCTGTTTATATAAGAGAGAAGACCCTAGCTGTGTTCTGAATGGACAAGCAGGAATACATTCATGTCTACCTTTTATGATGCCTATGTCCAGAATTGTCTTATTTTTGTTTGTTTTATAGATTTGGAGTAAAGAATGTGGAGGGTAATCTGCTCAGCAGGTTCTCACATTCCTAAAAATAAGCAAGTGTTGAATACAATCATAGTTCACTTGCTCTGCAGTTTATAAGCCATCTTTACAGCAAGCTAGAAGATGTCTTTCTCCTCACCTGTTGTGGATTGATCTTGGATGTTTACCAGTCACCCTGCTCCTTGTCCTTTTAACTTCCATGATTCACCAATTGAAGCCTCGTTTGAGGTTTCATGGTGATATTTTGATCTATGGCATGGTTATACCATTTCTGTTTCGGTGCTTGTAATCGGGAATAATGCTATTCCTCAGGAATCTCATCTCGTATCTAAATTGAACTAAACAATCCATTACTCTTGGTCTTAAATAGCTGTTTGCTTTCTAAACAAATTTTAGAGTATGCACAACCTCTACTGCATCGCGAATAAAAACATCAATGTAGTAGGGAAGAGATGTTCCCTGTGATAATCTCTATACAGTTTAATCTTTTTTGCAGCCCTTTATGAATCAGTTGAGGTTGAAAGGGTCCCTGAAAACAGGAGATTGTGTAGAATTTACAAGGATTTCTTATAGTGCTGTAGAGTATTTGAATGCTTAGGGCATTTCACGACACCAAAGAAATGTTGAATAGGCAAAATAGCACTAAAAGGCATCTATATACGCTTTGGTAGGGGGAAAACAATGGTAGCTACTTTTCCATTATTTCCTTACCATTCCTTCAAGGGCAAATCTGTTTTTGCCACTCATTTTGAAAGTCTTTGTCGAACTTGTATCTAAAATATTATTTTGGTATCCTTACATAAATCTAAAAAGTACCTTCTAGAGATGTCTTGTGGAAAGGCCACAGTTTCTATTGTGACTAAACAGTATAGAACAGACTATTCCCAAGCTGTGGATCACACAATGTGGACCAGTACTTGTTGAACAAATCTCTTTGACTCCATTTATCTTTGAAGATCAGCTAAAGCACTATGCCAAAGACCATGTCGAACCTAGAAAGGCCACCACATGGTCATGCCACTTTGTGAACACTACTGGACTTCTGATCTAAACTTTTACCATGGTAATTTTCTTCCACTTGCAACTCAACCAGTGGGACATATTCCCACATTCTGCCTTGTTTTTTATATATTTTCCAGCTTCTCCCTTGCACATATATTGCACATATAGTTTTTTCTGGTAGAAATAGTTATTAGAAAGGTACAAATGCCTGCTGATGAGATCAGTGAGGTATTTGTCTCGCTTGCTTCCTGTCCTCTATAACAGATTCACAGATGAAACTCTATCTTGTTGTGTTGCTGTTCTTTGAAGCTGCTTGCTTCATTCTGTATTTGAGGTATGGTTTCTGCACCTCCTATATAATCTTCAGCTAGAGAATTTTGGACTTAAGTGAGAAATGTTACTTATGCTAACGTTCAAGGGGCTTCTAAGATGCCAAAGCCTGAAAGAATTTACCTTTGCCCTCGTAAAGCCAAGCAAACCTACTTTTTGTTCAGGAGGATTCTACAACCTTTCCTGTTTTGCTAAGCTAGTTTCATTTGCCTCATTTTAGTCTCAGTCTTCTTTCAGTGAGAAGATGCCCTTCTGGGTGGATATAACTCTTTATAACCATTGAAAAAAACAACTATTTGCTTTGCCTGTAGGCTGCTTCACCATATTTGTGTTAATTGTTTTCCTCGTGTTTGCCTAGCTCCTTGAGCAATCTAAAAGAGACTCTGCTGACTGCACAAACACCCTTTTCCTGTTTCATATTGCAGCTGTATACATGAGGTTTGAGAGCCAACTCTTGTTCTAGGTTTCCCATTTGTTAAAATGCAAAACAACCACTATGATCAAGTATATAGTCAGTATATTCTGTGATATCGGTTTTTCTCTTTAAAAATAAATGTGTCAATGCTGTATTCAAAATCTGCTTTTATTGCTCTTTCTTGGTGATACTGCATAAAGGATTTGCTGCTGTTTGTTGATCAGAATAGATTTGTAAGACCTATATGAACATGAAAGGCTCATCAGTATTCTAGTGTATATTAGTGTTACATGCTGGTCTCTTTGTCCAGCTTCGAATATGCATAACCATCTGGCATAATTGAAGAATTTAATAATCCCCATAAAGAGTGGAATAGAGATTAGAAATTCTAGGGTAAAGTTTTTTTGTTAATGGTGACAGCTATTCCGGTCTGCTATTATTTGTTGTATGAGCATATTTATATTATTCAATTGCCTTTGAGGAAGAGAACATTAAAAAGGATTTGTGATATAGGCTCTGGATACTTACAGGAAAAACCCTCTTGCAGCTGCTGTCTCCCTGTAGCCACACACAAGCTCATTCAGCTGAGCCTCAGATTCCACCTCTTTGTCCTGGTTACAAGAGGGAGCAGGTCTAGTCGCTTAGGACTCCTCCAAAGTTGCAGACAGCAGGTTCAACCCCCTTCTGATATCCGTAGGTCCAGAGAGTATTCTGAAGTGACTGCATGGTAACTCCACATTTATGCCTGGCACTAGCCAGTGGATGGAAATGAGTCTTGGGTACATCCTCCTGGGGCCACCTCTACTTACTTTTCTAGTAGTTCCTGTTGCCTCACTCGCCCCACAACGCCACAGGTCCGTGCATTTTCAAGATGGCAAAAGTCTTTAGCCGCACTAAGCTTGGGCCCTAAGGACTGTGTGCTATGCTAATCCTAGTTTCCTCCCACATCTAACACCAAAGTGCAGTTTGAGGATGCACTGTAGCTACAACAGACCCAGATACAAAATCTGGTAGGACTATTGCAAGCAACCAGAAAGAATCCACAAGCATTGTCTTGGAATCCAGTTCTCTCTCAAAGGTGTGCCCTTTGTGGCTCAACAGACCTGTCGAGCAGGAGTTGATGCTGTTTATCAAAAGGAGGCTTATAGCCCCTGTCCTGTATATTCTGTGGCGAAAAGGAATAATGTATGCCCATGCGGGATAGCCTATTCTTTGCTCTTGGAAGTCATTTCCTACCTATTTCACACCTATTCAAGGCTGAGCACAGGCTAATAGCTGGCTGAGGCTTAGTTTAATTATCCATATGACAGTTGAGGCAAGTAAAGGATTTCTTTCTAAAAGTTACTTTTATTTACTATTTATTAAAATTCTTCTTTCACCTTTTAATTGATTTTTTAATAACTCTTGAAGTTATTTAAATATTTTTCTAATCGTTCCATTTCCCACGCTATCAGTGTTATTTTAATGTGTTCTTTACTTATCTACATAGGCCAGCTAGGTCTCCCACCGTGAACATAGCTTTTAGGTCCTAGTCATTGTACGGACATGGTAACATTAATGTTCTACATGTGCCACTTTGGAATACAATGCACCCTGCTTTCTGGGCAACAAGGCCTAAATGACGGCCTACGAATATTTAAAGTGATGTTTTTCCCTGTCGGATAGGGTTATTGTAACAGGTTGCACTGCAGGTTTACACTGCATCACTGGGACTAGGCAGAGCAGAACTGAAGCCATGTTTGCACTGGCACTGTAGTGGACGGCACAATAGGTGTGGCAGTCCACAAGTGGCTTTTAACTTCCAAGCCATGAGTGCACTTTTTACACCATATATTAGGGACTTACAAGCAAGTTAAATGTGTCTATCAGAAATAAGACAAATTACCCATGGTTAAATGGGCAACACAGGCACTTTACTACTGGTTAGCAGTGGTAAATTGCACAGAGTTCTAATACCAGCAAAAGGTGATTTAATTGGGGTGGCCGTGGGAAAAAGCAGATTTCCCACACATTCCAATGTAGGCACTTCGTGAAAGTTGGGTTTATAAATCAAATAGCCATTAGTTTGAGGCAAGAGCACTCTGGGGGAAGTCCAAGCCATTTAAAGAATATTGTAAAGAATTTTGAACAGTATGTCTAGTAGATAGCTGCACTGTCAAACCAGACCTAAAAAACGATGATGCATATTCTAGTCTCCACAAATCAGCCCTGTTGAATCGTCTGTGAGACTTACGGGTGATATTGTGAGCTGCCATGCATGGTTACAGCCAACATGAAGTAATTCCCTTAAATATAGTGTTAATATATTTTTGGCTAAAAAAGTTTAGGCAGTCTGAGACCCTCAGTCGTGGTATAGAAAAGGTGTTCAGTCTTTAGGGAAAAGCGGAGTTCTAATTGCATGACTAGGTTGTGTATCATGTCCATCCCCATGAAGGCAAATAGTTAAAAGATTCTGGATAGTTAGATTCTGAAACTGCATACAAAACTATAGAATGTCTTGTGCTGCAGATGTGGGATTTGTGTGTACAGCTTTCTGCTTTATACAGAGCTTACTGTGCCAATTTTTTTGTATTTTGACAAAGCACTAGATAGACCTTAGTTGTCTAGATATGCAAAGTTCTTGTATAAATAGCTTAGATGGCTAGTTCAGAAGAGCAGCTTATGTCACAAACATGGCCTCCTTTATGCAGCCACCTTAACCACATGTGCATTTATTTAATGTATATTTAAAAATGTCTGGTTTTCCCAACCAAAACGTTCTTGCATCCCAAATATTCTATCTGTCTGCTGGCCGCGGTAAAGACCATTTTTACTAATCATAAGCATTGCTGTCCATGTGGCTGTTTATGTCAATGTACTGTTTTTCTTCTCTAAATGTACAAATTCCTTGTCTTGTTCATGTCAATGCAGCCTCAGTCCATGGTGCATCCGTACGTGGGACCCCCAACATTCACAGATTCTCCGCACCTTTTCCCAACAATTCAAAACCGGCCAGTGTCCTTTTCACCACCACCAGCCTGCCCTCAAAAGGTCGCCATTTCTCAGCGACGCAAGAGCACCTCTTTCCTGGAAGCCCATGCTCGGCACCAACCCCTCTTAAGGAATTTTGGCCAGAAAATTCACCCTCACAGCAGTGATGTACATTCTTCATTTGACCCACCTCCTATTTTTAGCAACGTTCTTCCAGGTACAGCATCATCTGTAGAGTCTTGCAGGAATCCATGTGAAATATCTTATTTAACTGACAGGCACTACCAGCAACAATTAGATCATTGTGACAGTTTTCCCTATTCCAGCTCTTCTGGTCTAGGACACATACCTGAAAAACAACATTTTTCACAGGTATCCGTCTATAACTGCCAAAACTATGGACCAACTTACCTGGCGCACCCTGTACAGAGCCTGCACTCAGATCGTAGTCAGTTTAATGCATCCGCACCCTCCAGTGACTCTCAAGTGGCCTTCCACCAGATTTTGGTTCCTCATTCTGCACCCCCTGTGCTTTCTACCGGGACTGAGGGGTGTCCCAATTGTGTCTTTGAATTTCATGTGCATACTTCAAGCTCTCCTGCAGCAGAGGGTAGTGGATTTTTAACACAACGAATATACAAAAGCCGCAGAGGTTCCTCTGATTTAAATCAGGATGATTTCTCTCAAACCACTAGCCTCCATTGTCGACTACAACCTGTGACAGAAGAACAATATCACCATTCAGGAATTGAGCCAACTCTTTTTTACAGAGAACCAATGTCATCAGTCTATGCTGAAAGCAGCTCTGACTACTCGAGTGACTATTCACAGCGGACATCCTCAGACCTTGGTGATTTTCTTTCTCCACCACAATCAGGCTCTGCAACATCATTTGGAGCCGACATTTTTCTACCCTATTATCAGCTACCTCAGACCGTATTTCAGGATCCCCAGCTTGTCTGCTACTCGCAGGGAGTGAATACTCAACAGTCATTGTCCATGTCCAATCCTATGGGAGCTCCAGCTGCATATTTTCAGGTTATAAGTGTTCCTCATTTGTCTTCTGCCTATTCTAGTCAAATCTTTGATCACTAATACTAGTGAATCTTTTTGTGTGTTGCAGAAAATATTGACATGTATTGACATGCTGTATTTAGCCTTCTGAGTATAGTTTCAAAAGTAGTTTCTGCCTGTTGGCACATTCATATCTGTCATATGCAGGGTCAGAATAGTCTGCATGAGCAGGTCATATATGCTGTTGCTTGCAAAGCCCTTTCTATGCATTATAATGTCTAGTCTTTATAGTTGAATATTTCTAATTTATAGAATTGACTCATTGAATAGGATACATTTACCATTTTATCTGCAATTGGCAACAATAGCTGTGTTAATCTTTGACAAAATACTAATGCAAGTGAAAGTATGTTTACATTAAAAAAATGTATAAGGTTGCATAAGATAATTTAGTACTCCTCTCTAAAGTACTCTAGTTCACATTGCACAAATGAATATCGCATTTAGAAAATACTTCCGGCACAATAATCGGTAACTATTTTATGAACACTTTGAACCTCTTTGTGCATATTTTTCCAGTATACTATAAAATATCCTTCAATCTACTCATGTAAGGATTTTGTTTTGTGAGATGCTTTTCAACATTTTAAATTGGTTCATTCAGTATTTTCTTCTACTAAACAATTGTCATGTTTTCATAATATATGGTGACAGTATTAAATTAGTTTCCAGACTGCATTGTTCTCTTTTGCAGTTTCTGTTCAGCATAAGTTTGGAAATTCAGAAATTAATCTTTGGTTCTGATGGATACTTCTAACTGCAGATTCCTGATCTTTAAATGCTCCCCAGGTGTTAAGACTGGATCTGTGAAATCTTTCTCCAACAGTGGTCCCTCACATCTAGGTGGCACCTTCCGCCTCGGAAATGACTCCGTATTGCTTCAGAAGTGATGGAGAGATGCTGCAAATACGTGCCGACCTGAGCGCTGGCATCAGTCTGTTTTTTTCCACGCCTTCAGGAACTGATTTAGAGCACCACTCCCAATTTCGTTGGCTGCCCACGACTCCTGAAAATCGAGCGACGTCCAGTGCACTAGGGAACGGTTTTCATTGCTAAAACTAAATGTTTCAAACCATGCTGCAATTTTAGGAAATGTATGTCAGTCACAAACCAGCAAGTGGTGTGTTTCCAGTACTTTGGTTCTGGGCACACTTTGAAGTTATGCGACAAAAATGCCTTCATTACCCTCACCTTGTGTTTGGACTGAGAACCAAAGCTGTACATTGCTAAACACAAAAAGTTGCAGCCCTCTTTTAAGTCCTGCTTGAAGTCAAGGGTGTAAGTTCGCTCCCAAGCCCGCTCCTCAGCGAGGCTACCTTCTTGGTTGAAATCCTATCGAAATTGAAAATCGACCCTATCTTGGCCCTGTCTATTCAAAAAGAAGGTGCAAGGGTGCCACAATGTTAGTCTTTGCCTTTCCAGATCTCCGATTGTAGAGCTGATGCTACAGTTGATCCTAGTGCATGTTATGTTATGTTATGTTATGTTAAACTAAGTTTATATAGCGCACGGCTACTCCAAAAGAGTGTCCCGGCGCTTTCCACAGGCAGCTCAGTACCAAATAACACAACAATGAAATCAAATACAGAAAGCAAATAAAACAGAACCCACCCGAAAGGAACTACAGATTAAAAAGCCACGTCTTCAGGTTCTTCCTAAACTGGAGCAGATTGGGGGTGTACTGCGTAGTGCCAGTGGCAGAGTGTTCCACAACTGGGGAGCCTTGCAGCTGAAAGAACGGCCCCCTGTGCGGGCCTTCCTCACACGCGGAACCACGGCAGTGAAAAGAGATTCTGACCGTAGCGAGCGGGTTGGGCGATAGAAGGCCAACCTGCGCCTTAGGTACCCGGCCCCTGAGCCGAAAAGTGCTTTATGCATCAACGTCAGGGATTTAAACATAATCCGCTTCCGGATAGGTAGCCAATGAAGCATTTGCTGCAGCCCAGACGCTCGTGCTCGCCTATGCAAACCAAAAATGGCCCGGGCAGCAGAGTTTTGAGCCACCTGCAGGCGCTGGACAAGGTATTCAGGGAGGCCAAGAAAAAGGGCGTTGGCATAATCCAGCCTGGATCCGATAAGCGCCTGGACGGTTATCCGCCTGTGCTCCGCAGAAAGCAGTGGAAGAAACTTGCGGAGCATTTTCAGAATACCGAAACAGGTGCCGGCCAGACCCAGGACATGCGCTCTCAGCGAAAGCTTATTGTCTAGTTTAACCCCAAGATTTTTTGCGACCACTGAAGACTGTGTAGGAGGGCACATTTCAGACGGCCACCATAGCCGCCACTCAGGGTCGATAGCACAGCCGAAGAATAAAACCTCCGACTTGCTGGAGTTAGCCTTCAGGCTATTCCGCTGAAGCCAATCGAATACCATGCCAAGACAACCCCGGATATTCTCTCCATCGAATGCTAGATCTTTACCGCATGTGAAGAGAAGTTGCGTGTCATCGGCGTAAGACACGATCCGGGCCCCATGAGCCTCCACCGCCGCCGCCAGAGGGGACATATAGATGTTGAACAATGACGGGCTCAACACAGAACCCTGTGGAACCCCTACTCCCAAAGGCGGCATCTCGGAGGAGCTCTGGGAGACCCAGACCGTCTGGCGGCGACCTTCCAAAAAAGATGAAAACCATTTGAACACCGTCCCCCTGATGCCGATGTCATGGAGCCTGGCAAGAAGCGCCTCATGGGGGACGGTGTCGAAGGCCGCCGACAGGTCCAACATGACTAACATGGCCTTGCCACCAACATCCAAGGTCTCCCTGATGATCTCTGAGACCTCCAACAACGCCGTTTCCGTACTAAAATTAGGACGGAATCCGGATTGGGAAGGATGGAGCAGGTTGTTGGTTTCAAGAAAGCTCGACAAGACACCATGAACATGTTTTTCAGTGATCTTCGCCAAAGCCGGAAGAAGTGAAATTGGCCTGTAATTGGCCAGAACATCGGCGTCAAGACCAGGCTTTTTCAGGAGGGGGATCACCATCGCCCTTTTCCAGGTGCTAGGGACACTCCCCTCCCTCAGAGAGATGTTGAGGATGGGATTAACCAGAGGATTCACCACCGCCGCCATCTCTGCCAAAAATTTAGCAGGGCAGGGGTCAAGTGGCGAGCCTGATTTGAGGCCGGCCAGCAGCACCCGGGACGCCTCGCTAGAGACAGCAGGAAAATCTGCCAGCACTGCGTCAGGCGTGGGCGATGGCCCATGCCCCAGCCCGGGGCTGCAGCCGCCCTCCTCCGAACTCTCCGAGAAAGAAGCCTGAATTGCCTTGATCTTGCTGGTAAAAAATTTGGCGAGATCCCACGCATCAGAAGATAATGACGGGGGAAGGTAGGAGCTAGGGGTGGTGAACTCCTTCACCACGGTGAAGATCTCCTTACAGGAGTTCGCCGCCATCTCAATCCTCCTAGCAAGGTATTCTTTCTTTGCACATAAGATGTCCCGGTGATAGGCTTTAACTGCCGCTCTGTAGGCCAATTTGGCCTCCCCGTCATACTGAAGACGCCAGGCCTGCTCCGCAACCTTACATTGGCTGCGGGCCAGCCGCAGCGCCTCAGTAAACCACGGCGCCGATTGGCGGAAAGCCATAGGCCGCTGGGCAGCCTTGGGTGCAAGATCGTCAAGCCTTTCCGTCAGCCACTGCTGCAGAGCCTCCGTATCCTTTTCCAGATCGCCCGAAAGATGACAAGGATGTTCCGAGAGCGCCAGCTCCAACATATCGGGCGTCACTTTGTATAGTGCTCTGAAGGCTGGTCTAGTTCGCATGGGGACAGTGTTGGCAAGCCGCCCACTCTCCAACACGGAGAACCTGATCAGCCTATGGTCCGTCCAGAGCACCGGTGTGGTCTCGACATCAACAACCGGCACTGACGAGAAGACCTGATCGAGGGTATGCCCCTTGTCGTGCGTGGGACCTGACACAAAAGGTGCGAGACCCAGCGGAGATGTAATGTCCAGCAGTTTGATGGTGTCCGGGTCGCTGGTCGCTTCAAGATGGAAATTGAAGTCACCCGCCACGACACAATGCTGTGTGGTCAGCGCCAACTCAGATATCGCTATCTGCAAGTCCTCTAGAAAAGAACCCAGCGGACCTGGCGCCCTATAGACCAGCAACCCCTTAAACGCTTGAGCCGGAGACAGTCTGAGCGTGAAGGCAATGGACTCCGAACCCCCGATGCCTAGATTTTCCTAGCCATTTGCCATGCCGCAGCAAATAAATGCCTTTAAGGAGGCCATGGTGTCCTCCCGGCTCCATTTGAAGCAAATTCAGGCCCTAAGGACCAGCAGAGTCCCTCAGTTGGGCAACCCCACACGGATCCGATGCTGTTACGGTCTCCTCTGCTAGAGAAGGATCCAGTGCTGGTTTTGATGTCTGACCCCCAAGCAACCTGATCAAGACCGATGTGCTACGAAATTACTAAAGCACAATGGGTCACCGGTGCCATATAGCCTGACTCTGATCCTATGCTTCCAGTAAGAAGAATGTACCGTCAAACGTTACATTATCTTTTTGGCTGTGATACTGGCCAGAGATTACCACCACCTAGAGATGACAATAGTGAAAATGGGGATGATCTATCCACTCACTATGATGACTTTACAAGATACCTAGACTTGAAGACTCTCCTGAGGCGGAAGCCGGGAGAGATAGGCTTTGTGGCAAAATTCATTTTTTTTTTTTTTTTTTTTTTTTTGGTTAAAAACTTTTATTGAACAACAAAATCATGTGTACAGAGATGGGCCTACAACCACACGGGCTGGCCGCTAAGATCGGAGCATAACACGGTATAAAACAGTGGTCGCCACTCTGGCGGTCAGGCACAATCCGGATACAAAATGTCGCCCACAATATGGAACAGGATAAGACATTTTTCTTAATTTAAAGCACACCAAAAACAACAAACAACAAAAACAAGGCGAAGGAATAATACACAGAGAGTCAGCCCTGGAGGGGGGGGGGGAAACGTCACTAAGCAGGAATACAAAGTCACAATCAGTAGGCTAAGTCAAGGCGGAGGGACAGCGGGGAGGTCAATCAAACCAAAGGACAGTATACGAAAGTTCAGGAACGCCAATCTAGGGTGACAAGGGAATATCAGGGGCCTCCACCAGGGGAGGAGCACAAATACATCAAACCAAAGGACAGTATACAAAAGTTCAGGAACGCCAACCTAGGGTGACAAGGGAACATCAGGGGCCTCCACCAGGGGAGGAGCACCAATATCCCCGCGATAGGCTTTCCACTGACACCAGATCTTCGTCCATGCCCTAGGTCTGCCCCTGGCTGTGTAGACAGTCTTTTCGCGGAACATAGACCAGTCCATGTTTTCTTCCCACACGGAGACAGTGGGGGGCCTGTGTGAGCCCCAAAGTTGCGCTATGTCCCGCTTTGCCACCATATACCCCAGGGTCGCCCACCTGGTTTGGGCCACCGAACAATCGGTAGGTTCCCAAACATTCAACAAACATCTCCTTGCCTCCGGCACCAGGGCAATTCCAGTCACAGCAGCCATCACCGCAAGTACCCCCGTCCAATAGGCAGCCACCCTCGGACACTCCCAAAGAATGTGAAGAAACGTGGCACTCATCCCACACCCACGCTTGCAGAGGCCATCCGGGGAAAAACCCATCACAACCAAACGAGGACCAGTAACATACACCCGGTGGAGGATCTTGAGCTGACCAAGACGGAGACGGGCCGGAATGGCGACCTCTTTCGGAGAAGATAGCGCCAATTGCCAATCCTCGTCATGCAATTCCAGCCCGTCGCCGACCCATGCCTCCCGAAGTCGAACGAGCAAGTCCGTGCGATTGTAAATAAGCTTCTTATAAATCAAGGAGATAGTGCTATCAGGGATATGACCGTCCAGGATACGATCTTCGAGGGGGGAGGACTCGGGGACAGCGGTACCGGAAGGCAGAACAGAAGTGAGGGCATGACGGACCTGTAAATATCTAAAAAATTCCCTATCACTCAGGTCATAATCATTCCGAAGGGCCTCGAAGGACTTCACCGTTCCATTCGCACACACGTCACCCACTCTACAGATCCCAATCATGTCCCAGCGGTCAAACCCCTTCGTTGTCCACAGACATCCCAAAAGCTCAGACGCGAAAAGCGGAGTCGCCAGCGTCACTCGTTCATCCCACCCTAAGCTCACATTCGCAGCGCGCCACACACGAACCGCGTTCCTAGTTGGTCCCGTAAGGTTTGAGCCCAGACGACTTAGAGTAAAGCGCTCTATTAAAGTCACCACCCGGTAGCTGGAGTCTGTCCATTTCAAAGGCCGGATCCGGACCCGGGGAATACATCGAATGGTTAATGGCAGACAGTTGCGTAGCCCAATAATATCTCCTGATATCAGGAAGTGCTATGCCCCCGTCATACCAAGGGATGGTGAGCTTCGCAAGTGCAATACGTGGGCGCCCGTCCCAAATCAGTTGCCTTTGTAGACTCTCGACCTCTCGGAAATAAGTAGCGGGGATATCGCCATAGCAATTCTGGAGCGCGTAAAGGAATCGCGGCAAGGACATCATTTGAAAAGGGCGGCCCTGCCCAGCGGCGACAAGGGTAATTTACGCCAGCGAGCCATGTCCAGCCTCAATCTATGAAGCGGGGGAAGGAGATTACGTTCAAATCTGAGCGACGAATCCAATGTAATAAAAACCCCCAAGTATTTGAAACCGGACTGAACAACCTGGATGGGAAATCTATTCGGCAACGGGGGCAGATCACCCGAAATAGCATAGACGCAGGATTTAGCCCAGTTTATAATCAAACCAGAATTCTTACCAAACGAGGCGAGAACGTCAAACAGGACATTCAAAGATTTACGCGGGGAAGTAAGATAAAGAAGAATGTCGTCCGCATAAAGCGAAACACGGTCCTCAAAATCTGGGGACCAACGTATACCCTTGAGAGAAGGTTCCCATCGAATCCACGCAGCTAGCGGCTCTAACGCGAGAGCAAAAAGTAGTGGAGACAAGGGGCACCCCTGTCTGGTCCCCCTACCAAGGGGAAAGGGAGCCGACACTCGACCGTTAACCACGACCTGTGCCAGGGGGTCGGTATACAGCAGCTTCACCCACCCGATGAACCCCGGGCCAAAACCAAACTTCTCAAGAGCCGCCCAAAGGTAGGGCCACTCTATCGTGTCGAAGGCCATCGAGGCATCCAACGAAGCCAAAATGGCCGGCTCCGTCAGAAGCCCCGCCCTCGCGATGGCTCCATGAAGGCGACGCAGATTAAGAGCTGTGTTACGGTGCGGGATAAATCCGGATTGGTCCGGATGAATCAAGTCACTAATGACCGTTAGGAGGCGAGTAGCCAGGACCTTGGCAAGAACCTTAGGCTCGACATTCAACAGGGAGATGGGTCTATATGACGAACAAAGATCTCGGGGCTTACCATCTTTAGGAATTACCACAATCGTGGCCAGACGCTGGTCATAAGGGAGAGCACCCCGCTCACGGGACTCCGAAAACATTGTTCGAAGATAGGGCGCAATCTGGTCAGGGCGCAGTTTGTATAACTCGATTGGCAAACCGTTCAGGCCCAAAGCCTTGCCCGAACGGAGAGAGCGAATAGCAGTCGCGATTTCGTCCGTAGAGAACGGGGCCTCTTTGGAGGACCGCTCCAAGTCGGAGAGGCAGGGCAAAGCTATGTCACACAGCAAGAGGCGAGAGTCGTCTTCATCCCTTACCGACACTGGGGAGTAAACCGCACGAAAGTAGTCCGCAAAACATTCCACTATTCCAACCGGGTCCGTCACCCGCACACCATTCAAAGTCTGAATCACAGGCACCACTCGATTCGCCCTCTCTTTCTTGTCCAACCAGGCAAGTAACTTACCCGCTTTGTCCCCAACATCATACAGACGACCCTGTTGCTCCCTAAACATCATTTTGGCCGCATCTGTGACCAGAGACTTATAGGCAAATTGCTTCAGACCCAGGGCATGGAGTTTAGCACGAGTGACACCCGATTCCAGGTCAGCCTCCATCTCAAGTATTTCCATCTCAAGATCCACCACCTCCCGATTCCTTGCCTTTTTGGTTTCAGCAATAAGGGACAGGGCCTGCCCACGAATTACTGTCTTAAAAGCCTCCCATAGGGACACAGCAGAAGAGACAGACCCCTCGTTATCCAGAAAGTAATTGTCCAGGGACGTAATCAATTGACCACGGGTCTCAGGGGAGGCCAGGTACCAAGGGTTGATAGGAGCCACCCGGCCCGCCGCCTCCACCCCCACATCCAAACAGAGCCAGAGCGGAGAATGGTCCGAGATGCCCCGGGGGAGGTGCCTAATCTCCCGGACAGCCGACGACTGTTCAGCTGGCATGAGGAAATAATCTAATCTAGACAAACTCCCATGGGCCCCAGAGTGGAAAGTATACTGAAGTTGAGTGGGGTGCATAAGTCTCCAGCAGTCCACCAAAAAAGCCACCCAGCCATAAATGGGTCGAAGGAATATCCCTAGGGGGGTAACGATCACTCAGACCAGAGAGAACAGAATTAAAGTCACCAGCCATGAAAAGAGCACCATCAGGGAGTCCCAACAAAACTCGGCCCAAATCAGAGAAGGTAGAGGTCTGCAGGCCAGGGGGCACATAGACGGTGAACAGGGAAAGGGTCTTGCCCTCATATCGTCCCACGAGGACGGCATAGCGCCCCCGATCATCGAGGATCACATCATCTATCGCAAGGGGAAGAGAAGCCCGGACAAGGATGCCCACCCCCCTAGAACCCGTTGTAAACCCTGAGTGCGCAACAAGACGATAGCCCCACCTATTCATCGCGCGACAAGTATTGCCCACTAGGTGTGTCTCCTGCAGAAAGACAATATCGGGAGACAAACGTCGCAGGCATCGCAACACCACCCCTCGCTTTATACGATCCCCTAGACCATTGACATTCCATGAAATAAACCTCAACCCGCTACCCCCCATCCCACGAAGTAATGCAGAAACCACCCCCCAATGAGCATGACACTGAAAGTACAAGTAGCAAAATAAAATCGCCTTGAAAAAACAAAACACAAACTGCAAACGCCCCAACAACCCCCCCCCCCCCCAACACCCAAGGAAACACCCCCCACCCTGCACCCCTGCAGTAGACAAAAAAGCCACCCCAACATGCAGTGTGCCTGTCGCCCAAAAACCCCCATTCTACAAAAAGACCCCGGAGGAGGTAAAGGCCCTGTCCCACCCGCCACCCCGACAGAAATAAGGGGAAAAGAGAGTACACAGAAAACAGATCACTCAAGTACAGAACCCGGGAAGAAATTACATGATACGGAAACCGGGGCCCAGATAACAAGTTCAACTCTCCACGCCACCCTCGGCACCACCCGGGTGCTCGGTGGGATCAGCGAAATTAGGCCGGTCCGGCAGAGAGTCCAGCCAGTCATTTACCGAATCAGGTCGATCAAAGAAAAGGGTCCGTTCATTGTACTCCACTCGCAGCCTGGTAGGAAAAAGCATGGCGTATCGCAGACCCAGGTCCCGAAGACGCTTCTTGACTCCACGGAAGCCCATTCGCTGCCTCTGCACCAGCTGTGAGAAGTCCGGATAGAAGTTCACCGTGGCATTTTCGAAGGCCACCGGGCCCTTAGCTCTCGAGGCCTGCAGGATAGCGTCTCGGTCCCTATAGTAAAAAAGTTTTGCGACAATGGGCCTCGGCGGGGCGCCCGGCTTGCCCTGGCCACCGGGAACACGATGGGCACGTTCCACCGCAAAGAATTTGCTCAATCCGGATGGAGAAAGGTAGTTTTGTATCAAGTCCTCAACCAGGAGATCAACAGAATGCGGATCAGGATTTTCCGGGACACCAATAACACGTACATTACAACGCCGTGCCCTGTTTTCAAAATCCTCCAAGCGCTGAGTCATGAAATCGTTCGCCTTTCTGAGGTTGCCGATCTCCGTCTGTATCTCCGAGACGTCGGCCGTGAGGCTAGATGACTTGAGGTCCAATTACTTCACCTTCTCATTGGTTTTAGATAAGTCGGCCCGAATCAGGTTCACATCAATAGCCACAGTATCAATTTTGTGGGCCAGAGCTTCATACTGTTGACCGATGGTTTCTCTCATACCCGAGATGGCGCCCATGATGTCCTGCAGGGACGGCTCCGCCGAAGCCTCCGAAGGGTGCCCCACTGCACTCTGGCCAGACAAGGCGGCACCGGGGGACACCTTCGACTGTGTGTACCGGTCCATGACATTAGACTGGACCGGGCCCCCGCGAATGGGCGTCTTGGTCTTCCGCCGCTCTTGGTCCCCCCTGCCAGTCATATCGGAGACCGCGTCCCCACGGGACCCACGCGACCTGGTGAAAATGGCCACAGGAAGACAGGGCGCCGGAGCCAGAAGTCAGCAGCGAGGGCAAGACGAGGTGCGAACCGGCCCGGAGGGACACGAAGCAGACAAAAGGCTCAACTGCAATCTCTCGCCGCTGGACTCAGTACCGGCCAGACACCTCCGTTGGAAGACATAGCCTGAGTCAGAATCGAAACCGAAAGTTAAGAGGGGGACCCATGAGTCGAGTCCCCCTGCCGCTGTTGTTCATCTCCGACACGGCAACAGAGCCCCACCAAGACCCGGGCGCGCCACCAAGGCGGGCCCGAAAGTTTGAGTCGATGTAGCTTCGGTGCCCCTTGTCCAATTCAAAATCCGAAAACAATATTAAGATCAGCCCAGGTTCCTCTCCATTAATCCTTGTGAGAAATCAGGATATGTTCAGGATATCATGCCGGGAGTGGCGGGGGTCCGGAGAGCGCTGTGCTCACGCGGCCATCACGGATGCCCGCCAAGCTCCTCCCCGCAAAATTCTTTTTAAAGTGTGTAAATTGTCTGTTTTTAACATTGCAAATTGTAAAGTGCACTGAGACCTGCACCGCGCTCTGGGTGCTCACTTACCTCATCTCCGCCGCATTTCTACCCCTGATTCCCTCGCAGCCGACTAGGTGCTGACGCGGGAATAGCCAGGGGTAAGCCGCCATCTTGGGGGGATTGTGAGGGATGCGGACCAGTTGTTGTACTCCTCCCACCCTCCTCCCGTCCCATTAATGGCCATCAGCATCCATCCGCGCAGCAGGCGGGCGCAGCGGGTGCGCCGAAGGCGTGCCAAAGGCAAGCCCGTCTGCGCCAGTCCGCACCAGTCCGTCGCCCCTCGCCAGAGATGCTGACCAAGAACTGCCGGATCGAGGGTATTATTCTAGAGAGGGTCTGTTTAATCTGCGCCCCTCTAAACCTCATGGCTGTTTGGCCCCTCTACACCCCCTGTGTGGTCCGCTAACTTGCTCGTGTGGCTTGTTTTCTCTTTCTACACCTACCGCTATAGGAACCTCTCTTAAACCTCCCTTGCAACAACAGTTAAAGGTGCTGCAGCTGAATGTGCAGTCGCTAGCCAAGCATCATGCGGAGATACTCGACCTCATAATTGACGAATCTCCTGATATTTTCTTTTTAACTGAAACGTGGATGAGTGACGACATGTACACCATTCCGAATTTAGCTCTACCCCCTGACTACTCGATTTCTATGGTAAATAGAGCTACCAGAGGCGGTGGTATTGCCGTGATTACGAGATCCGTCTATTCCTGCCTCTTTGAGAAGGTCAATATGGAAGGGGGGGAATGTGCACATTTTAGCATCTCCATAAACACACATTTCACCTTTTCAGGATTGCTTATATACAAGCCCCCTGGATCCGCCTCCGGATTTAATAATGCTCTTCTGGAGATAGTAGAAGCGTTCGCTGTGGGGTCAGCCAATTTTAGCGTATTGGGTGATCTTAATCTCCACTTCGAGCTAGAGCACGACTCGACCATTTGCACCCTGACGGCTGATTTGGCTGCCTTTCAGCTCCTTCAAATAATTGAGTCCCACTCATATAGGAGGTCATGTGCTGGATCCGATTTTTACCAATATTGAGATGCCCGACACTACCACTCCCACTCCAATAGCCTGGTCCGACCATGTTTTAGTTGATATGACCTTTGGTATTCCTATATCTACTCCTGGTAAAACTCAAGGTTCTATTCTTAAAAGACCTTGGCGTAAGTTCCGGGTAGAAGACTTTCACGCCCTGTTGGGATCCGACCCTTTAGGTCCATATAATAATGTTGAGACAGGATATGACTCCTGTGCATGGCTTACCCGGGCACTTGATACACTCATACCAGCTACCTGGGTCAAAGGGCGTACTCAGAAGACCAATCCCTAGTACAATGACACCTTGGCGGTTCGGAAGAAGACATGCAAAAGGCACGAACGTGAATGGAGGAAAGACTATTCCTCTGGGGAAAAAAAACCCGCTATTTAACGGAGTTTAAAGCATATTGCAGAGCGATATGCAGGACACGGGCGGAGTACTATGCTTCCGAAATAAAAATTAGCTCCAACCCCGCTAAAGTCATCTTTAAAAAGAGCTGAATACCAAAAAATCTCCTAAAATTATTCCTACGTCTGTAGCTCAATGTGTGGAACTGGCTCCCTTTTTTGTGGAGAAAATTTGTGGCATATATAAATCTTTTGCCCCTTTTTATATGTCTGGCTCCACTCCCCCCACGAGGCTTAGCCCTGCCTCTCAACTGTCGGTCATTCCTGAAATCTCTTGGGAAGATTTTAACAATTTACCTAGGCACATTAAGTCTGGCTCTCCGGCTGACCCTCTTAAGCCCGGCCAGTTTAGAGACTCCTCTCTGTACTGCCTGGTCCCGCTGCACAGACTTATTAATGCCTCCTTGTCAGCTGCTACTGTTCCAGCTAAATGGAAACAGGCATGGGTTTCTCCTATACTGAAAAAAACTACTTTAGACCCTCTGAAGCCGGAAAACTTCGGACCTATCTCCCTGCTTCCCTGGGCGGCAAAGATCGCTGAGTCCCATGTTAATTCAATCCTCACTAACGTATTGAATGCCAATAACATTCTGGAGAAACGCAACATGAGTTCCGCGCCGGTCATAGTACAGAGACTGCCCTCCTGGCTATGACGGAGCACCTTCGTTCCACTCTTGATCACTGTCAAACGGCGGCACTGATCCTACTGGATCTGAGTGCCGCCTTTGACACTGTCTCCCATCAGATTCTGCTCCATCAGCTTGAAGAAGCAGGTATCACGGATATGGCTCTTGCCTGGTTC
The DNA here is from genome assembly GCF_964261635.1 of Lissotriton helveticus. NCBI lineage: Eukaryota > Metazoa > Chordata > Amphibia > Caudata > Salamandridae > Lissotriton > Lissotriton helveticus. The sequence goes on along the minus strand of NC_136057.1, from coordinate 373,621,517 downwards.
AGATCCTTCCTGACCGAGAGGTCATTCCGTGTTTCTACCCCTCCCTTTCTCTCCAGGGCGTATGCTTTCGAACAGGGTGTTCCTCAGGGCTCGGCATTGAGCCCCACCCTGTTCAACCTTTACGTCCAGCCACTAGCTGCGGTCGCCAAAATATGGGACCTTAACATCATCTCATACGCTGACGACACGCAGCTAGTGGTCGCCCTTACGGAAGGTACTACCCCAGACCCTGACAGATTTAAGGCTGGCTTGGCTGCTATAGCAGAATGGATGACATCTAACTGTCTACAGTTGAATGCCGCCAAAACAGAGGTTTTATTGGTCGGAAAGAACACTAACCTATGGGGAGATTATTGGTGGCCAACTATTTTGGGTAAAGTCCCTACGCCTAAGACGGAAGTGAAAAACCTGGGGGTCTGGCTAGACTCAGCTCTCAGCACCCATACGAAAAAAGTTGCTGCCACGTGTTTTGCCATAATACGCAGCTTGAAACCAGCTCTAAAAAATTTTGATCCCGCCACAAGACCGCTTATTGTCCAGTCTACGGTTATGTCCAGACTGGACTACGCTTGTTCTCTGCTGCCTAGGTGCTAACCAAGCAGAAATTGCCCAAATACAACGCATTCAAAATGCGGCGGCTCGAGCCTTAATAGGCCTACCCCGGTTCAGCCCCATCTCTGCTACCATCCGGAGACTTCATTGGCTCCCGGTAGTTCAGCGGATACAGTTTCAGACCTTATGCATTTCGTTTAAAATCTTAAGACTTGACACCCCGAAAATGCTTGGTACTCTGCTGAACATGTATGTTCCTACCCCGGATCAATCGAAGCCGAGCGGGAAGGACGTTCATTCCGCTTCTTAGCAGCAAAACTTTGGAATGTGTTACCAGCCCACATTCGTGAAGTGGAAGGTCTACTAGAGTTCAGGAAAGCTATCAAAACATATTTATTCCCCTTGATATAATCCCTTTTTGTATGCCGCCCTGCTGACTCCCTACCTCCTTCTTTAACTGGATTCAGCGCCGGGACGCCCCTTTGCTGGGGCAGCTGAGCGCTTTACAAGACTGTGTAACATAACATACCAGTGAGATTGTTACGTCCCCCTGATACTGGGTTGGATTCACCATTTTGACCACTAATGCAAGAGTAAATCATTTGCGGAGGTAATCCAAGGGGTAGCTGATTTCTTCGAACTACATCTGCCTACTATTGAGACTATGACAAATGTACTTCTGGGAATCTTATAGCCTGGACCAGCACATCTGTACCCAAGCTCCCTCTCAGTGAGGCCCTAACTTCCAACTTAAGGGCACCTAGTCAAAGCCCTGTTCTAGCCCGCCAGTGAACAGTCAAGTGGCCAGGCATTACAGACTGGCACCTTTTTCTCTCTAAACATCGTACTCCAGAGTGTCTGGTTGTTAAGGCATAAAACCAGCAAGGTGAACCCCAATTCGTTCCCCACAATTCCTCGGATAGGAATGAAAATGTACTGAGGCATTTGGACAACAGATGTTTTCCTTCAGCAGCCTAATATTGAGATCAGTCAATGTGCTTTGCTTATTGAGCCAATATATGCGTGCTCTAAGAGACCTGGCCAGCAAGATCTTGCAGATGGTACAGTAACATCTTAGGGCATCACTGGCTCAAACTATTCAGGATGGTCAAGATGCAGCCAAATTCGTAATTTGTGTTAGCCTTGATACTACTGATAGTCTAGGAATGGTGTTTGGCACCAATATGGTGCTCTGCAGCCTTGCTTGGATGTACTCCATAGGATTTGCAGATATGCCTTTGTCATGGATAAGCCATTCAGTGTTTGTCACCAACTCAGCGAATAAGCTAATTCTGCCCTGGAACTTTCCAAGAAAGTAGAACCACAACACACTTCCTGGGTCTTTTGACCTCTGCCAGACATTTTCCTCATCAATTTAGGAAATTCCGAGGCTACTCTCAGGGGCTGGCAAATAAGTATTGTCAGTCTCCCCAGCCACTGTTGCAGTCACCCCAGTCCTTTCGGGGCCAGGAATATTGACCTGGCATGCAACATGCAGTCCAGCACAGACACCAGTCCTTCCAGTCCCTTTCAAAATTAATAACAGCCACCAAGTTGCATTAGTTTCCCATTAGTGGCGCTATCACCCTGAGGGATGCAGGATCTAACATTTTCTCCCAGGGTAGCGGTCCATCCCATTTCAAATTGTTCAGCATGGCTATGCCCCAGCCTTTGTTTGCTCTGGTAAATTTTCCGACCAACTTTCAAAGAAGCTCCTCTGCATTCTGTTACAGGAGGCACAACGAGTTGAAGCCTTTGGTCCTGTGCCAGGAGACTTTGTACCTCTGGCATTTATTGGACCATCAGGACATCTAATTGCGAACCACTTGGCAGGGTCTTTGAGTGCTAGAGTGGGGTAGTTGAGAAAACCGTGTCTGGCAGACCACGAATTGCGGCTACATCCTGAGGTGGGCTAGGGTGTCTTCTGGCAGTGGGGAGGACCCTGGCTAAATCCTTTCTCCACCAATCTGCAGTGTCTAAAGTTTTGCTCTTTGAAGATTGCACAACAACACTCTTTAGGAGATGCGTTATGGCTGGAGTGGAACTCGGGACTCCTGTATGCCTTCCCACCAATGGTTATGTGTACAGTCTCATCTCCTTCCCTCAACCACCCAGACACCTCAGACGTATACTGCCTGTTCGGATTATGAATTCCGGTCCTTGTGTGCCTTGCTACGATAATTAATTTTGGTCTGTCCGTGCAGAAAACCCTGGCTCGAGTCTTCAAATCTTCAGGCAGATGCATAATTTATGCCTGGTATGAATTTGTTTGATTTACTTTCCCACGCAAATTCTTCCAGCAGTGCAAAATCAGTATGGTTGACCTAATTGAGTACAATCCAAGGAGTACCATCAAGACCAGCCTTTCCGGCATGTAAAGGCTTGATGTCCAGGATCCTAGATTTGAATTGGGTCTTGGCAGTCTTCCAGAATAACTAAGTTCTTCAGTGTACTTGGTGGAAATGTAGAATACTAACTGTAACCTATCCGTCCTGTAGCAGCACAGGAAGTTGCTCCAATTTGGCATTGGAAGGCCATCGTTGCCAGTCCAGTACACTGCTCTTTGGTCTTAACTTGGCCCTTATGTCTCTGTAAAGTTCCTCTACATATTACTGTCATTCTGCGTTTATGGGAGGTCCACTGCTGCCCCGACATGGACCACTGCCTCAAAATGGTATTTTGAGGAGTCCGCACTCTGTTCTGCCTTGAATCCTTGAGTTCTCTCGGAATTATTCCAGTTCTTCATAGATACTCGTATTGAGTTGATCGGGGTGATTCTAGATTCCTACCTGACAAAAGTCCAGAAAAGTTAAGGCCCATCATTGATACAAATAACCCATTTTTTGAACAAAAACTGGTATGCCTGGTGACTTGGAACCTTCCTGGTTTACAGGCATCCTAAAAAGTAAATGTCCCCCCTTCCAAGTTCCACATGGGTTTCCTGCATCTCCACCTGTAGGAGCTTTTAGTTCAGTTCAAGCCTGACTTTTATTCTTCTGTGTTTGTTCCCACCCATGTGATAGTGCTACAGGCATGCTCTCATTCAAGGTGTGGGATGCCCCTTGTGCGTGCCTGTCAACATCTGCTTTTCACAAACCTCTATTCAGAGCACGTATGTGAGTGATAACTGCTGCAAATCCTTGTTGGTCCTTTTACACAATTAATCCTCGTTTCTTGGCGGTTATAATGTCAGAAGGCTACATGAATGTGCTTCAAGCACTGTGTGTTTCAGAACTCTGTATTTTATTGCTTTGGACAGAATGCTCTTAAAGGTTCACCCCACCTTTAACTCCATGGTTTTGATGTAATTCAGTTTGAATGAGAGTGGGCTGTCCATGTTTGTATTTGTGCATACTTCCTCTGATGATTGTACACTACAATTTAGATGTAACGTACACCTTTCACTTTCCCTTTTGACTGTGCCTGTCGAATTACTGCTAAAGCCACTGAAATCAGATGATCGCGTGTATTACTAATTGCTACACACTTGGTACCACATCTCAATTCGGTGTCTGGTACATGCCCAGACCCATGACACATTTGGGGGCATTTTCTCAATGTGTCTTCAGAGACCTAATTCCTAACACTACATGGACTACTCCATGTCCATTATGCTGCATTACACTTGATGTTTTCTCCTGGAACTAGTGCTTTATGTTTTTTTGTTTGAAAGAATAATAGGTGGATGTACACGCACGACAAGCTGGTCAATTAACGATAACCATTGTCATAGAGACATATTTTGCAGGTTATACAAAATAGCATGTTTTGAGCAGTGAGTCACAGGATGTACATCCGTATGCGATGTATCGCGAGGGCCTAAATATAGACATCCCAGGTGCCTATAGGAACCGATGTTGTGTGAAAGGGAGAAAAAAAAACTTCCTCATCAACAAGGCGGTTAGGGAAACCGGGAACAGCTGCGAGGAGAAAGAATCAACTAAAGGGACCGGAATGGAACTAGTGCTCTAAATGGGCAGCTACTGCCCGGCACCGAATACTCGCACTACTATAATATGAGAGGAAGAACACCTGTTCTTCTCAGCGCTGATACAATACAATTAATGGGAGAGTACCTGCACTTTTCAGGGGCAAACAGTTTCTCTGGATAGTGAGTACCACGGCTTTACTATTTCCCTTTAAAACAACCCAAAACAATGCTAAATTTGGTCAGTAGGTTCTTTGCAACCCGTTTGCCGAGGCCTAAGTTACCCGTCTGGTGGCTCCATTACTCCTGGTAGGTAGACTATTTGGCTCCTTTTCTTATGAAGACCAATGCTCTGAAGATGTACATCGCTCTGCTGCTTTTCGGCTTGGTTTGTGCTATATAAACACCTTATACATATATACTTACATAGGAAAGGTGGTGTTCTGCACATCAAGTCTGCAGGCAAGGCTATATAAATACCACATCCATCCATACATACTTATAGGGGAAAGGGGGTGTTCCTCACATCAGGTATGCAGGCATGAAGTGGATCAATCATGCAACACTCTTTATTGACCGAGGCAACGCAAAAGGGGGTGGTGATGGACGGAGCATCTGAACCAATCAACCACTCACACCCAGTCAAAAGATCTGGGTTTGATCCATCACCGTTCTTTAGCCCACTCTGCCACCCCAGTTCAGACATGGCTATATGCAAATCAGTCTGACCCTGTGCCTCATGGGAACAGTCCAGCCCGAACTGCCAAGCCATGCCTTCCCTGGACCGGAAACAAGCTTCCGGGGACCGGTTTCTGGCATTCCAGCCGTCTTCGCCCGGCTTACTTGAATCCAGTGGCAAATTGAGCAAGGGACTCACGTCTCAGCATACCCTGCCACACTTATGGCGGCCAAAGCGGTACAAAAGGGGGTGGTGATGGACGGAGCATCTGAATCAATCAAACACTCACACCCAGTCAAAAGATCTGGGTTTGATCCATCACCGTTCTTTAGCCCACTCTGCCACCCCAGTTCAGACATGGCTATATGCAACTCAGTCTGACCCTGTGCCTCATGGGAACAGTCCAGCCAGAACTGCCAAGCCATGCCTTCCCTGGACCGGAAACAAGCTTCCGGGGACCGGTTTCTGGCATTCCAGCCAGAGGCAACGTCCAGGTCGATCACTAGGTGGCATGGTCACATGTTGATAATGGAAAAGAACCTAGGTGCTAGAAGTTTCCTCGAATTCTCTCTGATAGTCATAAACTATAGAATAACTTGGCTCGTTGTCTATTCTTGGAACACGTTTATAAAAGTATATATGGCCAGTTTGAAAATAATCTAATAATAACATCTCTAGAGGAAGCAAATATTTGTCTTAGTCTCTTCTGAATAAAGCCAGTCATACCAAATAATGCATAATATACATTGGATTGAATACACTTCATCCGAAATACCTTTTAGACCGAACAAAGCATTACGTTGCGTGAGAACATTAGCCTGTAGCAAGACTTACTTTTCTCTAAAAACTGTTTTTCTTAGGACTTCTTGCTTTTTCTTGACGCCTTGGAACATGTATTGCTCTTTTCATCAGCTTCTCTGCGGCAGGTGTCTTTTCCTCTAATCTGTGGAGGTTACTCTCTCCTAGACGGCTTTTTCAAGCCACCTTACTACCGCTCTTACAAATGTCCATCTTTTTATCAAAAGAAATCTTGATAGAGCAATCAACAATCTGTGTAATTTGCCTTCTGGTTTCTCATGCCATTGAGAAGTGCATAATCTAGTAGAATATGTCTTGCAGGAGGAGGAGGGAGCGGGGAGGAGCTGACATTTGCGCTAAACATGGCTTTCTCTAATGTCAATTAGTGTTCTGATACTAATACAGTTCACATTAAGGGCCACATCCAAATGTTGAGAACCTGGTCTTGCAGACAACTCGGGTTACTGTTCCAATTCCCAGTCCCTAAAAGTGGTTGGCAAAAGAGTGCCTACCCATTCTAACGTTGATTGCTGATCTTGTTCCAGAACCTGCACCAGTAAGGTGAGATTTATTTTGTGTTTGGCACGTTACATAACGAGTAGTGCCAACTCCTGTGTATGAGGCTGCACTAGCACTTTCTGAGCAGCATCCCCAGGAGCTAGCCGTTTAACCTTTGGGATACATTTTTATCATCGAGTACTAAAGCAAAGCACAACTAGCAAAACATTCTTGAGATTACGCGAATTTAAGATAATACACGGGGCAAGGCAGTCATTGATAATTCTGTAATTTATTTGGTTTTTTCTAGTGCTAACCTGGCCAGAGGGCGATATAAGTAGTTACGATTTTTTTTTTTTTGCAGAGTTTTATATAGCGCGAACTATACCCGAACCGAATCAGGTATCAGAGCGCTTTACATAGCACCAGTTACGTTACATGAGGACGGACACACATTCATTTTAGGCACGGGGAGATTAAGGGATTTGCCCAGAATCACAGGAGGTTTTTGGAATTGTTACCGAGACTCGAACCCAGATCCCCAGGTCCGAGGTCGAGCGCCCTAGCTGTTAGGCCAACTCCTCTTCCCTAATTTGCAGAGATAGTTTTTGAATTAACTGCTAAAAGCATGCTTCAGAATAGACCCGATTAAGGCGGGAAACTCTCTATTTCAAAGCCAAAAAGGCTTTATTTCACCTGTCTCCCTCCTAAGTTTGCTTCTGCTTCAGTAGTAGTCAGTGGGGAAAATCTGTTACCATGATTTTATTATCAAAATCTTCCACTTTCCTGTTCCAAAATGTTGGCATACATCTAAAAACTGTGTATGCATGTGTGTGTGTGTGTATACATGTATGTATATATATATATGTATATATATATATATGTATATATATATATATGTATATATATATATGTATATATATATATGTATATATATATATATATGTATATATATATATGTATATGTATATATATATATATATGTATATATATATATATATATGTATATATATATATATGTATATATATATATGTGTATATATATATATGTGTATATATGTATATATATGTATATATATGTATATATATGTATGTATATATATGTATATGTGTATGTATATATATATATATATATATATATATATATATATATATATATATATATATTGTAGTTCGCGAAGCACAGTAAAAACTGTGCCGATGCACTCCATTCAGGTAACACGTCTCAATTAATTACTCCATCAGTCGGGTGTACTTCTCAAGTTACTTTTAATTCACATCGGTTCCAAAGCACAGTACATGGAACAGCCCAACGCGTTTCAGCGAACCAGTCGCCTTGATCACGGGTAGTTGAGTAATGTTCCTAACCACATATTAATAAAGTTTCAAAAAACACAAATACACACGTGATTGTCACAGTGAAAACATAAACAAGGGCCAAAAAAATATAAAATGAAAATACGATGGCCATCTTATAGTGGTGTTTGAACATAGCAATACATTGCAATACATATATATATATATATATATATATATATATATATATATATTAGTATCTCTACCCTGTTTGGGTTTCGGAGTATCGTGCTACTCGCCAAAAATGCGCTTCCAACACCTTATAAGAGATAGCGAGCATTATATAAATTAAAACCTTTTCCCTCTTCTATCCCTCCACTATCCCTCTCAATCCAAATAACCGGCTTATATCCACCACTCAAATTACTTTGATATTTAGTTATACTAATTAACCACTAATTCTTTATGGATTACAGAGTAGCATGCTAGTCGCCGAAAAGTCACTTCAACGTCTCATCAGAGGTAGCAAGCGCTATACAAATTCAAATCTTTCCCTTCTTCTAATCCTCTACTATCCTTCTCAATCCAAATAACTAACATATGCACCACTCAAATTACAGTGGAGAAGTGTGGCTCAATGGTTAGAGCGGCAGACCCTGATGCAGAGGTCTGGCCCGGGACCAGGGTTCGATTCCCGCCTCGGCGGGTCTTGGGCTCAATTTCCCCGGACTTGATATTTCTCGCCTCGGTGCCTAGTCTAATCATGGGTCCCACTCTGTGACTCTGGGCAATAGCTTGCTTAATCTCCACAACGTCCCCAGCAGCGCTGTGGATGCCTGGCTTCACCTTGGGGGTGCCCAGGAGTGGACATTTCACAGAAAAGCCAGGATGGGTTCCGCAGCGGTATGAATACAGCGCTACGAGGCCTCCGGGTAAAAGTGCGCTATATAAAATACAAACATTTACATTTTACATTTAACATTTACATTTACATTTACATTTCACTATACTAATTCACCACTAATCCTTTATGGGTACTGGAGTACTCACCGCAATTGCCCTCTGACGCCTTGTCAGGGGTAGTATGCGCTGTATAAATGCAATTACAGTACAATAGCAGCATAAACATGCACTGCATCTCTCAGTTAGTGAAACTCATACCTCGTTCATCTGAGTTTTAACCACCAGTACCTTTACAGATTGTTACACTAGTCCCGAGTAATGAACGACCGAGACCAGAGTAACATAGGCACACATGACCATTGCATGTTACCCATTGAGGAACTTCCAAAAGATTTACGCCCCTGGGAAGAATGTCCCAGATCAGAATTCCCTAGGGAAGAACAACAATTGACCACATGAAGATCGAAAAATCTAAGCTCTCGCAACCTTAGGCTACAGAAGTGCAGAAACCTGTTATCTATTCTTTGGCAACAACATTCAGCTCGAGGTAAGCGTCTTTTGGCATGAAATGTGCACAATGAATGTTTACAACATGCCCGTTGGTTGTCGTGGAAGAAGGGAAAACCTGTTTTCCAAAATCTAAAAGGTTGGCAAAAGGTCACCTCCTACCACAGCATCAGGAGATCACAGAGATAAAATATAACACTTTTGCATTACTTGGGGAGTCAAAGAACAACTGATGAAATCCTCATTGCACCTTGTACAGGAAATTAAATTCCTAGTGTGCTTTTATGAACATAGAACGCCACAACATTCTCCTCGCATGATAGAGTAACTGCATGTTACAAAATGAATGCCCTGGCCCAGTGGTCGGTGAGGTTTGGCAAGAGACTGAGGGCCAAATGTCTTCTTGCATGCTGCTAGCGCTAAATGTGCACCGTAACATTCGGCCCATTTAGGACTGGCAAGTGAATCTGTAAAATTTATATTTTAGAGCGAGAGATATACAAGTATATAATAATGTTTCCCTTTGGGATATCAACTCTCCCGTTCAAAACGAACTGAGCCTATGGGACAAGCTACCAGTGCAGTGTATGCTGAGAAATTGAAGCTGCTGGCTCTCTGACTCTAAAAGTAGCAGTGTATATTACGTGCAGCCACTGCACTTTTGATCTAACCGGCATTTTTCACTCCCACAGCAGGGATGTAAACCAATTTATTGTATTCTCCCTTTTGTGCCCTAAATGCTGCAATGTGGTTTAGTATCATAATGACTTGACTTGAAAATATCTTTATTCGGTAAAATTGCTCACTATAAAAGAGTACATTTACACAATAAAAGAGTACATTTTACCCATAAAACAGTAGTAACTATCAGCAGTAGAAACCATGTTTAAAACCGACACAATATACAGAACAATATGGTTAATATGGACCCTAGTCAAACATTCTCATCAGTTCATTATATCATAACGGTTGAAACCTTCAATTGCATCCAATCTGATCGATTGGTAACCTAGAGTGCAGCTTCAATATCCTCGAACGCGTCAGCCATGCACTGCTCAAATATTTAGCCACCCCACATACCATGGCAGAAGATGTTGAATCCGTAGAGAGTACTCGTAAGGCCAATCTGTGGCACCTCAGCCCCAACCCCCTACATACTGGTTTCAGCCAGATCTTCCGTGCCACTTTGTAAGCGGGGCAAGCAAAAAGTAAGTGCGCCACAGACTCCTTAGGAGCCGCGCACCCAGGGCAGAGTCGCGATGGGCCACCAGGGTTAGACCACCTCGCGGTGAATTCATGCACCGAGAGGGTCCCATACCTTAGTTTTAAATAGAGGGCTCTATCTAGCGGCTTGGTTATGAGATCAAAGAAGGGTTCCAGCTTTCTAGCCCACTTGAACTCTAAAAACCGTTCAGTGAGTGAACCCCCAGCCCCGCTGCGTGTTGCCTCATCCTGCACCCAATCCCAGTATAACTTCTTAATCACTGATTTGGGCGGCGGCATTTGGGTCTCCCATACATCTCTCAAACCCAATTGAATAACCAGGTGCCTCACGTTGTTCAGCCATCCAATCTTGTTGCCAGTATCGAGCAGTATTAGGTCATCCAGCCCTTCAGCATATTTGGCAAGCTCCTTGGTCCTTCTCAGCCGAACCCAGAAGAGCAGTGGGCGCAGCCGCACTAAATCTTTTAGGGATCGTCTGCCCAAATCTAGCCGCAAAGGGATCAACGGAGTAGAAACAGGGAGAGCCACCACATCCCTCAGAAACTTATTTTCCGCTAAAGTTAGCTCAGAAACGTTTTCGAACCCCCATAGCTCGGAGCCATATGATGCAGCCGGGAGTATCTGACTCTCATAAATAGCCATGACCGGTGTCACAGGTTTGCTTGTTGACTCCCGATACTCCCTCAAGGTCACGCCAGTTACTCTTTTGTGGCCAAGTAACATTTTGGCCAAATGGTCCTTCCAATTCATTCGATTATTTATCCGGACCCCTAAATAGTCGAATGAATCAACCATCTCCAGGGGGGCCCCATTGAGCATAAAATTGTTTTTAAATATTTTGGAGGGTGAAAGAGCCATCAGCTTGGTTTTCGAGGTATTGATAGTTAGGCCTCTGTCTATACAAAAAGTGCTAAATCGATGCAAGAGCTTTTGCAGTCCTACCGGGGATTTGGAGATCAGTATGGTATCATCCGCGAAGAGTAGGGTGGGGGTTCTTTCCCCCGCCAGGGATGGTGCATCCGTCTCTTCCCCTTGCAGATGGTCCACCACTCCATTCACAAACAAGGAGAACAGGGTCGGAGCCATGACACATCCCTGTCGGACTCCACTCCTCACGGGCACCCTGTCTGTCAACTGTCCCTGGGAGCCCCATCTGATCCTCGCATAATTCCCCTCGTGGAGCCTTGCAATTAGGCTCAAGAGTGAACCGGGAAAGCCCATCCTCTCTAGTGTGTCCCACAGTTTTACTCGAGGGACCAGGTCAAAAGCTGTCCTGAGATCTATGAAGGCCATAAAAAGGCTTCCCTTTTTGATGGTAACTGTCTTCCAATAGATAACAAAAAAGCGAAAGACCTGGTCCATCGTACCCACCTTCCGGCGGAATCCTGCTTGGAAGTGGGAGAGGATGCTTTCCTCTTCCATCCAATCGCCAACCCGTGAGATGATGACCCTGCCAACCACTTTCTGAATTACGTCTATCAAACTGATAGGTCTGTAATTGGCAGGATCGTCTCTTGCCCCCTTCTTATACACAGTGACCACCTCTGCCCCCTTCCAGGAATCTGGCACAGGATGCCCCCTGGCAATCAAATTCATTATAGTGGCAATTAAGTTGGCCCAGACCATAGGTTCCGCAATCAAAAGGTCCCCTGGGATCCCATCCGGACCGGCTGCCTTCTTTGGGGTCAAGTCTCTAATAGCCACCGCGACTTCTGAGGCCGTGAATGGGTACTCTACCTCCCCTGAAGATTCCCCACCCCCACCGCTGGCTACCGAGGGACTGATGGTAACTTCAGTTCCGCCATATAAAGCCGAGAAGTGGTTAAACCATTGCTGGCTTGTTATATGGGCGGCTAGTGGTTGAAATCTCCCCTGTCTAGCTCTATTGATTAGGTCCCAGAATAACATCGGGTTCCTCCTGCTCACGGCATCTTTTAAGTCCTGCCAATGTGGTTCCTCCCACTCTCGTTTGGCCAGCGCTAATACTCTTAAATAATCCTTCCTAGCCGCTCTAACTAGTAAAGGATCTTTTGTGAGTAGGGCAACTGTCAGGTCTTTCCTTTTTCCCTTGCACTGGGCCGAATACCAAGGGTTGCTTGAAGTGGGAGGTATATTGTTTATTCTGTGGCTTTTCCCTTTTGAGAGAAAAAAGTGACTCACGTGCTCTATTGTGGCTTTGTAAGCTGTATCAAGGGTGATGGATGGATTCGGGGCACTCCCATTCTCCTGGTCCCATGCCTCCAGATCCAAATACAGATCCACCACAAGGGATTTTATAGTCCCTAGTTGGTCCTCCTTCAGTTGGGCCTTATCCCATTTCAATCTACGATTATTGTCATATGGGATAATCTCTTTAGTTAGCTTCAGGGGGACACTCAGCCCCCTCCCTTTGGGATTACCCCACTTGAACTTGCTGCACAGAGGATTATGGTCACTATCATGAGTAGATCCCACCTCCATATCAATTAGGTCAATCCACAGTCTAACGTCCAGTAAGATGTATCGATTCTGGACGGACCTATATGCCTGTTAAAGGTCATCGCACCTGTCCTGTCAGACAAGGTCCTACCATTAAGTGCTCTTAGTTTGTGTTCCCTAGTAAGGGCATTCATTTGGATTGGCCTTGCGGACCATTTTCGAATGGGGGGTAATGACAAAACTGGGATGGACCATTTGGAGTCTTCTTCCTCAGTGCCTAGGGGGTCATCTCCAAAAAGAGGTTCAAACGTACAATTAAAATCCCCTCCCACTATAATTTTGGCTGCAGGAGGACAGTTGGCTAGTGCTGAATCTAAACTTGATATAGTCGCTGAGGTAGTATCCCCCGGGGCCCCTCTGGCATACACATTGAATAGTTCGAGCCTATTCCCCTCAATATGACCCTTAGAGGAGAGATGTAGTATGTCACTGCACTCGGAGTCGTGAATGACCACATCCCAGTCCAGATCGATTTTTATCCAGACAATGAGGCCTCCCGCTGGTCTGCCCTTCCCTCTACTTGCTGCTGGAGAAGAAAAAGTAGTGTAACCAGATTTATGTATTGGGAACAGACTCCAGGTTTCCTGAAACACATACATCAAACTTCTCGATGAATGTGTGCCATTCCGGTATAGCCATCTTCCTTTTTAACCTTGCCACGTTCCAAGATAGCAGGTTTATTACCTGACGGCCCATAGGTACTATAGCAGGGTCCCCCTGACTCCCCCCCCCCCCCCCCCCCCTCCACCCTCCTTAGTCGTACAACTATCCACCACACGGATAGATGGTTTGGGGGGTACAGTGCAACCAACAGTATTATCCGTACTCAGAACAACCAAGGGGGCCCTGGTGGTACTCCTGTCCGCATTTTGAGCTACAGGGGAACCCTCCTGACTAATGTCTTCACATCCATCTGACCGTATAGCCTCCACACCTAATCGTCCACATCTCTCCCCCTTAGACTGTAAACATCAGTCGCAGTCTTCCATACCGGATAGCTGCGAAAACCTATTGCAAGTTTCCAGAGGAGTGAAGGGTCTCAAATGCTCCATCCTGCTGTCTTGATTCAATTTGTGTCTCTGGGGTACTGTAATCCAGCCAAACTGATCAGCGGCCTGGGCGGAGTACTGCCTGTACGGGGGATAGATGTTACTATATAGTAATGAGGGATTAGATCTAGAAGGGTAGGACTCATTTCGATGATTGGGGGGGAACACAACTGACCTAGGATAAAAATATGTTAGAGCCCGAGGGGTGATACAGTTGTCCCCACTTCCAGTGGGCCAGTTTAGTATGTGATCTACTGCCCGTGGGTCTCTAAAATTAACCACCACTAGGTCCCCTTCAATATCCTTACGTCTACTGCCCAGCCAGTTGATCCGCCTGACATGCACTATGTCCCCATCAATATTATGTGCAATGGGCCTATATGTACTCAACCAGTGTATTATTTTATTTTTCAGTTGAGCATATCCCTTCTTGTTCTCTGCTAACGGCGGAACCCCAGTCAAAACTACCACAAAGGGCACTGCTTGTGGGGGAATCTCCACTTGTGGCCCCTTAGTCACTGGGCCTCTAGTGTATCTACCATCTCCATGTTCCTCCCGTTTGTTTGCTATGGGGGCCTTTGCCGCTACCCTTTGGGGTCACCACCCGTCCCAACTACTAGTATCATAATTACATTGCTGTAGTTTTCTGCAGATACAGTGCTGTTAAAGCTGGCCTGCCACAGACTGAATCATCTTACTGTTCATCACTGAGTGTTCCGGGGTACCCACACGTTAGCGGGACTATTCTACATGCATTCATGAATTAAATGAGAATACCTACGATGCATAAGTAAGATTTCAAGTAAGTAACATTTCCGTATGGGCCATGCAGGAGAGGATCCATTTAACATCCTGCTTCAACATGCCTAAAAGCCTATGAAATTACAAAAAAAAACAGCGTTTGTCATTGGGGGTAACCAAAATCTTTGCCTACTAAGGTAATCTGTGGGAATCTCGTTGTTAGAAAATACTTGTCTGCAGGTTTTAACTCCGTGTAACAATAATCCATCTCCAAAGGCCTACTTGCTGTACCATATGCTTTCCACAATAAATAATTCAGGCCTGCTGCCTTTTTCATAACTTTTAATGATAAATATATCAGACCTACGGCATCTGATGTAACTTTTTCCAATGAACCAATCACTCCTACAGCCTCCTACAGCCTTGATCATTGTATGGTCATCATAAGCAACTCAGACCTACAGTATTTTGCCCAAACCAGTGGCGTAGCTAGGCACTTGGCCGCCTGTGGTGCTCCCTGCTGTTGTAGCCCGTGCTGAAAAGCAAGGGAGTGGGGGACTGGGGGGAGGGGGGATTGCTGGTGAGATTTGCTGTGATTGCCGCCCCGGGGGCAAACTCAAGTAAGTGCGGGTGGGTAGTGGGCTTTAGCCTCCACTTCCAAAACTCATGCCGCTGGGGCGGACCCCCACCCCTTACTACATCACTGGCCCAAACTGTGCAATATAAGCACTCATTCATAAGAACCAACTTTCTGACCTATCAAATCCAGAAGAGAGACAGATCAACATGTGAGTGGAACAATGACTCTTCCTCATTTTTGCTTCTTAAAGCTCTTTTTCTGTTGATCACATAAGGTACAGTGACACCTGCCCTGTCAAGCCAGACCTAAATATGCCCTGCGCACACAGGGACAACTGCCACATGCAATTTGTAGCTGGTTTTTAGAAATCTAGTTTATTAAGGCCCCGAAAACAAAACTTTTGATTGTTGGTTTGAAGCAAAAACCTAGGAAAATAAAAGTATTTGAATATAAATTCAATTTCCCTGGTTACAGATTTTGATTACTTGTGAATCCGGTTCTCTGCATTCTGGAAGTTGGCCAGGCAAATGTCCCAAATTTAAAAATACACTGATTTTCAAAGTAACAGATTTACATTCTTTTAGCAGGAAGTATGGTGGCTGTACCATTTTAGAAGCTTTGCTGATTTACAATGCTAAAGGACTTAGCAGGTTACTTTATGTAGCTGAGCTTGGGGTCAGTCTAATTTAAATCCATTGGCTGCTACCCACTACCATACTTTTACATGACAAAATGGGTGTTTCTAGTATTGTTTGCCTGAAAGAAACACGTTGGTGTTCGATTCCTTACCTTAGAATATCCCCAGGCATCAGACTGGATCCGGAAAGTTTTCGTCAGCAGTACCTCTGCGCGTCGCTAGCCGTCGTCTGCAGCTCCGCGTCCGTCGTCGTGATCGCCGGGATGACGTAGTCGGAGTACTTAGACGCCGCCCTCGCGCGCTGACGTCAGTTCTTTTTTCCGCACCAGCAAGCGCAGATCCGAGAAGAGGAGTACTCTTAGTCATTTTTTGACTAACTTTTTTGATCACTTCTTGAGTCGACCTTCGACTCGCGGTGCCTGTAGGGATGCCTGGTTTTAAACCTTGCGAGGACTGTCACCGCTTGATGTCGGTGACCGACCCCCACTGTCAGTGCCTTTACTGCCTTGGGGCCGACCACGATGACAAGTCATGCCCCGACTGCCGGGCCTTGACCTCGAAGGCTAGATGGGAGCGGTCCCGTAAGCAGCTCGAGCTCCGGCAGTCGGCTCCGCGCCGCTCGAGGTCCCGGTCGAGGTGGTATTTGAGGGACCGGTCGAGGAGTCACCACCACTCGTCGGGCTCCAAATCCTCCGGTACGGCGACCTCACCCACGCGGCTCCACCGGAGCCGCATGCGCCGCGTCCAGCTCCACACCCGACTGTCCCTGGGTGCACGCGACGCCGGAGGAGATACGTGACTTCCTCGTGTCCATGAGGACTCACTTCCCTCTGACGGACCCTGCCGAGGCGCCTTCGGGCCCCGCGGGTACGTCTGGGTGCCCTAGCATGCCGGCGGCTCCGGCCATGGCGCCGTCGGGTGCTTTGGCCCCGGCGCCGTCGTAGACTCCGGTCCCGACGCCGCAGGGCCCCGTAGGATCCAGGCCTGGATCCGGGTCATCACCAGTCGACCTTACAACTCCTCCGCTGACGCCGACCCCGAGGGTGTCGCTCACGACGCCGTCATCCCCAGTCCCAGCACCGGTTCAGGTCCGGCGTCGAACCGGCGCCGGAGACGGCGCCAACAGATGAGCAATTCACCTACGACCCGGCTCCATCATTTTTCCCTGACGATCAGGAGATGGATGACTAGGGGGACTGGGAGGGGTCTGAGGACCCTCTGGCACTGCAGTGCCAGTTGAGCCAGGACTGGGCAGACGAGCTAGGGGGAGGCCAGTGGTCTGGGCACTTTGCCCGACACTGGATTCGTCTCTCCTCCTTCCGTGGCTACGGAGGAGGGGGCTGCTTACTACGTGGTGTTGAACGGGGCGGCAAAGCCTTGGCTCTTGAGCTCCCTGTCGCGGCCGTGAGTACTAAACTCCTCACGAGGTGCTCAAACCGCAGGCAAGCTCCTCGGAGCCTCTACTGCCGTTCAACGTAGCCCTCACCGATGTTCTGTTGGGCACCTGATCCAAGCCCTCCACAGGCCTCCCTGTGGATCGGAACGTGTCCCGACGCCACCGCCCGGCTCCGGGCGACCCTAGCTTCCTGTCCGTTCACCTCACCCCCGAGAGCCTAGTGATCCAGGCCTCTACATCCCAGACCACATTCCCAACCACTCCTCTGGATCGGGAATCCAAAAGTTACGATAAGTTTGGGAAGAAATTGTTCTCCTCCTTGAGTTTGGGGCTGCGGTCTGTCAACACCGCCTGCCTTTTGGGCCTTTACACCCACTCTCTGTGGGTTACGGTTGCGGAGGTGCTGCCACAGTGCCCGTAGGAGGCCTGGGCAAAGCTCGCCCAATCCCTTGCGGAAGGGCGGGATGCAGCACGCTATTCCATACGGTGTGGACTCAACACAACGGAGTCGCTGGGTAGGGCGATTGCAACGACGGTGGCGGTTCGCCGCCACGCCGGGCTGAGGTCCGCCAACTTTTTGGGCGATGTCCAGACCACCTTCAAGGACATGCCCTTTGATGGCCTTTGCCTCTTAAGCGACAAGGCGGATAGTGCGCTGGAGCGTTTCAAGGGCTACGGACATGTCCTGGGGCTTCGGCCAACGACCGCAAACCTCCGCTTTTTGCTCCTTTTGTGGCCAAGGAAGGGACGCCCCCACACATCCAGCCAGCCACAGACCGCTGACACAGGCTCGACGCGGACGGGTTACCGCCGTGGCGGTACTGGGCAGGGTCAGTCCACACCCGCCCCTGCAGCATCTGCCTCTAAGCCTACCTAGTCCGGCATTTCAGGCCCATTAGTCGCCAGTGGGGGGGTAGGGTCGGACGTCACCTCCCCCACTGGCGTACCATCACGTCGGACAGGTGAGTGCTGCAAATCGTCTGAAGGGGCTACTCCCTCCCCTTCGAGGCGACCCCTCCAGCCATGCCACCGCAGTACCCCCGCATGTCGGGGGATCACTTGCAACTTCTGCAGGAGGAAGTTACGGCCCTCTTGGCCAAGGGGTCCATCGAGCGTGTTCCTGGGCCAGAAGTAGGACGTGGTTGCCATTCCCACTACTTTCTGGTACCCAAGAAGGTCAAAGGAGGCCTACGCCCTATCTTGGACCTACAGAGCGGCAACTGCTTCCTCCGGAAGGAGAAGTTCAAGATGCTGGCTTTGGCTCAGGTCCTAGCTGCCCTGGACCCAGAAGACTGGATGGTAGCGTTGGACTTGCAGGACGCGTATTTCCACATGCCCGTCCTGCTGGCCCACCGGCGTTACCAGAGGTTCACGGTAGGCCACGAGCACTTTCAGTTTACTGTGCTCCCCTTCGGCCTTACCAGCGCCCCACGGGTGTTCACAAAAGTGATGGCGGTGGTCGCAGCTCATCTGCGCAGATTAGGGGTTTCAGTCTTCCCCTATCTCGACGATTGGTTGGTGAAGGCGGGTTCGCCCCAGACAGTCGTCTCCCACCTCCAGACTATGGCCGACCTCCTGCACTCGCTGGGGTTCTCCATCAACCTGCCGAAGTCACACCTGTGCCCCTATCAAAAGCTCATTTTCATCGGAGCGGTTCTGGACTCAGCGCAGTTTCGTGTTTATCTCCCCGAACAGCGTGTTGGGGATATTCAGGCTCTGATTCCGATCTTTCAGCCTTTTTTCCCGGGTCTCGGTCAGGTTGACGCTGCGGCTCCTGGGGCTGATGGCCTCCTGCATCCTTCTGGTGCATCACGCCAGGTGGCGGATGCGGGCTCTGAAGTGGGACCTGAAGTTTCAGTGGGCACAGCATCAGGGCAACCTGTCCGACCGCATCCTGATCTCGGAGGGCGCTGCGAGCCAGTTGCAGTGGTGGCTCACGAACCGCGATTGGGTCAACAGCAGATCTCTCTCCCTTCCCCAACCGGAGCACGTAGTGGTGACAGGTGCGTCCCTCCTGGGATTGGGGGGGGGCACATGGTAGAGAGGGAGATCAGAGGCCTCTGGTCTCCGGCGGAGTCCCGGCTCCATATCAACCTTCTGGAGCTGCGGGTGATCCGTCTTGCACTGAAGGAATTCATCCCTCTGTTCGGGGAAGTGTAGTGCAGTTGTTCACGGACAACACCACCGCCATGTGGTACTGCAGCAAACAGGGCGGGGTGGGGTCGTGGACCCTCTGTCAGGAGGCTCTGCGCCTCTGGACATGGCTGGAACACCAGGGCGCCACCCTGGTGGTTCAACACCTGGCAGGTTCCCTGAACGCTAGGGCGGACGAACTCAGTCGCAGGTGCATGATGGATCACGAATGGCGTCTGAACTCGGACGTGGCGCAAGGTCTCTTTCAGCAGTGGGGAGAGCCTTGGTTAGATCTATTCAATCAATCAATCAGAGTACTTGTAAAGCGCGCTACTTACCCGTGAGGGTCCCAAGGCGCTGAGGGGAGAGAGGGTGCTGCTACTGCTCGAAGAGCCAGGTCTTGAGGAGTCTTCTGAAGGCGAGTAGGTATTGGGTCTGCCGTATGTGGGTAGGGAGGGTGTTCCAGGTCTTGTCGGCGAAGTAGGAGAAGGATCTGCCGTCGGAGGTCGTTGGTCGGATGCTGGGGACAGCGGCGAGGGCGAGGCTGGCGGAGAGGAGCTGGCGGGTGGGGGTGTGGTAGCAGAGTCTGCTGTTCAGGTAGGCTGGTCCGGTGATCCTATTGTTGACGGGGAGCCAGTGTAGGTCTCTCAGATGGGGGGTGATGTGGCTGCGGCTGGGGACGTTGACGATCAGTCGGACGGAGGCGTTTTGGATGCATTGTAGTCGTCGTAGGTGTTTGGTTGGGATTCCTGCGTAGAGTGTGTTGCCGTAGTCCGGTCTGCTGCTGACGAAGGCCTGTGTAACCGTTCTTTTTGTTTCGGTCGGGATCCACTTGTAGATCCTGCGGAGCATGCGGAGGGTGTTGTAGCAGGAGGAGGAGACGGCGTTGACCTGCTTAGACATGGAGATGGAGGAGTCGAGGATGAATCCTAGATTGCGTGCATGGTCGGTGGGTGTTGGTGCTGTTCCCAGTGTGGTCGGCCACCAGGAGTCGTCCCAGGCTGAGGGGGTGGGTCCGAGGATGAGGACCTCCGTCTTGTCCGAGTTCAGCTTCAGACAGATGAGAACACGTAATGTCATCAGTTCTGCGCGTTGGAATTTCCAAGGCGGCACTCGCTTGGCGACGCTTTTCATCGCGAGTGGAGCTGCATTCTGTTGTACGCCTTTCCGCCTATACCACTTCTGCCCAGAGTGCTGAAGATCAGACGAGACCGGGCCCAAGTCATCCTTGTGGCTCCGGACTAAGCACAAAGATTCTGGTATCCTGATCTACTCAGCATGTCAGTTGATCCCCCGATTCCTCTGCCTCTTCAGGAGGACCTTCTGTCGCAGCAGCAGGGGACGGTCCTCCACCTGAACCTGTCCAGTCTCCACCTACATGCATGGAGATTGAGTGGCGACAGTTGAGGCCATTTGACTTGCCTCCTGAAGTCTGTGATGTGATTCTGGCAACCAGGCGTCCCTCCACAAAAACAGTATACGCCTGCAGGTGGAACATATTTGTGGCATGTTGCACCTCAAAGGCTGTGGATCCACTCTCTTACCCCCCTTTCAGAGATTCTCCTCTTCCTTCTGTCTCTTGCCCAGCAGGGCTCTGCTCTTGGCACTATCAAGAGCTACCTCTCGGCCGTTTCAGCCTTCTTAAGGCTTTCTGATCAGCCTTCTCTTTTCAAGTCCCCTGTTGTAAATCGATTCTTGAAAGGCATCTCGCACATGTTCCCTTCGTGATGTGTCAGTGGGACTTGAACCTTGTTCTGACTTTTCTGATGTGCGCTCCCTTTGAGCCACTTCATAACGGTCCTGTTCGTCTTCTGACTCTTAAAACTGCATTCCTGGGTGCCATCACCTCTGCGTGAGCTCCAGGCTCTATCTTCAAAACCTCCTTTCCTCTCTGCCCATCCGGACAAAGTTGTTCTGAGGACTCGTCCTTTTTGCCCACCTTGTTTCCGCCCCGCATCCTTCGAAGGAGGAAGAGAGGCTCCACCGTCTGGACCCAAAACGTGCGCTCTCCTTCTATCTAGCTCACACATGCCAGTTCCGGGTGGACGACCAGCTCTTTGTTGGTTACGTGGGCACTAAGAAGCGGACCATCTCTCGGTGTGTTGTCTTGTGCATCAAGGTTTGCTACTCCCTGTCGAAAAAGGAACCTCCTGTTGGGCTGCGCGCCCATTCCACTCGGGCCACGGCGGCAACTACTGCCCTGGGTCGGGGAGTCCCCTTGCAGGACATCTGTCAGGCAGCTACGTGGGCCTGGCTGCACACGTTTGCAGGGCACTACTGCCTGGACAGCCAAGTCCGGAGAGATGGCTTTTTCGGCTGTTCTGTTCTTCAGGACTTTCTGGTGTGATCTTGGTTCGCAGACCCACCAGCCGGGTTGGTATTACTGGGGTATCTATTCTAAGGTAAGGAATCTAACACTAACGTGGTTTTTTCAGATGCACAAGTTACTTACCTTCGGTAACGATATATCTGTGAGAAACATTAGTTAGTGTTAGATTCCTTACCGCCCCACCCATCCTCCTCGTTCTGCGAACCGATATTTAGGTTTAAGGACATTCCTTTTAGGGCCCTAGTTTCGTGGCACCAGTGTCGGTTTCTATCATATGCTTAATCATGTACTGGACAACGCCTTATCCATGGATAAGCAGGCCAGTAAAGTTACTGGACTGTGCCTCACCATAACCAGATGGTTGAGGAAAATCCTGTGGATGTTGCCTATGTCAACTCAGAAGACCGTAGTCAATGCCCTTATCACATCAAGGCTTGACTACGGCAACATACTATATCTAGGCGCAAATAAATCTGTCATTGGACGACTACAAGTGGCGCAAAACGCTGCGGTCAGACTCCTGTGTAAGATTCCTAGGAATGCTGGAGTCTCGAACCACCGCCGAGACCTTCACTGGCTCAGGATAGAGAACAGAGTTCGCTTCAAGGCCTTGAACTACATGTTCAAAATAAAAACAGGAGGAGCCCCAAAATACCTCCAATCCCTTGCTTGCCTCTACACACCTAAGAGAAATCTCCGGTCCCAGACAGCAGCATGTTTCTGCATACCAAGGTTCAAACGTGCAAGATCAGGGGGCAGATCTTTTGCCTATCTTGGACCCTCCCTGTGGAACACGCTTCCTCCAAGCATTCGGAAGGAAGATAACTACCATAGCTTCAGAAAGTTCGTAAAGACCTGGCTGTACGACCAATAATTTCTCAAGATCTCCCTCCTTCTCTGTCTTTTCGTCTCTAGCTGTGTCTAGGCGCCGGGAAACCCTTTTTGGGTAGCTGTTGCGCCCTACAAATTGACAAAATAAATAAATAAAAATATATCATGGCTCTGCGTTACTGGCGCGGAAAGCTATGTACAGAACTGACGTCAGCACGCGAGGGCTGCGTCTAAGTACTCAGACGTCATCCTGGCAATCACGACGCAGACGACGGACGTGGTGCCGCAGACGACGCCTAGCGATGCGCAGGGGTCTTGCTGATAAACCTTCCGGATCCAGTCTGACGGCTGGGGATATTCTAAGGTAAGGAATCTAACACTAAATAATGTTTCTTACAGATATATCGTTACCGAAGATAAGTAACTTGTGCATTAAACCCAATTTAAATCATTGCTTTTTTGGTTTTGGCTCTAGACAAATCGAGAGGGCACAGTCTTTACAGACACCTTGAATGGTGTTTTTTTTCAAAGGATTCCTGGTTCTCCCTTCCTTAGTTTAAATAATGTAAAAATGTTTGCTTCATCATTTGATTCCAAGAAACATGGCTCTCTCCTGAAATTATTCAGAGCAAAAATATACCAAACGTTAAACATAAATATCAATTAATGTACATCAACCGCACAGATCACATTCTTTTAACTAAACATGACCTAAATTTTCTCCTAAGAGTCTGGTGCGATTCACACATATACAAAATCTGTATCCTAGGTTTAAATTGAGGGCTCTCTTCTTTGGAAAAGTGAAAAGAAAGTAGAAGTATAATTTGATAGATTCCGGTGTCTGTTGCTTTGAAAACAACTGCATTTTATTTTTCCCGTTCTGACAGGAAAAGATGGATAATACAACATTTCCTAGCTATCATCCTTAATAGAATCAAAACTTTCCTTTACGATAGCTAGGAAATATTGTATTCTATGGCAGGACCGGAGGCTTCAGATTAGGTTAGTCTAATGCTTATCCACCACCAAAGAGGCCAGGGAAACCAAAGGTTTCAAATAACAATTTTTGAGGGTGAAGTCAGAGGACCAATCTGCGGCATTAAGGATGTCCTCCAGCCGCGCCCCTAGGGAAAAAGCCTTAGATGCCATTGCACCCCACACCGAATGAGCTCCAAAACAGGAAGTATCTATACCTGCCTCTACTGCATAGCCCAACTGCCGCATCTCACAATCATAGGGGATGGGACCACCCCATGTGGTTTAGTGAGGGCTATAAAAAGTTGATTGACGCCCTGTAGACGTATGTCAATAGGTGCCACCTCATAGGCCAAGAGCGGCATGACCACACATAATTTTGGGACCTGAGGAAAGGCAGGATAGAACACTAACCTTGAATTAGTCTTGGTTTGTCTAGAAATATGAAAAGTGACTCAGTCAGGAGTAAAAACTCTGGCCGTAAGATCCAGGGCTCTTACATCAGAAACCCTGCGGCATGATATTAGACACAAAAGAGTTGTGAGTTTTACCGACATTTGCTTTCTAGAGAACTACTTAATAGATGGCCAGGATTTGAACAAGCCCAGAACCATATTAACAGCCCAGAGAACCGAGTAACGAGGTACGGGGGGCACAGATTACCTTATCCCCCTTAAAAGCTTGCACACCAAAGGGTGTTCACCAAAAGGGTGGCCATCTACTGGGCTGTGGCCAGCCGAGATTGCAGAACGAAAGGTATTAATTGACCGGTAGGCCAAACCTTCCTTTGCCGATGAGGCTAAGAAATTAGGGACGTAG
Source organism: Lissotriton helveticus (assembly GCF_964261635.1). NCBI lineage: Eukaryota > Metazoa > Chordata > Amphibia > Caudata > Salamandridae > Lissotriton > Lissotriton helveticus. The sequence continues at coordinate 373,597,164 of NC_136057.1, read as the reverse complement.
ACAAAGTCTGCCTCCATCGGATCCACCTGTTGACGAAGACACCAACTCCCCCAACGCGACCAAGCGGATCGGTATCGCTTGTTGGTGCTCTCTGCCCAAGATTTGGCGAGAAGAGAGGCAGCATCTGCCGAAAGGCCTGGCACCTGCCAGCATTGCTGGTAACCCGCCAGGCCATCAGATGAAGTCCAGGCTTGCGATCTCCAAATCGATGTGAGCACCACCAGATCCGGCTGTTGTCTCCTCACCTGTGTTGACAGACACATTATCATCGCAAAGGGGTGAGAAGCGTACCCCTGCTCTTCGCTCCAATTCCGAAGGAAGGCATCCGCTGCCAGAGCCTCCGGATCCTGACGCCAACTGTAGTACCTCTCCAGTTGGGAATCCAGATGGGAGGCAAAGAGGTCTATCGAGAAGGGGCCCCAACGAGCCTGCAGTTCCAGAAAGACTGTAGGGTGAAGTTTCCAGAGACTGGGGTTCTTCCACTGGAGGGAGCGCCACCAGATTCGATGCACCTGGAAGATATTCCGCTGACAGTTCTGGTTGGACAGACCGTAATCCAAGAGATCTTGCGAAAGGTCCGATAATACTCTGGACCTTGTGCCTCATAGATGGTTGATGTAGCATATTGCTGCCACCTTCTTCATCTTGAGCAATACCCAGCATTAAACCTTGTTCTTGGTCTAACATTTCACAGCGAAAGAACCTGCCAAATTAATTCCAGGCAGTTGATGTGAAGATCTTGTTCGGTGGAGGACCATTTTCCGCGGGTAGAAACTTCTCCGCCGTGGGCGCCCCAAACCCGAACCGTTGGCGTCTGATTCGATCACCAGGTCGGGTTGAGATCTGAGAATGGCCTGGCCGTTCCAGGCCTCCATGTGTGAAATCCACCACTAAAGTTCGGTCTTGGCCTCCTATGAGAGGGGTACAAACTTTGAATAAGTGAGGCCCTTGCGCAAATGAAATGCCTAGAGGCGCTGAAAGGCCCTGTAGTGACGGGGGCCCAGAAAGCTGGCCTGTATGGAAGAAAACAGAAGCCCCACCACCCTGGCTATGTGTTGTAAGGATATTGTGGGTTTCGCCAAATTCCATCTCAGTTTGTCTGATTAAGGAGAGTTTGCGAGATGGAAAGGATAAAGTGGCGTTGACTGAGTCTATCTAGGCGTTAAACAAGCCACTCGCTGAATTCCTTGAGGTTTATAACCGGGTGGAAACCCCGGTCCCGTTTTCCATGACAAAAATGATGCTGAGAAAACCACAAGGATGCAAGGTCGAAGGGAGGATCGCTCCCTTGTGCAACAGCTCCGAAACCTCCTTGTCTATCAGATCCGCCTGGTCTTTTGAAAAATACAGGAGTTACGGGCGGACTGTTTGAGTTGGCAACTCGAAAAACTCTACATGGAACACTGCAACTGTCTATAAGACCCAAGCGTCTGACGTGAGAGAAGACCAATGATGAAGAAAAAATTGCAGTCTGCCCCCAATCTCTACATCCCCCAAGTACTGAAGTCTCACCTTGCTGGTTGTTGTAAGCACCATTTCCTCTGCCACCTCTACGGCATGGATAGGTTCTGGTAGGGTAGAAGTTCCCATATTTCTCTGGATCTTGCCATTGTCCTCTATGTGGCTCCGATGATTTGAAGGAGGCTCTGTAGGGATGGCCGGTCGAGCACCCCCCTACCATGACCGGTGCGCCAAAAACACGCAGGGTGAAGATCCGCTTAATAGATGTTTGGGCCTTATCTAAAGTGTTGAATGTATTTACGAACTTGCTCAACTCTTTCCCAAAGGGATCTCTGAAGAGATTGCCCTCTGCCACTGGGCCAGCCTCTGAGGTGGCCAGTTCTCCAAACGTAGGGTCTATTTTAATAAGTAAAGACCTGTCCCTCTCTGTAGGAATTGCCGAATTGGCGTTCCCCAGAAAGATGACAGCTCGCTGGGCCCAGCTAGAGAGAATGTCAGGGGAGATGAGAGTACCCGAGGCCTTGGAGTCCTCGGCTATGTCCAGAATCTTCGCCAAGAGACCTGCAGTCTCTAAAAGCTTACCTTGCCACGCTCTCCACGAGCGATCAATGCCTTTTTTGGGGTCACAAATTAATTTAGCCAGGAAAGTGGCCAAACTTAGGGTCCACTTCCAGTGTGACCGCCGCTTTGTCCTCTAGGGCCAGTCTCGGGCATTCCGCCTTCATGCAACTTCTCTCCTCCTTGTCTAATGGTTTACGTAACCGGGCGGCCATGTAGGCAGCAACGTTAGGGGCTGGAACCCACTCCGCAAACCTCGGATGAAGGAGGTAGTCAGGATTAAACTTGTCACCATCTACTTCGGGAAGGGATAACTGATCCCCTTTTGCAAAGCGCCAGGGCCTACTCGATTCGCCATCCCCATCAGACGTCCGGGTGGGACTCGTCTGGATCACCCTCAGGCAAAGCAACCAGGAGACCAGAGGGTCCCGCCAGATCCTCTGCTGGCTTTATGGGCGCTGAGGGGATGGGCATCCATAAACGCCTTTTTAGGCGCGCAAAAGCATCTAAATCCACACCATCCTCTTCAGGGCGCTTCCGTTTTGCTTCTAGGAAGCTAGTGGAGGGCTCACCCGGAGGTAGGGGCTTTTTAGACCCCGTCAAATCTTCCCTCTCAGGGAGGGGTTGTTGGCATGGAGTCTGAAGTTGTTCATTTTTCCTCTCCAGGGGCGCAACCACTTGAGATACTGCCTTGAGGATAGAGGAGTCCATCACCTGACAGAAGTGATCGTCAATGGGCCTATATGTGATCTCCTCCCCTTCCTCCTCATAATATTCATCATAACTTTCAATAGCAGATAAATGCACAAATATGCACACAATTGGGGTGATAGTAGAGAGTAAGCACCCTTCAATAAACGATTGCCGGTAGCAGTATATGGGAATTAAGCCCTGGGACCACTGCTCCCTACTGATAATGAGGGTATGCAAATCAGTGTCTTACCCGCTTTGCGAGTGTTTTGCTCCAGGCAGGCCTCTCAGAAAACCTAATGCCCAAGTGCTAGCGGCGCTAAACTAGATATTACTGAACTTACACCGTGTGAAGCGATAGGCGCAGCCAAACTAGTCTCCTCTCTGAGCACTAGTGGAGGAAACGACTTGCCGGTTACGTGGGGGGGAGGGGGGCAACGCTCAAGCGTGCGAAGGGACGGGTGCGTGGACCCCTAACGGCAGGAGGGCCACACCGCGCCGAGGGCCTCTGTAATCAAATGCGTCCGCGAAGGAGCCAGAGACACTCCCGGGGCAGTGAATCTGAAAAGAAAACCAGAACTGCAGGTGAAAATCAAAGCCTGCCTTTCATACAATATGCGCACAAGCAGAAACTGAACGGTAACACTGAAAAGTGCCCGTTGACATAAAATATGAAGCGAGAATCAAAACCACTAAACTGAACGCTGCTGGAGCAGCGAAAAAAGAGGGGTATAGAGCACCCCCAAGAAGGAAGTTGTTGGTGTTCCTGGCACAGGATTGGCTCATGGCTGTTGGAATTTTTTCTCTCTCACATTGTCCCCTTGCATCATGGCAAATGTAGTTTTTTCTTACTGTCTTACTGTTGTGTAACTTTGGTAAAGTTGCTGCAGCAAAATATACGGAGAAAAAAAAGCCTAATCTAAAGCCTGCGGTCCTGCCATAGAATTGCTACTTTCTGAGGGATACTTCTAAACGCAGATTCCTCACCTTGTGAATATTCCCCAGGTGCCATACTGGATCCTGAAACTTTAAAAGCAGTACTCCCGCACAGCGGCTTTTGGAGTTGTGCAGCTCTGTGCCGACACCATAATGCTGTGGAGGTAACAAGTGAAGCTGCATATAAGCCCACCACGCGTGCAGACATCAGTTCCTTTCTTTCTGCATCTTCAGTCACGGATCTAGAGCGTCTTCATAGTCTTTTGACTGGAGTTTTTTTTACCAGAAGCTAACTCTGTGAAAGAGAGGATATCATCCCCTAAAACAACAGGGTCTGAACTGTGTAGAGACTGTAGTAAACAGATGGCTGTGACGGACCCTCATGAAGTCTATTTGTGGTGCTTGGGGTCAGATCACAATTCCAGGGCATGTGTTGACTGAGCCCAAATGAACCTGAAGGCCATACAAGGTAGTTAGGCCAAACTGTATGGCATCATTATCGTCAATTTGGTTTTAAACAAGAGCCGATTCCCAGAGACAAGGCCCACCTTCTCGGATACAAGAGCTGCAGACGATGTTGGCGGATTACAGAAAGCTGTTTCCGCCTCATGGAGCGGAGCAAAACAGACTGATACCTCGGCCGGATCCTCCAGGTATGCCAGTTTTACCTCTTCCAGTCACACCTGGGATTTCTCCTCACCCCTTACAAACAGACCTTGTTGCAGGGTATACTTCTGCTTCGAGTGAAGACAGAGAAGAAGGTGACCTCCTAAGTCCTACTTCTGCACCAGACCCTTGTGACGACATCATACCAACACCCTCCCCTCCTGCACACTTACCATCAGGTTCTCCCCCAGAGGACATGGATTTCATAATCTGACAGAGAGAGCATCCAGCTGGGTTCTCTCAGAAAGGGGGCCGTAAAGGAACTCCTTTGCAAGGTCATGACTCCAACAGGAAACCATGATCTCGTCCAGGTACCAGCTTCCTTTCCCATCCAACCCGTGGGTGCAAACATTTCCAACCATGTGCAGCAGTATAACAAGACATCATCAACTTTGGACACACCCTGGAATTCACTCAGCGTCCATCGAATGCTCTACCCAGAGAAGCCCCACGCCCTCGTCTTCACTTAATGCGCAAGAAAGCTCAGGTAATGCGCTCCAAAGGAGTGATCGTAGAGGTTCCTTTAGCTCAAAGAGGGAAAGCTTTGTATTCCCGTTTTTTCTTGATAAAAACAAATCAAAGGAATGGAGACCAATACTGGATCTCAGGGCTCTCAACTGAAATTCCTCAGGAAACAGAATTTCAGAATCGGAACACTCTCCGATATTCTACGTTGTCTCAACAAAGGGGACTACATGACCTCGCTCTACATGGAAGATGCATATTTTCATATCCCTATCCATCAGAAACATTGGAGTGTTCTGAGATTTACGGTAGCTGGTAACCACTACCAATTCAAAGTACTCTTTGGCTCCAAGTATCTTTACCAAATGCCTTGCACCAGTAGCTGCAGCCCTTGATCTCAAGGTCTCCGGGTATTTCCATACCTGGACGACTGGCTGCTCAAAGCATCAACAGCACTGAAAGCCGGTTAGGTCATATCGTTTCTGGGAGCATCAATGTACACCGTCCTCTGCAAAGCTTTCCTGTCCCAAGAAAGGCAGATACTATTGTGGCAGCTAGCAAGAAATATGTCCAAAAAAGGGTCAGTTCTGTTCGGACATATAAATCGCTCCTGGGAACGTGTTCATCAGCAATCTATCTAGTGCCGCAAGCAAGGCTCAAAATGAGGTTTCTTCAGGAAGAAATGGCTGCAAACCTCGGGATACTTCAACAATACAATACAGATCACACCAGATATGAAGGAAGTCCTGCAATGGTGGATTCTCAAACCAAATCTCTAAAGGGGACTTACTTTTCTTCTATCCATCCCAGATTTCATTTCATCTCAACCGCAGACGCCTCTGTGGATGGCTGGGGAGGCAATCTACAGGAGTTACAAATCCTGGGGAAAATTGTCCAGCGTGCAAAAGCTGCAACACATCAGCAGCTTGGAGCTCAAGACCATCTTTCCATCTCTTCAAGATAGCTTGCCAAGAATAGCAGGTTCCTCCAGGCTGGTATATACGACCAACACAACTAGCATGTACTACGTCAACAATCAATGAGTAACTGGGTCCGTCATGCTATCACAGGAAGAGTAAGATCTGTGGAATGGACGACACAACATGGAATCTCACTCTTAGACCTGAGCATGTCCGAGGGCTGCACAACATGATAGCGGATACGTTAAGCTGTACGCAGTCCAGTTGTCATGAAGGGGAATTAGAACAGTGCCAGGTCGACAAGGTGTTTTGGACGCAGGGAAAGCCATCTTTAGACCTGTTTGCCATGAGAGAGAACACCAAATGCCAGTCTTAGGCCAGCATGTTTTCTCTCCAAGGGCCATGGGGGAATGCCCTTTTAACGCGATGCTCAGGAATAGATGGTTACGCCTTCCCCCATTCCATTAATTCCCAGGGTGCTGACCGAGATGAAAACTAAAGTCTGCCGTCTCATTTTCATAGCACCACGATGACCCAAGCAACACTGGTTTCCAGAACTTCTCCTGTTGTCAGAATCGACACCCATACGCCTACAACCGTCTCCATCTCTCCTGACCAGGAACAAGGGCCAAGTATGTCATCCAGACCCGAAATATCTCCATTTTCATGCATGGCTCCTGAATTCTTGGAGTTCAAAGATTTGAATATCTCACAGGAGTGCAGAGGTAATCATTGCAAAATCCAGTGCCGAAAACACTAACAAAATGTACCGCTTAAAGTGGAAGTGGTTTTGCTGCTGGTACACCCGGAACAGATTTTGACAGATTTCCTCACTTAGGCAAAATTAGGTCTCACATTCTCTGCCGTGAAAGTGCACCTCGCCTCGATTTCCCGATACAGAAGATCAGCTCAAATGCTGTCTCTGTGTGCTTCTAGTCTTGTGAAATAATTCATGAGGGGCCTCTTCCATGCCTTTCCCCCAGTGTGTGCACCCCCTCCGGAATGGAAGCTCAATTTGGCCCTTGCACAACTGATGAGGCAGCCCTTTGATCCAATTCACAAAGCTGAAGTAACGTTTCTAATTTGGAAAGTAGCTTTCCTTCTGGCTCTCGCCTTCATGAGGAGAGTGAGAGAAATACAGGCTTTTACAGTCAAGGAACCATTCCTGCAGTTCACAGAATATTATGTGGCCCTGCAGACAAATCCAACTTTTATTCCTAAAGTCCTGTCGCAGTCCATCTTAACGAACCAGTAATACTTCAGGGTTTTTCCCCAAATCCATCAACTCTAGCAGAGCAAGCGTTGCACACGCTAGATGTAAAAAGATGTTTAAAATTCTACCTGCATAAGACCAGAGAGACTGATCAACTACTGGTGCCTTGCGGACAGGACCGGGAATGAACAGCAGTGACTAAGGCCGCTGTCGTCAGATGAGTCTCTAATTCTGCCATGACAAGGCTAACCACCCCTGAACGAGAAGAGCCAAAGCACATTCCACCAGGGCAGTGTCTGCAACTCTTTTCGCTGGAGTGATGCTGGAAAACATTTGCCGTGCTGCAACATGGAAAAGTATATACACTTTTACGCAGCACTTCTGTCGGCAATCTACGCAGTGTGAAGATGCAGCTGTGGGTTAAGCAGGACTGCGCCAGCTCTTCAATTAAGGCGGGCCTCTTTCTGTTACAGAGGATTTCAGTACTTTATTGAAATTGCATAGCATTGCTTAATATTGTGTACTGTTGTTTCTAACAAGCTTGAAAATAAAAAATAGAGGAAACTCTTCTATTTTGCCAAACATTTCATTGAATGCATCATGGTCATTACAAGAAATAAATGCTTCATGTTTTGCTGCATGCATATGTTAAAGTTTCTAGAATTGGAAGGGTATTTGCTTACATACAGATGTCTCTGTTTTAATCAGACCCTCCAGGTTATCGCGATTTCGCGATTTGCTGCGAAATGGGCACTTTTTAGGTTTCGACTGCAAAAAGCTGCGCAAGCAGCTTTTGCGCAGGAGAAATCTAATGAGAACTGTAGTGTGGGTTTGGGTCGGCCCTCGTCATTCATTGGCTGGCTCCATAAATGGAGCCTAGCCATTGGACGAGGGGCCTGTCCGTCAATGCCGGACCAGATTCGGGGGCGTTCCCGAGATTCTTTGGCTTTTGCCGACGTCACGCGACGTCATCCGGGAACGCCCCCGAATCTGGTCCGGCCGGGCCGTGCTTGCTGCTGTCCTGCCTTCCTCCGTGTCCCTCCTCCCGCCGTCCCCCCTCCCCCCTCCTCGCTGTCCTGTGCACGTTTCCCGCCGGCCGTCCGTGTCCCCTTCCCCTCCCACAGAAGCAAAACAACCCTTGTGTCCCATTGTCTTTGCAGCATTCCCTCCCCTCCCACAGCAGATCCCCGCCTCCCGAGCCGCAGCTGATCCCCGCTCTCCCCGCCTCCCTCTCCCCTCCCACAGCAGATCCCCGCCTCCCGAGCCGCAGCCGGTCCCGATGCCGTTGTAACACGGCCTCCGCTCTCCCCCTCCCCTCCCACAGCAGATCCCCGCCTCCCGAGCCGCAGCTGATCCCGATGTTTCGGAAGATAGAAATTACGGGATGTCACTGTATTTCGCAAAATGTGTGCAAGCGGAAGAAGTCCAGGTGAGTGCCCGTTCCTGCTTCCCGCTGTCCGTGTGTGGTTCCCGCCCCCCCCCCCTCCCGTTGTCCGTGTGCGGTTCCCGCCCCCCCCCTCCCGTTGTCCGTGTGCCTTTCCTGCTCCCTGTAGTCTTTGCCTCGGCAAACTGGAAACAGACACATAAGATCAGGAGTATCGTGTGAAGCTCAACAGTGTGAACGTACTATGTATATGCGCCTGTGTGTTTGTGCACGTGGGTCTGTGCGGGTTTCTTCATGTGTGTATGTTTGTCTGCGCATTGTGTATGTCTGAGTGAGTGTGCCTGTGCGTGTCAGCTCGTCCGTCTGCATGTCTCTGCATATGTGTCTACGTGTTGTTGAGTATCAGTGTGAGAGTGTGTATTGTTTGTGTGTGTCCGCCTGGGTGTGCATATATGTGCGTGTAGGGGAAGGGGCACCCATTGCACGAGGGCTGTCGTGACACCGTCGTGCCCCGAGACGAGTGCACTCTCCCGGGATACATTCAAGTAATTTAAAGGATTTTTAAAGTCCTCCGTGTAGAAGTGCACCTGGCCGTCGGTGCTGGGACAGCGGGGCTTGAACAATAACTGCCACTCGTCACCGAGAGGTTTGTGGGCCTATGGAAATATACAGCTAAATCGATTTATTCTTGCATGCACTAAACTGATCTAGGACAGCAAGTAAGTTCAAATCAATATTCTCAAGGGACTTTTAAATATTTGAGTGCCAAAAAGTCAGAGACAGCCATGGCCAAACGATTCCACAAAAGCAATACGCACAGTGCCCCAGGTTCAATGATTGCTCGCAAACTTAACCGTTCTCCGTGTATATATGGAGCAGTCAAAATAATTACCAAGGTCTAAACGGCAATAATTTAACAAGAAAGATCCTAGATGAAAGCAACATGATCGGACATCAAGGATGTGCTTCTCCAGCAGTCACTGCTGCTTGAAAAAGATTCTGTGAGCTACAGGATTCCTGCTCGGTATTACCGACACCTGCTAAATATACAGGAAATTATTTACTGAATTACGAAACATCTGGGTTAAATCCATCCTCGTTTTTCTGCTCACTTGATCCTCTCCCCACCCCCTAATGCAAACAGTATTGACCCTGTTCCTGATGAGAACATGCGCCCGGCCCATCAGAGCCATAAAGTGCGTGTAAATGATCTCAGAGGCCAAGGCCGAGCCGTGCCGGGGCATAAAGCAGCGGGTTACTGAGTGCTAGACATGGACGAGAGACTACCGCTCCGGGGACAGGGTGTTGCATAAGAGAAGAAGGGCCCATTCCCATTAGGGGGTAGGGGCGCTCGACCAGGAAAGGGAGACCTGTGGGGTAGGGGCTGCTGCATTAGAGAGAGGGGCCCGTTCATGGGGAGAACCACCTTGAGAGGGAGAGCTGCACAAGTGAAGGGAGGCCTGCACGAAAGGGAAAAAGAGACTGCCGCGTGCAGATGAGGGACAGCTGCATTCAGAGACTGACACACGTTTACTGGCGAGATGGACTACATCAGCATGGACCAAGGGCACAGGGAGAGTTGGCACATTCTCCAGGGGCAGGGCTAACTGCGCTGGAGAGAGGGAGGCCTGGAGTGAGATTTCTGCACTAGGGCTCAGGGGATGCAGAGGGGAAGCAGGATGAGGGCGAGGCACCTGGGAGTGGGGCTGGTGCACCCGGAAGAGGGGCGCAGGACACATGCGTCAGGCAGCGAGGCTCCTTCGCCAGGGCGAGAGGTGTACCACCGTGGGGAGCAGGGTGGGGGTGTTCAGTTGCACAAGGGAGATAGACACTGGCACCTGCAGCAGGGAAAGGGGCTCCTGCAAGGGGGGGCTGTGAAGGGCAGCTGCACGAGGAGACAGAAATGGGGCACCCGCAGAAGGAGTGAAGGGCAGCTGCCCCGGGTGAGGGGCACCTGCAGCGGGGTAGGAACACGTGCAGCACGGAGCAGGGCTTCGGATGAGGGAAAGTGACTGACTGGTCGATAAGAGAGCGGGCGCAGCAGGAAGACACCCGCTGGACCAGGGAGACCAGGGCGGCGACACCGCGGCGGAACCAGGGCTGCTGCCTTCAGGACAGGGTGGCTTGCTTTAGCATGAGGGTGGGCACACGTTGCTGCACTGAGTTCATTGGGCATGCAGTTGGCAGCGCTAGGTTGGGTATGGCAGCACCAATGTGGCCCTGCTGACTGGACCAGGGCGAGGACCGACAACGCAATTTCTCTTTTCAACCTGCGCCTCACAACAACCAAGTGCGTCCTTGTAAAAGAAAGCAGTAGAGACCGGGGCCTTTCTTTTAGAGGGGCACTCCTCTTAAAAAAAAAAAAAGTTTTCTCAGTCCCGTTTACAATTATGCTGTTTGTTATGAGGTGATGCACAACAGATACTTGAAACTCCACGGGTCTGCAACAGGGCCTCTCCTCTTGATACTCTTCTGCAGGAGTAAATGCACAAGCCAGTTTTCATTGTAGTGCAAAATGATAAGTGAAATAGTTGCAATACAAATCGCATTTGCGAGAGATTAAGCTATTGCCATTGTAAATGACAATGCCATTTATTTATCTGTTTTCAAAACTAACACATAAATAAAACGTTTGTCATTCATAATGCCAATAGCTCAAACTTTTCCAAAGGCGAAACCGTTGCATTGTAAATGCTTGTTTAAAAATGCCGCGATTTTTACGAAAGTGCCCGCGAAATCGGCACTTTTGTAGAAATCGCGCGGCATTTTTACAAAAGCCGCTATATCCTGGGGGGTCTGGCAAGGGATGACTAACGGATCTCAGGAAGGCAGCCAATGTTCTCCCTGCTAATCGCCCTTATCAGCTGCCTGCTGGCACAAAAATGGCAATTTTCGGCGTTTCAAAGCCTTTCAAGGCGAGATGAAGTAATTGCACATCTCAGTCAAACAGTTTCCCTCCCTGTGCGTGAATAAAGCTTTTACCACTTCTATCAGTCTGTTAAATTAACAGACTGATAGAAGTGGAGTGCATTAGCCCCCCCCCCCCTCCATAGTCGTAGGCCTGCTCCACCACAAACAGACGAGCCCCTGGATCACTCTGACATTACCTGCGCTCACGTGCATCAAATGGTAAAACACATACTGGCTACCTGCTCGGTTTGAAGCAGTGAAGAACATAGAGCCGTGGTGATTCTTGCTGTGCTCAGGGAGAGTATCCGAATCCCCTTTCGAATGCCTCTCAGCTGCCTTGGTACATATGTGTCAGAACTTGCCTAGGAGAATGACGACGCCAGGAGCAGCATGGCACATGGCGACTGCACCGCAGACTGTTATGATGTCTTTGGAGTGGGAGGGCAGTGAAGGAGAGGCAAGAAAACTTCTGAGTTTGGAATGTTAGTTCAGTGCTGCAGGGAAGTTTTAAAAGCAGATGTGGAGGCTACAAATCTGAGATCGAAGGGGGCACTCCAGTAGAGTGTGTCACGAGGCTGGAATGTGCCACAGCAAGATAATGTGAAAGAGTATCAACCAGGTAAGAAGGGGCTAGACCATGGATGGATCGTTAGACGGCCAGCACAAGGGGCTTGAGCGGCGCTCTGCTGCTTGCGAAAGCCAACTAATTTACTTACTGCCATGCTGCCTCAGATCAAGGAGTTCCACGTAGGCATGATCTGGATCTTTGCATTCCTACTATTCCCTATGGTGTGCCTTCGGGCCCCAAGGAGCAGAGATGCCTTCCACTTGAGTTCACCTATGAAGCCAGCTGGACCATATGAGTCTGTCTTGCCTATGGCTCCTGTTCGGACCCCACTTCCAGCCCCATGCCGGCCCAGACACTTCAACTTCACCACCTGACGAGGTCGTCCCAATTATTCTTTCTGACACTGAGTAGACGGATTGACCGACATTACACCAGAATTAGCCCGAGGCGCTGCTTCCCACTTTTGCTTTACCACAAGGTCGACAACACTGGGCAGCCATCTTTTGGAGCCCCTCTTTCCTTTCATTGAAGTACTAGCACTAAAGCAAATGGAGAATTGCAATTTCAAGGAATAACAGCCTTCATCTGTGGGCTGCTTCCTCTATTCCATATTCCAGGTGGCCTATTCAAAGTGGAATACTCTGCTAAAACAGTTTCCATTGATTTAAGGCTGAAAATGAATGATTATGAGTAAAATAGAGTGCAGCAAAAATGCCGCTAAATTTCCATATTTGTGCCGCTAAATTTTCATATTTGTGCCGCTAAATTTGCGAATCCATGCCGCTATATCCTGGGGGGTCTTTTAATGCACTGACTTGATGTATTTATGATTTGCATGTCTCCCTCCATCCACTACCAACAGTTCAATTTTTTATACTTACCTGTAACTGCAGTTATCCAGGATTGGTATCTTTCATAGATTCACATGCAAAACCTCATCCCGAGGCAGTTCCTCTTTTAGTTTTTATGGGATTCTTACTTCCCACATGTGCTTAGAAAATCTTAGGAAACCTTCCTCTACTGGGAGTGTTCTAGAGGGTGCTGACAGCTGATTAGCTGTGTTTCAACATTAGGTCCTTTTTTAAAAAGGTCATAGATAGGCTATCAATAGCATTGCCTAGGCCAATTATATCCTATGATATTTGTTAAATACTGCTTGATTATTTTACTGTGGGACTCCCATCTCAACGACAGGGAACTATTTAAGCACGTGAATCTATGAAAGATACCAATACTGTATCACGTTCGCGCTGTATAAAACCTTATAAATAAATAAACCATGATATGCCAGGGCAATTGTTGGGACATTTTAAGCTCACACCCCCCTCCTAATTTTACTGACCAATCTACGCCCCTGCTTACAAGATATATTCTTCCATCTGCAGCACCCAAAAGATTTTGCGACATTGTGTCCAGGATAACCTTTGCGTCCCCATCAAATGTACAAGGTGTCATTGTTTTTAAAATTAGAGTGAGCACACCATGTATAAGCTATGAAGGCGATAAAGCTGCTCTCACTTCGATAGTCTATTACCAGTAAAAAATAAGTGCACTACTCTGCCTGAGTTTGCTTGCGGGATGTGTCTGTATATGCCTTATTTGCCTCTTTTCAACTCCAGTGAACAGAAACACAGAAGATAGCAGAATTAGCATAGTGCTTTTGAAGACAAGTTTGGGATGGGTACACTTGTGATTTACCTGCAAAAATAGCAAAAGTAAGGGCAGCTAATCTACATTTTCTAATGTGTTGTGGTTAAATACCAGGCTAGATAGTTAATTATGACTTTTGACGACTGACCTCTTTTGAGAAGTGCAAAAGGTTTTGAAAGTAAGAATTATAACACAGCTTGTTAGTTCACTTATCCTTTTCCCAATGAAAAATAACCATCTTGGCACTCATTGTGTTATGCTGAAATTGGTTTGTTAGTTTCATGCAATGTTTTATTTCACCTTTCTTTTTTTGCCACCACAGTTTAATGCTAAAATATGTACCAGTCTTGACATTTTAGACCAGGCAAAAATAGTAGCATTTGGTTCTGAAGTCAAATTAAAATGTGTTTATTTCAGTTAGTTATTACAACCTCTTACCTTATTAAAATAAATATGAAACCTTGTTCCCCTACCTCCTCTCAGGAATGTAATAGTGTGACTGCTACAATATTGGGTAGTGCTAACTTCACCGGAAACTGTAAAGAAATCACTCGACAGTCAGTTAAGATGCTTCTTTATTCATTGTAATTGTCATCTCACCATAAGGTAAATTCCAGTTTGTCATTCTTTTCTTTAAAATGTGTTTATCCAAAGGCTCAATATTTTCCCACCTGCTTTTGCTTTCCAAACCAAGGCAACCATAAACAATACAATGCTGTAGCAAAAAAGTCAATTTTCTGTCCCAATAATTATCAGGTGTTCACATCTGCCAAATATCAGATACCATTCTATCCTCCCATTTTGAAATATTGTGCAGCAAAATTATCTTACCTCGTTACAAGGAAATAACCTTGGCATCTTGTTGAGAGGTCGAGTGGGAGAAGGAAAAAGAAAAAGCCGCATAGAAGAGAAGGTATTAAGCCAAGACTGTCATAGGGCCTAAGCACAACAGCTATCCTTAATGATATTGAAAGACTAGAAATATTTTAACAAAGTGTTGATAAATTCTTTGTCCAGCTTTGGGCTATATTCGAAGCATGTCATACCGAATCTGAAGATACCCTTACATGTCACGTTGACTGTAAAACTGTACTGTCATGAGAAAGATTGAAATTCCTGAATTTACAGTTATTGTAAATCTTCAAAACTGTTTACCAGTCGGAAAGCATTCCTATAACTGATTCTGGAGGAACATCAGTTCTGCCACATAGTTCCTGGCTGTTGTCATGTTCTTACTCTGTTTTTGTCTTTTTGTTTCCGGTAGACCCAGGAGCCAGGCCATTCTGTTCCCAGCGGTTTAACTTTGGGTGTTACAACTCAACCATCCCAGCACTCACAGCAGGTAGGTTTTCACCCTCTCTTAAGCCATCCCTTAAGCTGCAGGTAAACTAAAATGTATCTTAACAGTTTCTTTAAGGAAAACATATTTGCCTGTCTTACTATTCATGCTGCCGTTCTTGTACTAAAGGTGATTTCAATATGTAAAATTTAGTACTGATCCAATCAAGTTATTGTGTTAACTCAGTGGACTTGATTAATGGTTGGATAGATTTATTTTTTTCTGAATTTGCTCTGTAATAACTAGGACCATGAACTGTGGTAGGAATTAACTAAAGAAAACAGTTACTGTGCTGCTCCCATGTTGTCATTAAATCTGATTCACTCAAGTTTTGGTTTCAAAATGCATGTTCTTCATTTAGTTTGTTTCAGACACATGCATGTTCTTTACTTAACCCCTATCAATATTGTTGCAGAGTTGTAGACATGCAATGTATAGTATTTTTATGCATGCATATTTTTTTTTATAATTCTTTTTATTACATCCAGGCATCAAACAAAAAGGACACAATACAGATGAATCACATTATGATTTGCAGTACATTGACAAGAAGGGAGGGGAGCCGAACCAAAATGTATACTTATAAAGGATATCACGGGGATGGGGGAACATTAAATACTGAATTTCGAGGTGGTGTGCAAATCCCTCCTCTATACTGATTCCATTGATTCCAAATTAAAGCCCACTTCCGGGGACACCCTCTCGCAATATACACAGTTTTTTCTCGGAACATACTCCAATCCAGGTCCTTCTTCAAGTTATCGATGGGAGGAGGAAGCTCAGCACCCCATTGTTGGGCGATATTTCTTTTTGCAATCATATAACTCAGTGTGGTCCACTGTGCCTGCGCATTATTCAGATCAGTAGGTTCCCATATATTGAGAAGGCACCTTCGTGCCTCCAGCAACAGTGAAACTCCAGTGACCTCTTGAATAACATTATGAATCTTACCCCAATACTCGGTCATGTAGCGGCACTCCCAAAAAATATACATGAAAGTACCAACCAATCCGCAACTCCGTCTACATAATCCCTCTTCCGACAACCCCATCTGTACAAGGCGGGGGATCAGTAACATAGACCCTATGAAGTATTTTTAATTGTACCAGTCGCAATCTCGTAGGAATAGCGACCACTTTTGGAGAGGACACAGCTAATTGCCAATCTTCATCATCTAGTTCTAAACCATCAAGTGCCACTTAATCCTCAGAGCTGTAAGCAAGTATGCCCTATTATTGATAAGTTTCTTATAGATCAGGGAGATTGTTTTGTCGGGGAGGTGACCATCTAATATTCTATCCTCAAGAGGCAAGGCCTCCGGTAATTCCTCTTCTATAGGCAGAGCAGCCATTAAGGAGTGTCGAGCCTACAAATAGCGAAAGTGTTCAGAATCTGAAAGTTTGTACTCTACTTGCATTTCTTCGAACGATTTCACTCGCTCTTTGCTCCACATGTCCCTAATAGTTGAGATCCCTATCAGTTCCCACTTATCAAATCCCTTAGTGTTACACAACTTGCCTAATCTCTCCGAGGCAAAAAGTGGGGTAGCCAGTGTCAACCTATCCTTCCACCCCAAAGAACTTGTGGCATCATGCCAGATTTTTACTGCATGCTTCGTTGGTCCCGTGAGAACGAGCTTCACCGGGTTAGAATTCAGTGCTCTGTTGTAATTGCCACCTGGCAGGAGCCACTTATCCATAGCATATCCGGGATCCTCAACTAGCCCATATGTTCCATGATTAATAGCAGCTAGCTGGGAGGCCCAGTAATAATGCTTGATATCCGGGAGGGCGATACCACCATCATACCATGGCAGCGTCAGCTTGGCTAAGGCGATGCGGGGCCTCCCCTCCCATAACAAACTTCGTTGAAGTCCCTCTACCTCGTGGAAATAACTCGCGGGCACCACATCTAAAGTATTTTGAAGAGCATAAAGGGAGCGCGGCAGGGACATCATCTTGAAGAGGGCAGCCCGTCCCAACAAAGAGATCGGAAGCCTTCGCCAATGAGCGGAATCACTTCTAAGCCTCTGCAGAGGGGGAAGAAGATTTTCGACATATCTAGTTGTCTGGTCCAGCGACACAAAGATACCAAGATATTTAAATCCCCTTGTGGTAATCTGGATGTGACAATTTCTCGGAGGGATCGGGGCCTCTCCCACAAGGACATACAACACAGATTTCCCCCAATTAATGGAAAGTCCAGAATTTTTACCAAAAGACGCTAAGACATCACATACCACTATGAGGGATTTCAGAGGGGAGGTCAAACAGAGCAAAATATCATCTGCATATAAGGAAATCCGATCCTCCCACTCAGGGGACCATCATATTCCACGGATTGATGGCTCCCAGCGAATCCAGGCCGCCAGGGGTTCTAACACTAGAGAGAAAAGAAGAGGCAAAAGGGGGCAACCCTGTCGCCTGCCCCGTACTAAATGAAAGGGTGCCGAGACTCGTCCGTTAACCACTACCTGGGCAAGCGGCTCAGTATAAATTAACCGCACCCAGCCAATAAATTCAGGTCTGAAACCAAATTTAGCCAGGATCGCCCACAAATAGGACCATTCCACTGTATCAAAGGCCATGGTTGCATCCAGGGAAGCAATAACCCGCTGGCTCCCGCAGCGTATGTACTCTAGCTATGACCCCATGTTAACCTTCTTAAATTCAGAGCAGTATTTCTATGAGGGATAAATCCTGATTGGTCCGGGTGGATCAGGTCACTAATCACTTTTATAAATCTATTTGAAAGGATCTTAGTCAATATTTTGGGCTCCACATGTATGCATGCATATTTAATAGTGCTTAGTTTACCGTAACAGCCTTTCCCTGCTACATTTTCTACATTAGTAAAATAAGTAATTAATAAAGAAAGGCATCCATGCTGATAATTTAAAACAAGGGCTTCATTCATGTCAATTGAAAGATTTGATGCTACGGTATGCTTTTTTAATGTCCTCACATGTAATATTAACTTTTAGAATAGTTAGAAAGAAACTCAGACAAAACATTTTTTGAAAATTCTAAACTCCCTCATGAATTTATTCAGAATATACTCCATTTGTTCTATTGATTTTTCTTGGCTTCTAAATACAAATCGTCACTTCAGTCTGTTCCTGAGCAAATGTGTTCTTAGAAACACTGTTACCAAAGGGCTAATCCTCTTATCAAATTGTTTTTTTTCTAAACGTGAAGGCTGTTATATTTTTTACTCATTTTCTTTCTTTCCCTCACCCAGCATGTTTACCTTCAGTTTTTTTTATTGGTGTCAAGGAATAATACAATTTTGGAAATAGAAATGCCTGCTGTGTATTTATGAAACACATTCACATTTGAAGACCATAGTAAAAAAATGTCTTTGAGAAATTCCACTCCCTGGCATATTTGTCATTTAGCTTTCTTTGTCACAGTGATTTACTTAGTAATAACTGCACATGCTAAACAATGTGGTGTTATGAGTATGTACCCTTCTAGATCAAAACAACTTTCGACTGCTTATCACATTTAAGGATACTGTGCAGCAAATACCCCCAAAGTTTTATTCTCCAAGATACCTGCATGCTTATACTAAACGTTTTCCCAGCTCTCCAATTCCATTCCCTTCCTCTATTTCTAGTGTTTTACTATCCTTCCACTGTTTCAGAATACGTTTTCTATCAGTTTCTCAGCCTTTCTGGTATTATCTATTTTATTTCGCTTTTCTTTATAATTCAGTTGTCAGCCTAATAATGCTGTTCTAGTCACAAACTCTAACTTGGTCTTAATTAGCCTACATAATTGCTTCTGACCCCTCTACCAAACTTTCTGTATTTTTGTGCTCCCAAATCCCACTGTCGCAGTAGCACAGTCATTTTGTGTTGGATTTTGGGTACCAGGGCTGAATTCTTGCCTAAAAAAAGATACATTTGGAAATAGTCTGGTATTTTATCCTCCGATTAAACTGTTTTATTTCCTTGCATCCTTGATATATTGCTTCTTCTGTTGCAGGGATTCTGTTCAGGAACAGAACTATTCTTGGGAGCACAATACTCCCGACCCTCTTATGGATCGCCGTGACAGGACACCCCCTTTCACTCACACACTCTCACTCTTCCACAATAAGATATGAAAGAGACTAACCTGCTCTAAAATGCAGTGTAGGGGGCGTAGGCAAGATGGCGGCCGAGTAGCACAGTTTCTTCGGAGCTCCGCTCGCCAGGGCCAAGAAAGGCATTCACGCATCATTATTGTGACCCCAGTTCAGGCAAAATTGCAGCCCTGCGCCCCGGACGCTAACGGGCTTGGCGAGAACCAAAAATGCGTCCCCGGCGCTGCCGGGATCTGCATAAGTGACACTGGGGTTGCGGACGGGCGCTGAAGCCTAAATAACGCCACGACTGATGCGCCCAGCCGCCGCCGCGGGAGGGGATTGGCGTGGCTGTGGAGATTGCTTGTGCGGGGCTGATGAAGCCCCAGCTGCACTCTTGTCGGAGTGCCAACCTGGAACTGTGCTGCCGTTCTCTGGGGCGAAGCACGCTGTGGTGAGGAGGCCTGAATGGACCCCGGAGCCGTCGGAGTGGTGACTGCGGAGAGGGCCTAGCGAGTGAGTCGGGTTGCTAGCGAAGTGGCTGCAAGCAGTGCCCCCACCCGGGTGGGCAGGCAGCGGTAGTGGGCAAGGGGCGCCAGTTCAGATAGCAGAGGGGGTGGTGCAATGCAGAAGCAGCGCCAGCAGCACAGGGCGGGACATCTCTGGAGGGGCTGGCGCTCCATCTGCTCTCCGGTGGAGAGGCCGGAGCTTTGCCCAAAGGGTGAACCTGAGGTCCGCACCACCCAGCCACCGCCACTGGTAAGGTCAGGCACGACTGGCACACGAGTCTTCCTAATCAGGTAGGCCGAACCTGCTGAGGGCTGGGACTCTTGCAAATCAAACCCGGTGACTGCGCTGGGTTCTGGGCGCTGTGGATCGGCCCTCTCCTTATTCCCGGGGCTTACATTGCTCTGCCAATAGCCCTATATGGACTGTGTCCCACTGTTGAGTCCCCCTGGACACCCTGGAGGGATGAGGAGCATCAACGGCCACGGGGAGGACCCCTTGAATCTCAGCATAAGCTGTGGGTCAGCCATTTTGTCTGTAGCATAGTGACCCTTCATTTGGAGACGCTACCTCCCTGGGTGTGCGAGGCAGTCAGGGCTGGTGAGGTGGTGGGTAGAGGCCCCATGGGGGCTAGTGAATTAAACGTGACCCTCCTCCACACCCCCCAGGGCTTGGAATCATTCAACAGTGGTTCAGGAGGAATGAAGGTCACTGATACCGAACTCGCCCTGTGACCCTCCGACTACGCAGTCTCTTGATCCGCTCGGCGCTGCCCTGAAGCAGTGTCTAGGCAACAAGCTAAGAAGGACCCTACGATTAAAGACCTTCTTCAGAAACCAGGTGCCAAGAAAACGGGGGCACCTGGACTTGAACAGTAAACGGCTAGCCCCCCAAGAAAGACACAGGTCCGGCGGAAGACCACACAGACGAGCCAATCACACAGGGCTATATGGAGAAACTGTTCAGCACGCTCAGGAAGGACTTTGCAAGCCTGGGGCACGATGTAGCCTCGGACATTAAACAGCTGAAAATGGAGATCCAAGAAGTTGGGGATCCAGTGGACTCCTTAGAACGGAGCGGGGACAGCAGAGAAGAAGAAATCACGGAACAAGCCTGGAAATTGATAGACCTGCAGGAGTGCAACGAGGAGCTTTAAATCAAGCTGTAGGATCTTGAAAATTGCTCAAGACGATCCAACATCTGCATCAAAGGCGTGCCATTTCATGAGGACGGTGATAGGTTAGAGGAGTGGGTAATCCGTTTTTTCCGTTATGCTGCACCAGCAATAGGAGATGGGGAGATTATCTTGGAACACACTCACTGTGCTGGGAGGCCCATCTCCGGTCCGGGACAACAGCAAGACATCCTCACCTGTCTTCACTCATATCAGCAGAAGGAGATTAACATGAGTGCCACCCGTGACAAGGCGACCATGGCGTTCCAGGGTTTTCAAGTGGGTGTCTTCCAAGACCTCTCACCCCTCACTCTGCAACGCTGCAAAGCTCTGAAACCGGCCACGGCATATCTCCGATACCAAGGTATTTGATACCGGTGGGGACACCCGTTCAGACTAGCTTTCATTTGGATTAAAGAGCTGCGAGTGGTGCGAACCCTTAAGGAAGCGCACAAAATCCTCGCAATCGGCCTGGAGGAAGATGGAGACTCCGAGTCGCTAGAGGAAGGATCAACCTCTAAGCGGCCACCTAAGCTGCACCGAAGACGGGGTCCCAGTCAAGGAACAGCAAAAAACCCTCTGAACAAGAAAGCCAGAAAGAAAGGGAAGCACTTCTGCGACAGATACAAAACCGCGAGGGTGCCGGTGACCCTCTAAATGAGTGATCTCAATCGACACTTGTCTGGGGCACACAGACTGAGACAGCAGTCAGGCTCATACGATTCTAATGTCACCGAGATACGTACCACTATACAAACTTATTTAGCAAGATGGCACGGTCGCGGTCCCCTTAATGTGGGATGCGTTGAAGGCAATCATAAGGGGCTGGTTCATAGCTATTGCGGCTGGATTGAATAAAGAGAGGAGAGATTAGCTGGAACACCTGGAGGGCCAAATTAGGGAGTTGGAGGGGGTCCATCGCCGTACAGGGGCGATCCAAACATGCCGGCTACTTAACACGATGAGGAAACAGCTAAGGGCCCTTAATCGGGCTGAATACACCCTTCTACGCACCAGACAGTGCTATTACGAAGGGGGGAATAAGGCTGGGAAACTCCTAGCACACTTGCTTCGAGCACAGACAAATGCCAGTCCTATAACAGAGATTAGGAATGGCAGCGGAGAGATCCTCAGGTCGGATATGGACATTGCGACCGAATTTGAGTCCTTTTATACTGCTCTCTACACAGCGAATTAATTGCATCAGTCAGCGGCTGAGGAATATACTCGTGAGGCATCCGTGTCCTCCCTCCCACGGATGCGGCCAAGCTGGAAGCGGACATTTGACCTGAGGAGGTCTTGCGGGCCAATACTGGGCTTTGCCCCTGGGAAAGCCCAGGGAGAGGACTCTTTTCTTTTTTTTTTGGCAGACTTCTACAAAGTGTTCCCCGACTCTTCAATACTTTTAGCGCAACTGGAAGTTTGGCCCCGTCTATGTCAATGGCGGAGGGGATCATGATACCTAAGCCTAGAAAGGACCCTCTAGACTGCGCATCATACCGTCCTATATCCCTTCTAAATGTGGATCTGAAGATTTTTACCAGTATTTTAGCACACGTCTCGCTCCCCACATGCAAGGACTGGTGGACCCGGAACGAAATTGCAGCGATGTGACTAGGCAACTATGCCATATTCTAGTCAAAACTCAGTGCACGCAGATTCCTGTGGTGCTCCTGTCTGTAGACGCTGAGAAGGCATTCAACTGGGTCCACTGGGCCTACCTGCGGCAGGTCCTACACAGATTCGGCATTGGGGTGAGATACATGAAGTGGGT
Organism: Lissotriton helveticus; assembly: GCF_964261635.1. Classification (NCBI taxonomy): domain Eukaryota; kingdom Metazoa; phylum Chordata; class Amphibia; order Caudata; family Salamandridae; genus Lissotriton; species Lissotriton helveticus. The sequence goes on along the minus strand of NC_136057.1, from coordinate 373,574,881 downwards.
GATCTGCTTATTTAACGGACCGAAGGCCCGAATCATGGTGAATGGGGTTGCTTTCTGTCCCTTCCAGATCGGTAGGGGCACTAGACAGGCGTGTCCAGCCTCCCACCCCTTTTCTTTGCGTTCTATAAGGATCTGTTTACCGAAAGAGTCAGGCTGCTCCCTATCATTACTGGGATTTGGATCGGGGATAGAGGACATAAGATCTCGCTTTATGCAGACAGTGCAGTGTTTTTTTTATCACAGCCATTGCTCTCCCAGTCCCCGCTCTTGTCGGAGAAAGAGGCCTTTAGCGCCGCCTCAGGCTTTAAAATCAACCTCCGGAAGAAACAGGCCCTTAGACCAGACCAGCAACATCTGGCAGCACAATTCCCATTCGCATGGGCTTCCAGTGGCATTACGTACCTAGGGCTGTGGATTTGCCCCACACTCTAAGAGGATTACTATGGTGAACTATTCAGAGATCCTAGCTAAAGTACAAAGGGAACTCCTTACCTGGAAGAAGCACATAATGTCATGGTTGGGCAGACTGGCTGCTATCAAGATAACTCTTTTACCCCGCATCTTATATATAATGCAGATGCGTCCGCTACATCCCCGCCTAGAATACAGGCTCAACTTCAGCAACTTATTGGGGGTCTCATATGGAGAGGGAAGAGGGCCCACATGGCTCGACACCTGACGTATCTCAGACAAGGAGATAGGGGACTCGGGGTCCCATACATGGGGAGATACTTTGAAGCAGCGCAGTTACGCTGCATGACACAGTGGTATAAATTGGAATCCGAAAAGGACTGGTGCTTTGTTGACGTGCTATCGCAGGCATGCATATTTGGAAGGTCCCCTGGCTCCCCAAACAACAACGCCTGCCAGGAGTGTACATCTCCCCGATCTTGAGACCCACCATGAGGGTGTGGGACAAAGGGCAGGTGAAGTGCGGGCTCTCTACCGCTATGTTACCCCTGGCCCCCTTCATGGGCAACCCTGAATCCCCATACCCCCCCACCCACCCCGGCTAGCAAAGGGAATGGATACTTGAAATGGTAAGAGGCTAACTGCATACGTATAGGAGACCTTTTCAATGAGCAGGGTGTTATAGACGTCCCCCAACTAGTGTCAGGATTTGGGATCCCCAGAGATGCGTACCCCCACGCAAGCCGCCCTCTCACTAAATTCGAGCTCTAGTTCATCACTCGTAATTCAGACAAACACCCACTGTTAGACATTTACACCTTTCTGAACAAAGCTAAAAATAACACTAAATCCCAGGCGCAGCGAAGGTGGGAGTCCGAATGGGAGCAGGAATTTTTCCCGAAGGAATGGCGGGGACATTATTCATAGGGCCAGAGCCTCCTCCTGTAGCACTGCTGATAAGGAAATGTTTTTAAAGATTGCGCGTTACTGGTACTATACCCCAGCTAGCATTGCACAATGAAAACCAAGAGGGGATGATCTCAGTTGGCGCAAATGTGGACAGTCAGGCACACTAACACACATTCTCTGGCCGTGCCCTAAGATACAGAGCTTTTGGGATTCCATTTTACCGGACATTGACAACATCTACCACACCGAAATCCTGAGATTCCCCAGCTATATCCTACTGGTACTCCCTAATACCCTTACATAACCCCTTGGTTCTTGCAGGGGCAAAGCGATCACCTTGGCACTAGACGCGGCTAAGCAAGTGTTACTATCCAGGTGGGGAACGGAAGACATCCCAACAAAATTGTACTGGCTACACAAGGTCTGGGAAGTGGTGGCCATGGAGAGGATCACAGCGGGGATCTACCGAACATTACCTAGATTTGACAAGACGTAGGGCTCCACTGTTACCCATCTAGCTTCCGAATTTGTAAAATTCATGTGCCCACTATATCTGCGGGTTCTCAGGCTTCCTACCACGACTCCCACTGAAGAGGAACACACTCATAAGGAGGTGGTGACCCACCCACTAGCTAGAGCCTCACACACTCGGGATACGGACAGTACCTAGGCCTCAGACTATCTCCTTCTCTATTTCCTTGATTCTCTTCTTTCTACCCTCTATAGAGAGTCCCTGTCCTGATCATTAGCCAGACGCCTACATGGGCATCCCTCTATAAGTTTATCAAACACTATTGTCTTGACAGTCAGGTTCCCTGAGAGGGCCTTTTTGCCCACCCATTACTTCAGGACTTTTTGGTTTGAGGCCATTCATAGAGCCACTTCCGAATAAGTGCTGCTTTCAAAAGTTGAGAAATTTACTGCTAACAGTCTCTACCAGAAGAACAAGTTACTTACTTTACGAGAGACAATCTTTAGATTCCACATTGACCCTCCCATCCTCCCCGTTTTGTGATTGCACGCAGTCCTATTATAGGATACCAAGTCTGGTAATCTACACATTGATAACACCAATTTTCTATTAGGGCTCTGTGTCTGCGGGCTTGTACAGTCTCGAAAGCAACTGATGTGAGCACACAGGTGTGGCCGTCTCCCAAATGTCTCCCAAATTGGGCCTAAAGGTGGTGGGTGGCTCTTCTGCATAGAGTGCCAAGTTGTCGCGACAATATACCATGTCCTTAATCCACTGTGCGGAGAAGGGGCTAGCTTTACTCTCCCAAGTCCGTGCCACCCATCGTTTGGCTAATAGTAGTACTATTCTCACCAATTTACCCATGCTACCATTCAGGAACGGCACCAGGCCTAGCAAAACCACCTGAGAACAAGTCAGCACAGTGTGGGTCATTTCTTGCAGTATACTGATGACAGCAGTCCAGAACGCCGCCACCATCCCACATGCCCGGGCCAAATGCCAGAAATCCGCACCGTATTACCACACCGTTTACATTTATCAGTATCATGAAGACCATATTTAAATAGCTTTTGTGGTGTATGGTAAACTTGATGTAGATATTTGAAGTGGACTATACGCAGGTTTCCGTTAGATGTGAGTGCGCTAGTGAGCTGGCAACAGTGCTCCCATTCTTTCTGTGTTGAGCTGTGGATCTAATTTTTCATTCCACTGTTCCATACTCTTGTTGTGGGGTGATGTTTTTTCATCTCTGGCAGCTCTATACAACTTGGTGACCATTTTATGTCTCGTGTGGCTAATAAGCAGGGAATGCAAAGATATTAGTGTCGGGGGTTCAGTTGGAAATGTACGGTAGTGTGTTTGCATCGCCTTCTTCAGTCTGTGTAGGGTGAAAATGAGTAATGACATTTGATTTTGCACATAACTACGGTCCTCTTTCATTAGAAATGCACCCTTGAGGATGATGTCTTGTATTTTATCAATCCCAGCTAGTGTCAAGATATGCATGGCTCCTGTTTTGGGCGTGACCAATGCTCCTGCATGATATGCAAGGGGTAGAAGTGGGGAATGTCGAGGTGATATCGCCGATCTGCGACCAAGTGCCTGCAGACCACGATTGTAGCATCAATTGAACTAATTTCTAAATTTGGGCGTGCCACTATGAGTGTGAGTCAGTATAAAGCCCAAGGGGATGGGATGGGCATCACCATCCTCCATGGCGACATGTGGGATGAAATCATTAATGTTATACCAGTAGTGGGCATATTGTGCTTGAGCACAAAGGTAATATAAATATATATCTGGTACACTGAAGCCCCCTTTGTTGTAGTCTAGTGTGAGGGTCGTCAGACTCACTCAAGCTTGTTTGTCCCCATAGTTGTATAGTTATGTGACTAAAAAAGCACGAACATTTTTATGAGTGCTATGTGGTCCGCCAACGATAGGGCAGGTGTATCCAGCTGTCTATCTGCTGCTCCAACAACAACAGAAAGGTATAGTAGGACCCGGGGGAATGTTTAAAGACCAAGCTCTGGGAACAGCCCCCAAAGATACAGAACAACAAAAGAGTACCAGAGGGTCTAAGAAACAGAAGAGGGTTTGTAGTGTGCAAGACTCAAACAGGCAACAAAGGAGCCCTATACTAACCTAAAAAATGCGGTATTCAGTGACATCCTAGTGGATAAGCCAAAGATACCCATCAGTCACCACTCTGAACCGCCCTTCATCATTTGAGAGTCTTCCAAAGCCATCCACATAGATGTATTCGTTCGAGGCATGTGGGCTGCTGAATTCATATCTATAGCATAGATCGCCGCCTAGTGTTGGGTCCGGATGATTGCACCTTGTTGTCCTGGAAGAGTCTTCGAAGTATCACGAGATAGGTGGCTCCTCCCCTGGACTACAGTGCGCATGGGCATCGACTCCATCCTTAGATTGCTTTTTTCCGCCATTGGGTTCGGATGTGGTTTCGTTAACTCCGGTTCGGAATCGACAAAAACTTAGTTTTTCAAGGCCAAAAGGCCTTCTTTGACCCGTCGGTATTGTTCGCGTTCGGTGCCTCCCTTCCATCCAACTTTCCAGTCGGATTTCCCGTGAGTCGTGAGACTTCGAGGATCGAGGCCCAGTCGACGCAGCAAGACTTCGACGGCATGGAACGAAGTCCGTTCAAACACTGTCCCGTGTGTGGATCCAAATACCCACACATCGACGTCCACCCGGTCTGCAACAAATGCCTGTCGCCGGACCACGACGAGGCCAACAGCATGGCCTGTTCCAGGTTTAGGTCGAAGAAAACCATCAAGCTTCGGCGCGCGGCGCGCCTAGAGGCCTGGCGATCGGCTCCGGCACCGGTGGACATCTTAGTCAATGAAGAAGCGGACGAGCAACAGGTCCATCTTCAAGTTTCGCCTCCTTCGGTGGTCGTCGAGTCCGACTACGAAGCGGACGCAGAGGGCCAAGACGTGGAGGAAATCGTCGAGGAGGTAGGAGACGACGATGAGGCCTACGGGGCCATGGAAGATAGCTCGGAGGAAGAGCTATACCCTGTTCGTACTTTTACTAAGGCTCGGGTCGAAGGATCGCCACATGGCCTTACCCTAGACCCTACACCAATATAGACGGCCCCGCCTTCCGGCCCGGACACGGACACTTCGGCGGAGCCGCCATTACCTAAATCGAAACCGAAACTGTCGTTATCGACAACAACTAAGATGGCCGTCGCACCATCGAAACCGAAAACGACTGCTCCCCCATCGACGCCGTCGTCTTCGGTGGCCTCGAAGCCTAAGAAAAGTGTCGCACCCTCCGCGGTGGCGAAGGTGGTCGAGGACCCCGGCTCGCGAAGAGCCGCTGAATCGGTGCCGAGCGCTACAGCTGACCCGAAGAAAACGGGTGAGGCAGTTCACCCTGAGGCCGTCGAGCCGAAATCTACAAGGCCTGTCGACACCACGGCTGCCAAGGGCGCGAAGCCAAGGTCTGGCACTATGGCGCCAAAGGTCAAAGTTGCCGGGGCGAAGTCGTCGGCATCCACGTCCACTGCTTTGGTCGGGGATCGCAGTGCACCTCCATCGGATACGCAGACGGTGTCGGCGCCCGAGTCTTCCTCTGGAGGTGGACCGAAGACATCGGTCGGGTCTACGAAGCCGTCCGCTTCCTTCACCAAGCAGGTCTCGGACTCCCTAAAACGTATTAAGGACAGAGCTTCCGCATCGGAACCGAAGATCCCTTCCGCCGCGAACAAGGCTGTCCCAACGCCACAGGCTTCAAAGCAGATCCTTTTCACGCTACCACCTAAGGTGGCGCCGAAGGCCTTTGCACCGCAACCGGTGCCAAAGGACCCGGAGAGGTCCAAGTCGACTCCCCCTGCTGGGGGTTTCACGTGTCCGCAACACTCTTTGTCGGAGCAGTACATCGACGCCGATACCGGGAAGCTAACGCTTCTGAAGAGGAAGATTACGGCGTCACGGCCTTTGGAGGCCTTCAGGAAACGCAAAAGGCCTGAAGATGATACTCCTGTGATGGTCGAACCCAGCATTCAGCACCCTGCAAGGGGGGCAACGCCATCACCCACCTATTCAGATGGAGACGATGGGGAGCAGCAGGATGAGGAGTATAATTTCCCAGCCCAGACTGAGCCTGATAAGCAACAGGACTCGTGGGTGGACACAGGTGATCAGGGGGATCAGCAGGCAACCCTTGACCCTCAGGTGTTCAACATCAAGACGTCTCCCACCGAGGATTCCACAGCATTTCATGCTTTAATAGAAAGGGCAGCTAAGAACCATGATGTGGATATGCATGCTGACCCTGTGGAAGCTGATTTCCTTTTTGACACTTTCTCCACTGCGGAAAAAACTGTGAAAACTCTTCCCATGCTAAAGGGGGTCCTAAGGCATGCTGCGGACATTTTTAAGGAACCCACGAGAGCTAGGGTTGTTAACCCTCGGATTGAGAAAAAATACAGACCGGCACCTGGCGATCCAACGTATATAAGGGGCCAACTGCCGCTGGACTCTTTGGTGGTCTCTAATGCTCGCAAACGAGCTAACTCTCAAACCACGGGTGAAGCTCCTCCCCCGGACAAAGAGTCAAAAGTGCTAGAGGCGTCAGGGAAGAGGGTAGCAGCACAGGCGGCCAACATCTGGCGCATTTCAAACACACAGGCGCTGTTGGCCAGATACGACAGGGCACATTATGACACCCTAGAGACCCTGTTGCAACACCTGCCAGACCAATACAAGGAAGGGGGTGAGATGCTTATACAAGAGGGCAAACTCATTTCCAATGCTGCGATCAAGTGCGCCCTTGACGTTGCTGATACAGCGGCTAGGGCAATCAATACTAGCGTGATGCTCAGGAGACAGGCTTGGCTCCGAATTTCCGGGTTCAACCCTGAAATACAGACAACCATCCTAAACCAACCAGTCAACCCCGACAGGCTGTTTGGTCCTGAAGTCGACACCACACTGGAAAAAATAAAAAAAGATACTGAGACTGCCAAGTCCATGGGGGCTCTACAGTCACAGCAGTTTCGTGGGAACACTTTTCGTTGCTCAGGCAATCTGGGTGTTACCAGAGGCCAAATGTCACAGCAGTCGCAGTTCAACAAAAGTGGGGCGCAGTCATCCTACCCCAAACAGAGTAGAGGTGGATACCGGGGCAACAGATCAAAGGGCAGAGGCAGAGGCAACAACAGTTCCCGTTCCTCTGCCACCAACAAGCAGTGACTCCCTGTCACTGCCCCCCCGACCACCCAACACCTGTCGGGGGGGAAGACTCCAGCGGTTCCTGTCAGTGTGGCACTCCATCACCACGGACAGGTTGGTCAAGCAACTTATCCAGTTCGGCTATTGCTGACAGACACTCATCCCAACATGCCCCCAAAGCAACGTCCTATGTCACAAGAGCATTTGCACTTATTGCAGCAGGAGGTTCTGGCCATGCTACAAAAGGGCGCAATAGAGCTCGTGCCGGTGGAGGAAGAAGGCACAGGGGTATATTCCCTGTACTTCTTAATCCCGAAAAAGGACGGCACACTCCGACCGATTCTAGACCTACGGCCCCTAAACCGGTACATCCTCTCAGAACATTTCCACATGCTAACACTGCAACAGGTTCTTCCACTGCTGAACAAAGGGGACTTTCTCGCGACCTTAGACCTCAAGGATGCCTACTTTCACATCCCACTCCACCCCTCCCACAGGAAATACCTCAGGTTCACCATTCAAGACAAGCATTACCAATTCAAAGTCCTTCCTTTCAGGGTGACCACAGCCCCCAGAGTATTTACCAAATGTCTGGCGACAGTGGCGGCGCACCTCACGAGACAGAACGTCCATGTCTACCCTTACCTGGACGACTGGCTTGTTCAAGCAAAGTCGGCCCAGCAGTGCGCGGCCGACATGTCCCACACCATTCACCTTCTTCACAGTCTGGGGTTTTCACTCAACTATCCGAAGTCGCACCTTCAGCCAGCACATGTGCGGCAGTATTTAGGCGCGACGATAGACACGTTGGCGGCGAAGGCTCAGCCGAACCCAGCGAGGATAAGCAACATGCAGTCGCTAATCCTACAGTTCAGACCACAACACTCACTGCCTGCAAGAGTGTTCATGCAGTTGATAGGCATGATGGCCTCCTGCATCTTCATTGTCCCACACGCAAGGCTCCATATGCGTCCGCTCCAAGAGTGCTTGGCACGTCAGTGGAATCAGGCTCACGGGCAGTTGAAAGACCTGGTGTTGGTGACCGGTCGGGCATACAGCTCTCTGCATTGGTGGAATCCACACAACCTTTGCAAGGGCCAACCGTTTCAAGAGCCTGTGCCACAGATTATCCTGACGACGGACGCATCTCTCCAAGGGTGGGGAGCTCATGTGCTCCACTACACAGTGCAGGGACTGTGGACAACACAGCAACAGAAGATGCACATCAACTACCTAGAACTGCTGGCAATCTTCATGGCACTCAAGTCCTTCAAAGTACATCTGTGCAACAAAGTCGTGTTGATCCGGACGGACAACATGACAGCCATGTACTACATCCAAAAGCAGGGAGGTACACACTCTCCACAGTTGTCTCATCTGGCTCAGAGCATGTGGAAGTGGGCCATTCAGAGGAACATCTTCCTCATGGCGGAACACCTCCCGGGCAAAGACAATCAAATGGCGGATCTGCTCAGCAGGTACAGCCACCAGTGGGAGATACATCCATCAGTACTCCGCCCGTACTTCCAGCAGTGGGGTCATCCAGAGATAGACCTGTTTGCCACAAAGGAAAACGCAAAATGCCAAAGCTTTGCCGCCAGGTTCCCTCACCCACAGTCGCAGGGCAATGCGATATGGATGAACTGGTCAGGCAGATTTGCGTACGCTTTTCCACCAGCGCCTCTCATCCCACTGGTGGCAAGGAAACTCAAACACTCGATGACGCTCATCCTGGTTGCTCCAACGTGGGCACGCCAGCCATGGTACACCACGTTTCTAGAACTCTCCGTGGTGCCGCATCAAAGGCTGCGCCTCACACCGGGATTTTTGACGCAGAACCATGGCGACATTCAGCATCCAGATCCGCAACAGCTCAACCTGGCGATCTGGCGCCTGAAGTCTTAGAGTTTGGCTACCTTAATCTGCCTCCTGAATGCATGGACATCATCCGGGAGGCTAGAAAGCTCACTACCCGAGCTTGCTATGCAGCTAAATGGAAGCGGTTTGTCATTTACTGTACTACCCACAATATCAACCCGCTAGATGCATCCATTCCAGATATCATCTGCTATTTGTTACATCTCTACAAATGCAATCTGGCATATGCTTCCATTCAGATACACTTATCCGCCATAGCGGCTTATCTCCAAAACAGGCAGCATCTCTCTGTTTTCAGAGTGCCGGCCGTTAAGGCCTTCCTGGAAGGCATGAAGCGCGTCATCCCTCCCAGGACCCCGCCAGCTCCTGTGTGGAACCTCAACGTGGTCCTCACCAGGTTGATGGGCCCACCTTTTGAGCCTCTCCATTCCTGTGAGATTCAATTCTTGACATGGAAAGTGGCTTTTCTCATTGCCATCACTTCTCTACGGCGAGTCAGTGAGCTGCAGGCGCTCACTGTCCAAGAGCCATTTATTCAAATTCATCCCAACAGGGTTGTGCTGCGCACTAACCCTAAGTTTCTTCCAAAGGTGGTGTCGCAGTTTCATATCAATCAAACCATTGAACTGCCCGCATTCTTTCCAAACCCAGAAACTGTCGCCGAAAGAATGCTCCACACTCTTTATGTCAAAAGAGCGCTCATGTACTATATTGACAGAACAAAAGATTTCAGAAAAACACAACAGCTCTTTGTTGCCTTCTCAGCCCAGCACAAAGGCAACCCAATTTCCAAAGCAGGAATTGCCAGATGGATCGTTAAGTGCATTCAAATTTGCTATCACAAGGCTAAGCGCACTTTAACGGTCCCCCCCAGGGCCCACTCCACTCGCAAGTTGGGGGCCTCCATGGCGTTCCTAGGCAATATTCCTTTGGAAGACATATGTAGAGCAGCCACATGGTCTACACCACATACGTTCACTAAGCATTACTGTGTAGACGTCCATTTCAAGCAGCAGGCAGCTGTAGGGCAGGCTGTTCTTCGAACACTTTTTCAGGCTTCTGCAACTGGCACGGTCAGCCGCCGTTAGTGGGGGGACTGCTATGTATTCTATGCTATAGATATGAATTCAGCAGCCCACATGCCTCGAACTGAATATGCTACTTACCAGTATGCATCTGTTCTTGGCATGTAGGGCTGCTGACATTCATATCGCCCGCCCTCCTCCCCGGCGCCCGTAGCGGTTGCAGACTTCTTATTCTTACACATACTCTTACACATGGTCATCGTTTACACTATTGCACTCCATCTTTGCCACAATGGCTAAAAACTATCTAAGGATGGAGTCGATGCCCATGCGCACTGTAGTCCAAGGGAGGAGCCACCTATCTCGTGATACTTCGAAGACTCTTCCAGGACAACAAGGTGCAATCATCCGGACCCAACACTAGGCGGCGATCTATGCTATAGATATGAATGTCAGCAGCCCTACATGCCAAGAACAGATGCATACTGGTAAGTAGCATATTCATTATCAAGCAGAAAGAGACCAAGATGTGGAATAGATCTCTTCTACTGAAAGAGCAGTAGTATGGTATACCACTTCTGGGGAGTCGGCTCAGATGCCGATTGGGGAGTCGGCTCAGATGCCGATTTTGAAGCACCGACGGATAGAGCGGCGCTTCACTCTTTCCCTGAGCTGCTGCCAGGTGGGGTGAGGTCTTCACGTCTTACACGCCATGTGAATGACATGGCTGTAAGAAACAGGACAAGACGCTTCACCTTGGAACTGCAGGTGACCCTAGTACTTGTCTGTGAACTGTGTTTCTTAGCTTTCACTTATTATTATTTCTTTTATACATGCAGTAGCATTTCTTTGTTGTAGGGTCCTGATGAAAGCAAGGACGCCTTTGTCCATATATTGCTGAAACATGTCGACCTAGTTCCACCACTAGACAGTGTATTTCTTAAACTGTCTGAACAAAAGATTTTTAATATTGGTGGAGTGAGTATCACTTGAATAAATACTGTTCTATACTCTCTCATCCAATTTTATACACTTTGTTTGTATGTTTTTTGCACTTCACTTGTTTTGCACTGCACTCCTCCAGTCACACGGCACTCCACCACTTACTGTTTTTGAGAAGTGGTATACCATACTACTGCTCTTTCAGTAGAATAGATCTATTCCACATCTTGGTCTCTTTCTGCTTGATAAGAATACATCTATGTGGATGGCTTTGGAAGACTCCCAAATGATGAAGGGCGGTTCCGAGTGGTGACTGATGGGTATCTTTGGCTTATCCACTAGGATGTCACTGAATACCGCATTTTTTAGGTTAGTATAGGGCTCCTTTGTTGCCTGTTTGAGTCTTGCACACTACGAACCCTCTTCTGTTTCTTAGACCCTCTGGTACTCTTTTGTTGTTCTCTATCTGCTGCTCCAACCTTGTGCATGCTGTGCCATTGTTTTCACGAATGACTATCTCGGGATCGCAGTGAACCCACACCCCAAGGTATTTGACGGGCTCCACGGACCATATCAGCGGGAAGTCAAGCTTGTGGGGAGAAGTGGTCTCAGTTAGCAGTACCACCACTGATTTAGACCCGAAAACCGTCCAAATCGTATGTATTCCTTCAGGATCAGAGCCATGAAGGTGTGTGGTTCTCGAATAAATAACAGCATATCGTCTGCATATGCTTAAGGGGCGATGAGCAAAACATAGCGCTGCCGCTCCATGTCACTGCCTAATAATGCAAGCCAATGGTTCTAACAGTACCGCAAACAGGAGTGGTGACAAGGGGCAGCCCTGTCTAGTTCACCAGCTTATTTGTATAGGGTCCAAAGTGGTGCCCTCCACGCGTATCTGTGCTGTAGGATCGGTATACAGTAACCGCACCCAGTTGATTAGCGGAAACCCCATAGCTGAAGTATATGAAATAGATATCCCCATTCTATGGAATCAAAGAATTTGGCCGTATCCAGCATCACAGCCGCCGCCTTTAAATCCGGGTCCAGAATGTGATACATGGTGAAGAGCGTTAGCAGATTGTGCAAGGTGGATCTATCAGGGATGAAGCCGGACTGATCCGATAGGACTAAGTTTGGCATTAGGGGTTTAAGTCCGGTAGCTAAAATGGTCACTAGCAACTTCGCGCAATGTTTATAAGTGATAGCGGCCTATAAGAGTCACATCGGGACTTTTTTAGCAAGGTGATATTTAGGGCCTCCCTGAGCATTGGTGGTAATTTACCCGCCTTGTAGGCCTCTGCATATATTTCAAGTAAATGGGGTGTCCGTTCATCTACTAATTCCTTATAGAACTTGCAAGTGACTCCATCAGGACCAAGAGGTTTTTTGTTAGGAAGAGTTTTAATCGTAGCTTGAATGTCCTCTTCAGTGTTTGGTTGGCACAGGTATCCCTGGGTATCCCTGTTGACCATCCGACAGCCAAGTGAGGGCAATGTCCGATAATCATCTAATGTTGCAGCGGTCGTTCTAGTTTGTGACATATACATATCTGCATAAGTCTTCCTAAACTGCATGACAATGTCTCGTGTAGTGTAATGGTCCACATTGGAAGCATCAGTTATCTTGGTAATGGTGTGCCTGTCCTCCCTAGCCTTTATTTTGACAGCAAGTTTATGCCCAGGTCTACCACCCTCCCAGTATGAGCGGTCAACATGTCTTTTGGACAAATACTGGATTTCTACGTCCGCTAGGTCATTATATTCCAGTAATGCTGCCTTGATTTGTGCGAGGAGTGAGGTGCTAGAGGAACTCTTGTATTCCCTTTATAGTTTTAGCAGTGCGTTTTCGGTCTTGGCCAGTTGGCCCTGGACATCTTTTTATATACCCACTGTCGTGCTAATTCAGGTACCTCGTATCGTGGATTTGAAGGCCTCCCATAGTGTTGCTGTACTATCTACAGACCCCTTATTCTGTGTGAAATATTGGACTATGGCCTCACGGATGGTATTAGTGTAAAGCGGGTCTAGCAGCGCCTCAGAGCAGAACCGCCAGGCGAACTGTCGGCTGGTGGTTTGTAGGATGCGTAATTTAAGCTTGGCTGGGCTTTGGTTGGATATTTATTTATTTATTTATAAGGTTTTATATATCATACTTGGTAGCTCCTCTATGTCTGAGACCAAGGTTGCAGCGCTCTCGCTCATTATCCAGTAATCTAGCCGCATCCAGCTACCATGGGCTGTGGAAATGTGTTCCCTCTAGTTTGTCCGCGTTTTGCAGGCACCATACGTCTGTCAGACAGAGCTCATCCATCCCTTCCTTAATGACTCTGGCCGCTTTGGTTAAGTGCCCCCCCCCCCTCTACCCCCTCCCCCCCGACCCACTAGATTGTCCCTACTAGGATTTAGCTGGGTGTTGAGATCCCCCCGTATTATTGTGGCGTTTGGCCATTCACGCAATATAGAAATTATTTGTAAATAAAATCCAGGATCTTCTACATTAGGCCCATAAACATTCACCAGGGTGACTAGTGTCCCTGCTAATTTTCTGTGTGTTATGGCATAGCGGCCTGCAACATCTGTGCAGTTTTTGATCATGGTAAATGGAAGAGTTTTCTTGATAAGCGTGAGCACCCCTCTCGCATATGATGAGTACGAAGAGGCCAGTCTATAACCAGCTCATTGTGCCTCATTTTGTGGCGTCAAATGTGTTTCTTGAATAAGAGCAATTTTTGCCTTGTGTCGGTCTAAGTATGCCAGTACCTGATGTATTGTTTGGGGTGAGTTGAGACCCCGCACATTCCACGTCAGGAAGGTAATTGTCTCAGTCTATACGTGCCATTTGAGTAAATTTTACAGCATACATGATGACATTGCCTTGTGATATTCCTGCCCTGCCTTTAGTAGGATGTCTGAGCAACATGTAACCACAAACATCAAAATCCCCCACCTTCACCCCCACCCACTTCAGCAACCCCAACATGCCAAAGCCATCCCGAACCCAAATCAGTACTCATAAGTAAAACAGAGCTGAAAACAGCTTTGGGGATCACTCATCGGGGAGAGCCGGAGCAAAGGTAGCCTCCCAGCTGTAAAGGGAGGTGGCCGGAGAACAGTAGTAAAGGTGCCCAACCGCATGTCTGCACAAATGAGAATGAAACATTAAGTGGCATTCACGAAAGTAAAAACTTAAATCTTATCTGCGTGGCCATTGTTCAGGTCATCAGTCCAGACAGTAGCTGTGTATGGGATAGGGCCTGTATCACCTGCAGAGAACCATTTCCCCCTATTAGAAACGTAGCCCCACATGGACAGTCTGTCACTCAACAGCGTCGTGTGAGGAGCCATCGTTGTCAACCGCTAGGCTAGGGAAGTCCCGCTTTCTGCGTTTTAGTGTCTTTGTATATTCCATCGCGGAGCTTGGAGTGATGAAGATCTTTGATTTTCCATTTAAATCAATGCATAGCCCCACTGGGTACAGCATTGCGTAAGGGACTTTTTCCACCATAAGGATTCTTTTCGCAGGTAGATATTCTTTCCTCACCGCTTGCACCACTGCGATAAAATTCAGGTAAAAAGCCAGGGTGTTTTCCTCGCTGTACCCCTTCTCCCTGGCCATGCGGAGGATAGTATTCCGGTCTCTGTAACTCAGCAGACACGCAATTATGGGGCCCAGGGGTGGACCCGGGGGAGGCCAGGCAGCAAGCGAGCAGTGCACTCGTTCTACTATCAGCACAGGTGACAAATGTTCAGCTCCAAAGACCGCCCGCAGCAAGTCTACGACATAAGTTTCAAGGCGGCCAGTGTTGGTGGACTCTGGAAGGTCCGTGATCCATAGATTGTTTCGTCTTGACCTTGCTTCCAAGTCCTCGTTTTTGGCTTGTATGACAGCAAGCACTTTTTCCATGGCAAATGATTTTGATGAGAGTTGTTGCAAGCTGTCCTCAGCGTCAGATATGCAGGTTTCCGCTGCGCTTAGGCACAAGGCCTGCTTGCCCAGCTTTGTGGACATGTGATCCATCCTGAGATTCAGACTGTCAATCTTGCCATCGATGAACTGTAAGCTTGTCTGTACTGCCAGGAGCGTTTTCTTGATGGCGGATTATCTGTCAGTTGGGACGTCCGTTTACGAGTCAGAGGGAAGGGAGCCTATTGCGATTTGCCAGATTTGCAGGGCTCAAACGTGAGGCGAGGTTGACCATGTTCAGTTTTTCCCTTTGTAGCCATGTGCCGGTAGTGAAGGTAAGTAGGAAAGAGAGCGTACAAACCAGGAGAATCATTGTACTGTGCACTCTAGGCCCACTGCGTGTCCAGACAGTGTCGCCGGCAGGACAGGCGTCTGTGGGGCGGTCTCAGACGCGATCCAGCACCCAGTTGTTAGGCGCACCTCATGTCAAGTTCTTGTAGGAGACAAGCGACCACAGCACAGTGACCTCAGTTAAATATAAAAGAAACACGATCTGCAAACAGCTTTAGGCGCCAGTGCGGTGCAGGGCGATCCAGTTGGGGGTGTTGATTTTGTGTGGCCTTCGCACCTGCTGTGTTCTTATCTCGCCATCCAAGACCCAGGCAGTGACCCACCACCAAGTCCACCCCAAGCCCATATCACCGCAGGGGGTCGTAAGATCACAGCTTAGCTACCGGTGCCCCTTGTTGCAGGCACCCAATGGATTAATCCGATATAAGTATCTGGCCACGTTAGTTTCACCTAGGAGGCCTGATCTGTGCCTGGTTGCAGTTCACAAGTGTCCAAGAGGGTAGATCCACAGCACCGGAGCAATGGTGCAGAGTGTGTCCCCCTATCTAAGAGGACCTCAGCAGCAACAATGATGGCGCATTGCACCCAGTATTCCTGTCCACTCGGCACCGCAAGCAATGGGGCCTGGGCTTAATGATGTCGTTTTTGGGCCTGAGTGCTAGCACCAGCGGCGACTATGACCTCCACTCTCTCACACCACACCCAGGTGCTCGGCTCGCCGCACAAGCTAAGGTACCTCAGAGGCAACAGGTCCGTCTGGGCCACACTCAGGGCAGGGTCCCGCACACTCCAGCTGTTCTCGTTCACAGTGACTCTCCAGACCGGGGGTGCAGCGACTGCGTAGGCAATACAGTGTCTCCCTCCGGGATTGCCCGCCCGCTCTCACCGGTCACCGATGCCTCTAGGAGAGCACCTGGTAGCTGGGCAATCCCCCGCTTCCAGACGTCGGCAACAGCCGCTCTTTACCCCCACACTCTGTGCACCGGTTCCAGTACGAGCGTTAGGCCGCCATTTGGTGAACTCTGGCCCTCGCCGTGAACTGGAGCGTCCTCTTCAATTGGGAGAGCTGGTGTCTGTATTCACTCGCTTCCCGCAGCTGGAAGATCAGCGCTATCGTGTCCCGCAGATTTGGCAAAGAATGTGAGCGGGGAGAGCAGGATTATTACCGGATTAAGTCTCCGTCTGGCGGAGCTGCACTAAAGTGCAGCCATCTCGTCGTGGGCCCTCTAGCACCCCCCGGGTAAAAAAAGTTAATGATAAGTCAGAAAAAAGGGGAGCTGTGTAGTGCCGACAGCAAGGTGGTTAAACATGAGTGGTAAACAAAGGAAAAGCAAAAATAAGTCTGCATACTATCACTGTGATAGTAGCTTCAATCCTGCATCGTTCCGGGGGTGTCTGGTGCTTTGCTAAAGTGTGCAAGTATAACAGGACTAGCACCCAGTTTAGATTTGCTTAGATAAGTGGTTAGCAAATTAGTGGAGAATTGTGAGAAAACAAAGAAAAAAAAACATGGTACTCTAGTTCAGAAGTGTCAATAGTGCCACTGATGAGAATGCCCATGGACCTTCAATGTTTATCATCCTAGCCTTGGGATAGAGTTCCTAATTGATTCTAGCTCTCTGTCCGAATCATTATGAAAGAGCTATTTGAAACAGTTTCAAGCCAGGTTGGTAGGTGAGTTGCAGGAATGCAATATATAAGGGCTGCTTATGTATATTTATATTTTGCATGCAAAATCTGTGTGTTAGGGTGGCATGATTGGCGCAGACTCCAACCTATTTTCAACCAATATGCTCCAGAACAATTTCAACTAGTGATAGGTATTTACAACAGTTTGTCCCTATAATCCTATGTGGAACCCTGCGCTGTTTTAAGGCTCTAAAATGTCCTTAAAAGATACTGAAGGGAAAATTCTTAAGCTATAGCAGTACCTTTTTTAGCTCAAGTAGAAGCACTGTGTTTAGAATAGGGGCCTCGTTATCTTAATAGTATTGCTGACAATATAGGTATCAACTTTATTATGGGAATATTAAATGCAAAAGCTACTACCATAACTCCATGTTGTGTTGGCGATCTGTTTAAATCTGGGTAACCCCAGAACTTAACATGAGCGTGCATCTCATTCACCTACTAAACAAATTTGGTAATACTGATGAAATTAAAGAAGGTGTACTTGATCTACAGCATCTAGGAAAGGGGGCTTAAGAGAAATGTGAAATTGTGTCATTTGATCATGAAGAATATAGAACTGGTAAGAAATCCCTGAAATGCTTGCATGAAGTGAAAAGCAGATTGGACACTTCCAATTACTTGCTGTTCACCCCCTGCTCAAGATAACGTAGGAGAATCATGCTGAATCATACTGGTACTTACTCCCTGCTAAAGCCGCAATACATTCATTGCTTTTAGTTGGTGAATTAAAATGTGATTGTAGTAGTGGAGCTCCATGTGAGTTAGTCCATTTTTTCTCTGCTGTCCAGAATTTTTAAATGAATGAAGGAAATGCTTTAGAAGATGCATGATTGCAAGTAAAATACGTACCATGACTGAAGGGTCTTGTATTTATTTTTGTGTGATAAATTGAGTCACAGTCTCTGGTGGGGGAGACTATTAAAGATTTTGTTTTAGAAAAATTCACACTTATGATTCTTGTTTCCTGTAATTTTCTTTAATGTCTAATGTAGTATGGATAGGTAGGATTAGTGGTATTTCATTTTAAGATTTGTGTAATGTTTATATAGACATATTATTTAAAATTTTAGTACTACTAGTGTCCGAAGATGATTGGGGCATTAACATTGTCAAACAATTACTTATGTTTTTGTGCGATGGATGGGGAAAACTTTAACGTTTCCAACATAATTATATGAAGGGAAAATTTCATCCCTGTATGGCAAAATCTAAGAGGGATTCCTAGTATGCTTCAATACATGTTGGAGGATATGGTATGCAATGTAGTAGTTGTCCCAGTAATGTTGTGAAAAAAAGAGTAATGGTAGGTTACTCTTATGTTTGAATCTGAAAGCATAGGCAATTGTAGCTTGATTCACAATTGGCCATTACCTAATGTTTACAAAATGATTCCCTTGTTAAAGGAAGCAATTTGAAAACTAGACCTTAGAGGAAGGTTTATCATGAAGTCCAATTGACACAGGATTTCAGATGTTTTCCTGTATTTATTACCCATTTGGGTTTTTCGGTTTCATGAGGATATAATGTCATAAAAAGGAGCGTGTGATGTTTGTAGGCAATCAACCACTATTTAGGATAACCACAAGCCAGATCACAAACAGTTAGTGATCACCTTCCGGTGGGAGGGTAGTCTTCTACTGCTCAGATAACTAAATTGTGCTCAAAGCTTCAAAAGCACCATTTTGAAGTCAAATGTATTCCAAAAAAGAATAACAGTACTGCTCATCTTGACTTCCCAGTGTCACTAACCAAGTAACAGAACATGAAAATTAAATAGTTGATGTTATGGCGGCAATCCACAAAGTTGTAAACTAATCTTAGTGGTATCTCAGAGGATGGTGTGAAGATGCTCACCGAAAGAGGATATGCACTCAACCTGATCATGACATTCAGGATTGCTGGATGCCTTTTTGCGAAGATGGCACAGCCTCTTGTTTTTTTTTCCTTACTGTCACATAACACAACAACTTAATTTAGTAGAATATTTAGGTTTGAAGCAGGTAAGCTGTAAATCACAAGCTTTGCATACTTCTGCCAATCGGGCTCGCCGTCACAAAATGCAACCACAACACAGCGGCTCCATTCCGGATCTCTTTGGAGAATATTCCGAACAAGACGTCGATGACGCGCAAGAAGCCGAGGAAGAAGAAAGGGTAATTTCCTTGTCAGAAGCAGACTCAGACATGGACGAAGAGATTCAGCAGGGTCAGCGACCCGTGAGTACCGTTCCACCCCTTCCCCAAACTCCACCTCTGCCCAAGAAAAAGGCCCCAGTCCCTCCTCTGCCTTCGGACCGCGGTTGGTACCGAGAACATGTTTCCAACGTCCCGCCTTCGGGTCAGGCACCAAAACAAATATTGAAACCTTCTGGCTCGGAGTCGAGTCGGCCACAATCAGGCACCAAGCTGAAACAATCGGCATCGAGACCAAAACACGTTTCAGAGTGAACTTGTTCGGTACCGAAACTGAAACCATCTTCAGATCCAAATACTTCAGCGCCGAAAACCTCTGCTCCAAAAATATTGGTACAGAAAGATAAAACGGCTCCTACTCCATCAAAGGAGCCTCGTGTCGACGTCCCGCCTTCAAACCTAGACCAGAAACAAAAAGAACTGTTCATCAATCCCAAAACTGGACATATTCAAACAAAATTGCCATTAAAACCAAACCAGAAACGGAGGAAATGTACCACATTCCTCTTAAGAGAAAACATGTTGGTACTAACCCCTCTCCTCTTCCTCCAACACCTCCTTCCCCACCTAACTCAAATTTGTTGATAACACCCACAAATTCACCATAACCACGAACACCTGGCAACCAGGATGATGAGGACGGGATAGATGATGATGGTGTTGATCCATTGAACGATTATAACACAGGCCAAACATTTGACCAGCGTTCTCCCCATACTCACTGGTAGTTAGCGTCAATCTTTTCTCTAAATCCCTGTTCTGAAAGACACTGGCTTGCTACTAGCTATAAGTAAAGAGCTGGTTCCCTGGGGTTTCTGGCTAAAACATATTGAGCTTGTGTAAGCTCTAGCTCCCTTATTCGTTAGTGCAGCTTAACTGCACCCTCCTGTTCTAACCTATTTTTACTTAGGATAAACTGCAGAATACAAATATCTTCATGGTGTCCACACATCTGACAGAGTGGCTGTTCCAGTGTTAACATTTAGGAACTCCTTAAGTAGCCCGGACAAATATGCTTAATAGGCTCGGTTGGAGAGGATATGATGGGGAAACGTAAAATGACGACTTAGTCCTTCTGCCAGCAGCCGCCGGGAGCGTGAACAGTACTGGGTTGTAATCATAAGTAATCGTGGGACAGACTTCCATATCCGCCCCTTGAGCAAGCCATGACCCAGCAAAGATCATATTGAGCCTAAGATAATGGTTATGGGGGAGGAATAGAAACTACACCCTGGCTTAGTAGGGAAGAAGGCCCTCCTCACATCAATTAAACCATGCAATCTGGCAATTTCTAGGATGATGCCCTTGTCTTAACCATTCACTGATAAGCGAAGCCGTTAGTCATGTCTATCTCATAATCCATTATGCAATTGAAATCACCCAGCAATATTAGGTCCCCAGCCCAATCAAACCATTCTAAACATAGGTAATCCAACAGCCCTGGGTTATCTGAAATTGAGCCGTAAATCGTACATAAGACATATTTTTGATCGTGCATTAAAAACTGAGCGATAGCCCACCTCCCTTTTGGATCAGCATCCATTTTAAGAAACCTGGCCGGCAAAATGGCAATCCCTCCCCCAGAATAGAAATAGACTGGGAAGTACAATTGAGGGTATTACAGCCTGGTTGTTTTAATAGTAAACGATCCTAGTATGCCAAATGAGTCTCACTTAAACAGAGTAATTGTGGCTTATATAGTTATCTTTTTCTGTACTAACTGTCGCTTAAGAGGACGATCTGAAAGCGACAATTAGTTATGGATTCCTCACCTTAGAATTACCACCAGGCGTCAGACTGAATCTGGAGAATTTTTTTTTCAGCAGTACCCCTGCGCGTCGGTAGGTGTCGTCGGTGGACTCTGCGTTTGTCGTTGGCGTTGTGGTCCCCGGAATGACGTCACAGTATCTGCTTAGACACCACCCCTGCGCGACGACATCAGTTCAGTCTTTTTACGCGAAAGCCAGCTCAGACACACAGAGAGCGGTACCTAGAGTCACTTTTTTACTCTATTTTTGCAACTTTTTGTCAACGTCTTTTTTAGTTGTTACACCTCCTGGTGCACAGGGATGTCATCTGGGCAGACCGGCTTCAAGCCTTGTGACTCCTGTCTCAAGCTGATGTCTGTGACTGACCCACATCTTGTGTGCCTCTGCTGCCTGGAGCACGACCACAACCCGAAGTCGTTCTCTGACTGCCGGGCCATGACCCCAAAGTCTTTGTGGGAGCGGTCCCGAAAGCTTCTGTAGGCCCGGCAGTCTGCTCCGCACCACTCAAGGTCCTGGCTAAGAGGGAGGTCGTGGAGCCATCACTGCTACTCCGCGTCTAAGTCTTCGGGTAAGTCGAAGCACAAAAAGAAGGTTAAGAAGCACCGTCGGTCTTTGTGTTCTCCCCAGCCGATGCGGGATGCTGGTTGAAGTCATCCTGCTCTGCCCGCGGAGCCTGCTGAGTCGACCCGAGCCTCCCTCCCTTTCCGGGAGCCGGCCGACCCCTGCTCAACTGAGAAGTTTTTACGAAGCCCTCCATTCTATTTTTGGACACTTCTACTCCGCCGGCGCGCCTTCGGGCCCAGCGGACTGGTTCTAGGCCTTCTATGACGTTGGCTTCGGCTCAGACACCACAGGGCCCCAAGGAATCTAGGCTTGGATCAGGATCGGCGCCTGTCGAACTCGTGACAGCTCCTCCGGAGCGGAATCCAGTGGTGACACCTCCAACACCGTTTGTGTCCCCAGCCGTTGTCAACCCCGGCCTCCCCCTCAATGTGGACACAAAGCCGGACCAACATCGGAAACCGGCTCCACTTTAGGAAGACCCTAAAGACTATCTTATTCAGAGCAGCGCTGAGCCCAGTATAGTCTCCACTCGTTCTCCCATTGCTGATTAGGTTGCTATGTTTTGTGGTCAAAAGCGCCCTGAGACCTGTCGGTGATTTGGCGCTATACAAACCCACATTAACAATAACAACAACAATAACATCTCACGATGTTGGGACCGGTGCCAACAGGTACTTTTGTACCCCTGTTCTTCCCTGGTGTTCCCTATCGCCCTCAGTGGCTACCAGAGAAGGGTGAGGAGGACTGGGAGGGGTCTGTGGACCCACTGGCAGACCGGTTGGAAGAACCGGACTGGAGAGAGGAGTTGGGTGAGGCCAGTGGGCTGGACACATTCCCAGATCTTGGCAGGCTTTCTCCCCCTACCGTGGCTATGGAGGAGGGTGCGTCATACGCGGTGGTGTTGCGTAGTGTGGCTGCGGCCTTAAACCTCGAGCTTCCTTCGGTGGTGGTTAGGACTAATCTCCTGCCTGAGGTGCTTCAACCGGCAGCAGCCTCTTCGGAGCCCCCGTTCATTGAGGCCCTTATGGACAACCTTTTGGGCACGTGGTCTGAGCCCAACACAGGGGTTCCTGTGGACAGGATGATTGTTCAAAGTCACCACCCAGCCGACCCCATTTTCCTCTCCCAACACCCCACCCCTCAGAGCTTGGTGGTCCAAGCCTCGACTTCCAAGGGCGTATTCCCTACTGCACCACCTGTTGGGAAATCAAAGAATCTGGACCATCTTGGGAAGAAAACATTTTCTTCCTCCAGCTTAGGACTGTGGTCGGTAAACAGCGCATGTCTCTTGGGCCAATACTCCCACTCTCTGTGGGACACGGTCGTGCAGGTGCTGCCACAGTGCCCGGAGGAGGCCCGGGCCGTGCTCTTCTGTGCAGTGGCCGAAGAGAGAGACGCAGCAAAGTTCACCATCCGATGTGGGCAGGACACCGCCGACTCGCTACGCAGAACAATTTCAACATCAGTAACCCTTAGACGCTACGCCTGGCTGAGGTCCACTGGCTTTTCGGGTGATGTCCAAGCTACACTTTTGGACATGCCCTTTGATGGCCATCGCCTGTTCGGCAACAAGGCAGACCATGCGTTTGAGCGCTTCAAGTACTCTTGGGCTATGGCCAGATCCTTGGGCCTCGCTTCCACCTCTCGCCTGCACAGTCTGCTTTTCGCCCCTTTTGTGGCTACAGAAGAGGTGAACCGCCACTTTCCACCCAGAGCCACAGGCATGCACAAGCTGTCCAGCCTCTATGTAGCCGGGGACATGCCACAGGCCTGCACAAGCTGTCCAGCCTCTGTGCGGTCGGGGACATGGTTCCCACTGTTGTGGGTCTGGAAGCCAGCTGGCGGGCCAATCCACCAGCGCCCCGCACTGCAGCAGCCTTCAAGCCCTCCATGTCTGAACTTTCAGGGCCACCAATCGCCAGTGGACGGCAGGATTCACCATCACCTCCCCCACTTGCTCAACATCACGTCGGACAGGTGGGTTTTGCAGATAGTCCGAAGGGACTACTCCCTCCCCTTCGAGACTACCCCTCCATCCATGCCACCTCAATTCCATCGCATGTCAGAGGATCACCTGGCCCTTCTCCAAGAAGTTACGGCTCTCTTGGCCAAGAGAGCAATCGAGCAAGTTCCTGCCCCAGAAGTAGGTAGTGGTTGGTATTCCCACTACTTTCTGGTGCCCAAGATCGCCAAGGGCCTGCGTGCGATCTTGGATCTTAGGAACGTCAACCGCTTCCTCCTGAAGGAGAAGTGCAAAATGTTGTCACTGGCTCGGGTCCTGTCTGCCCCCGACCCTGGAGACTCGATGGTAGCGTTGGACTTGCAGGATGCTTTCACATCCTCGTCCTGCCGGACCATTGGCGTTGCTTACGGTTCGCGGTAGGCCACGAGCACTTTCAGTGTACCATGCTCCCCTTTGACCTTACCAGCGCACCACGGGTGTTAACGAAGATGATCGCAGTAGTCACAGCTCATCGGCGCAGATCAGAGGTTCCAGTCGTCCCCCTATCTCGACTGGCTGTTGAAGGGGGGCTCGCCCCAGGCTGTCGTCTCCCACCTCCAGACTACGGCCGATCTCCTGCATTCTCTGGCGCTCACCATCAATGTGCCAAAGTCACACCTGATTCCCTCTCAGAAGCTCCTTTTTGTCAGACACAATGCAGTTTCGGGCTTATCCTTCCGAGCAGCGAGTCCGGAATATTCGGTCTATGATTCCGATCTTTCAGCCTCTATCCTGGGTTTCGGTCACATTGACCCTGAGGCTACTGGGCCTCATGGTCTCCTGCATCTTGCTAGTGGACTATGCCAGGTGACATATGCTGCATCTGCAGTGGGACCTGAAGTTCCAGTGCGGACAGTATCATGGGAATCCTTCCGATTGCGGCCAGATCTCGGAGGGCACTTAACATCAATTGCAGTGGTGGCTAACAAACCAGGAATGGGTCAACAGCAGGTCCCTCTCCCTTCCCCAGCCAGAGTTCACAGTGGTGACAAATGCATCACTTCTGGGGTGGGGCGGCCAGATGGGAGAGGCGGAGATCAGGGCCCTCTGGTCTCCGGCGGAGTCCAGGCTCCGCATCAACCTTCCGGAGCATCGGGCGATCCGTCTTGCACTGAAGTCATTCCTTCCTTCTGTCAAAGGGAGAGTAGTGCAGGTGTTCACGGACAATACCACCTCCATGTGGTACTGCAACAAACAGGGCGGGGTGGGGTCGTGGACCCTCTGTCAGGAGGCACTTCGTCTCTGGAAGTGGCTGGAACATTAGGGCATGTCCCTGGTGGTTCAGCACCTGGCAGGTTCTCTGAACGCCAGGGCGGACGAACTCAGTCGCCGGTGCATGATGGATCACGAATTGTGTCTTCACTCTGAGGTGCTGCAAGGTCTCTTTCAGTGGTGGGGAGAGCCTTCGTTAGATCTATTCGCCACCGAAGAGAACGCGCAATGTCAGCAGTTCTGCGCGTTGGACCTTCCAAGGTGTCACTCGCTCTGTGACACTTTTCATCACAAGTGGTGTTGCATTTCCACCTGTACCACTTTTACCCAGATTGCTGAAGATCAAGCGTGACCGGACCCAAGTTATTTTTGTGACCCTGGACTGGGCTTGAAAAGTATGGTATCCCCGAGCTCTTACACATGGCCATCGATCCTCCGATCAGACTGCCCCTTCGGGAGGATCTTTTGTTGTAACAGCAGGGGACGGTCCTCCACCCGAACCTGTGTCCAGCCGTCCCCTCCTTGCGTGGAGATTGAGACTGCAACAGTTGACAGCTTTCGACCTTCCTCCCGAAGTCTGTAATGTTATCTTGGCAGCCAGGCGTCCCTCCACGAACCCGGTATATGCCTGTAGATGGAACACATTTGTGGCATGGTGCGCAGCAAAGGCTGTGGATCCCCTTTCTGCACCCCTTTCAGAGGTTCTCCTCTTCATTCTTTCATTGGCCCTGCAGGTCTCTGCCCTGGGCACTTTAAAAGGCTATCTATCGGCCATTTCGGCCTTTCTTCGGCTTCCTGATCAGCCTTCTCTTTTCAAGTCCCCTATTGTAAATCACTTCCTTAATGGCTTTACTCAATTGTTTCCTCCAATTCCTTTCGTAATGACTCAGTGGGACTTGAACCTGGTTCTGACCTACCTTATGTGCGCTCCTTTCGAGCCGCTGTATAACTGCCCTCTTCGACTTTTAACTATATATTTTTGGTTGCCATCACCTCTGCTCGCAGGGTGAGTGAGCTTCAGACTATTTCTTCCAAACCTCCTTTTCTGGTTGTTCATCTGAATGAAGTTGTCCTTCGCATTAGGTCTTCTTTCCTTCCCGAAGTGGTTACCTCTTTCCACATAGAACAGACCATCACTTTGCCCACCTTCTTTCTGCCCGCATCCTTCCAAAGAGGAGGAGATAGTGCACCATCTGGATCCAAAACGTGCACTTTCATTCCTCCCCTTATTGGGGAGGAATCCAGCATTCCTGCCCTGGAGTCTCAGATTCCCCTCTGAGAGAGTCCACAGTGTTAAGGGATTCCCACATAGCAGAGGTTGTTAGAAACGGTTCTTTATTGCTGGGAATCCAGCACCTCACTCCTTTATAGGCGCTCTCTGAAACCTTTTGATGTTCTCCTCTAGGCTGTAACCTTAACCCTCTTATGTTCTTCGGTGCCCAAGCTAACCTTCGGCCGATGACCGGTGGAGTTGCCCTTCACAGCTACTGAGGAGTTTGGATCTGGTTTCCCCTTTGGCTGTCACCTACCCATCCGTCCATCAGACACAGTATCTTCTCTCGTCGCTCCTTTGTGTTACTTACCTCCTCCCTCTCCTCTTTCCTTTTTCACTCTTTCCCTCCTCTTCTACTCTCTTCCCCGAACCTCCCTCCCGTGTCTGCTTTGTTTCCCCTTACCTGAGCCATGCAGTTGTAACTCTTGTTTCTCCAGATATCATTTACCTGAAATGTTGTAACTATGTAGCTATGTTTTGAAATCTATGGTACCTCCTGTTGTAAAGCGCTCTGATACCTCCGGGTTTAGCCAGCGCTATATAAAACTTTTCAAATAAATAAATCTGGATTGCACAAAAGCATTCCGGGTGGATGACCAGCTCTTTGTTGGCTATTTGGGCGCCAAGAAAGGTCGGGCTATGAAAAAACGAACCATCTCTCGATGGATCGTTCTTTGCATCAACATCTGCAATTCCTTAGCAAAAAGAGAACCTCCAGTGGGGTTGTTTGCCCATTCCACCAAGGTGATGGCAGCTACTTCTGCTTTGGGTCGTGGAGTTCCACTTCATGACATCTGCCAGGCAGCTACGTGGGCTTCATTGCACCCGTTTACCAAACACTACTGCCTGGGCAGCCATGTCCGGAGATATGGCTTCTTTGGCCGTTCAGTTCTTCAGGACTTTCTTGTGTGAACTTGGTTCGCAGACCCACCTCCGGAGTTGGTATTTCTGGGGTATCTATTCTAAGGTGACGAATCAACAACTAATTGTCTCTTTCAGGTGAACAAGTTACGTACCTTTGGTAATGATATATCTGTAAGAGAGACAGATTAGTTAATTCCTCACCACCCCACCCATCCTCCCCGTTCTGCGAACTGACTTCTAGGGTAAGGGACTTTCCTTCAAGGCCCTAGTTTTGTGCACCAGTGGTCCTTGTCTTGCATGGCTTTGCGCTTCTGGCGTGGAATGTCATTTAACGAACTGACGTCCGCACGCACGGGTGGCGTCTAAGTAGATACCGGAACGTCTTTCAGGCAACCACGAACGCGGTGACGACCGATGCCACCTAAGACGCTCAGAGGTACTGCTGAAGATTAACTCTCCGGATCCAGTCTGACACCTGGGAGTAATTCTAAGGTGAGTAATCCATAGCTAATCAATGTCTCTTACAGATATATATGACCCAACAACTGGCAAGTGCCATAGCCCTGTACCAACCAAACTTGAACTTTGTCAACATTCTGACTCATCTCCCCCTTAGT
Organism: Lissotriton helveticus; assembly: GCF_964261635.1. NCBI lineage: Eukaryota > Metazoa > Chordata > Amphibia > Caudata > Salamandridae > Lissotriton > Lissotriton helveticus. The sequence goes on along the minus strand of NC_136057.1, from coordinate 373,547,598 downwards.
CACCAAACCCAACACCCACCCCCAAAAAACGAAATACCTGAACAAGCAAAGAAATTTGAAAACATTGCCCACCTCCAGAAAGTTTGCACGCCCTCTTCTCCCCCTCCCCACCTCACCAATTTCTGGAGAAATAAATCATCCCTTCCTTTTCAGCTGAAACACACCACTGACATTTCTTCCCCAGTGCCCTTCCTTCCCCCTCTGTCGAGCACCGCCAAAAGAGAAAAAGGTTAGAGCAGTGAAAGTAAACAAAATAACATGCAAATACATAACATTCAAGCATGCATCCAGCGAGGGCTAAAACTAAGACTGGTAATAGGGTTGAAAGCAAATAGGAGGTGTTGACCCCTGCAGTTTCCAAAGAGTCTGTATAGTATCTAACTCAGTGGGACAGAATTGTGTCCACCCAACCTTGATAATCTTAAGTCTGGCAGGTTCTTGAAGGAAAAACTGTGCCCAACCACTTTCAGTGGATCAATCATCCTACGCAGCTTCCAAAGATCTGATCATACAAAAACTGACATTGAGTCAATAGCAACAGTTGGAGTAGATTGGGCTTTCAAGGAGATAGCTTGCCTCAAATATAAGTTACCCACAAATATCAGAATTGGGTGAGAATGTGCTTGGCTAGTACTGGTAGGACTCTGTTACAACAGTAGTCGATGTGCTCACTGAATTTGCGAGTCCATGTCCCAATCAGCCAGCTCCAGGAATGCCATCATAAACAACCTAGCAATGAACTGCCTTGGATCATCCCCTTCCCTTCCTTCGGGTAACTTGATGGTGAAGACCCTCAAGTTATTTTGCTGTTGATGATTCTCCATGTACACAGTTTTACATTGGACAGCCGCCAGTCGACTCTTTTGTTCACTAATGGCCCTAGCTGAGGCTGTTTCCACCTACTGCTTGCTGCAGAAGCTTAGCCACCTGAGTAGTAAGTGTTGTGATCATACCGGTCTCTTCAGCTATGGACAGCTGCAGCAACTGACTGTCCGCTCTGACTTATGGGAGTGTGTTGGAGCGCCTTTTCCCGCTGAACCCGCATAGGTCGTATAATTGTATTCAGTGACGGTTCATGGTTTGATAGATTCAACCCAGATCTGTGACTGGGGGTGAGTGTCTGAAAAGTTTCAGTGCTCCGTCCATCATCTCCTTCTGTTTGCCTTGTTTGACCTAAGTCGTTGGGCTATGCCCAGACGAGGATTCGTTGTTCACTTTGCCACTGGATTTAAGTTAGCCTGGCTGATGAGGGGTTTTACCCCAAAAACCCGTCCCAGGATGCTTGTTTCCGGTCCAGGAAAGACCTGGCTTGGCAGTTTAGGCTGGACTGTTCCCACGAGGCACAGGGTCAAGGCTGATTTGCATATAGCTGATTCTGAACTGGGGTGGCAAAGTGAGCTAAAGAACGATGATGGATTCAAGCCAGATCTGTGACTGGGAGTGAGTGTCTGAAAAGTTTCAGTACTCTGTCCATCATCTTCTTGTCTTTGCTCCAGTGTAGGAGCAGCATGCATCACATCAGATATGGGGTGACGTAGCAGGGTTTTGTCTTGGGCGTTAAAATCTTCTCCCTGAGTCAAGCTCAAGCCAATATCAGGGCTCAGGGGACTGTTTTTAGAGCCGCCTTTTGTAGGAGTGGCTGCTGGGTTGCCACACTGGGAGCTTCCTTGAGCCTCACTACCCCCTTTAACTTTGCCCCAGCTTTTCTAAGCATTCGCTGAATTGGGAACCATGCCTAGTGTCTGCGTTCCCCTTCTTTAATAAGAGTATTCGGTTGGACAAGCGTATTATCATGGTGTTGTGCGACACTTACAGTGGGTGGGTGCTTAACCTCCAAGGCTATTAGCAATGCTGCGGTGCGGGTCCCCCGCCCTCCACGAAGCCTCCTTGTTTTGGTAGGCAACATATCGCTCGCAGGACAGAAAAGCGCTGCTGTCAAGAGAAGCCAAGATCGAAGACACCAGAGAAGAGTGAGGCTATCACGGAACCCTCTTAGGAGTAATTGCCGTATTCGAAGCTGCCTCATCGATGGAGCAATGCACGGACGTCTTTTGGAGACTGTTGCAGAGGTAAGTAGCGGGCGGCGGGCTGGGGGAGTGTGTCGGGCACCATGAAGGAGGATTCTCAACAGCGGCGTCAGCCGATTTAATTGACCAGTTATACAACAAAATAATTTAGTAAAAACCTTTGAGCTGTGCATAAATGCTCCCCAAATAAGTTTTTAATGAAATTTTAGGGCTGGGTTAAAGCATATAGGCATAGCTTAAAATTTGACTGTATACCTACAATTAATACTTGTTAATGCCAGCAATGGGTGAATCATTTCAATTAAGGAAAATTGCAGCAGACACAAGTAAAATGTCCATAGTGAGTTTGTGATGCATATAGGAACACTGATCGAATATTTGAGAGTGCACCTGTAGCAAGGAAGGAATATCTCTACCCCACCTACACAGTTAAATAAAAAATTTAACAATACACACCATTGCGGTAACTTTAGGGATTTCACCCTGAGTGTGATTCGTATATTATAGGTTATTGGAGAAATTCTTCCCTAGGTTTTAAAATTTCTAGTTTGTACCCCGATTTCGAGATTTTAAGCCAGATGCCCCCATAATCATGTCATTCCTTTATCCACCATTAGATTATGGGTTTCTTAATAGTCTGCTAAAGCTTCTAGCTGTCTTTGGAATTGGTATAAGGGATATTGTGATTAAGTCATCTGCATACATTAATGAATTTGACATGGAGTCCAACTTCGGAGAATGTGCATTGATCTTTGGTAATCAAGTCTGGAACACTGGCCAAATCAAGATATTAACAGAGGAGATAAAATACATCCCAGCTTTAAACCATTTAAAGTATATACTGATCCTTAACAGAGTACAAATTAAACAATGGGCGGAATTACAAACTAGGAATGCCCCAATTTATAAATGTTTGCCTTAACCGTGAATTATCAACTTTGTCAAAGGTGTTTCTAAAGTCAACAAATGCACCTCATAGCTTTAACGTTCTTTCCTTCACATAATCTGCAAATATTCTTAAGGCTAAAACATTATCCACTGTAGAACAGCCCTTTCTAAAACCACATTGCTGCATCAGTAGGAGATTTACTTTTACCCAATCCGAAAGTCTTTGCAAAAGATGTTTCCTATTACGTCCAGGATGGCATTTAAACTATATCTTTTGAGGTTGTTCCTAGAACCTTTTTTTGTTTTTAATGTAGAAGTATGTTCCTCCCCTTCCATGAGTTTGGAATACAACCAGATTTTAAGCGGAAGTCAAAAGTTTGCTTGAAATTTGTAGCCCAGGAACTGGGACATGATTTTAATGTTGACAGGGATTTCAACTGGACCATCTGCCTGAGAGTTTTTCAGTTCCTTGATTACTTTAATTTCTACTACTGATAAATCTTCTCAAACAGTAGCAAAAGAAAACTTGTGTTCTAAAAAGAGATCTTCTTTACAAGTGCATATAGTAGCTCCATGTATGGCCCGCCAATTGTTTTCGTCAAGTGGAATTGTTTTATTTCCGTGTAGTCTTTAACCAAATATTTTACAAATATAAACCTTTTTTCTGAAATTTCTGATGGCTCGGACTTTGTGTAGACCACCATAATTCTGCAACATTAGCCTCTTTTTGCTGTTTTTAGACCTATTAGTGCGTGAAACTACCTTGCATGGCTTAGAATTGTTTCAATAAAATGGTTGTTTAAATTAGTTCATAATGTGGAATATGTGAATCTAGGTCAAAGATGATAAAAATTAATGCACAAAAATAGATTACTTAAAGGAATTTTGAGATGGACTGTTCCATCACATTCTCATATGAGGGTGTGTTTGTTACCTGTGGTGGAATCTACAGCCAGTTGAATTTGCTCCCGTCCTTATTGCTTCATTCTTGGCTGTGTAAATAAATTCTGTTTAAAAGAGATCTTATGATCCCGTTACAGCAGGAACCAATTTTTAATAGATCGTCAGGCGAGTAAAAAGCAGTTATTAACAGACTGATTGTTGTGTAGGTTCTTACTTGATATAATACGGGACACTGATTTAGAATCAAGATAACATATGAAGGCATACTCCAGTAGGATTTAATGTTTCCACGTTGCCTTGAGAAATTATCAGACAGCTGGTCATTAAATCTACTAAGTTTAGTTCTAATGCTCATTTTAATAATAGAAGAGCTCTCTTCTCTTTCCTTTTGTTTGGAAGTAAGGGATCTGCAAGCTCTCATACATGTCAAGCTTGGAGAAGCTGCACTTATAAGAGGAGGAGGAATGTTTGGTGTTAAAATCCTTTATAATTAATAAGATGCCATTTGGAAATGTTAGGATGGCTCTCTGAAGGTCTAGCAGACCATTATTAAAATAACAAGTGGAGGAAAAATAAACCTTACAAATAAGGAATTCCAAAAGCCCATCCTGTATATCTATAACGGAACAATAAATCATCAAAGCAAATTTTAGAGCGAACACAACTCTAGTGGACTGCCACCATATCTCCAAGTTCAATAGAGTACATAAGCCACCTTTGGCATGTCCCTAGGAAGAGGAAACTGCTTGAATGGAGAAGTACTTACAATTATTTGTTTCAAAATCTTTACATAACCATGTTTCCTACAACCGAACAACCATAAATCAATCAAGGAGGTATATGTGATTGGGATACACAAACATATTTTTCAGGCTGGGTATGTTCCACCTACATAAAAAAACCAATGTATTTTCTAACCACACATAATTTTAAAACCTTAGAAAGCCAAGACCAAGAGGCCTAGGCCCCATCATCTACATGGACTGACATCAGAAGCTTTTCATACACCATTCTAAGGCCATTTTGCTGATGGACAGCATTTTCCACTTGAAGTTTAATGTGAGAGGGTAGAACATAGCCCACCATTGGTCTTTGATCAAATTTATTTACTGTGCATGTTTATCCATAAGACTTTAAGGCTATATCAATACCCATCTTATAAAAGGCTTCCCTATACTTTAAAATGTGTTCCCCTACTTTGCTTTTTCAAGCAAAATAAAAATAATAATAAGGGCATTTGTTAAGCACGCAGCTACCCCCAATGGGGTAGTCTCATTATGAACTGACCTTTTATGAGTTTGGAAGAAATTTTGACCTTGTCAAGATCACTTGAATGAATAAGTCTTAAGTTCATATATATTATAAGACAATTTTAAAATGTTATGATGATTCAGAAACCAGTGCTCTTCAAAACTGAGGAAAAGATCTGTAAGGCATTGGAAGTCTTGGACAATTGGGATGGGCTGTAATTAGAGGTAGTAGTCCTTACATATGTTGCATCCAAATTTCTTTGCTTTAGAAGGGAGGACAATGAAAAGACATAGTTTACGATTCAAGACACATTTATCCTTTTAGGAGGACTGTTCAGTGTTAACTTTTGGTCTCCTAACACCACTGAATTATCCCTGATGGTTCGGGGTGTGACGAGTGGCACAACCTGTGTGTGGCACATTCCTAGGGCACAGGTATATTATCTTGTTGGTATACCTGCATGTCTTGACAACTACCCGCTACTTGTAAACAGTTTTGAAATTTGATTTTCCTGGCTTGTTTATTTTTTTATTCTCTACAATTTCATATACCTTTTTTGTTTTGATTATAAGGCTTTATACTCTTTCGGGCTGGTACACGTTCCTTGCCTTACCTCCATTTATGATAATCAAGAAATAGTTTGATACAGAGATTTCAATAATGTGGGCGTGGTCTCCCATTCTTAGTGCTTTTACTGGAACACTCGCTTGTTCCTTCTCCCATCTAGGTTTAGACATAGCAGTTAAGCCCTTTTTGGGGTTAAATCGAAGATTGCTCTTGTTTGGGAGTTGTACCCCCTTCTTAAGCTTATACTGAATCTGTCACAGGTTTCTTTTCTTGTAATAAGTTAGACATAGCAGTTAAGCCCTTTTCCCTTGGGCTTGCCCGAAGCATTACCTGGCCACAGTGGCTCGTTACTGAAAAAATATTACCTCCATTTATGGTAATCAAGGGAGAGTTTGAATCATAGCTTTCTATTATTTGGACGTTTTTACCCTTTCTCAGTGTTTTAATGGATCCTTCTCTGGTTCCTTTGCCAGTATTGGGCAAGAGATAGCAGTTAAGCCCTTTCCCCTTGAGGTTTCCTCAGGCGTTACCTGTCTACTATGACTCATGACTGGAATATTATCCCCAACCAACTCTACTTTCTGGGCCTCAAGATCTTTCTCATCTGCTGTGATGATTATTAATAATTGCTCCTGTAATTATAAGTTGTTTATTTGTTAACTTTAAAATTGAGGATAGAATGAAGTGCATGTTGTATGTAACTGAGAAATGTTTTCTCATGTTCCTTCAATATGCGATAATGAAGCCGTACGCTCCATTACAGAGGCATACTGGATCTGCCGTCACTGTCATTTAGAACAGAGTTGACAGTTTCCCCATTTAAACATCAGGCCATCGAGTCATCTAGAGATTAGGGGGGGCAGGCAGTAAAAAATGTCAGAGAACCTGTTACTGGCATGTTGCACCTCTTTGTGCTGTCCTGTGGGCTAAAGGTATTCAGGATATGTCTTTCAGGAAAAGAAGACCTCAAACAGTCCCAGAATCTGAGGCTATGGTTTGAGCAGCTGAGGATGTAATACACTTCTCTCCCTCAATGGAAGGAAAATATCCAAATAACCAGGTTTTTGGCATGGAAATCACATTATTTGTGTGCTCATGACCGTTCATCGATATGTCCGATTTATCATCTAATTATGGAGTCTCGTAGATAGTCTTTCTATTTCGGATCTCCTTTGATAATAAATTCATCTTCGTGTAGAAGACGGAGTGTAGCTGTTATGAAAATCCAGTACAGACGTCCCTGTTAAAAAATATTCTCCAAGCAAATGATTTTTCCCTGAGATCGCATTCACGGAGGGTTGATTTTTCAAGGAAAAATAGCCTCCTCAACCATACAACTGTACAGTACCCAGCCTGGGTTAATATGCCCAGCAAACTGTCCAGACTTGAGAGGCAGAGTAAAAAGTCATGGTTAAAACAATAGGGCCGCTGGCCCACCAACTGCCGGGGCATGAACCCCCCTGATGTTTCTCGTGGACAAACCAATAATTAAGGCAGAGGTTTTGCAACTTATGACCACACATTCACATACTCACAGATGGCTTTTCAGATGCAAAGTACTAAACGTTGCTTACTTACCTCGTCCCTCTTAGTTGAACTTCCACGGTTTCCGCCTCCACCCTGGCGACCCCAAAGAATTCTGAAAAATGGAGAACCCTCCCGCCACACCCCTCCACGGAAAATCAACATGCACTATGCAGCCCACCACTCAAGCCACAGGCCCTTATCATGTTAGACCTCACGCCCTGGCACATGCCCGAGAGCTGACTCAGTGGTGACATACCAAACACTTAGTGATGAGGCAGCGGGACCTGGAGGGCTTGGAGCAAGGGGTGTGAAAAGCGGAGTCCTGTTGAGCAAAAGTTAGAAGCAGATCAAAAAACTCTGAATGCTCTGCAGCAGTCATCTACCATGGTCCTGCAGGATGGGCGGGCACAAGCACAGACCTGCAGTTAACAAGGTTTCTAGAGTGGCACTCAGTAGCTTGAGAAGTGAAAACTTCAGTAGCTGAAGAGATGTGAATATGCAGTAAGATACCGGAATTAAGGGCACCCAAGAGTTCTCTTTCTACTATAGCCTCTTGTTTTTTTGTTTTTTTCCTCCGAGGCTTTATTTCCTGTGTTCCAGTAAGATTCTTAATTCCATATTGCTGTACTCGAAGGTCACTGTAGGTTCTGCGGATTGGGTTCTGCAATGTTACCATTATTGTTTGTGTGTTTTTCTTATGATCCACAGTAAAAGTGATTACCAGTAACTAGGAGTAGTAATAACCATCTTGGAAGATCCAGTATCTCTTCCTCAACAGTTGACTCATTAGAGCAGTCATTCTCTCTCTCTGCTTAAAACCAAGACAACACAATGTCCAGGTTTCAGTATTTTATTTTTATTTATATTTTTGCAATAGTTAGAAAGTCTACCCTTAACCCCCAGACTAGCATTTGTGGAGCATTGTTGGTTACTGCATCATATCATTAAGTTTACTCGTCTCAAAAGGCCTTGAGTTTTAAAGTATGTCACTGAAATAATTTTGCCTTGCTAGTCAGAATTCTGAAATTGTTTGGTCCGATGGCATTTAGCATATGTTTAAGTTCCAAAGCATGCCTTCATCGAGGTCTTTAACAGTAATGTCAATACTCATTTCAGTGGTGGGCTAGAGAGAAGAACGTTGTGCAATGCACTCAACACCTTATGCCCCCATTCCCACCCCTGCTTTCCTGTTAAAGAATGTATTCTAAGATTCTACTGGTTTGAAGCACATTACTATTACTGTTGGACATGTGTCAGGTTTTGCATCCAGAGGCTAATAGAAAATAAATTATCAATTTTCCACACAAACGTCCTAGATTTAAGAGAAGGGAGTCTGGCCCTAAAGTAATGTATTCCTTTGTATATCTGAGTCTAATTGCATTACCCATGAGGATCTCTGGGCGACAGTCATTTGCGTACCTAAAAGAAAGCGTTTCAGAAAGTGGGATAGTTGGCAGCAAGTCCAGTTGTTTATGCAAGAAACTCCATTGCATAGGTCAAAACATGTTAAACCACTCCCCCCCCTTCCATCATTCCCTACCACCCTTATAGATCTCAGCTTAAGCCGTTGAATGTGCATCGTATTGAGCTGCAAAGGTTCCATGACACCATGAATGAACATATATTGTTGAAAAAGTAATATTGGCAATATTAGTTCCACATGTTTGCCTCAGCATGTGAAGTTATAAAGTAAATTCTGTCTCTTACTGGCAGTAATTGGAGCACTCTTTTGGGAGAAGCAATTTATTTCTTGTTCCGATCCTTGCTAAGTCTAATGGTGGCATTGTGGGTATTTTTTAACAAATTAGTCTGCCTTGATAGAAAACCAGCACATAGGCAGTTGGAGAAATAGTCAGATTTTGATGCAGAGCAAAGTCTGTATTTTATATCAGATAAGTGGAGGTATATGAAACCTTGACTTTGGGTTAAAAAGCAAGCGAGACATACTAAAATTGGCAGCAGATCACCTCCACATTTGTGTCAGAAGATTGACTGGCTGTTGCAGTAGAAAATTCTGTGTTCCCTTTCCGGGAATTTAGTTATTGCAGCTGTAGATCTACTGAGCACAGCATGAAATCAGATGCTGAAATATTACTTAAATAACTTTCCTTTGTTACCCTATGCCACCTGAGTGTCTAGATTTGGGCAAGTCAGATAAGAATCTGGAACAAATGCTTGTTCCAGGAAACTACTGTTAAGTGAGTATTTTTTCTTCTCTTATTTCAGGCATAATTGCCTATTCCTAGGATTCCAATATTCAACCTCCCTGAATTCCACATTTGTATTTATTGTCCTATATCACTATTATGCAGCTACCTTTTTTTCTATGATTTTCGGACATAACCATATGATTTTCTAAAATTAGGGGTCATAGAAGCATGTCAGATGGTTAAAGGTTCAGACTACTTTGCTGGTCTTAGGTTAGATCTGTGTTTTGCTCTTTGGTCTCAATTTCCCATTTTTACCATAGATCAGAGTTCTGTCAGCGCAGTTTTCAACATTTGTCCTAGACTCTTATTTGGCCCCTTAATTGTAAGGTTGATTCAGTCTCCTACCAGGATCCTGGCACCACTTTGATGATCTAGTTGCTGTTGGTCCTTGCAGCTGCACTGAGCATCTGAAACAATACCCGCCCTGCCCCTTGCCAAGAAAAGGTGCACCACAAAGCGTGTAGGGCAAGGTTCTCGAATTTAAACTGTTACACAGGTCAGTACCAGAACCTTTATTTGTTGGTCCATTCTTCAGTTCACCCGCCTTAAAACAGTGATACGACTGAAAAATGTGCATATTGGTACCTGAAATCACACTGGTACCAGACACTCTGTTTCTAGAAGTTGCAATTTAGTGGATTATTTTCTCTAGGTCCACTGATAGCTTTCTTTTTAGTTCACTTATTAGGAAAGTTTAAAAACCTTCGTCTGACTTTTTTTTTTTCCCCTGAAAATCTAGGCTCATCACTTCATTTGCACACAAGTCCTATGAGATTTTAATTATACTCCTCTGCCATACTTTCGATGGGCAATCCAGTCTTCTTGCCTAACAATTTACTGCCCAATCATATGAGGTTTATGGTTAGATTTTTAAAATGCAAGCACAGATTATTCTTTTATTGAATCTGGTATTACTACCATCCAGTAAAGGCTCCTTAACTTCACCAGTGCCTTCTGTAGAAATGTGTACTTACTGGCACACATAAGTACAGACTGAAATTGCACTGGGGCTGTAACATATCCGACGGGTTTCTTTACAAACAAGTTCTTCATTAAGGATAACAATTTATTGCCATTGTCTGAGATATTGTGTGTGTTTGTCATTGCTTTATTTGTAAAAGAATAAGCAAAAGGGCCCAGTGTTTTTTTGCTCAAAAGCTCACGGCCGGCACAATTGAAAGTTGCTGTACCAAATACTTAGGCTGCATAGTCTTGATTCCACCTCATGCCTCTATAATTAATCAACAGACATTTCCTGATTCATTATCTCACTCTTGCAAGTTTGTGCTTTGTCACATTGTTTTTGTCTTTCTCTTACTCTTTCTTTCCACCTTGTGGGTATTTCACATATTTGATTGAGGTCAAAATCTGAGGTGCCCAGAAAAGTGTCTTTGGGTCCAACCTGCAACCACTGGCTCAAATTAAACACTGGTTATTGTGTATGCATGTTGACATATAGCCATGCTGAGCTTTTACCAGGACCTGTTGCAGTCACTTATAGATGACCATCCTACACAACACTATGAAAGTAAGGAAAGATGGATATGGATTATGACTCACCTAAATCGTTTCTTCTCATTATTCTTTATTTTAGATACAATTACTGGGAATGTAATAGTGAAAAATGGTGGCAGGAGGAGTGTTTATTAGCTCTGGAAGCCTAATTTCTTAGATTGAAGACCATGCTATAGAGCAAACTTTGAAGCATGTAGACTTTCTTTATTTATTACGTTGTATTGATTGAATTAGATTTGAAACTAATAATATGCCTTCTTGAATTTGAATATTGGATTTTTAGTTTACTCCAGTATTGGAACTTTCCTAGATTCACATGCCTGAATCATTCCCCGTTGTCGAGACGGGAGTCTCCAGTATATAAAAAAGCAGTGCTTAGTAGTGTAGCAAACTGAAAAGAGGCCTAGGCCCATTTCCCTTTTGCAACCCATAGCATTTGTTATGTAAAAAAGGCCAAACCTTTCCCTAAACCAATCAGAGCTCCTCACCCTCTAGAACACTCCTGAGAGAACCTTCTGCCCCTCAGATTTTTCTACCGCACGTTGTGCTAGGGAGTCTCCTTTGAGCTCTGCTCAAACTCTTTACTTATACAGTATTTTGACTTGAATTTGAGGTTTCTATATTAACCATCTCCGAGAAGGAGAAAAAAGGATTATTTAGAGCTTGTTCAACCTGCTCCAAGAAAAGGCTGTTTACAGATAACCCTCACAAGGACTGCATCTACTGTCTCTATCCAGACCATAAGGCAGCAGATTGTAAGGTATGTCGTACCTTTTCAAATAAGACCTTGAGAGATCGTGAGGGAAGGCTACTGATCTGGCTCCAGAAGGTCAAAGCCAGGAAGGAAATCCTCTCAAGTGAGAGTGAGGAGGAATCTGTGGCGTCTAAGAGATCTCAGAAGAGAAGTAGATCTCCTCAGACACATTCCTCAGGGGAAAGACCTGAGAAGGCCCCAAAAAAGACCACTCCAGGGTATTCAGGGCGCAGTCCCTCAAAATCCCCTTCAGTCTCATCTAAGGGGAAGAAGGGATCTGCTGGTGAGGTGAAAGGAGCAAAATCCACCTCAGATCTACCACAGTCTCCTCAGAAGATCAAGATTACCATCAAACGATCTTCTTCTGCGCCTTCTGAGGAGAAATCAGCTCCGTCGACGGGACCGTCGACTAAAAAGGGATCATCGACGACGACTAAAACACCTCCGTCGTCGACGAAGAAGGATAAGGCTGGTGAGAAAACAGCGTTGACGATTTCACCGTCGACGACTATACCGTCGACGGTTTCACCGTCGACGAAGGCGTCGACGACTGTGTCTACGGCAGCGTCTCCGAATATCATTGGCAGCAGAACACCTCCCGGGGGATCAAAACGTCAAGGTGGATACTCTCAGCAGGCTAACATTGTCCTGCCACGAATGGGAGCTAGACCAGGGGATCCTGGACAGCGTCTTTCGAAGATGGAGAACACCAATAGTGGACCTCTTCGCTACAAGGGAAAACAGAAAATGCCAGTTATCAATTTTTTCCTAATGCTGTCCCTAGACATTCGGCTACTCTTAAACGCAGGGGATCATATTACCACTAAAGACGTACAGGATAATTATTTTCAATATAAATAATCTATTTTCGGGTATAGACAGTAAATCTAGTCAGTGTGAGGTTCATCAGTGTAGTGCAACCTCTTGGAACAAGTTGTACAGGCTCTAAATGATCCTTTCTTCTCCTTTCCAGACATTCCTTAATCTTAAGAAAATATATAAAAATGGATCTTGAGGGAATGCGTTTTCCATGGTATGGTCCGGCATCTTTGCCTATGGTTTTCCTCCAATTCCTCTCCCCCCGCGTACTGGTGAAGATCAAGAAAGAGCCGTGCAGGCTGATCCTAGTAGCCCCGTGGTGGCCCAGACAACACTGGTTCACGGAACTGCTGCTGCTGCTGCTGTCGGAGGACCGTCCAATTCGGTTGCGCCTTATTCCATCGTTTCTGACAATGTCCATGGGGCAGGTGCTCCATCCAGACCCGAAATCCTTGCGATTAGCAGCCTTTCTCCTGAACACTGTGAGTTTAGCCATCTGAACATCTCACATAAAAAGACCATCTGATTTGAATGTAGTAGGGAAGGCAAGGAGTGAAATTTTGCGTAATCAAATGATAGCAGAGGATTGTTTAGCCTCTTAGAGTGAGGGGAGAAAAGGAAAATTAGAAGTAGGATTGGAAAAACAATAGGGCTTTGGACACGGAGTAGACGACAGTGAAGACAGATGGAAATTGGCGGACATTGATGGTGCGTCGGAAACAGTGGTAGCGGGAGAATGAAACTGTGGTGTGTTAGATTGCAGTGATTTAGGAGTGTGATGTCTTGCGAAGTTGGAATGTAAGTTGAGTGAGTGTGAGTTTACCGGTTTACTGGTCTGGACACGTGCGGATCAGGAAGTTTTGGTGATCGGACTCAAGAGAAGTCCAAAATCCCGGGATAGTTTTGTATTTGTAATTGTCCGATCAAAATTGTGGGCGTCGTGAAAGGCTATCAACAATTCACTTGTGACGGGGAACTTTGTGTCAGTTTAGGAGTACCTCGCAGTTAGGAAGCCCCAGGTACCGGGGGTTGACTATGGTGATTGAGTGACCAACGCAGGTCGGGGATCACAGCGGAGGAATGTTCTTGTAAGAGTGTTCTATCGATCTTTTAGTGGACATACAATTACTTGTTTTATGTAGCTGTAAGCTATTGTGACTGCTTTAGGAGCAGTTACTTGGTTTAATAGCTTTTGGATATACAGTTACTTGTTGGTATGAATGTGTGAGCGAGTGGACATGGTAAAATGGTAAAGGAGGGTGAGCTGCTGAAAAGAGGGAGCAGTGACAGTGTGCGCCACGCTGAGATTGGTCGGTTGGTGTAACGCCGCGCTGAGATTGGTGGAAGTTCGTCCGACGTTGAGCAGTGAAAATTGGGTTGCAAATAATTTATTTTAACAATGAGATGTTTTAAGGTGTTGAGAGATTTGTGTAGAGGTGACACAGGGGTGGTGACTCAGGAAAAGAAGCTCCGCCAGAGGAAACCCCGGCACATAATAAGGCAACAAATTCGGGACACCTCCGTTGGAGGTAGCTGTGCGCTCTACAAACTTCTAAATAAATAAATAAATAAACAAATGTAGGACTCCATACCATAGTGTGACTTCAATATTGGCATAAAATTACAGAGAAAGAGAGAGAATTGGCGTTCCTTCGCTATGGGTCATTTCGTATGGAGGTGCTGTACCAGCTGAGGGGAGTGATGTCTTCTCTGAAACCTCCGCCCACACCAACACAATTTGAGGCATTAGATGCATGGCTAAGAGCAGCAATGGCGAAAAAGAAGAGAAACCTCACAGGGAAGGATGAAGAAAGCAATGAAGGCATATCAAGATGCCAGGTGGGATGCACAGCTGAAGAGATGTAGAGTAGACACTATAGAGGGAGAACAATTGTAACCATATCGGTTGCTAGGAGGGTCTGGAGGAAAGAGTAAGACAGAGGAGGAAAGTGATACAGATGACAGTTTTCTTGATATATTGTTAGCAGAACGTCCTCCACCTTGTGACTCTAGGTTGGAGACAGAGAGGACACAGCAATTAGAGGAAACTTCAGGGGTGGAACGAATGGGTTCAGAGGATCAGACCGCAGGAGTAAAAGGGAGGATTTCAGTGGGAGTAAGATTCTCGGGAGGGTCCGGAGGACCAGGATATGCAGATACGAAGCCAGGAGAAAATGCATGTACCATGAGGTTACCAGAAGAACTTACAGTGCCAGTTACTATTGGGCCTGTGGTTTCAATATACAACCCCAAAGAGAGAACAGGGGGAAGTCAACAGCAAACAGGAGAAGGGGAAGAGACTATATCTGGAGTGAGTCTGACAATGAGTGGATCAGGTCTGGCTCAAATACCAGTGGAAGCTAGCACTCAACTGCCAGCTACGGCTGATCCGTCGAGAATGGACAGTGGGTCGGAACCAAGACGAACAGGAACTTTGGTAAACTCTAGGTCAGACATCAGAATGTGGATTCCACTAGTAAGGGAGATGTGGAGGAGACGAGAAGCACCCAGGGTATTGTTCGAACCACAGAATTTGTGCGAGGGTAATTATTGCAGAAGTTGAAATTGTGAGAGAGAAAGTTGCCCAGCTTTGAGACTAGAGGAGAGTGAGGGCCAAAGGAGAACACAGAGTTGTGATAGGGAGGAATCGGGAAGTGAAAGAGGTCAGAGAATTTTACCAGTCACAATAAAGGCACCATTGTTAGATGTGGTAAGATTGTACTATACTGATAAAGACTTGGTAGAAAAGGGAACAACAGGATTAAAGGCACAAATTAGAGAGTTGGTGATAGGAATGCAACTGTGGGGAGAGTTAGCCAAATGGGAAGAGAGGTTTGCCAAAAAGAAAAGTGCTAAGAAAGTGATAGGAGATAATCTGCCTCCGGATGGAGGGATGAGACAAGTAGGAAATTTGCCTCTAAAAGAAGTACAAAATGGTGGGATATGTACATGTGCGATGGAGCAGGGGTGATTTGGCAGTATTCATTAATAATTTCCCTCGGCTGAGGGAGAAACCTGCTGAGTGGTATAAACAATTGGACAGGTTTGTCAAGATTTCGAAGGTGTTATAGATTGATTTGAATACTTTGATATAGTGGTCCCAGCTTATTTGTGGGCAGCATGTAAAGTTGCAATTGAATGGCCCGCTGCAGAACCAGCTAGAGATCCGGTGAATCATGGTCCTTCACCTGAGGTAATGAAGAAATATGAGCAAGTGATTACATGCCTACAATCCAAAGTAGCTCCTCAAACTGTTGATTGGCTTCAAATCGATCGTACTACTCAAGAGCCTAAGGAGTCGGTACATGACTATTATGAGAGCCTTTTATTGGCTTTTAAACAGCATAGTGGATTGGATACTATTGAACAGAAAGATATGGGACCGTTTGTCTCAAAATTTGTGTTAGGATTGAAATCTGATATTAGTTTGATACAGCAACATTTGATATGTTGGCAGAATAAGTCGGTGGATGAAATTCTGCGTTACGCAAAATACTGCAGTGATCAGGTGCACAAAAGAAAATCAAAGGCAGTTGATGTTGGTGCAATTGAGGAATGCCGAAAGGTCTGATCAGATGCAAGGGGTTGGAGGAGCAATGGGCCGTGTAAGAGGAGGTGGCAGGGGAATGAATCAAAATATGGTAGTGCAAATGCAGTATGAGAGAGGACACATGTCCGAGGGTTTGAATATCGTGACTAGACCTAGGTCCCTGCATGGAAGAGGTTATGCCCGCAAATGCCAATACCGCATCCTCCAAGAATACCAACAAATAATCAGGTGTACCATCAGATGCCCTATTTTGAATTAAGACAGGTTTGACCAAACTCAAGATTCTCATGAGTGTCCGAGGGGTGCAGGAGGAATGCACTTTGGGTGCAACTTTGGAAGGAGATCAGAGTGGACCATTTGTAGCTGCAGAGGTTAATGGTCATCCTGTTATCTTTCTGTTAGATAAGGGAGCTGAGCTCTCCACATTAAGGACAGAAGTGGTTCCAAATGTATCCCTTTCAGGACAATTGATTTAAGTGGTCGGAGTTAGCAATCAGAGAATGACTAACCCGTTAACAGACGAGTTACCAATGAGAATAGGAACGTTCCGAGATAGACATCAATTTGTAGTGTGGGATTCTGTCTATTGGGACGAGACCTTTTGTGTAAACTAAATTGTAACATATCTTTCACTCCGAGGGATGTGGAGCTGCAAACCTATGGTGACGATGCAGATTTTAAAATAGCCAGCATGAATTCTTGTGCAGAAATGTTTGTGGTTCTCACGACAGAGGAGTTACCACATGATTTAAGAGACTCTGTCTCTCCGAAAGTGTGGGATTTCATCCGGAGAGGAGATAGGATTGATTCGAGGAGTTCAACTTCTTAAGATACAGGTCAAACCAAATGCTGTATTTTCACGAACTCTGCAGTATAAATTGTCTCCCAAAAATGTGGTTAGAATAAGACCTGTTCTCGAGTCTGATTGCATAGGCATTCTCAAGGAGATAAGAGGAAGTCCCTGTAAATCACCTATTATGGGACTGCTGAAGCCTGGTGGCAAGTACAGAATAGTGCAGGATTTACGCAGGGTTAATGAAAACGTGATTCCAAGACTTCCTATGGTACCGAATCCAGCTGTTATATTATTTCAGATTCCATGCGAGGCATAATGGTTTACAGTCATATTTATGTCAGGCATTTTTCTCTATACCATTGCATGAAGAGAGCCAATATTTGTTTGCATTTTGGATGGACGACCGTGTGTTAACATGGTATCATATCCCTCAAGGGTATACAGAAAGCCCCTCTATCTTCATTCAGAGTTTGAAAAAGAATCTTGAAGGACTGGTGATGCCCCAGAGCTCAGTTCTAGTTCAGTATATAGATTACCTTTTGGTCGCTTCAGAGACTGAGGATGCTTGCAGAACTGACACTGTGGCTTTGCTGAATCATTTGGCAGAGAATGGACACAAGGAGTCCCCAAATAAACTTCAGTATTGTCAGACTGAAGTTCAGTATTTAGGTCATCGGATTGAAAAGGGAAAACGAAGAGTATCGCCAGATCGCATAGAGGCGATTCTGCAAATGGGAACTACGAAAACACAGAAAGAAGTCTGCATGTTTTTGGGAATGGTCGACTACTGTCGACAATGGATCCCAAATGTTACGTTGCAAGCAAAGCCACTATTGAGGTTGACTCAGAAGGACATAAGTGATCCGGTACCATGGGATGACGATTGTTTGAGAGCCTGCCACGAACTGAGAGCGCCTATGTCGCTCTCCATCTCTGGGAATGCCAGATTACAACAAAGCTTTTTTGCTTTTCTGCTGTGAGAAGGACGGATGTGCGTTATCAGTCCTTGCACAGACACATGGATGTGCCCGTAGACCAGTTGCTTACTTTTCAGCTACATTAGATCCGGTAGCTTCTGCTTTGCTCGGATGTCTCAAATCCGTTGCTGCAACAGGTGTCAGCATTGAGAGATGCGAAAGCATAGTGATGGGTCATCCACTTAACGTTCATGTGCCACATTCAGTAGAGCTGTTAATGACAAGAACCAAGACACAGTATTTAACGGAGAACAGACTTGCAAAGTATGAGCAAGTTAAATTGGCTTCTGAAAATGTAACTTTGAAACGCTGTACCACCTTGAATCCTGCCACATTGTTACCTCTTCCGCAAGAGGAAGGAGAGGATTGTGAAGAGCATGACTGCCTAGATGTTACTGAGCTATCTGCCAAACTCAGACCTGACATTGTCGATGAACCACTGCCTGAATCTGATTTGGTCCTATTTGTTGATGGTTCATGCTTAAGAGACAATGAAGGGTGTTTGAGAGCAGCGTTTGCTCTATGCACCATCTTGGGGCTGGTGGAAGCTGCCTGTTTGAAAAGAATATACTTTGCTCAGGTGGCCGAGTAGTTGCCTTGATACGTGCTTGTACCATCTCGAATAGAGTCTGAGTGACTATCTATACGGACAGCCAATATGGGTTTGGAGTGTTACATGATTTTGGGCAGTTACGGCCACGAGGGGATTTTTAATGTCCGCAGGATCCCCAATCCATAATGGAGAATATGTGCGCCAATTATTGGACACCTTGCAGAAGATTGCAGTGGTAAAATGTGCAGCTCATGGAAAGGGAGAGGACTTTGTCACAAAAGGAAATTGCTACGCTGATGAAGTAGCTCGTTTTTGTGCCATACACGCTTGTGTTTTCAATGGAGAATATGTAGGAGAGGGCACAGAAGAGACAGAGCTCAGTATGATGTTAGCTGTTGCCGACACTTGGGATGAGGTGAAGCGGCGGCAGGATGAGGTCTCACGGGAGGGAGCTGCATCATGGGTTAGAGCAGGCTCTGAAAATAGGGAAGATGGCATTTGGGTGTCAACAGATGGAAGGGCAGTGTTACCTATTTGTTTACTGAGCCCTATGGCAAGGCAGATTCATGGAGCAGTTCATCTTGGGAGAGATGCCATGGTGAGAGTGTTTAGGCAAACTTGGTTTAACCCATGATTTTGTGTGTGTGCTGAAACAGTGTGGCACAGGTGTGTTACGTGTCAAATGAATGTGGGAAAGAGGACTATGGTTGCGATGAGTCACATTGGAAGATCAGGAGGTTTTACAGTAAGGCACATTTTGAGTACTATTTCTCTAATTATGATGTGGTACTCTCAGAAGTTCCAGTTCTCAAATACATGAATAAGTATGTTTACTATAAGGAAGTACAGAGTATGTCTACGTATTTCGTGCCTACTATTACTTTAGATACATCTTATGCCCATAGACACAATCTGACCTGTATGTTATCTGACATCGAGAAGAAGTTTGTAGGTCAGATAGATCGGAATAGGCAAACTTTATTTAGACCAGATCCAAAGCATAAAGTTATTCCATGGACCCAGGAAGAATTAGATCATAAAGCAAAGGGGAGTTCTGTTCCAATAGCTTTAGATTTCCAGCAAAAAGGGAAACTATACATTAGACACCCATCAACATATAATGACAAAATGTCTGAGAGTGATTGTGAACACATTTTCTTAATTGAGGAATCAATAAGGAAGGCCCTCTTGGATAAATTAACCATAAAGCCAAATGTGTATTTTGTGTGTGGAAAAAGGGCTTATGTGAAATTGTCCAAGAATTGGTATGGTACGTGTTATTTGGCTGTGGTATTCCCAAAAATCTTCCATATAGATGATTTATGACCTTTGGAGGGGAAAAGACGTGGTGCAAGTGCGGGAGAAATTGTTGGGGATCTGTTTGGTGCTATGATACCTAGCTTGGGTATGATTTTGAATGATGTGAAAATTAGCTACGCTGGTAGATAAAGTTTCGGTGAATACTGCTCAAATTCTATTACTTGTTGGTGGAGAAATGGTTTCGATAAGGGCTATGGGTCTTCAAAATAGTCTTGCATTAGATGTCCTATTAGCAAAAGCCGGAGGAGTCTGTAAATTATTGAAAATCCAACAGTACAGCACTTATATTCCTGACAATAGTCTGGATATAAGGAAGTGCATTAGTAACATTTCAGATATTCATTAAGATTTACGTGATCTGGCTGCTGAGGGACTTTGGGAGCAAATTGGTAAGGGATTTGGAACGGTTTGGAGCTGGTTTGGAAGTCTGGGACAAGGAATAATGGGATACATTTTGAAACTATCATAATAGCGGTCATTTGTATAATTGTACTATTAGGCGTCATCAAGGCTTACAAATGGCAAAGGCACGTCAAAATGAGAATTCTTTGAAAAAACAAGAGCAGCAATTGGAACGACTGCAGGACAGTCATTACCAGGACCTAAAAGGATTAGAAAGATTTAGACAGGGACGGCAAGCTACGACTTCTGTTTAGGTCGGTCTTTTCTTCAAGGAGAAGAACTGTAAAAGGGTATGGTATTGGTGTTATGACACTAGTCATAAGAGGGGGAACTGATAGAGCGCTTACAGCCCTCTAAGTTGTATGGGTGCCCTATATTCATGGTTTAAACACACTCACATGTATTTTTAGCGTTAGCAGTATTTCGTAATTATTAAAATGCATTTATTCAAAGCTATATTAGCATTGACATGTAGTGGGCACGTTTAAGTTGGACTTTGTATGTATTGAAGAAACGTATAATTCCTGTATGTGTGATGTGCAGTATGAAATATTACTCTTGCAACATAATTTGTGCTTAGTTTAAGTTGCCTGCATTGAAGGCCCAAACTGCAAGTTATGAGTTTCGTATCTCCTTGATTATTCAAGAATGTAACTAAATTAATCCTTTTTGTGCTCGAAGACAGTGTGTTCTCATCCTACTGCAGGTGCAGGAATTCGACCTCCTTATTCTTAGATTTAAGGAGCTACCCAGAATGTCTTTGAAGAAGTCTGAAAGGCGAGAAGGGAGGATGCCTTATTTGCCTGGCCTATCTGAGAACCAAGGCCATTGAAAGAAAAAGTTGCCTTAATTAAAGCTTATGTAGAAATGTACTGCAAAATGTTGTAAATGAAAAAGTTCACCTAGTGACATATTATGGGATGATCATTGTCTTTTTGTATGTTGCGCAGGGACAGATTCGAGAGACTTCAGATTTTGTTCATTTTTTGGAGGGGATGGAGCATCTTAGAACAAGCTCCATAGCTTTAAGCTTTCAGACCCATTTGACGTGAGTACTTCTCACACGTCAACACGTACTGACACCTTTGGGATAGAATGATGGAAAATTAGTTAGGACTCACATCTAGAGTAAAGTAGGCAAAGATACTTCTGTTTTCTTCTCTCAAATGAACAGAGAATTGGACTCCGCTTCTATTCTTTGTTGCGTACGGATTTTGGAATTCATCATATTATGCCTTTTGTGCCAAACGAATTATATCCATAGATTCGGCCCTGCATTGATGTTCATGTATTTGTATACTCTGATACTAAGGTGTGTTTATATTCAATTATTTTTGGCCTTATAAAAATTTCACAAAACTGAAAGTCGGAGTCTGTGGTCCTTTAGAAGCATGAACATATTGGAAGTATAACTTAGATATGTTTTGTTCCCCTCAAACACTTTAGCAGGCTATAAAAAGACCATTTGATTTGAATTTAGTAGGGAAGGCATGGAGTAAAATTTAGCATAATCAAAAACCTGCATTCACAATTGAAAAGGATTGGAACCCCAGTCAAATATTGTAGTTCCTTCTTTGGTGGACTCACGTGGAAATCATAAACGATGTTTTCAATTTGGACCGCAAATCTCTTAAAGCACAGTGATCACAAAAGCATTGCTAGAGAGCATATTGTGTGAACTGTAGCTATGTCATGGCTTCGACATGGGAAGGAAAGTCATCTATGTTAAAAGAAGTACCTTTTTGAGGAGACCCTTTATGCTTACAGTCAACTCATAAAATATTTTCGAGCATCTGCCAGGAAGCTCAGAATGTGAGTTTCATTTGCCAATTGCCTTGAATAATCTGGCAGTGATAGAAAAATTATCCCCATCTAATATGGTCTATGCTGAGTAGGCAGGATAATGGGAAAATCCTTTTGTAGCCTGAGAAGGTAATTGGACATTCTGGCCCTCAACAGCTCTTTCCTGTCAATAGTAGCTCTTTAAATATTTTGTTTTACTTACCTATTTGTGTATTTTAGAATAGGAATTTATCCAGGTTTACATGCTGCTAGAATTTAGTGTCAAATAGTTTTATAATAATTAAAAGGAACTAGAGTAGAAGTAGCTAGCTGAAAAACAGTATGCAAATATATTTGTCCTCCCCCCGAATCTCGAGTAGCATTAGTGTATATATTCTCAATACTTTATATGTCATGGTGTCCCTGAAGGCCTTCTATTCCGGCTGTCATTCTACATTATAAAGGTAATGCCGGAATCACTTAGGAATAATATAATCAAATGCAGGATTTAGTGTAGACGTAGGGTTTGATAGCTTGATTCTTGCATACCAAAGGAATTAGAGAGAATGCATATGCGGCAAACTATATAAAAACACCATTATCTTCCCATTTGTGTAACAAAATCCCCAATATATTTCTCTTTGCAGAGTATTCAGCAGACATCCTCTATTGAGCAGACAGGACAGTACCACCTACAGCAACACCCTGCCTCAGGCATCGCTGTCCCACCACAGCCAGTAATCCCAACTCAACAAACACCTCAGATACTGACAGTACAGGTGAGACGCTATTGTAGGCCACACATGTGTTTTCTGCTTTTCTTTCAAATGTTATCTGGCATATTTGTGATCAGTGGAATCTTTATAATCCCAGAAATGTAACCCTGTTTTACTGTACTTTGTTTTTAGGTTGAGCCTAGAGGCAGCACGCATGCGCTGCTCTGCGAGACTTGATGTGGTGGAGTAGCGAATAGAAGCCCCACCCACTCTCCACCCATAATTGCCATTGGCTTGTGTCATTGTCCAAAATGCTGGCTTCTGATTCGTAAATAGGCTTGTTAGTGCCTCCTTAGTACCGCCTCTTCATTTGTCACCTCCCATGGCGACTGAACCCTTTACTTTGTTTCTTACACAGTATATGATATTTTAGAATATGAGCACTATTTTCTTTAAGGAGGTTCTCTTCCTCAGACACAGCATTCTTTGGTGCATAAATGCGAGACCTATTGCATTGTAAATGCTTGTGATGTTTCTGTCCCTGTCTCTTCATCTCCCCCAGAATGCCCTTGAACGCTCTCTGCTGTAGCCATCCAAAGATCCCTGTCTCCCTAGGCCCGGGCTGCCAAACTCACACCTTCCCCGGAGTCCCCAAACATTTGAGGGACAGCTATGTCGCAGTTTCCTCGTGTGTAGGGTGGGTCGGTGTACTCCAAAGGGTCCTTATTTTAACTAACATGAAATGATTCAGGCCGAAGAGGCCACAGAGGCATCTTAATGTGAACATTCTTTACGTAACAATCAATAAAACACTGAAACACAACAAAACACCATCACCTTCAATTGTGCATTCATCAATAAACACCCCCATCCCAGCTCTCCTTGTAGAGTCTAGAAAAGGCCTGGGACTTCTTGAGGACTATTGGTGGCACATACAGCTGTACATTTTTTGGAAGCCTTAGGTAGAAGAATTACACAGACTGGAATGTCTGCATATAGACACAGAAGGGCCGCTGGAATTATGTATTTTGGAGTGGAAGGGTTTCATTTTAATCCTTGTGGCATAATGGATGGCATATAACAGCTGTTACAGCATCTTTAATGTAAATATGTGTATAATAAACATATGGAACACGCTCGAAGAAATCAGATGCCATTACTTGTTTATTTGTGACTCTTGTTGCATTCCTTTGTTTTACATTTGGTTTAGTGGCGCAGCAAGGGTCACACACATCCTTCTGCAGGCAAGGAAATGCTATGCATACCCCCTCCCCGGCTCTGTAGAAAAAAGCAGAAATAAGCAGGGTGCAGTGGACTCCAGTGCCACTGCATCTGCAGCACATGTGACAGCTACTCCCCCGAGCGATTCATCACTAGATTTCTTCTTTGGTGTATCTTCCCTCCAGTCTACAAATTGCTTCTTTGTAGTCGCCGGATAAAGGTTCACCATTGGCCTGCAGGGCCTGATGGAGATACCAAAATACTCGCTGTCCTTCTTTGCCCAGGGTACTGAGGAGGAGTGATATCTTTCTCTTTGTGCTGAATTCTTGCCCATCCAATGTGTCCAGGTAATTTTTTAACATGATGAGCCAATCTTGGATGGGTTGCCAGTCTTGCAAGAAGTGAGGGGTAGGAATGACATACACCTGTAGAACAGACATGTTGCAAGAAAAGAAAACGCAATACAAACTACTAGTGGTAATAATACAAAATAAATTAAGGTGGAGTGTAGTTAAACAGGTATGTCCATTACCGTGGAAAGTGTGCACGCAGGTAAATGTAAGTTATGGACACACGTAAATGTAAAAGTGTGTGTCTCTGGTTGCTTGAGAAGGAGAGGCAGAGGTGTACGTGTCACCGTCCTGATGTACAAATGCACGCTGGATGCGCATGAGTAACTTAAAAGTACTTTGCTTTTAAATGGCTTGTTGAGGAAAGCTGGCTCTAAATGACTTGTGAAGAAAAGCGTAATTATGAAAAATATCAAAAGTTGACTTCATACGGACGCTGCCAAAAAGATGTACAGGGAGCAACAGGGCCGACTTTATGATGTTGGGGATAAGGCGGGTAAATTGCTTGCTTGGTTGGACAAGAAGGAAAGAGCGAATCGTGTTGTGCCTGTGATTCAGACTCCGGATGGTGTGAGTGTGACTGACCCGGTTGAAATTGTGGAATGTTTTGCGGATTATTTCCGTACGGTTTACTCCCCGGTGTCTGACAGGGATGAGGAGGACTCTAACTTCTTGTTGCGTGACATTGATTTGCCTTGCCTTTCCGAAGTGGAGCGGGTATCTATGGAGGCCCCGTTCTCTACGGATGAAATAGCGGCGGCGATTCGATCTCTCCGTTCGGGCAAGGCTATGGGCCCGAACGGCCTGCCGATTGAGTTATACAAACTGCGGCCCGATAAGATTGCGCCCTATCTTGGAGCGATGTTTCGAGAATCCCGTGATTTAGGTACCCTTCCTTATGACCAGCGCCTGGCTACAATAGTAGTTATTCCTAAGGACGGTAAACCCCGAGATCTTTGTTCGTCATATAGACCCATTTCCTTGTTGAACGCTGAACCTAAGGTTCTCGTCAAGGTTCTTGCCACTCGTCTCCTAGCGGTTATTGGTGACTTGATTCATCGGGACCAATCCGGATTTATCCCGCACCGGAACACAGCCCTTAACTTGCGGCGCCTTCATGGAGTCCTCGCTAGGGCGGGGTCTCTGACGGAACCGGCCATTTTGGCTTCACTGGACGCCTCGATGGCCTTCGACACGATAGAATGGCCCTACCTTTGGGCTGTTCTGGTGAAGTTTGGTTTCGGCCCGGAATTCATTGGATGGGTGAAACTGTTGTATACCAACCCCCTGGCGCAGGTCGTTGTTAACGGTCGAGTGTCGGTGCCCTTCTCCCTTGGTAGGGGGACCAGACAGGGATGCCCCTTGTCTCCGCTACTTTTTGCTCTGGCATTGGAGCCGCTAGCTGCGTGGCTCCGATGGGAGCCGTCTATCAAGGGCATACGGTGGTCCCCCGACTTTGAGGATCGTGTATCGCTTTACGCCGATGATATTCTTCTTTATCTTACCTCCCCGCGTAAATCTTTAAATGTCCTCTTCGACGTCCTTACCTCGTTCGGCAAGAACTCTGGCTTGATCATAAACTGGGCTAAGTCCTGTGTATATGTTATTTCTGGCGGCTTGCCTCCGCTGCCGCGTAGATTTCCCATCCACGTCGCTCACTCGGGCTTTAAATACTTGGGGATTTTTGTTACACTGGACTCTTCGCTCCGTTTCGAGCGCAATCTCCTTCCCCCACTTCGTAGATTGAGGCTGGACGTGGCCCGGTGGCGTAAACTACCTTTGTCGCCGCTGGGCAGGGCCGCTCTTTTTAAGATGATGTCCTTACCGCGATTTCTTTATGCACTCCAGAACTCTTTTGACGACGTCCCTGCTACTTACTTCCGGGAGATAGAGGGTTTGCAGAGACAGCTGATTTGGGACGGGCGTCCACGCATTGCCCTTGCGAAGCTCACCATCCCCTGGTATGATGGGGGCATGGCACTTCCTGACATCAGAAGATATTATTGGGCCTCCCAGTTGTCCGCCATCAACCATTCGGTATACTCACCCGGCCCAAATCCGGCTTTTGAAATGGACAAATTCCAACTGCCGGGTGGAGATTTCAATAGAGTGCTTTATTCGAGGGCAGCTGGGCGTCACCTTACTGGACCGACTAGGATTGCTGTTAGTGTGTGGCGGGCTGCGAATCTGAGCATGGGCTGGGATGATCGAGTCACGTTGGCTACTCCGCTTTATGCGTCTGAGCGTTTGGGATGTCTCTGGACGACAAAGGGATTTGAACGCTGGGACATGATTGGTATCTGCAGAGTGGGTGACCTGTGGGTGAAAGGAGAAGTGAAGTCCTTCGAGGCCCTTCGGAATGAATATGAATTGAGTGACAGAGAGTTTTTCAGATATTTGCAGGTCCGTCATGCCCTGACTTCTGTTCTGGTGTCTGGTACCGCCGTTCCTGAATCCTCCCCCTTGGAGGACCGTATACTTGACGGCCATCTCCCTGATAGCACTATCTCTTTGGTCTACAAGAAGTTGATCAACAACCGAGCGGATCTGCTCGACCGGCTTAGAGCGGTGTGGGCCGGGCTGGAATTGGACAACGAAGACTGGCAATCGGCTCTGTCTTCCCCGAAAGAGGTCGCCATTCCTGCCCGTCTCCGTCTCGTCCAGCTTAAGATATTGCACCGGGTGTATGTTACCGGTCCTCGTTTGGTTGCGATGGGTTTCTCCCCGGATGGGCTCTGTAAGCGTGGGTGCGGGATGAGTGCTACGTTTCTCCACATTATTTGGGAATGTTCGGAGGTGGCTGATTATTGGACCAGAGTGCTTGCGGTGATGGCTGATGTTACTGGGATTGCCCTGGCGCCTGAGGCCCGGAGGTGTTTGTTGAACGTGTGGGAGCCCAACGATTACACTGTGGCCCAGACGAGATGGGCGACCCTGGGGTATATGGTTGCAAAACGAGATATAGCGCAGCTTTGGGGCTCGCAAAGACCCCCCTCCGTGTCCGTGTGGGAAGAAAATATGGACTGGTCTATGTTCAGGGAAAAGACGGTGTACATAGCTAGGGGCAGACCGAGGGCATGGACGAAGATTTGGTGTCAGTGGAACGCCTATCGCGGGAACATCTGTACTCCTCCCCTGGTAGGGACGCCTGATGTCCCTCTGTCCCCCTGAACTGGCATTCCCATATGTCCGTTCTTTAATCGTATGGCTTGCTTGACCTCCCCTCTGTCCCCCCACCCTGACTTGTCCTATTGATTGCTCTGTTGTATTTTTCGTTAGTGAGCTTCCCCCTCAAGAGCTGACTCGGACAGTTATGCTATTCGCCTTGTTTTTCTGTTCGTTTCTTTTAGTTTTTTTTTTTTTTTTTTTTTTAAATACGAAAAGTTTCCTCTCCTGTTTAACACTGTGTGCGGCATTCTGTATCCTGTTCTTGCCTGACCGCAGGGTTTTGACCACTGATTTTTGTACTGTACCATGCCTTGATTGTTAGCGGCCAGCCCGTGTGGTTGTAGGCCCGTGTTTGTAAACATGATTTCTGCTGCTTAATAAAAGTTTTTAATAAAAAAAAAAAAAAAGTTGACTTCAGCTTGGATGGTAGATAGTGTGCTTATCACTGTGAAGTTAGACGTAAAATGGTGGAAGGAGTCATGTTGAACGGCTCCTTCGTGACAGATGTCACGGCAACAAAGGACAAGATATAGACCACAAAATGGCCGGGGCACGTCGCGTAGTTACGTAAATAATAAGGAAGCACAGTACTCACAAGGCTGCAGGTGCTTGGAGCGTAAGTACGTAAGAAACGCTGCACCGCTCACTGTCGCAGGCCTTTGCTGCCTTTTATGCTGGCAGACGTTGTGATGTGTGGAGAGTCGGTGCACTGTTAGCAGGCGCTGGCAAAGACTTACTTCAAGATGGCCGACAGAGTCAATAGCGTCTTGACGTATGCTGGTGGTCCGGATGCCGACGTCACGGTAACTGCCGGGATGCCTTGGGATGTGGGAAAACACACAAAAAACGGTAGAAGGCTGCGGAAGATAGCGGGCGAAGGTTCGGAGAGTCCGCTGCTGGCAGGAAACTGTGGGGCTCTCGAAGGGGTGCCAGGTTGAGTGGCACGTCGTCACTCAGTCCCTGGTCAGCCACAGGATTCGGGGTGTCATCACAGGCGTGGAAGGATTGTCGCCAAAATCTGTAGTAGAGAAAGAAATACCCCTCGACAGCAGGTAAGTTCAGTAAGCTGCTTTTATTGGAGCCAACAGCATAACGGACACTCCCCCAGCTGAGCAGGGAGGCAACTGACACAAAACTGAACTCGAATGCACTATGGAAACAAGGGAATGCGGGAAAAGGAATGTGGAGGCAAGGGAGGAATGGCAAAGAATGGCTGACACAAGTACAACACCTTCCTTCACCTCTGCACCCAAGGACATCGTGTGGCGTACCCCAAGGATTATCAGCTTAGCCCCACTCGATTCAACACCTAGATGACCCCCTTGCAGACATCTTCAGATCCCATGGCCTCAACATGATCTCCTACGCAGAAAACACTCAACTTATCCTCTCGCTCACCAAAGACCTCGCCAACGCCCATACCATCTTGTGTTGCGCCGTGACCAACGTAGCCAACTGGATGAGGGACAACAACCTCAGACTGAACTCCGAAAAGACAGAAATACTGAACTTCGGGAACAACACCTTCGCCTGGGACAACATCTGGTAGCCAGTGGAACTTGAACCTACTCCAACCCCAACAGACCATGCACACAACCTTGGGGACATCCTTCACAGCCAACTAACCATGAAACGGAAAGTTAGCACAGTCTCCTCCTCCTGCTTCGACATTCTTTGAATGCTCTGCAGAATCTTCAGATGGATGCCTACAAACACCATAAAGACAGTCACTCATGCCTTCGTCACCAGCCGCCTCAACTACAGCAATGCTCTCTACACCACACTCTCTCAGAAGGCTCCATACCATATAGAACGTGGCAGCCAGACTTCTCTACCCTCCTAAATGGTCACACATCACCCTCACCTCAGAAATATCCACTGTCTCTTCATCTAGAAGAGATGCCAGTTCAAGATCCTCACGCATGTCTACAAAGCCCTCCGTGATCAAGGACCATCCTACATCAACTAAATTTCCATCAACCCTCCAGACACCTGGATTCCTAATCACTCACCCTCGCCTACACCCTCTGCATCCATCTCAGCCGTAGCGGGGGCGCTCCTTTTACTACACTTTTGCCAAGACCTGGAACGACAAGCCCCTCTTCCTCTAAATAGAACTCTCCTTTGCAGACTTCAGAAAGAGACTCAAGATCTGGCTTTTTGACAGACACAGCAACTTCAGCTCCCAGATACCCCTAGCGAAAACAGTGCTGCTCTTTGTAAATGCTGTTTGATTGAAAGTTTGTCGCTTCTGACAGAGGATAAGAGCAACCACAGACCCCACGTGTGATTCTTTGGAAGGTATATACAGCTCTACATCAACTCATAGGTCTCCATTTAGGATATTAATAGTTGATGGCATTCTAACTGTCCATGAGGTTTTGATGAAGGAAGCTATAGTGTTCTAGATCCCATTTAAGACACCTCAACAAACTTAAGTCACACTCAAATCCCTTCAACAGAGAATGCATTCAAACTACTAATGTCTCTGGTTCCAACACTCCTACAACTTTTCTTTGAAATCTTTGCTGCTCCAGGTATTTCAGAGCCAGCAAAACTGTATCTTGTTTAAAAAAAGAAAATAACAGCTGCAAAACCAAGGTCCTCCATTTTTGTGAAGGACATCTTCTGCTGCATTTGGTCTTAGTAGCAATGGGCAAAAAAATCTCTTTTTGCCACATGATTACGATGGCAATGAAAATGTACGGGGAAGTAAACTATTAGACTCAAGGAATTCACCTCAACAGCACCCCTGGGAAGAGTCTCTTCAGAGGTCTGGCGGGCATCTGCTTAAAGAGTACAAGCATCATTTCCTTCAAATTGTATGCAAAGGGAAGGTGGAATCTAATAGATAATAAAGTCTCCACCAGAAGCCCCTCCTCAAAGTCATAAGCAATAAATTGTTTTGCTCATATGTAGGATCCCAGAGCACTTTAGGAAAATGTACATCTATATTTGTGTCACTACTTTTTAGTAGATAAGCTCACTTTGAAATATAACTACACATATTGTGCAGCCTGACCAAAGACTCAATTGGCCAAATTTAATTCATTTTCATTTTTAGGTTTTGCCTGCAAGTGCGCACGTAGTGCGCATGCGCTAGCAAAACCTCTTGAGTTCTATATCTGATCGATGACCCGCCTCTGCCTCTCATTGGCTTGCTCCATAAATGGAGGCTAGCCATTGGGAGGCAGAGGCTGTCAATCGCGCTTTCTCGGTGAAAACGCGATTCGGGGGCGTTTCTCTGGCTTTTTTTAAGCCCCGCCCCTTTGTCCCGGGCCGCGCTGCGATTGGCTGGCCGGCCCGGGACCTGACTTGTTTTTGTGTGGAGGCGATATTTTAGTGGGTTCGCTAGACGATTGGTAAGGTTGAACTGCAGGTTAGGAGAAGAATGTTGGTATAGTCGTTTGTTTTTGGGGGACATATTTAAAATATTCTTTCTTTCTTCCTGTCTTTCTTATCTCATTGCAGTTTTATATAGCTCGAGCTCCACCCGAAGGAATTGGAGCGCCTCACATTAGCACCGGTTACATTACAAATGGTCGTATTCCCTTCGCGTTTCTTTATTTCGAACGTGTTTTATGACTTTTGCTATGTGTTTGGACCTATCAGCAAAAGAATTGCAGCGGGCGTCTGGACCTATCAGCAAAAGAATTGCAGCGGGCGTCTGGACCTATCAGCAAAAGAAT
Source organism: Lissotriton helveticus (assembly GCF_964261635.1). Classification (NCBI taxonomy): domain Eukaryota; kingdom Metazoa; phylum Chordata; class Amphibia; order Caudata; family Salamandridae; genus Lissotriton; species Lissotriton helveticus. The sequence goes on along the minus strand of NC_136057.1, from coordinate 373,516,613 downwards.
TGCAGCGGGCGTCTGGACCTATCAGCAAAAGAATTACAGCGGGCGTCTGGACCTATCAGCAAAAGAATTACAGCGGGCGTCTGGACCTATCAGCAAAAGAATTACAGCGAGCGTCGTGGCATTGTGACGTCAAATCCGTGACTGTAACCTTCATTTTAAAATTATAAGAGCAAACGGGTTTCCTCGAAGCTGGTGTTAGGTAAACTTTAACCCCATATGATGAGAGAGACGCAGAGGCTAACAGGCAGTTTCCGAACGTATCGACCTTCTAAATACATAGAATCACTCCGTAACTACACAATGTATGGACTGGTTACTTGTTTAGAAAACAAGTATTCTATTTTTGGGAAAAGGAGTCCATCGGTCGCACTCAAAGTGGCCGATTTCATCTTCTATGTTATTGCTTTAATTTGAATTGGGCAACGCCTTTTATTTTTTGCTATGCTTGTGCTCCCACAACCCTGAACCACAAACGCTGACATGTATGTGCCTCACTTTTTTGTTCGTACCCACGTGTACACCCGGCCCTTTGTTTCCTCTGCCTGCGTGCGCACATCTGGGATATCTCTCCTCCCAGAGTCATGGTGGTCTGCTGCACCAGACCGTATTATGTGGAGGCGTGGAGCTCAGCAGCCGTCTGCCCACATTCTCTTAAAGCGCTGCAGACGTGTCCTTTAAGCAAAGTAAAATACTCCCCTTTACCCACCTCATCCCAACACACAAGACAAACCGGGACTAAACGGAAACTGGAGCGCCCAGAAATCGGTTCACACACGTTAACATGCGCATCATGGAGCTACCAATTATAAAACATGCCAATTACACGATACCCACATGGTGCATTATTTATCCCTGCTGCATCTGCGCCGGGAGACGACGGCAGCCCGTGTCAGCCTCCTGAGGCTGGGTCGCCTAGACACTGATCTACTTCGTACAGCGAGCGTGTCTAGCATTATCTGTTGAAAACCACAAACGAATTCGCGCGTGTGTATTTTTATATTGGTTAAGAGTCTTTTTTTTTTTTAACTTAAAATGTGTTTTAAGTACACTATACATAGTTGCTCTTTTTACATTTCGCTGTTGAGGATATATGTAATGAAGTCTTGTTCATTAGATGTCATTCCTGGATCGGAAATAATTGCCTCAGACGTTCCTTACTCACGAGCTTTGCCTTTTCATTCTCGTTGTACATACAAGAGTGCTTGCTCATCGTGTGGTAAATAGGTGGCCTCATCTCGCCTGGGGCTGTGTTTGTTGACAGCCGAGTTAGTTCTGTATCCAGTATCCAGGGTTACCGGTCAACTGCTTCTATTAGAAACCTGTAATTTGGGTGTTGAAGTAAAAAAAAATTGCATTTCCTCTATTGCGTAATGGAAGGAAGATGTCTGTCACAGAACCAGCTTAATGTGCAGAAAACCTCCCGAGAGTGTGTTAAGGTGTCAGACTTTCTGTGTCCTGCGCTTGCAATGATAGAATCAGCTGTTTTTTAATTGTCAGTTCCGGTTTATGTCTTGATTAATTGCATTGGAGTGCTCACGTTTAGTGGCATCGTCAAGGGATGTTTATATTTGAGTATGCTGAGCCGAGACTCTGATTTTAGCGAAAACAAAAGCAGAAAAAACACTCATTTTCAGATCTTGAGGACAAAGCTCTGCTTCAGACTGATGAAAGGGATCATGGTTTTCATGCTATGCCTTTTTCATTAATTATTTAGGGGCTTACATGGGCTTTAATACATGGTGGATATCATGTCTCCTACATTACAAATGCCATAGGCTATAATTCGATTGTAATACCGCGGATGAGCCGTCCGCCACGAGTGTAATGGAGTGTCCCGTCTGCGAACCTCCAATGAGACCCTTGGTGGCTGGAAGTTGCTCCCTTCTTGATGTCATTTCTTAACCCCTTCTGGTGTACACTGTAAGAGCTGTTAAAGCTGCAAACCTTTACTGCTTGCAAGATTAATTAATGCCCGGGTCTCAAGGAGCTTGGTGTGCTCTCCATTTCATAATCTTTACTCTTAGATGGATGTGTTCGTTCACTTCTTGTTAGCTTTTGCAGAACAAAGAGGGGGCGGGCAGTTTTAGATGTGGGCGTGATCACCGCACGCAACGAAACTTCCCAACAAATGCCCTCGCTCTGTTTTCATGCCTTGCGCTTTTAAAGACTTTAATGCACAAACCCCATCGAATGTCGTAAGTTATATTTAGATTTAACTGCATCTCCAAGGTGAGAGGAAGCGGATATTCATGTTGCTAAACCTTGTTGCTGTTGATATCCCCGTGCCTAACAAATCGCAGTCTCAATGTGAAGTACTTTGCCTGCTGGGAACGAAGAGATTACTATCTTTAGTGCCGAGCGTCAAGCACTTCATTATCTTGCCCTGGTTTCGTTTCTCAGCTTCTTGTTTGGTTTTGTTTCTCAGCTTCTTGGCCTGGTTTCCTTTGTCAGCTGGCACGTCAAGCTGAGATTTCACACACTACCAGACTTTCTGTCGTCCTGTTTTTTCACAATTGAAGCAAAATACAAAGTGGCTGCGTGCGCGTTGTATGCACCCGGTTACAAAACACTTATGTTATGTACATTTGAAGGCATTTACTGGCACAGATGTTGAAGACAGGCCCTCTTCCTGCAAATACTAGACATATGGTCGTTCGCCCCTGTCTTCTTAATTCGTTCTGATTTCGTTGAGGCTGCAAGCCGCTCTCATTCACATAAGAATTACTACTCTGCTGGCAATGTTACTGCAGCAAAGTGCTCTGAAATACGCCCCATGCATACATTGCCCTGAAAGTGTGCAGCGTCACACACTACTAAACCATACATCTACAAGTCTCCCTTCATGGTGTGTTAATGTACACAACACTGTGTTTCATGAGCCACAGCCTTTATCCCGAGTGTGTGAGTGTGTGACTGCTCCAGTGTGTGCGTGCATGTGACTGCTCCAGAGTGTGTGTGTGTGTGTGTGTGTGACTGCTCCAGGGTGTGTATGTGACTGCTCCAGAGTGTGTGTGTGTGTGTATGTGACTGCTCCAGAGTGTGTGTATGTGACTGCTCCAGAGTGTGTGTGTGTGTATGTGACTGCTCCTGAGTGTGTGTGTGTGACTGCTCCAGTGGGTGTGTGTATGTGACTGCTCTGGTTGTGTGTGTGTGGCTCTGGGTGTGGCTGGCTCTGGGTGTGTGTGGCTGGCTCTGGGTGGGTGTGTGTGGCTCTGGGTGTGTGTGTGGGTGGTAGTAATTGCTGTCTGCTGAGCTCGTCCGTAGGGTACAATAGTTCTCACATTTGCGAGAGATTAAGCTATTGGCAATGTAAATGACAATGCCATTTATTTATCTGTTTTCAAAACCAACACATAAATACACATTTTGTCATTTACAATGCCAATAGCTCTAACTTCTCCAAAGGCGAAACCGTTGCATTGTAAATGCTTGTTTAGAAAGAGGCCAATTATATATAACCTGTCTCTAGATTAAGAAGTGTCCAGAAACATCTTTCACAAAGCTTTTTAGGTCTCGGCCTAGCATACATTGCGCAGCAGTGTTTGCGTAGCCAGAGTCCTTTTCTCTGGGTTTTCAAAATGGACATGGAAATTCCACACGCTCGTGTGTGTACATTTCCTATGGTCCATTTTGATTGGGCTCTGCGTGTGTGTTGTTTATTAACAGAACACGCAATAGGCCAAGGGCGTTCATGGCCTATTGGTGTCTGTTACGCACACCAAAGCCCAAATTTTTTCATTCATCGTGGCCAGACACGGGCGTGATAATTGAAAACACCACTCGCTGGCTTTTTTCTTTTTTTTTTTTCAATAGCAATCGCGAAAGCGATCGCTTTCAGTGCCTGCCTTCGGGTGATGCTTGTTTTTGTTTCCATTTGTCACTGAATTTAATAGCGCCACCTTGAACCTGCAGGGGTCAGATAAGAGTTCACAAGCATCTGTCGTTTTTTTTTTTTTTTTTGCTGCTCTTAAAGATTAAACTGAAGTAAAGAAAAGTTCCACATTTGCGTGTGCTCTCTTCCTTGCCGATAAGGCAGGCTTTTACCATTCACTCACTTGCTGCTTCTGCACGGAGAGTTCTGTTGAAACAGACTGTGAGCTGTATATCCTCCTAACAAACCAACCCGCACTTTAAGTACGAGATTATTTAGCTCAGGGCTCGGCGGGAAACCCAAAGCAGCCCTGAACAAGGACGTCACATGAGCAAACTAAATACACAAGATTTGGAAATCGCTACCTTTACTTAAAAGATCAGAAATTAACGTTAATGCAGAATAACATATTTCCTTGTAGATTCCCACGTTCCCTCCATTTTCTTGCACACTCTCACCTCAACATTTTACCTGCTTCCATGAGAAAAATGTGGGATGTGCGTAGTACCTGCTATCTTCGCAATCCTGATGGGACTTCGACTTTAATGGGACACTCGTAGTGACCTAATGACGTTGGCAAATATGTTTGGGTGTTCTATAGCTTTAAATTTAAACGAAGACAGTACACTTGTTTTGACATTTGTATAGATGCACTCTCATTCACTGGCGCTCAGTTCCTGCTTTCATATATGCTTTTCACTATAAAAAGTTAAATTAATGGTCCTCGGCTGTTAGTTCAACAAACAATACCCCGCATCAACATTTGAATGGCATTCTTAATTCACTTTTGAGAAGGAACAAACACGGAAGAGCACACTTATTTCTTCTGGAACTGCTGTTCTTTTTTAGTTCCGTCCACTTTACGGGTGTGTAAACGGGCTCAGTTTCAGGTGTGTATTTGAGTAGCAGGACACAGTGGGACACCGTGTTGTACATTCCTGCTTTGGAAACAGTCTGTTGTTTTACCGTATTTGCTTGGTCGAACTGTGCAGCACGTGGTAGCAGACAATTATATTAATGCAGTTTAATGAGACACACCTTGATCTGCGCGAGGCGCTTAGTCCGGTGGTGTTCTGGCAAGACGTTCTGCGACGGCCTGAAACAGCTCGACACAAAAGTTAAAACACACATATAAACTAAACGTTATGAAAATAAAACATTTTATCCGCGGCATCAGTCCTCTTGTTAGCTTCTATTCTGCAATTTCAATACCTAGAACCACAAGAGAGAGGGTGTGGCGTAACGGACCGAGCTGTCGATTTTGAAGCTGGGGAGCCAAGTTTGAGTCTCGGCATCGGTTCACCATCCTGTGATTCTGGGCAAATCACTCAATGAGCCTACCAAAAACGCCTGTGTCTTCCTGTAATCTATCTGGTGCTCATGTAAAGCGCTCTGATACCTTGGGGTTGAGTTTGCGCTTCATAAAACTGCAAAACAACCGGCAGTTACTTGTCTAACTTGTGAGGTCTGCCAGTGGGGGACTGAAAGGCATTGTGAAGAGCTGTGTGGCCAGCGCTGAGAAAGCCTGCAGCGCTGTATCTAGAAAAACAGCATTCCAATTACCCGGCATTGAAAGAGGAGCCTTTTGTTCAGGCTTGAAGCGTATTGACTTTTCCTCTAAGGTTTATTTTTGTCTGTGAGTACTATGAGCTGTAATGTTGTTCTTGTATGACAGGTAAGGAACATTTGGATATTCAACATGAGTGAAAAGGAGCGGTATTCTTCGTGGACCCCACTTCAGTAACAACTTTCCTACCGGAAAGACATCTTCCCTCCAAAGATTGGCTCTCAATGCTTAAACCCTTACCATTTATATACATTTTTAGGTAATAGGAATTGACAGATACTCAGTGATGATGTAGGATGTAGCCTAATGGCTAGAGCGGTCGACCTCGAAGCTGGGGAACTGACATATGTTAGGTCGCTAGACTTTGATTCACCCTTCACTCTGCAAATCTTAATACCTTTACCTCTAATGCCCAACTCTGGAGCACTCCCACCATTTGGGAACTTGGAATCTGCATGGGTTTGCAACCGTACAAATAAAAAAAAGAAACTAAACCCTAACCTAATTTAACTCACCCGTTCACTCCTTGCCTTCCCCTCAACCTCACCTTATCATCCTCCTACATTGTGTGGCAGAGATATGAAGTTTGTGTGCGATGAAGTTGGAAGGACAAATGCGAGCCAGATTGCTCAGACGGTGCCAGCAAATGATAAGACTCTGAGTCTACCATCAGAATGCATTAACACTTTTTAATGAAACAAGCACTACCACAAGGTCTTCATATGCTCCATCAACAAGTCCGTTGGTCCCCTGAATGGCCAGGACAATATGGTTCTTCCTATTTATTATACTTTGAAAAGTCTGAATTGCAATTTACCTACATTAAACTTCACATAGCTACTATTAAGTCTTACAGGAACGCTCTGTTTCAAGCAAAAGCGTCTTAAAAAGTATCTATTCCCTTGGTTAGAGGTCCTGCGCCCAATCAGAAGTGATCATCTGTGTTGATGAAACCCATGGTCAAATCAATTCTTCATCACCTGTCATGGAATATTTCCTTTCTAGTAGTAGCTACATCTGCGCGTAGAGTAAGCAAGCTGTGGCATAAGGTAACATCTCGTATAAATCAGTCTTAATTCCTGTTGTTTACCCTAGTTAAACATTGCCAGCGAAAACATTTCTTCATACATTAGATGGTACTAAGATCTGAAGACATTAGACTTTCAAAGTATTAGTTATGGCCCGATCATAGCTGTAGCATTCAAATATTGCTTAAGATTAAAATCGTGTCACAATAATTACAGACAAAGATGGTAAATTTGTACATAAAGACGAGCACAAATTTAAAACTAGTGTATTAAGATAAACTTCGAGTTAAAGTTAACTAAAGTTGAAATTTACCAACTCGCTGCATAGTTGCTAACTAAGGCCCGCAATTTGACAGGCCGTCATCCAGGCAAATGGTCCGATCGCTGGAATACAATTCAGACTATCGGAGCAATGATGTAGACGGGGGTCACCTCTGTATGGCTCTAGGAGCCCTTCGGGCAGCAGTCAGACTCTAATACCTACAATAGAGAAGGTGCCTTCGAAGGCACCGCTGTAGGGAATAGGATGTCCCTTTCCAACTGCCTTTTCATGACAGTCCCACTGCCATGAAAATTCAGCCAGAAAGGGACTTAGGAGACCAGAAGCAGGTCCCACGTCCCACGTCCCCTATGGACCACTGCTTAGTGGCCAGGGGTGCACATGTGGTGCCCTCCCACAGCATCTGGCACTGTGTGCCAGACACCACATGGTACTTTTCCAGGCAGCAGCACAAGGGCAGTAGAAAAAGGCAGTTCTGACTGCCTACATGGCGGTCTTATCGAAATATGTTTTTCAGGCGGTCTCATTCCCACTGCGATGGCGGTCTGTTGTCCGACCGACCCCCATCGTGATTAGGCCCATAGTTATAACTCTGTGCTGACAGCACAATCTCAAGTTCCTTTAGGATGGTACTCGCCAACTATTAAAATTCGAATGCCCATTTTCTGTCGTCTCTCACCGAAATATAATTATGTGGCTACTGATGCTTTTGCCTGTTAAGCATAGTGCCATTACTAATTGGATAGTCTTACTTGGTGGTTCTTTTAAAGATTAAGTGCTGTAATTTTTTACACTAGTGTACCAATGCAGCACAGATGAATGTTATAAGACCTAACATTTGTAGGCTTCGACAACAAAAACGACGCTGACGGTTTACCTCAAAGTCTAGCCCAAGAAACCTTGAATTCCAGAATTGTTAAATCCAGGAATCAAAAACTAAGGAAGTCCGGTTTTATATGGGGTTCGATTTTGGTTATTAGATAAGGTATTCTTCCCACGGAGTATTTTGAAATTAAGTATTTTGACCCTGGTTCTGCATTTTCTGTAGATCCTACACAAATTCCCATTTTCTAGTAAATTTCTTAAGCTTTTATATCTGTTTAGTGTTAGGCATGATTGATAGATTCCTTTGAGCCTAGGTTATATTCTTTGTCAGCAATAGGTCTTGAGTATCCTCCTGAAGGTCAACCGGTCTTGGGTCTGTCGTAGGCTCAGTGGGAGGGTGTTCCAGGTCTTGGCGGCGAGGTGGGAGAAGGATCTCCCACCGGTGGTTGTTCTTCGGATGCATGGGATGGTGACAAGTGAGAGGTCGGCGGAGCATAGCTGGCGGTTGGGGAAGTAGAAGGAGAGCCGTCTGTTGAAGTAGGCTGGGCCAGTCTTGTGGAGTGCCTTGTGTGCGAGGGTGAGGAGCTTGAAGGATATCCTCTTGTTGACGGGGAGCCAGCGCAGGTTTCTCAGGTGGGGGGTGATGTGGCCGTGGAGTGGTTCGTCGAGGATCAGTCGTGCCGAAGTGTTTTGGATGCTTTGTAGTCGTTTGATGAGCTTGGTTGGGCTCCCACATAGAGGGCGTTTCCATAGTAGAGGCTGCTGCTGACGAGGGCCTGGGTGACTGTCTTTCTTGTATCTGTCGGGATCCATCTGTAGATCTTGCGGAGCATGCGGAGGGTGTTGAAACAGGAGGAGGAGACGGCGTTGACTTGCTTGGTCTTTGAGCGTTGAGTCAAGGAGGATTCCTAGGTTGTGTGTGTGGTTGGTGGGTGTCGGGGCTGCCCCCAGTCCCGTCGGCCACCAGGAGTCGTCCCAGGCTGAAGGGTTGGAGCAGAGGATGAGGACCTCCGTCTTGTCCGAGTTCAGCTTCAGACCGCTGGTCTTCATCCAGTCGGCGACGGCCTTCATTCCTTCGTGGAGGTTGGCTTTGGCGGTGATGGGGTCCTTGGTGAGGGAGAGGATCAGCTGAGTGTCGTCGGCGTAGGAGATTATGTTGAGGTCGTGCTGTCGGGCTAAGTGTGCGAGCGGAGCCTTGTAAATGTTGAAGAGCGTTGGGCTGAGGGAGGATCCCTGGGGTACGCCGCAGATAATCTCAGAGGCTTTGGAACGAAAAGGGGGAGGCGGACGCTCAGGGTTCTGCTGTAGAGGAAGGAGGTGGTCCAATCCAGAGCCTTGTGTCGTATCCCTGCGGCGTGGAGGCGGGCGCGTAGTGTGCGGTGGCAGACGGTGTCGAAGGTGGCAAAGAGGTCTAGGAGGATGAATGCTGTAGTCTCGCCTTTGTCCAGTAGGGTCCTGATGTCATCGGTGGCGGCGATGAGGGCAGTCTCGGTGCTGTGGTTGCAGCGGAACCCTGACTGGGAAGGGTCCAGGATTCTGTTTTCTTCAAGGTATCTGATTAGCTGTCTGTTTACGGTTTTCTCGATGACCTTGGCCGGGAAGGGGAGCAGAGAGATGGGCTGGAAGTTCTTGAGGTCTCTTGGGTCTGCCTTAGGTTTTTTAAGTAGGGTGTTGATCTCTGCGTGTTTCCAGATCTCTGGGAAGGTCGTGGTCTCAAGGGAGAGATTGATGAAGTTGCGCAGGTGGGGTGCGATGGGGCTGCTTGCTCTGTTGAAGACGTGGTGCGGGAATGGGTCTGACGGAGAGCTGGAGAGTGGATTGAGCGCATGGTCTTGATGGTGTCATCGATGCTCACGTTGGCCCAGGCTAGCAAGGGGTCGTGGTCAATGGTGTACGGAAGGTCTGTTGTGTTGCTGTCTTTTGGGGCTGTCTGGGTGTTGAAGCTGTCGTGGATGTCTGCTATCTTGCGGTAAAAGAAGGTGGCGAGGGATTCACACAGGGCTTGCGACGGCGGGATGTCGTTGGAGCTGGGGTTGGAGAGTTCCTTCACGATGTTGAAGAGCTCCATGCTCTTGTGTGCATGGTTGTCGAGGCAGTCTTCGAAGGAGGTCCTCTTGGCCGCCCTGATGAGGTGGTGGTGGTTGCGGATGGCGTCCTTGTGTGCTGCGTGGCTGTCCGGAGTTTGTTCACTGCCATTTCTTGCCTAGTTTCTGCCAGGCTTGCTTGGAGGCTAGGAGTTTTGGGGTGAACCAGCTGGCCCTCTTGTAACAAACCCACCGGAAAAGATGTATGATTGGGTAGGGTTGCCCAGTGGAAATTGTAGCCCCATTGGCTAGGGAGTCCTCCTTATCCACAAACTAGATATTGGCGTAAAAGTGGCCCATCTTGCACCAACCTGAGAACACTGTTGGACCCAGAAAGGACAAGACGACTGCCCCTGTTGAACCAGTGAACCTCAGAAAGAAAGCTGTTCCAAAGAAGACAGTCCTTGCTGACCACAGAAAGGACTTGAGAGTGAATGGCTTATCCCATTGTTGCCTTTGCAGGGAGAGACCCCAATGGCTGGACTCCAAGGGTCAGTTGGCTAGCTACCCTGTTAAGGTTCATGGACACAAATGCTAAATAAACCTTCAATTGCAAAGTGGCCAGCTGATCAGTAACCACTGGCCTTTCCCTGGACTGTGGGATGTTTGTTGTGCTTTTTACTGTTTTGGTATGATAGGTATTTAATACTTGTTTTCCTTTGAGTTAAGCCCGGCTGCTCTGTACCACAGTGACCCAGGTCTCAGTTAAGATTTGATTTAAAGAATACTAACTGGACCGGGCATGGAATAATGAAATTATTACTTGGGGATGCCTCGCAACTACCCCAACTAATAATTCACTTTCTCACAATAGGAAGGGTGGAATTTTAACGCTTGATTTCCTCAAAAAATTTGATGAGCTTATAAATTGTGAGTTTTAAGGCAGGTTGAAAAATATTGGTAATAAACAAGAAACTTTCAGTAGCTGTTTCTCCCCACCTTCCCTCCCCCCCAAATTGAATTCAGGTATTAAGGATGTGAAAACGTTATTGTTTAGCTCTTAGGTGTTTACTAGTTGTTTAATTTGAATCGTTTTCAAAGATAAAAGTAATAATGAAATTGCCAAAGTTGTGAAAAAAAGAGAAATATCTTATAAAAAGTGTTCTTGAATCCCTTCTGGATGCTGGTATATTTAGGTTCTAGAATTGTTCAAGGAATACTATGTTACAGAACTATGATTGCATTTCAAGGAACACCTTTTTTACTACGTCATAAAACTCTTGTTTTGCATTCATTATGGCACATAAGAATATCTTCTTCTAACCAAGCACATACAATTATTTCATTGCCTTCAGTACATATGTTTCTATTGGAATTAGTTTATTTTCACTGCAAATTCATTTATACCTGCAAGCTCTGTCTCTTTCCAAATTTTGCAGTGGTTTTAGTGGTCTACCATAACCATCCTCAATTTAATAAACAACTAAGATAATTCCTCCACTCACTGGGTTGTTTTGCTCTTCCTTTAAAAAACTGGGTTTGACATATGATACCTCAATTGTCATCCTAAGCTTACTTTGCCGGAGTTGGTACTGTGCTGGAATTAGCCATTGCCCTTTTTGTATGGATTAAATGCTATTTGACAAAACGGAGTTAGCTATATGATGTGGGAATGTTCCAGTGTTATACAGAGTTTGCACTAGCCAGCGCAATGCATAGGCTTCAGCAATATGTAATAATGTATTTAGAAGTATTGGAAACTGCCATGTGTAGCCATTCCGTTACTTCAGAGCTACAAGGATGGTCCAGGAGAAACATAGGTGTGGGGGAGTTAGGGTATGATCAGATGGGTTAATAAGAGTGTCAGATGTTGTCCAGTTGTGACCTCTGTATCTGTGTAAGTCTCAGTAGAAGGTTTGGCTAAATTGTTCAGTTTTCAAAAGTGTTCTGAACCTCTGATGATTGAGTTTAGATGTTCGGTTTAGGTCCTTGCTTGCCCAGCAACTGTCTGCCTTATTTCATCATCTTCAAGGAATGTTGAACAAATGGGTGGACGTTTAATAGAGTTCTCTGGTTGGTGTGTAGCGAGGTTTAACTTGTGTAGCTATTTTGTTCCTTTGTACCACTGTTTCGTGGCTGATGGAGAGGAAACTTGAACTTGAGGCTAGAATCATCTAGGAGCTAACAGTCCGCTTTCGGCTAGTTGGCTTGCAGCAGTTAAGGCACATTCTTTATAACGTGTTCTTTGCCTCTTAACAGTTGGGTTTTGGGGGTGGCATTTTGTAAATGATGATATAGTAATGCTTGCATACCAGAACCAAGGCACCTGTCAGTTCCACTCTGTGATCAATTTGGAGTTGTGGTTATATTTTTCGGAGGAGCAGCTAGAGGTTCATGTTCTTAATTACTATGTTATCTTGAGAAACAAATGCAAGATCAGAGTCAAAGAATATCTCAAGGATCTTTACTCTCACAGAGTTTGGAGGACAATCCTATATAATAAGATAAGTAGGCTTCCCTTTTGTCACTCATCCTTTATCCCTCTTAGAATCAAGGTTTTTTTGCTCCAATTAAGTTCATCCCAATTCTGAGGCACAGATGAGGCCTCTAACCAGCATCAAGATATAGGTATCTATGTAAAGAATTGCTGGACTTGAAGACTGCAGTATTTCATTATTAGCTTTTGCAAAAAAGAAAAATGCATTTCCAGAGAATAGGCCCTTACATAATGAACCTGGCTCATTGTTTTTTATACTAGTTTACATTACCTCAGCGGATCCAGTGGTTTGACAGTTACTGGTTTGCTGTCACCTTATGATTTTTAAACAGTCCGACCCCTTCAAGCACATATAGTTCCTAATACTTCTATCGGTAAATGTCTATTAAGTTAATTTCTTTTAATAACCTACTTTAATTTGTGGCATACACAGATAATGTACATTCTGTCAAAAAAGCTCATACCCCCTTTTCAGCCTGCTTCGCTTTTCACTAGCTTTTTATACCCTTTTATCTCCGTATTCACTAACTCTTACTTCCTTATTTCTATCGCAGGGCTTCCCGACTCATCTCCTGCAGCAAAACCCTGGCGAGACCAATGTTGTTTGCTCCTCAGTCCCGAAACCCTCTGCAGGTATCATACCTGCTGTCCTGTCCCCTCCCTTGGCTTTTGATCCTTTGGCTCACCCAGTTTATCCTCTTGCTGTTATGCCGTCCTTCATAGAATCTAATGCGTTGGTTCCTGTTGGTAGCCTTGTTGGGCATGTCCAAGCTCTGCAACCAGCACCCAGTGTAGCCCAGCATCCCCCATCTGTATCTCAACAGGAGGTGTCCCCAGAGATAATTTTAAGCATTCATTTTTGTTTGCTTTCTTTAATTTGATTGTTGTGAAACTTCATCTACCAATAGGTTAAATAAGGTGGTGCAAGAAATAAAAACCTCTAGATTATGTTCTCCCCAAAAAGTCTGAATCTAGTTTAAAGAGAAATGAAATGTTGAAGACCTACAGACTTTGGTGCTGAAATCTTCCAGAATATCCTTGTTCAATTGAATGGTGTCTGCTAACTATATGGCAAACGTCCATTTTTTAGGGCTCGGCCTACGTCACCACGAAGTGGGGCGGAGCTCCGAGCTCTATTGTAAAGAAAAAAAGAAAAAAAAAGTTTCTTTAGGGCTCTGGCAGAAACATTCCTTAGTGCGCGTAATGGCAATGGCTTTTTTATGGCATCTGCATAGTGATTCGTCTTCGCTGTGCTGTCTTTTTAGTAGCCTTGACGCGATAGGCTATATTTAATTTGCGTCCGCCATTGTTGGCATTTTCTGTGTGGTTACGCGCACGGCAGTCCATTAATCTTAATTAGGAGCTGTCAGAGTGCTGTGTAATGCAATCCAGATGGTCTGAGCGGTGAGCGCGTTCAATGTAAAATGACAGAGGCGAGGCAGCAGGCGTGGCTCACAGAAGATGAGTCATACGATTGCCTTTCTGTATATTTAAGGAGAGACGTTTTACACATTTTTGTGTTTTAATGGCAGGACGGGCAGCTTTTAGATGCAGTCTGCTTAGAGTTTCACACTATACAAAGTTTAGGGGCTTAGTTTTTTCTCTGCACACAAGTATTTTTTCACCCAAAAAGCTTGCTCTTGCATTGAAAACTCTCTCACGTTGTGTATGTGTCTCTGTTGCTTCTTCTTCTTTAAATTAAACAATATATATGTCTGTGCCTTAAGCTTAAGACAGTGCTACGCTTGCTGAGAGAGTAAAACATACCCCCTGGAGAACTCAGTTTCCAGACAAGCGTTGAAAGTTTCTAGTGCTTTGTTTTAAAGGCTTGAGCCTCCGACGCGCAGCCGTAGATCTGCCCTCGCGCTTCAGCTCTTTCCTTGTATGTTATAGAATCGCATTAATACGTAAGATGTAAATACATTTACACCGTTTAAGACCCATTTAAGAGGATCCTTAAGTAGTGTGTGTGGTCTGTGCCAGAGGAGAATGACTCCTGAATTCTTGCAGTTGAAGGGCCTCTCTGACTCGCTGCAGACTACTTGGGCACAATGTCGTTTTAATCTGCCAAAATAAATATATCCATGAAATGTTCTGCTCCCCCTTGCTTCCCACCCCCCAACGAAAGGCATTTCCTGTTGTTTTTATTCCCTTGAAAGCCTAAAGCCCACATGGTATTACTTAAGTAAAGCATTGTGCGCTTCCGGTCTGCTGTTGTCACTCTTTAAACAACTGTCACAGTTTTAAAATGAAGCATGTTGTCAGGACGTGTAATTAACAGTGATCAGCTGCTCTACTTTGCACGTACTTGTGCATCGACAGTGCTAGTCTCTTCTAATATGAAGTGAAGATCATGGGCCCTGTCGTGAATTATTTGCACTTGTGCAAAAATCGGTTTGTGCCGTGGCACATGATCAGCGGTGTTTCTGTGATTTATTTGCCTAATGTTCGGGTTATGCACGTGCCCTCTTTTAGGATTACCACAGATGCTCAGTCATATTACATTTCCCATGAGTTCGTGCATCACATGCACCTGTGCAAAATGTATTTAAACGTGTGTATGCCCCTCCGTTTGCATATGTTCAGTTCTATGTCTGTACTTTAGGAGGCTACTCATTAGTGTTCACAATTGCCTTCCGTAGCGATTAGTGCAGATGTGTATATTCAATTTTTCATGCATTCAAGCACATTTTAGGAAGATATTTAATACATTCTTAGCGTTAATTTAATGCTGAATGTTTCTGTTCAGAATAATTTATAATATGTAAAAACATATATGAGAGGCTACTATACTGAATAAATGGCCCAGAGCAAAGCTCATTTTATCTTTTAAGGCAATACAAGACTACATTTTTATATACATAGGGACCCAGAGAAAAAAAACAAATGTCATCCTTCTGTTCACGAGCATTTCCAATTAAACAGTAAACAAAATCATCTTCATCTTTGTGCTCCTGCTTTATGTCCAGGGACAAAGCATGGTTTACACCTGGTCATCACAGTTTAACTTTTATTTTGATCTTACGTGACCAAGAAGTTATCCTCTTCAAATCTGCAAAGCACATTTTAATATCTTTTTTCACATTTGCCCCTCTACTAATGGACGAATACTGACTATTGTGCAGATCCGACCTGTAACATTTTACTTTAGTCCTCACTGGACTTTTTAAGAGTGTCCCATAAGACATCACCCTGTCTTTGAAAGAGTGCAGTCTTTTTTCAGATCGAGCCCGTAATCTGGAATTGGGTTTGCAGTTTGTGCACAATTATGGCCCAGACCTGACTATTTTTTTGCCCCATGAAGATTTAATTAGATTAAAATTAGTTATATTTGTGAGAGGGATAAGCAGTAATATTCAGAGTTGCCTAGCACAAAATGAAGAAAATGCTTGGAACTGTGAGTATGGGGCACTACTGCCTAGGGGAAAAACTCAACCTAACAACTATGGAATTTACCAGGTTGTATGACCACACCAAAATATCAACCTTGTCGGAGGGGCGTGGCTTGACTGCCGAGCGGGATGGCTGCCTAAGTGAGTAGCTCCGCCGATCGAGTTGATTAATCCGCCTAATATCCGTCCATAACTGACTCTGGGGCTCGGGTCTTGTGCCCTCGGTGCAGGCGAGATATATCCGCCTCGAAACGAGAGGGATTGAACATACCGCGCACCGACCCGCGGTGGGAACTGCCTTCCCGATTTGCCGGCGCAGTGGGGCCTGCTGTGGCGTGTGGCGCCGGGAGCTTGCTTAGGAACTGGCCGACCGGAAGTGAGTGGATGCCCGGCTCGGCCCATTCTGGGGGTGCCGCCTGGATCGGAAACTGGTCGGTCTGGCCTGATTGCAGAAGACGGAGCCCAGGGCCAGCGACATCACTGCACACACCCGCTCCAGCGGCGCAGACATCAGCGACGGGGGAGATATTGAAGAGAGGCCGCGCTGCGCAGGATTGAGAGCGCACAGACACGGCGGAGAACGCGGCTGGGACACTCGGACACAGCCGGATAGACAGCGAGACAACCGGTGAGCTGCTTTAATGCGACTGACCCGCTGGAAGACGGGGGGCCCTGTAGAGCCTGATACCCCTGGACATACGTCCATGAACATTGCCTAGGACTGCTAGTGGCGGTTGACAAGCGCAGACCGCCATTTTGCCCAATACCCTATACACTGCAGCTACATCGGTTGGAGGCTGTCTGACAAATCACCTTCCCCTGGATTGCATGTGGTGGGCGCTGATTTGTATGGACACACTGCCCCGGGCGCCCTGAGTTTGACAATAACGGTGCCAGGAGGTGAGCTGGAGGTACGGCTGCCCATTGACGAGTGAGGTGGACCCCTTCGACGATCCACGTGGCAGTCGCCTGGCGCAGAAGCGCGACACATAATTTTCGAAAGCCGCGACCGCTGCTATTTCAATTGCCCGGGCTAGACACACGGTACTCCTGGACAGCAATTAGAGGCGAGTCGGGGCTGGACGACGCCATGGGCAAACCGGACACACGACAGCCCAAAATTGCTTTTGAAAAAACAGCCAAGAAAGTGACAGGCAATGAAACGCCGGACCAGGAGACTTCGGGGGACGCCCGGCCTGTACTCAAGGCAGACGACATAAAGGCCATGTTTCAAGACCTCAAGTCGAGTCTGCAAGGCATAGATGGGAAGATGGACGCTCTAGCTGCAAGGATGGATAGTATGACAAAAAGAATGGACAAGCAGGAGGGAGCTGTCGGAGTACTGGAAACACGCGTCACGGAAACGGAAGAATGCCAATCGGACCTTGACAAGAAGCTGCGAGGAATGGACAAGGTGCTCTCCCTGATCCAAACGAAGAATGAAGATTTAGAAGCTAGGTCCAGAAAAAACAACGTATGCATCACGGGCGTGGCGGAATCGACGGACATTGCAAATATGGAACGCTACGTTGAGCAGATGATGAAAGATCTATTTGGAGAGGACTTATCCCCAATGTTTCTGGTGGAAAGGGCACACCGCACGCTGGGACCAGTGCCCAAGCCGGGAGCTCCGCCTCGGACAATCCTTGCACGCATTCTAAACTATAGGGACAGGGATACGATACCGCGACTGGCACGCAACATGGCAGATTTGCAATACAAGGGGAACCGGATTGCAATGTACCCTGACTTCACGCTCCAGGTTCAATCAGCCAGGTGGGAGTTCTTGCCCGCGAACAAGGTGTTCCAACAAACAGGCACGAAATACTCCTTGATCTGCACGCGAATACATGGACCTGCCGATCACGCAGGATGACATACGGACGACCTACGGACGACCATAGCTGGCATGCCTTCGGGCAAAGCGCCGGGACCGGATGGGCTTACGGCATCCTTCTATATAGAATACGCTGATATCCTTGTCCCCAGGCTACATAAGATGTTCATGGAAGCGATCGAAACGGGGATCCTTCCCCCATCGCTCCGTGAAGTCATGATAATCACACTTTTAAAACCAGACAAAGATCCCACGAGCCCCGATTCGTACAGGCCGCTCTCGCTGATAAACCTAGATGCCAAGATTTACGCTAAACTATTGGCAGAACGTCTGAAACCGATGCTTCCCCAAATAGCGCCGTCAGATCAGTCAGGATTTGTGACAGGTCGATCGACCTCGCACAATCTTCGCACCTTATTCGGTCTGCTCCACTACTTGGACCCGAGGGTACAAGCGATAGCTGCCTTGCTAGACGCCACCAAGGCGTTTGACTCCCTCGAATGGAAATTTCTACACGCACTGTTTACGAGAATGGGCTTCAGTAGGCTGTTTATTCAAAAAATTTGTATCCTATACAATGGTCCCACGGCGAGAGTAAAGGTAAATGGACAGATTTTGCGGACGATAAGTATTTCTAGGGGGACCAGACAAGGCTGCCCCCTATCACCGCTGCTATTCGCCATCGCCACGGAACCCCTAGCGGCAAGATTGCGGCAACACCACACCCAGCGCAGTATAGGATTCACCTCCAGAGGGCTATTAGTGTCCTTATATGCCGATGACATGACAATATTTGTGAAGGACCCAGCAGAAAATTTCGCCCCCCTTATGCGTGAATTGGTACGATATGGTGGTTTGACGGGCATTAACATTAACTGGTCCAAATCTACGATTCTGCCGCTGACTGACGGAACGGTACAATGCCATGCCGAGTTCCCCATAACCTGGGTGACGGAAGAGGTGAAATACCTGGGGATCCATATTAGCCGCTCGATACAGGACCTATGGCTTTTGAATTACGGCAAGACAGTAGACTGGCTCGAGACGAAAGTGAAGAAATGGGTCACGCTACCGCTGTCAATGACAGGCCGGATAGCCATAACTAAAATGGTTGTACTACCAAAATTTTTATATTTGTTTGCAAACATACCATTGCCGCTTACATTATCTTTTTTTAAGCGCATACGCTCCGCGATTTTACATCTAGTGTGGGCGGGCAAACAACCCAGCATACAATGGAAGGTGCTGACGCTTCCCTTTCGACAGGGTGGTCTGGCGGCTCCAGATTTTGAGCTCTACGCATACTGTGCCCAAGCTCAATACCTGCATTTTTGGCAGCACCCGATCCCGTATCAACCTCATGTGGCGATTGAGACAGACGTGTCGTCACCCACTCCCTTGAACACGACGGTCTATCACAGATACAAACGTTCGCCGGAAGATGTAAACACAGTTGAAACAGCATGTTGGGCCTGGCAACGCATAGCGGAGCGGGCGGGCATTGCTGAACTATATGCTCCATCCATGCCGCTGAGCGGTAATCCGTTACTGAGTCCCTTACAAGATGCGGCGATATCTGAAAGGGCACGCAAAAGCGGGCTTTTAGTCGCAAGTGATCTATACCCGGACGACACGTTCTTGGAGCTGGGAGACCTCTGCAATGCAGAGGTGCCTACGGCATCTGAATTGCTCCTGTATTAGCTGAGAGCAGCGTGTAAGGCCAGATACCCGATGTTCCCGATGGTCCCGCCAACGCTTTCGGCACTGGAAAACATACTAGCGAACAAATCTCAGAATAAATTAATTACCAGGATCTATAAAGTAACGCAAGACACTGCACCGTGGATAAGGCCTGGCTCGAAAGCACAATGGGAAGTGGAGACAGGACTAAGCATAACGGACAAGCAATGGACGTTTTGCTGCACTCAGTTGGAGCATCTATCTCCCAACTACAGGCTAAGGTTAATTCACTTTAATTTTCTACACAAGCTGTACCGCACGCCGGCGCAGCTCTTCAAAATAGGATTACTTGTCGACTCTCGATGCTGGCGCTGTGGTGCGCTGGACGCGGATTTCTTCCATCTCACGTGGACGTGCACTCCAATACAGCAATATTGGGCAGCGGTGTTCTTAAAGTTGGGACACATCCTGGGGGAGCGGCTGTCTCCAGATCCCCTGATGGCGCTTCTAGGAATGGTGGCCGAGATACCATGTGCTTCGAGAAAACTGATCGCTATGTTGCTGCTACTGGCGAAGAGACAAATTGCACTACATTGGAAACAAAAGGGTGCTCCTGGGGTAACGGGTTGGATTACCTCGGCTCTGTATTGTCGAGATCAGCTGATTACTTACTGGGAACTACTACCGCTGAGGTCCAGACCTGCTGATATTTGGCAGCCCCTGGCGAACTTGCTAGATGGCAACATGTCGGATGAGTGAGTATGGACAGTATGGAGGTGTGAACAAGTTGGGATTCTAGTTGGCCGTAATGCGAGGGCCTGGATGTTGTGCCGCCATGACTGAAAGAGGTGGAACAGCGGACGCTGTGTTGAGTGCAAGTGGACACTAGCTCCATAGCTGCGAATGGTCGGCTGAAGGGGCCGCCTGATATGTAAGACCTAGCAGGCCACCGCTCCTCCCCTCTCCCACCCCCTCTTCCCTTTCCTTTCTATTGGACAAGACCTCACAGGCTCGCTCCAGAACTAATGACACGAGGCTCCATATGTTGACAAGATTGACAAACCGAAAACACAGATGCTTTAGGTTTAGTTTAATGGGTTTGTTTCTTTGTTTTTATTCTCTAGTTCTCTAGTTCTTTCTTTCGTAGAATGTATGCAAGTGTATAAGACATGAGACCGCAAGATGAGGTCTAACTGTACCTATTCATTCTGCCTGCCTCCGGGTTGTTGGCTAAATAGCAGTGTGCTAACTTGCAACATTAAATAAAAGTCTTTAACCCCCCAAAAAAAAATATATATATATATATATATCGACCTTGTCAGGGTGTGGGCCTGAGGGATTCACCAAACAGAATCGTTGATCAAGTTCTGACTTTAAGGGAGAACTTGCACCATGTAATTTCTATTTCATTTTCCTCTCTTTCCTTAATTCCCCTCCCATTTCTGTGGCACTTTGGTTTCTTTCACATCATTATTTTAAGATTGTGCTTGGAGAAAGTAAAACGAGGCGCTTCCCACCAGCAGTGTACACTCTCTCTCCATTATAGTCTGTGTTGGGCTCAAGCTGTGTCCTTTCTGTGGACAAACACAATGTTTGAAAGAACCCGTTTGTTTCCTACTGACCCACTCGACTGTGTTTTTATTGATCTTAGTACAAAAGGCACAAATGTAATGTGAAGCTGGACAAAGAGCGCGCCAAGCATGCATAATGCGCGGATAGGTCGGGAGGGTTCTGCATGGATTTCATTTGGTCAAGTCCTTTTACTGTTTCCATGGTGCACTGTGGAACAAAGAGAGCCATGCGGTGGTGGGGTGCCATCCCTTTGTGTCTGTGCATGACTGCAGCTACCGAGAGGTCACAGGGGCCGAAATATGACTTCTTAACACGCACCAGTGTTTTTTTTTTAGGTGATTTTTTTTTAGCTTCAGGCTACCTTCTATGTTCTCACTCACACACTGAGTGCATAGGGAGTGCATAGGGAGTGCATAGGGAGTGCATAGGGAGTGCGTAGGGAGTGCGTAGGGAGTGCGTAGGGAGTGCATAGTGCATAGGGAGTGCAGAGTGCATAGGGATTGCAGAGTGCATAGGGATTGCAGAGTGCATAGGGATTGCAGAGTGCATAGGGATTGCAGAGTGCATAGGGATTGCAGAGTGCATAGGGATTGCAGAGTGCATAGGGATTGCAGAGTGCAAAGTGCATAGGGAGTGCAGAGTGCAAAGTGCATAGGGAGTGCAGAGTGCAAAGTGCATAGGGAGTGCAGAGTGCATAGGGAGTGCAGAGTGCATAGGGAGTGCAGAGTGCATAGGGAGTGCAGAGTGCATAGGGAGTGC
The DNA here is from genome assembly GCF_964261635.1 of Lissotriton helveticus. NCBI lineage: Eukaryota > Metazoa > Chordata > Amphibia > Caudata > Salamandridae > Lissotriton > Lissotriton helveticus. Next base: position 373,495,281 of record NC_136057.1, on the reverse strand, counting down.
AGAGTGCATAGGGAGTGCAGAGTGCATAGGGAGTGCAGAGTGCATAGGGAGTGCAGAGTGCATAGGGAGTGCAGAGTGCATAGGGCGTGCAGAGTGCATAGGGAGTGCAGAGTGCAGAGTGCATAGGGAGCGCATAAGGAGTGCAGAGTGCATAGGGAGTGCAGAGTGCATAGGGAGTGCAGAGTGCATAGGGAGTGCATAGGGAGTGCAGAGTGCATAGGGAGTGCAGAGTGCATAGGGAGTGCAGAGTGCATAGGGAGTGCAGAGTGCATAGGGAGTGCAGAGTGCATAGGGAGTGCAGAGTGCATAGGTAAAATTACAATACAACTCACATAATACCACTACACACCACATGCACACACCATCACACATGACGAAAACACATTGCCATTTACAATACCATTAGCTCAAACTCAAATAAATCCGAGCCCGATTGCATTTCTAATGCTTGTTTTATTTTAGGGTTAATGGTCCTTGGCAGGATTGTAAAAACCTTATTCGGGTCGGGGACAATCGATATTTGCCCGGCAGTATTGCCTCTGTGACCCTCTAGTTATTTAATCAAATGAAGAGGCAGGCGCTGGAGACTGGAAAGCAGGAAACAAGGTTTTTTTATTCTCTCCGGAGGAGAACACAACGAAACGGACAGAAGGTAACGTTCTGAGGTGCTCTAACTTACGTTTGAGGCCTGGCCCCTTATATACAGTGTTTATGGTTTTTATTACAGTTTACATACATGTGACAAAGCTTTGATATACGGAAAGACATACCCGGAATCCCCCTTTGGGGCCCGTTCCCACACACATTTACAGTTGAAATCCCCACCCTAGTCATAACAGGTGATGAGTATCACGCAGCTGGATATTCCGCCGATTCACGGAATGTGGGGGGTTTGATCGGATCTCATGGAGTGGGGGCTTTGATCAACCCGGGGATCCTTTGATGGGGGAAGCTTCCTATTGTACGGGGAGGGGCAAGGAATGGTATCGGCAGAGCTGGGTGTCGGCCTGGGAACGGGGAAGACAAAACGGGCACACAGGGAAAAAAGGGGGGTTTGCATCTAAGGGCCGGAGATCATGAAAGGGAGGCGGGGAGGTGTCGCGCTGGGAACAGGATGAGGGCCTGGGGCAGAGCAGCGCCGAAGAGGGGTTTACGACTCAAGGCAGGTGCAAGCGGGGGGGCGGGGGGGGGGGGTGGTCAGCGCGCAGGCTTAGTGAAGGCGAAGGGCTATGTCAGGGGCCAGCGGCATGCGAAAGGGTTCGTTCTGATCGGGGCATCTTAAAAAAAAAAATGGCGGGCGCGCACGACAAAAGTGTGGCATTAGGGGAAGGGGCAAGATGGCGCAGATAATGTTCACCAAAACGTACTAATTTTCCACAGTCCTCCCTTTAACATATTCAAGACATCTTGCTGGTTCATTTTCTATTCGGTTCTACTGTGGTGAGCATGAGAAAGAAAACGGTAGGAACCCTAGATGAAAAAGAGTTGTAAACAATACATTTTAACATTTCTAGTTTTAGGAGGTGGGCCTATTTGATAAACTTTGATAAACTTGTTCAGCAGGAAAGTCATAGGAATGAAATACAAGAAAACGGTTCTGCAGCGAGAGCAGCAAGTACATATCATAACGCGAACTGGCAGGTTATTACATATTTCAGATTCGGATTGGAGCAAGGATCAATACAATGGCGGCTGGGAGAGAAATGAGGCATAGCAGAAACGGTGATTGAGGATGTCAAATGTTCGAAGTTTACGAGTTCTCATTGTTCTTTGTGGTCTTCCGTTGGCGCTGTTGAGCACCGGCGGTGGAGCTACAAGTCCAGCTCTGTTCTAAGTTCTGCGTTGCAGGGCACGACCCTTTCCTCGCGTTTCCGGTCGAAAAAGGTCCTTTTCGCCCTGTGGCCTTTGAGGTGATTGTCAGAAAGTTCGGATGGAAGAAGAGAGTACAAAACAGTCCATAGGGTAGGTCAGAGGAAAAAGGGGGGATGGAGCAAGGCCAAAGTAGGAACAAACTAGGGGAACGAGAGACTTCAAGTAGGCGGGCGTGTGACCGAATTCAGAGAGCGGGGACTTGTCGAAAGACACTGGATATCGAGCAGGGGCATCAGGTCGACCCTTTCTTCTCATGTTGTCGAAAACAGTGCCTCGTCCTGCAGCTCTTTTCTGTCGTGGTCTCGCCCTGGCTAATGTCGCAAGTGTTCCTTAGTCTGCAGTCAGGCCTCGTGCTCCCACATCCGGTCCTTCTCTCCTCCAACGGCAGTACCCTTAAACAAGTTTGAAAAGACAGTCTTTAGTGAATTTGCAGATGAAGATAGTCAAAAAAGTCTATTTCTCTCCCAGCTCCAGACAAAGAATGAAAAATGCCCGTTATTTTAGTGTTCACAACTGGCATATGAATGACCGGTGACGGGTTCTGTTGGATTTACTATGACTTTCCTTCATAATTATTTATCACAGGCATGACAGTTCATCTGATGGTAACCCACCCTTGTGAGACAAATCCGGCGAAGATATGCCGTTCTCTAGAGTTTTACATTTACAAAAGGGTACAGTGAGTCGTCAACATGGTACTACACAGGTATTTTGCTGAGAGACGAACATGGCTAAATATTTCCTTTCTATCGGTGCATCCTGCTTTGCAACTACTGCGGGGTTCAGTTTGATGATTTCTTTACCTTGGACTAGTCTGTTAACCTTGTAAAACATCATTCTGGGTCCTACGTAACCTTTTACAGCCCGATTACTTAATTAGGAAGGACAGGGGTTTATGGGAAACAACCAGGGACATGGGAAACTGGTGGTAAGGGCATAAATCGACCCATCTCTCACAACCGGAAATGGGGGGTAGTTTCATAATTCCAGTTTTTGGGCGGCTGATACAGGGGAGGTAACAGGGGTGATCATTTTTCCGGTTTTGGGTATTGCGACAATTCGGGGAGGGGAGGGTCGCGTATTCTGAGGTCCTTGTTTTATACCATAGGAGCCGTTGACATGTAGTTCCCTGATTTCGGGTCAGATTAGGGAACCTCTGTCGTCTTACCTGTCCTTTCCCTTACGGCCCAACCTCGGTTCATTGACTTCTAGCGGAAAAGGAGAGGTAATGACGCGGCCTCAGGGTGATTGTATTAAAGGCAAGTTTTTGTGCAAATACTGACGGTATTTGAAGCCAATTAGGTGGTGTGCTAGGGGTGGCAGTCTGCCAATTTCGGGGCTAACCACTCGGAAGAGCGGGAGTGCAAAAATAGAGGGAGAGAGAGAGAGAGAGAGAGAGAGAGAGAGAGAGAGAGAGAGAGTGCAACGGCAGGCTAAATAGTACACGTGCAACAGAGAGGGTGGCAGTGTATTCAAGAAAGGCTATTTAGTGCATTACACAGTAAAGGGCATTCACGGGTCTGTGTTAGAATCTTGTAATCATGCAGTTTGAGCATTAGACAGGGTAGAGGGGACGTGCTTTGAGAAAAGGAAAGAAGAAAAAAGGAGGTACCATTCTGTCGCACTTTCTCGCATTCTCGGTCCTTCGACCAGTTGGGTCAACGCCTCAGTCACACACACACACATTCTCTCGTAGTTTCGCATCATACGTGACATGGGTTCATTCGTCCGGTCTGGTTCAAGGGTGATCACTTTTTATCAGGGTTGTGCTAATTTTTCGGGTTTGTTCGGTACGTGAGTAGTCTGCAGGCATGCTTAGACGCCACCTTGCGGTGCTAGTCCGCTTCGTGTATTAGACATGGCAAGGCTTCAGATCTTCGCCACACCTCGGCTGTGATCTCTGACGTAACCTGCAGAGGGAGGAAAAAAGGGGGGGGGGGTGGGGGAGACAGCATTCGCGCGCATTCAAATACATGGATTCATAAGTCCTTTACTTACTTCTTACTCGTCTTTCCTCCTTGGGGCAGGGTCCCCGGGGATATGGTTTCTGGAGTCGAGGGGGGGTAGTGTGTTCATATAGGTCGTGTGCGGGGAAACGTAAAAAAGGAAACCAGAGGTGCCTAGTGCGAGGTATCTAGTCAAAGGATATATCTCACTATCGGGATCCTTAAACCTCTTTCAACGCCGTGGCGTTCTAAAGTTCTTCGGTTCTTGGGTCCCTGATACTTTGGAACGTTGTACTTTATAATATTTACATTATTTTATTTCTTCCTCCTTTTACATTCCCTCATTTACACCGTTCTTTTTACCCATCCTTGGAAGTCAAGGTCTTCCTCTACGCGAGAGTTCATGGGTCAGTTGCGTACTTTGAAGGCGGAGTGTCGTGTTGTTGATCCGATCCGTCCTCCAGGGCTGGGTAACCATCTTCCTTTAACCTTAAAGAGAGAGCAGAGTAGGGTGCACAGAAAAAAACTTTCCCACCGATCCCACATTTTTTTTTTTTAAATAAAGCATGCAATACCCGTCCATAGTTTCAAAGACTTTATTTTGCAAAATCATTTCAGCATATGGATTATGAGGGTGCGGTCGTATTTGGCCGGTCGTGGCAATGGCTAAAGTGCATACAGTGGGGGTTTCGCTTGCAGCAATAAAAACATCGGAAAGTTTTACTCGTTCATTTGTAAGTAACTAAAACGTCTATTAATTGGTTGGGGGTTCGGGGGCATTTATTTTCATAATTTAGAAGCATAATCATAATAGTGGTAATCAGATTTCCTATATGCATACCGTACGTGAGCGTCGTAAATGAGGTTTACATCAGTTATAAAAATATAATACATTGTACATTTGTAATCAACATTTGTAACGGGGATCCTTTCATACTGTTCGTCGAGTGAGTTCTCCTTGTCTTTTCTAGCCAAGTGTACAAAGGATCATATAAAATCTCAGAACATCAAGTTTATATTAGTGCGAAGGAACACCACGAGGTGTTCGTAAGTTCCGATTGATACCAGCGCCATTTTGGGCGGGGCCGGCTCAGTCCGGAAGCAGCATCAGGGGAAATGTTTCCCATTACTGGCAGTTTGGACCAGAGTCCTTTTCGGCAGTTCTAGAATTCATGCTAACAGAAGGAGTGGCAATGTCATGTTTGTTTCGTTGGCGATCAAGGCAGCCGTCCCTTACCGGAAACCTGCAAAGGCCGAAGGTTCCGCCGGGGACCTTTGTATGATCTTCAAGGCTGCGGAGATGCTGTCGGAGATGGGGGCTCGTGCTCCCGGGGGCAAATGTTCGAGTCATATTGCTGATCAAAGTTACTCTAGCGGCCGGGGCCCACCTTCCAGCGGACCCAGACGCCATTTTGAGGCCCTACAGGGGCCACTCTCGTCGAGTTTGCAAGAGTGGAAGAGACCCTTCGGAGTGAAAGGAAGAGGTCCCTGTTTTGTGAAAGCGGGACGTTCGGCTGGGGTGTGGCTGTGATGCCCCCACCTGGGGGGGGGGCGAGGGAGACTCGTTCGCATCGTCTCCTTCTCCCGGTGTACTCCATGCCGCTCCTTTTCATCGCCCCGCATGAAGGCCTCTCCACATCCGGTGTTCCCCAAGTGCCACCATTGTACGTTCGGTGCTGCGCAAGTACTGGGGTGCCACCATTGTACGTTCGGTGCTGCGCAAGTACTGGGGTGCCACCATTGTACGTTCGGTGCTGTGGAAGTATTGGCACCATCGCCTGACTGGGGGTGTTCGGCGTCGGGCCGGGGGCTGGGAAACCTCCTATCGGTGGAGGTGGGAGAGGCTCGTCCGCGTCGCCTCTCCCTCCCAGCCCAACTTGGACAAGTTGTTGTGGAGGTACGTGCAGGACATCCCGCCGTCCAGGACTGCTGCGGCTGTGACGGAAGAGAAAAGGAAGAGGTGCCTCGTTCTCCTCTGGACATGTGGCGGGACTACCTTAGTCTTTCCAGGCCCGTTGCGGCCGGCCAAGGAGACATGTGGCGGGACTACCTGCAAATGCCCAGGCTGCGGGCTCCTGCCTCTCCTCCGGCTCCCCCATACGTTAAGATTTCCTGACCAAGAGTTGGCGGCCGGGCTCGCCTTATATGGGTTGCCGTTGGTTGGGCGTAGCCGTAACCCTGCCCTACTTTGGAAGGTTCCAGAATGGGGGGGGGGGGGCGAATGTTCTGTTTGACTTTCATTTTCTACAGTTTATCGTTATTATTCCTTGTTTGTTGTGTTAAATTAAAAGTTCAAGTTCATTAATGGTCTACGGATTTTGTTTTACCATTTCTTTCTTTCCAGGTTGCTTTTATGCTAAGTTTCTGCTAACAGAGGTCGAGTAACACGGAAACACGTGTAGAGGGATGACGCAGATTTGTACATTACATACACACAAACTCAGACGGGGGACAGTACAAGTACAACATACAAAGACCCAAGACGAATATAAAACAGTTATTGGTCATAATTATCTCTTTCTGTCTGTGAATTTGAAACGAGGCTGGGTTCCCGCCTTGACATTGCCCGACCTAGGAGAACTTGAGCATGCCGCTGAGATTTTCCTGGCGAAATCTGTGCCATCGGGCATAATCAAACGTGGTGGTTCTGTCTGGTCTGTCTATGTAAGTCGGGTTCTTCTTTGTCTCGCGCTTTTTCCCGTACTGCCGGTCTATCGTTCCTGTCGGCCCTTTGCCTTTACTCACGCTCAGTAGAGTCGGGCATTGGGCTTTCCAGTGTCCGACATACCTACAAAAAGCGCATTGGTCTGACCCTAAGTCTGGTCGTCCTTTGCATAGTGTCGGGGGATAAGTTGTGGGTAGCGGTGTCCTGGGGTTGTCCTGTCGGTATATTTCTCTACTTGGTTTGTCCTCGTCTTTTCTCTGTCGTTTCGTAGCCTCTCTGCGCCACATACCGAGACTGTCGAGCATAATTGGCGTTGTTTTATTATTTCGAAGGGCTATTTCTAACGTTTCTATTTTATCAAGGTCAAAGGATCCTGTCAGTGGCCACTGTTTGTCTTGACTCTCTTCGGTATACCTGTGCCATAATTTATTATAAGCTATGGTGACTAACCCATAGTTTATGAACATGTCCTTATTAGGGGTGCCTTCTAATGGAGCTATATGGTCCACCTCTAATACGCGGTCCGGACTAAACAGGCTATTTATCAGTGGGGAGAAGACAGACATGACGGCTCGTAACGAGGGACTAAAAAGTCAGCACTGCCTATCTTATCACTAGGTGCAAAGACCGTACAGAATATTTCTATTCAACGTTGTTTGCAGGCAGTGAATACCTCATGGATCGAAAAAAAATATAAAAACCAAACGACCAATAAATAACAATGGGGAGAATGAGTAGGTCCGCAAAGATCTGCGTTACCTACCCTTTTCACTATCTGCAAAAAGGGTGGTCTCTTCCCTGCTTGCAGACAGGGAATCTCCAGGAAACAATAGTTTTGCGAACAACAGTTCAGTTTCAAGCAATTATTGAGTGGGGGAGAAAAAAAATAAGCACGGCTGCTACCCTACCTATCCTCCACTGCTTGCAAAGAGAGAGAGAGCCTGTTGTTTCTCCGTTTGCAGACAGTGAATCTCCAAATAAAAATAAACAGAGCAATACTAGTATTTTTGAACAAACAAACAATCAAGCAAATTTTTCGCAACTTGTCGTGGTAACACGACCTTACCCGGACCGCATGGACAGTTTCTTGTCTTCCGAATCCAGCGCCCGATCGTCCTCTTTTTCTCGTATTTCTCACGGCACTCCTGATGGTTCCCAGTCAGGACCGTAGATCACTCGAGAGAGGTCTGTTCGGAACTAGTGAAGTTCGGATGATCGGCTGCCAGACGAGGGTCTATTGGGCAAGAGCTCTCCCGATCGTTGCAGTCGTTCACTCTGTCGTCGGGACCTCTCCCACTGGATCCACGAGTCGCTGATGGGCCCCACGCTTGGGACGCCAATTGTAAAAACCTTATTCGGGTCGGGGACAATCGATATTTGCCCGGCAGTATTGCCTCTGTGACCCTCTAGTTATTTAATCAAATGAAGAGGCAGGCGCTGGAGACTGGAAAGCAGGAAACAAGGTTTTTTTATTCTCTCCGGAGGAGAACACAACGAAACGGACAGAAGGTAACGTTCTGAGGTGCTCTAACTTACGTTTGAGGCCTGGCCCCTTATATACAGTGTTTATGGTTTTTATTACAGTTTACATACATGTGACAAAGCTTTGATATACGGAAAGACATACCCGGAATCCCCCTTTGGGGCCCGTTCCCACACACATTTACAGTTGAAATCCCCACCCTAGTCATAACAGGTGATGAGTATCACGCAGCTGGATATTCCGCCGATTCACGGAATGTGGGGGGTTTGACCGGATCTCATGGAGTGGGGGCTTTGATCAACCCGGGGATCCTTTGATGGGGGAAGCTTCCTATTGTACGGGGAGGGGCAAGGAATGGTATCGGCAGAGCTGGGTGTCGGCCTGGGAACGGGGAAGACAAAACGGGCACACAGGGAAAAAAGGGGGGTTTGCATCTAAGGGCCGGAGATCATGAAAGGGAGGCGGGGAGGTGTCGCGCTGGGAACAGGATGAGGGCCTGGGGCAGAGCAGCGCCGAAGAGGGGTTTACGACTCAAGGCAGGTGCAAGCGGGGGGGGGGGGGGGTGGTCAGCGCGCAGGCTTAGTGAAGGCGAAGGGCTATGTCAGGGGCCAGCGGCATGCGAAAGGGTTCGTTCTGATCGGGGCATCTTAAAAAAAAAATGGCGGGCGCGCACGACAAAAGTGTGGCATTAGGGGAAGGGGCAAGATGGCGCAGATAATGTTCACCAAAACGTACTAATTTTCCACAGGTTTTCAGCTGGTCAAGTAAAGGAAGATCATACTCTTGTATAGTGGATACATCTAGGGCTACCATGCTTCTGAAACATATTAACTTGTATGCATAGTTTTTTGCATCTGTCATCACTCGTTTGCTTGGGCCCTGAACAGTTTTGAAGCCGTGCTCCTATTGTAATTAGTCCATTGTTTTCAGGGCACTGTGAAATGTGACAGTAATCCTACATTTTAACTGGCCTTTGCATTATATTCAAACCCTATTGTCCAACCACTCCTCCCAAACAGTGCAAATCTATCACCACTCTTTTCCTAATTTTTTTTTTGCCTGCAATAGGTTCTATGGATGTAATCCGCGGTTCATCTATAACTAAAGATGCAATTTTATCTTTTGTGCTGTTGATGAGCCACATTTTTTTCTGCTGTAAATGGTAAATTCCAGACAGTTGACCATACTGTGCGCATGTTCATATGATATCTAGTGTGATCTGGGTGTGTTGTCAGGGTATTTGTTTCCGGTCAAGGGAAGTCCTGGCGTTGCAGTTCGGGCTGGACTGTTCCCATGAGGCACAGAGTCAGACTGATGTGCATATGGCCGTGTCTGAACTGGGATGGCGGAGTCAGCTAAAGAATGATGATGGAATAAACCTAGATCAGTTGACTGGGGGTGAGTGCTTGTAATATTCAACACTCCGTTTAGTACATCAACCATTGCCTTTTTTGTGCCGCTTGGTGGCAACTGTAGAGCCTTGGTACCTGTAAATCTACTCTCACAGCCACTTTTGGATAAAGTAATTATGTACAGTTGACCGAGGTGCTTCCAGCAGTGTCACGACAGTAAATAACAATTACAAATATCAACAGTACTCACCTTGCTTGGGGAGTAGTGATTGGCAAAATGAAATTCCACTTCCAGATGCAAAAATGCTTCTACCCCTGCTCAGAGCTTTTTTCGTTCGTGGGGAGAATTTTCAGGTGGGCTGTATTGTAGGGCGGGGGCTGTGTGTGGGGTAGCACCCACTTTCCCCGTCCCTCCAATTTTTATTGTTAATCGGGTAACATGCTATAGTGGGCTGGCCAGTTGGGTTAGTTCATCTGCAGACCGATTCCGTGGCTGCAAAAGTACAATGTGTGACTGCTGAAGGCAGGTGCTCGTGTGATCCGAGGCATACACTGCACCGAAGAAGTCACTCTCGTTGCGGAGTACTTGACCAAGGTGTCTGTCTGTATTTCTTCTTTCACGAAGTTCCTGCTGGTTTTATGGAGTGTAGGGCCACCTGGTGTTGGGGGAAGGAGGGGTGGGGGAGCTGCTGCTCTTCTTCCTCTGTTAATGTAAGCAAAACAATTGTGTGTGTGGGTGTCCGCGCACAAGTGTGTGCGTGTACATATAAATTTGGCTCTTGTGTGTAACCTTATGCCCCAGGTTCTACTCAGTGCGGCCACTCCAACTTACATCCTTCTGGAGTAGATAAAATTATTACTTTGGTATGGTTAACAGTAAATGTGTATTATGCAGCTAAAAGATATCACAAGGGCTGAACGTGCACATTCCCAGATACACATGTGATGTCTTATTTTTGATTATGTGTTCTAGGTGTGAGCCGACAGATTAATAGGCAGGCCCAAGCCAGAGCCAAGCCAAGGGTCTGGCTTGGCTCTAAGAGCCCTGGAACGAGCTGAGCCATGAACATGTTCAATAGAATAAGCACATGATAGAATGCACTCGGGCATTATACATTTTAGAATTAGTTTGTGCTCAAAGGCAAAATTTTGTTGTGCAACACTAGAGCGTGTATTGCACGAAAAACCCGCTAAACACATCACAAGACACTGTCTGATGCCCAAGATGTGCGCCAGCCAAGAGGCACTACAACTGGTATAGGCCGAACATAAACGGTATGAGTCCAATTGTATCAACAGTAATCCTGTTTAATCCATCTTTCTTTTTATTCCGTCAAAGTTTTCTTCAATGCATTTTTCATTTTTAGGTCTCGCCTGAGCAAATGCGCTTGCGCATTGCTTCGGCGAGATTATAGTAAGCGGTCCGAAAAGTCTACCAAAGCGGCGGATTAGACACAGTTCATGTGAGACAGGCATGTGCACAATGCCAGCCACGTCACACACCATTTGTCTGTGCCTCGGCATCACACTTCAAAGGCTGCCGCTCCCCCGCCCCCCGCGTGCACATCGCACACCACCACTCTCCTACTTCCCCTCCCACGGCCGCTCTTTCCATTCGCGCGATCTGCAGGTCACCATTTGCCTGCATGCGGCCGCTAGCGCTTTCTTCCCTATCAATCCCCCTCTCCTTCTTCCCCTCCCACCTCCCAAACAGCATCAAGCCGCGAAGACTTGAAGGGAATCCGCTCCCCGTTTAGTCCGAGTGAATTATTTATAGAATACACATGAAATTGTATACGCACAAGGTCCTCATTACAAACGGACCGGTTTTGGTGCAGTATTTATTGCACCCGAAAACTAACGACAATGTTGGTTAAGTCATAAACAGCATGAATTACAAGTTTATCCTCTAAAATTGGGCTTCATAAGTATATTTTGGGCTGCACCAAAATCCACTTGTTTTTTAAGTTTGCAAAGCTCATTACTTAATAGAGTGTTCCTCTATAAACGCTTAACACACGCACTCACAAACACACGCACTCACAAACACACGCACTCACAAACACACGCACTCACAAGCACTCACAAGCACACGCACTCACAAGCACACGCACTCACAAGCACTCGCACTCACAAGCACTCGCACTCACAGGCACTCGCACTCACAGGCACTCGCACTCACAGGCACTCGCACTCACAGGCACTCGCACTCACAGGCACTCGCACTCACAGGCACTCGCACTCACAGGCACTCGCACTCACAGGCACTCGCACTCACAAGCACTCACAAACGCATGCACTCACAAACGCATGCACTCACAAACGCATGCACTCACAAACGCATGCACTCACAAACGCATGCACTCACAAACGCATGCACTCACAAACGCATGCACTCACAAACGCATGCACTCACAAACGCATGCACTCACAAACGCATGCACTCACAAACGCATGCACTCACAAACGCATGCACTCACAAACGCATGCACTCACAAACGCATGCACTCACAAACGCATGCACTCACAAACGCATGCCCTCACAAACGCATGCCCTCACAAACGCATGCCCTCACAAACGCATGCCCTCACAAACGCATGCCCTCACAAACGCATGCCCTCACAAACGCATGCCCTCACAAACGCATGCACTCACAAACGCATGCACTCACAAACGCATGCACTCACAAACACACATACTCACACACATGCACTCACAAACAGGGTAGCACTTTGATGTCCCACTTGTTTGACAGCTTCTTTGGAAGAGACTGATGATTATGCATGGCGAAGATGTGGTGTCATGGCAGAGCTAAATATACAAACAATATCCGGTCAACCTCCTCATCAGCAGTAAATCAGCAAAGCTTCTCCCATTTAACATCGAAGCACTACATTCTCACAGAAAGAGCTGGTCTTGTGGTCTTTCTGAAACTCTAAAGGTGGTTGTAAACCCGCAGGCTTTGCTTGAGCTCACGTGCACACATTTCCACATTTATTGCAGAGCTTATACGATAAAGGCTGCAGGTTGGGGTGCTCCTTTCAGCAAGGCTTCAAGTGGGATGAACTGGGGGGGTCTCTCAAAGTGGCGCGGAAATGTAATTAAGGGCGTGATTAAAAAAATCTGGCCTTACACATATCTATCGCCCTCACTGTTCTTTTCTCCCGCGCTGATCTGCTGTTCTCTTCCACCCCATCCTTTTTTAAATCCCTGTTCTCTTCTCCTGTGCTAATCTGCTGCTCTCATCCACCTGCCGCCTCCTTCTCTAACTCCCTGTTCTCTTCTCCTGTGCTGATCTGCTGCTCTCTTCCACCCCACCTCCTTCTTTAACTCCCTGTTCTCTTCTGCTGTGCTGATCTGCTCCTCTATTCCACCCGCCTCCTTCTCTACCTCCCTGTTCTCTTCTCCCGTGCTGTTCTGCTGTTATCTTCCACCCGCCTCTTTCTCTAGCTCCCTGTTCTCTTCTCCTGTGCCGATCTGCTGTTCTCTTCCACCCCACCTCCTTTTTAACTCCCTGTTCTCTTCTCCTGTGCTGATCTGCTGCTCTCTTCCACCCCACCTCCTTCTTTAACTCCCTGTTCTCTTCACCAGAACTAATCTACTGCTCTCTTCCACACGCCTCCTTCTCTACCTCCCTGTTCTCTTCTCCCGTGCTGTTCTGCTGCTCTCTTCCACCCCACCTCCTTCTTTAACTCCCTGTTCTCTTCTCCTGTGCTAATCTGCTGCTCTCTTCCATCCACCTCCTTCTCTAACTCCCTGTTCTCTTCCACCCGCCTCCTTCTTTAACTCCCTGTTCTGTTCTCCCGTGCTGCTCTGCTGGTCCCTGCCACCGCCTCCTTCTCTAACTCAGTTTTCTTCTCCCGTGCTGGTCTGTTGTTCTCTTCCACCCACCTCTTTCTCTAACTCCCTGTTCTCTTCTCCTGTGCTGATCTGCTGCTCTCTTCCACCCGCCTCCTTCTTTAACTCCCTGTTCTCTTCTGCTGTGCTGATCTGCTGCTCTCTTCCACATACATCATTCTCTAACCGCACACACACATACAACCACGCACACATACAACCACACACAACCACACACAAGCACACACAACCACACCACACACACAACCACACACACACACACACAACCACACACACACACACACAACCACACACACACACACACACAACCACACACACAACCACACACACAACCACACACACAGCCGCAGACCCAGCCGCAGACCCAGCCGCAGACCCAGCCGCAGACCCAGCCGCAGACCCAGCCGCAGACCCAGCCGCAGACCCAGCCGCAGACCCAGCCGCAGACCCAGCCGCAGACCCAGCCGCAGACCCAGCCGCAGACCCAGCCGCAGACCCAGCCGCAGACCCAGCCGCAGACCCAACCGCAGACCCACCCCACACAACCACCCCACACAACCACCCCACACAACCACCCCACACAACCACCCCACACAACCACCCCACACAACCACCCCACACAACCACCCCACACAACCACCCCACACAACCACCCCACACAACCACCCCACACAACCACCCCACACAACCACCCCACACAACCACCCCACACAACCACCACACACAACCACCACACACAACCACCACACACAACCACCACACACCCCACACACAACACACTGACCACCCCACACATCTGTCGCCCTCACTCTATCTATCTATCGCCCTCACTCTGTCTATCTATCTATCGCCCTCACTCTGTCTATCTATCTATCGCCCTCACTCTGTCTATCTATCTATCGCCCTCACTCTGTCTATCTATCTATCGCCCTCACTCTGTCTATCTATCGCCCTCACTCTGTCTATCTATCTATCGCCCTCACTCTGTCTATCTATCGCCCTCACTCTGTCTATCTATCGCCCTCACTCTATCTGTCTATCGCCCTCCCACTATCTGTCTATCGCACCACCGCAGCATCACTCAGGGGCACCGCAGCATCACTCAGGGGCACCGCAGCATCACTCAGGGGCACCACAGCATCACTCAGGGGCACCACAGCATCACTCAGGGGCACCACAGCATCACTCAGGGGCACCACAGCATCACTCAGGGGCACCACAACATCACTCAGGGGCACCACAACATCACTCAGGGGCACCACAACATCACTCAGGGGCACCACAACATCACTCAGGGGCACCACAACATCACTCAGGGGCACCACAACATCACTCAGGGGCACCACAACATCACTCAGGGGCACCACAACATCACTATGCACTACCACAGCATCACTCGTCGCCACAGCATCACTCGTCGCCACCACAGCATCAATCTGTGCAACCATTCAACAACTGGTTAAAATATGTTCTCTCGATGTTTCAAGCTTTATTACAAGTGTCACAAAAAGATGTTAATATTTCACTTCTGTTCTTGGATTTTCGTCACAATAAAATACACTGAACATAATCTTCACAAAAGTTATTTACAAAAGTTTAAGCTATTGCCATTATAAATTACAATAACTTTTATTTAAGTATTAATTATTTAAAAAAATTAAAAGCCATTGTTATTTGTAATATCAATACATCTAAGTCACGTAAATACAACACATGTTGCATTACAAATGCTATAGGTGTCACATTTGCAAAAGTTAAAAGTAGTGGCATTGTAAATGACAAAACTATTAATTTCGCCATTTTCAAAACCAACACATAAATAAAAAAAATTGTCATTTACAATACCAATAGCTCAAACTTTCCTAATGCGAGACCTATTGCATTGCAAATGCTTGTTGTTGTTTTTTTGCGGAGTCAACGTAATACCGACATGCAAGTTCATATTCAGTGCCCCTCCAGGCTTATGGCTGCAGCATGTCACGAGTCCTAATTCTTTCTGTTGAATTGTCAGTGGTTATTACAGTGAAAGCTAGGACGACCACTGAAAAATATCCTGACATTGGACATTTGAGAGCTCATATAACTCTAGGCACCCCTGTGCAAATTGATGTATTTACACTGTGGATGCAGAGGCAAAGATCTCAAGAGCGGTGGGACATGAACTCGCCATGTATATACGGGAGGGAAGACCATGCCTGGGAGAGATCTCAAGGTGACAGCAACTGGGGCACCAATCTAGAGGGAATTGCAGGCCCCAGGGCATTGGCATGTGGGTAATTCTATCCCGGTGACCTCACCAGCCCCATAAAACATACTGTCTGGGAGGGTGGGAGCTGCTGCACGCCCCAGGAGAGACACTCTTCTGTGCTGAGACCACTCCCCTAAACCGCAGCTCCAATTGCAAGGCCTGCAAGGTGCTAAATGGCCACATTTGCAACATTTATATTTTTACACTGCATTTGTTGCAATTAGCATCTTATTATTTATTAAATAAATTATCTCTGCATATAATAAAACAGGCATGAATGACACAAAATACTGAGCTACATAGTACTAAGCAGTGCAAAGCAACGCACTCATTAAATGCAGCCACTTAAGAGAAAGAAACATAACGATCAATTTCACACCAATAGCAATTCAAAATAATATTAATCAGAGCTATGAAGCAATTGTTTAAGGATATTAATACTAAATTACATTCATGCAGTCCGCCCTGAGGCACTTACACTGATTCTCCCTCTTTCAGAGTATACTGTTGCACTCCTACAGCACCTTGGCGAGAGTCCACATCATGCACACCTCACATAAGAAATTAATGTGCTCATTATTATCGGGGATATAGCCTTCGTTTTTACCCGTCTGCCATTTCACTTAATTTAAACTGCTTCTCATTGAAAGATAACAAGCTGATACTAAGGCCACCCGTCCCAACTAATAAGTGACTGTGCATTGATACAGGACCCAAAAACCATATCACTAACAAACAACATGACATAAAGTTGTAGAAAGTTAATCAAAGACCTAATATACCAGCAGATGATGGACACCTTATGTGACTGATGATTCTCGTTTTCTGCATGCAACAATCGCTCATTGTTAGAGAGGCGATCCCAGGGGAGACAGAAGATGTCTGACTGACAACCCCCCCCCCGAGACCCACCACTCCGTATGGAATTGGCCGAGCGTCGTCGAGAGGCCTCCTTGGCGAGGCTCCTCTCCTATAATCGTAACAGCCGAGCAATCACACCACTACAAAGGGACACCACACGAGAGTAGATTCTTAAGAGTCTTTATATAAAGAATAAAGGCGAGGTCTCGCAGCAATAGGTACAGGGGGGGTCGAGGGATCCATAAAGTCTCGGTATCAGGGGAAAGGAGTAGCGGGATAGTCTTGGTACCCACTGGTACTAGGATACCCGGCGCGCAGCTCTCAATCCTCGAGCTGGGGGGTGCAAGGAGCCGCGACGTTGTCAGCAGGGCTCCGAAGATGGTTCAGCGAGGTCGGGCCGCGACGGCGTCAGCAGGGCTCCGAGGATGGTTCAGCGAGGTCGGGCCGCGACAGCGTCAGCAGGGCTCCGAGGATGGTTCAGCGAGGTCGGGCCGCGACAGCGTCCGCAGGGCTCCGAGGATGGTTCAGCGAGGTCGGGCCGCGACAGCGTCAGCTGGGCTCCGAGGTTCCAGGTTCCAAGCACAAGAGTTCTTATCAGGATCAGCCGCGACGAGGTCAGCAGGGTTTCGATTCCAAGATACAACTGGAGTCCTTATCCCGGGCTGGCCCAGATATAGGACTGGAGTCCTTTGATGTCCGGACCCTCGCGCCTGGGGGTCCGAGGGGCCGGGATGAGAGTGTCCAGACACCCAGCAGGGGGGTGGAGCCAGCGCCCAGGGAGGCCTGAGGGCGATCGATACCAGGCGTCCGGGGACGGCTGGAGGGCCATCAGAACTCCCCTCCTCCTGGTTTCGTCAAATGGCCACTCTACCACCTGGGCGGATCTTGGTGCCTCGATGTCGGGGCTTTGCTGGGGCCGCGGCCGGGGTCGGGCCGCGGCCACGTGCTCGGGACGTGATGGGCCCAAGATGGAGTCGGGCTTGAACTGGCGGCCCGGGGTGGTGGCCGGACCGGCAGGGGTTGGGGCGAGCAGGGTTCGCCGGGTTCCGTGGGGGAGAGCCGTGGGTTGCCAGGGGGGCTGCCGTGGGTCGATGGAGGGCCGATGTCGTCCCGGGCCTGTCATGTGGGGAGGGGTAGGACCACGCCACGAGGCCGGGTCCAACACTCATGGACATCAATTCACCAAAATGCCTGGGGTAGTGGTACTGACATCACATACCCTTTGTCCCAAATGACATCACAGGATGTGAAATTAAATGACCGTTTTCATCTGTCTCTTTATAGCCTCAATCACCTGTTTCCCTCCCATGTGCAACTCCATCTGTTTCTCTCCTGTCTCTGGCTCTATATCACTGCTCTAATTCTTCCCTACCTCCCCACCTCTCTCAGCTGTCACAGTCTCTTACTTTTCGGTCTCTTTATCACAACTTTCCCACTGTCTTACCCTATTTCTCATTCGTCTCTCTTAAGCCCTTCTTTTTCACTAGCGTCTCCCATCTTTATTGGAGTTCTCTCACAAACACCTGCCTTTTAATCACCTCTCACCCTTGTCTCCTCCCCTCACCAATCTGCTGTTTCTCAGCTATCTCTCTCAGCCACCTGTCTCCTTATCACTTTTTTCTCACACTTGTCTAAAACATTTTTCTGTTGATTTTACTATGTCTTTCTCATCTGTTGATATAGCCTGTCTTTCTCACTTCTCTCATGTCTCATTCTTTTTCACACCTGTTGCGCTCAGTCGCTATTATATTGGTCTCCTCCATGTTAGCGGTCTCTTTATTATCTCTCACACATAAAATACAAGCACAGCTGTTTTTCTTTCACTGATGTGCCACTCTACAGTACATTCTTCCTATCTTCTCTCGGCTTCCACTATTCCCTCTCTCCCTCTCATTCTCTTCTGTCTTAACTCCTGTTTCTCTTGCGCTTATTTTCCTTTTCAATCACATGCTCACAGATAACCAAAGAAGTGGAGACGCCTTTTTGCTGACATTGTTTCAGTGTAGCCCGTGTTCTAATCGTGAACACACGCATTGGTTGAAGAGTCAGATGTCCGAGGTAACTGCAAGCTTCCTAAAGTAAACTTGGCTCATGAGTGTACTGCTGAGCAATGTTTTTTTGTTTTTAGGTGAACTTCACTAGCAAGGGTTAAGGCCCGCCCCTCTTCTCCTTCGGCTGGCCTCTTATTTTTTTGAATTTATTTATTTAGTTTTTTGCTGCTTACATTTTTATTAGTTTTCAACAAGTATAAAGCACAAGGCCACACAGGCCAGAGTAGAAAAAAAACATAACATGTTCAAGTTATTTAAAATGGTAAAAAACAAATAACGGTGGGGATTTTCATCATGATAAAAAATACTTCTACATGTCAGCAGCCATGAAAATAAGACAAAAGGGAGGGGTTTGGGGCGGGAGTGGGGTAGGGGAGGGGGGAGGAAGAAGGGGAGGGAATGGACAATGGGCGCTGTCTCCTAGCGTTCTTCTTGGAAGCAGGCAACCAGGCACCGGCGGGGACATACGCCGGGGCCCGTTCACGCCGGGGGCCCAGATGGTTTACTGGGCTCACTGGCGTGGCGCTTCCTCATCACCTCTTGAGCCAGACCACACGTGATCACGCCATTGGTCACCCGGAATGTTCCTGAATTCTCTGGGGTCTCCGACACAGTTGTCATGGCCGGATGGGTTGGTTTTCCGAAGAAGAAGCTAGCCCACCAGTGACCAGGATCCGCTTTGGGGAGACCTGGGTGGTGAGGGATAACTTCCCCAGAGTACTCAACACTACCACAGGAGCTGTTACTGGAAGTAGAGCTCAGACGTCTTTTGTAGTAGTCGTGGGTTGCAACGAGCGAGCCGCTGGATGGGATAGATGCCATTTTGCTTGCTGTTCTTAAAAGTTACAAAGATGTTTCTTAAGGCCAGGTGTTGTGTGTTGTTTCTTCTTGGCACCGTGCAGCAGCGACTTCAGTTGGCACTCGGCTCGGGAGAGCAAACGCTAGACAACGGGGCCCATTTGTAAAGGAGATGCTGGGAGTATACTCCACTGCCACAAGACTAAGCTCAGCTTGACTGGTTGTGTTCGGCTGACCTCTTAAACGGTGGCCAGCCATTGGAGAAGAGGTCCTAGTGACGTTCTTCTTTCTCTTTAAACCCCGTCCTTTTCAGATTGGGTTACTTGACTTACTGCTGAAGTAAAAGGTTTCTTATCTTCTTTATGGGTCTAGATGGCCCCATAAAGAAGATAAGGAACCTGTCGGGCGCCCAATCTGAAAGAGACGAGGCTAAAAGAGAAACCTCTTTGCCCCACCCCCTACCGCATAACTCCAAAGCCCCGAATGTATGTAACACCGCCTGTCTCTTCTATGCCTGCTACCTCGCTGTAAAACCTGCTCTGTTTAATTGTTTCTTATTGCGCGAGTGCCCACCCCGCGACTTTGCCCGCATTTATATTTTTAATTCCTAGCGGGTGCCCATCCTGCGTTATGGCCGCCTATTTTTGTTATTTTAATTACGGGTGCCCACCCCGCTCTATATTTTGAATTAGAGGGAGCCTACCCCTCATTTGCCTCGAGACTCCCCGCTGCGGCCCGTGTGTCCAAACCGGACATCAGGCACCTCCTGCCCGTGACGTGGGCGGGGCCTGGAATCCGTCCGGAAGTGCAGGAGACGGCAGCTGGGAGCCTCGCTGGCTCCACACTAAGTCCCTGTCCCGAGATGGGGGCCCGGGTGAAACGGGGCCCTGGCGAGGTGGGGCTCCCATCAGTAGGGAGAGCCCCGCAAGTGCAGCAGCCGGTGGAGAGGTAACGCGGAGGGAGCACCAGGCACATTGTTGGTGCCTGCCCCCGCCGCATGTCAGCCCCGCTTGCAGCCGCCCAAGAGCCCAGACAGCGATTGAACCCTCACCAGAGGAGCAGCCTGAGTAGAGCCGGTGAGTGGGGCTCAACATAGTCCGTGTTGGGGAGGAAGAGTCAGAGCGGCCCCGTTGTTGGGCAGTTCCTGGAGTGCTCCACAGTCCTGTGGGGCTGGTTCTGTACTTGTGTGGGGCATTTGTTTTTAAGGGTCCCCCGTGTGGGACTCGCCGGCACGGTGGTGCCCATTCTCCATGACACTTCCCAGCGGCGCCGCAGTGGGGGGGACGCTACAACGTGGGGGCATTTTTAGAGTGGGAGTCCCTAAGGGGGGGCTCCCCCAAGCTCAGGGAATACCCACACAAGTCTTTACAGCTGCTCCGCAGCTGCAACGTTGGGCATACCTTTGCTTAGAGCCCCAGTGAGGCCCCAGCAGGCACAGTAGTGCCAGGGCCCATTATAGAGGCACAGCTGTGCCGCACCAGCGCAGGCAGCTGCACCGTTGATTTCATGAATTAATTCAGAGTCCCAGAGAGGGGTTCAGAAGCCACGCTAGTGCCAGGGCTCTTTTCCATTATCAACATGTGACCATGCCACCTAGTGATCGACCTGGACGTTGCCTCTGGCTGGAATGCCAGAAACCGGTCCCCGGAAGCTTGTTTCCAGTCCATGGAAGACATGGCTTGGCAGTTCGGGCTGGACTGTTTCCATGAGGCACAGGGTCAGATTGATTTGCATATAGCCATGTCTGAAATGGGGTGGCTGAGTGGGCTAAAGAATGGTGATGGATTAAACCCAGATCAGTTGACTGGGGGTGAGTGTTTGATTTGCTCAAACGCTCCGTCCATCATCCCCTTTTGTATCGCCCAGGGCTCATTATACAGCCCAATGAAGACTACCGCTCCCAGAATGCACTCCGTTCATTAAGCATCATGTATTTGTGACATGGAGTTACCTACAAGCCAAATCTATTGGCTTCATAGATTTTCCGATATAGGTCATGACCAATCTATGGTCAAAGGTTCTTCATTCCCTTTAAGCCGAGCACTCATTTACCAAAAAAAGTGTCCTCTCCCCCCGCACACCTCTTTGTGACATAATCTGCTAAAATGCTTTAAAATGTTTTCAATGTGTGACAGGAAGGGCGAGCCTGGGAGTGATGGGGCTTTTTTTAGGTCTCCGGCGGCCTCGTGATGCAGGATGTTTACCTCCGCACCCAGTGATGGACCCCAGGGCGCACGGTAGCAATAAGCTGTCACCGCCTCCATGGTGCCCCGGATACTTCTTCACAAGTCGTCTGTGTGTGTGTGTGTGTGTGTCGGTCTGTGTGTGTGTGTGTGTCGGTCTGTGTGTGTGTGTGTGTGTGTCGGTCTGTGTGTGTCGGTCTGTGTGTGTGTGTGTGTCGGTCTGTGTGTGTGTGTGTCGGTCTGTGTGTGTGTGTGTGTCGGTCTGTGTGTGTGTGTCGGTCTGTGTGTGTGTGTCGGTCTGTGTGTGTGTGTCGGTCTGTGTGTGTGTGTCGGTCTGTGTGTGTGTGTCGGTGTGTGTGTCGGTCTGTGTGTGTGTGTCGGTCTGTGTGTGTGTGTGTCGGTCTGTGTGTGTGTGTGTCGGTCTGTGTGTGTGTGTGTCGGTCTGTGTGTGTGTGTGTCGGTCTGTGTGTGTGTGTGTCGGTCTGTGTGTGTGTGTCGGTCTGTGTGTGTGTGTCGGTCTGTGTGTGTGTGTCGGTCTGTGTGTGTGTGTCGGTCTGTGTGTGTGTGTGTGTCGGTCTGTGTGTGTGTGTGTGTCGGTCTGTGTGTGTGTGTGTGTGTCGGTCTGTGTGTGTGTGTGTGTCGGTCTGTGTGTGTGTGTGTGTCGGTCTGTGTGTGTGTGTGTGTCGGTCTGTGTGTGTGTGTGTGTCGGTCTGTGTGTGTGTGTGTGTCGGTCTGTGTGTGTGTGTGTGTCGGTCTGTGTGTGTGTGTGTGTCGGTCTGTGTGTGTGTGTGTGTCGGTCTGTGTGTGTGTGTGTCGGTCTGTGTGTGTGTGTGTGTCGGTCTGTGTGTGTGTGTGTGTCGGTCTGTGTGTGTTGCTCTGTGTGTGTGTGTCGGTCTGTGTGTGTCGGTCTGTGTGTGTGTGGCTCTGTGTGTGTGTGTGGCTCTGTGTGTGTGTGTGGCTCTGTGTGTGTGTGTGGCTCTGTGTGTGTGTGTGGCTCTGTGTGTGTGTGTGGCTCTGTGTGTGTGTGTGGCTCTGTGTGTGTGTGTGGCTCTGTGTGTGTGTGTGGCTCTGTGTGTGTGTGTGGCTCTGTGTGTGTGTGTGGCTCTGTGTGTGTGTGTGGCTCTGTGTGTGTGTGGCTCTGTGTGTGTGTGTGGCTCTGTGTGTGTGTGGCTCTGTGTGTGTGTGGCTCTGTGTGTGTGTGTGGCTCTGTGTGTGTGTGTGTGGCTCTGTGAGTGTGTGTGTGTGGCTCTGTGTGTGTGTGTGTGTGTGGCTCTGTGTGTGTGTGTGTGGCTCTGTGTGTGTGTGTGTGGCTCTGTGTGTGTGTGTGTGTGTGGCTCTGTGTGTGTGTGTGTGTGTGGCTCTGTGTGTGTGTGTGTGTGGCTCTGTGTGTGTGTGTGTGTGGCTCTGTGTGTGTGTGTGGCTCTGTGTGTGTGTGGCTCTGTGTGTGTGTGGCTCTGTGTGTGTGTGGCTCTGTGTGTGTGTGGCTCTGTGTGTGTGTGTGGCTCTGTGTGTGTGTGGCTGTGTGTGTGTGTGTGGCTCTGTGTGTGTGTGTGTGGCTCTGTGTGTGTGTGTGTATGTGGCTCTGTGTGTGTGTGTATGTGGCTCTGTGTGTGTGTGTATGTGGCTCTGTGTGTGTGTGGCTCTGTGTGTGTGTGTGGCTCTGTGTGTGTGTGGCTCTGTGTGTGTGTGGCTCTGTGTGTGTGTGGCTCTGTGTGTGTGTGTGGCTCTGTGTGTGTGTGGCTCTGTGTGTGTGTGGGGCTCTGTGTGTGTGTGGGGCTCTGTGTGTGTGGGGCTCTGTGTGTGTGTGGCGCTCTGTGTGTGTGTGTGTGGCTCTGTGTGTGTGTGTGGCTCTGTGTGTGTGTGTGGCTCTGTGTGTGTGTGTGTGGCTCTGTGTGTGTGTGTGGCTCTGTGTGTGTGTGTGGCTCTGTGTGTGTGGCTCTGTGTGTGTGTGTGGCTCTGTGTGTGTGTGGCTCTGTGTGTGTGTGTGGCTCTGTGTGTGTGTGTGTGGCTCTGTGTGTGTGTGTGTGGCTCTGTGTGTGTGTGAGTGTGTGTGTGTGGCTCTGTGTGTGTGTGTGTGTGTGGCTCTGTGTGTGTGTGGCTCTGTGTGTGGCTCTGTGTGTGGCTCTGTGTGTGGCTCTGTGTGTGTGTGTGTGTGTGTGTGTGGCTCTGTGTGTGTGTGGCTCTGTGTGTGTGTGTGTGTGTGGCTCTGTGTGTGTGTGTGTATGTGGCTCTGTGTGTGGCTCTGTGTGTGTGTATGTGGCTCTGTGTGTGTGTGTATGTGGCTCTGTGTGTGTGTGGCTCTGTGTGTGTGGGGCTCTGTGTGTGTGTGGGGCTCTGTGTGTGTGTGGCTCTGTGTGTGTGTGTGTGTGTGTGTGTGGCTCTGTGTGTGTGTGGCTCTGTGTGTGTGTGGCTCTGTGTGTGTGTGGCTCTGTGTGTGTGTGTGGCTCTGTGTGTGTGTGTGGCTCTGTGTGTGTGTGGCTCTGTGTGTGTGTGTGGCTCTGTGTGTGTGTGTGGCTCTGTGTGTGTGTGGCTCTGTGTGTGTGTGGCTCTGTATGTGTGTGTGTGGCTCTGTGTGTGTGGCTCTGTGTGTGTGGCTCTGTGTGTGTGGCTCTGTGTGTGTGGCTCTGTGTGTGTGTGTGTGTGTGTGTGGCTCTGTGTGTGTGTGTGGCTCTGTGTGCGTGTGTGTGGCTCTGTGCGTGTGTGTGGCTCTGTGCGTGTGTGTGGCTCTGTGCATGTGTGTGGGTGCAAATGCAATAGGTCTCGCATTTGCGAGAGATTAAACTATTGGCATTGTAAATGACAATGCCATTTATTTATCTATTTTCAAAACCAACACATTTAAAAATTTTGTCATTTACAATGCCAATAGCTCCAACTTTTGCAAAGGCGAGACCGTTGCATTGTAAATGCTTGTCTTCCACTGCCTTATGGACATATGGGTCACAAAGGCAGTGCCAGAGATAGCAAAGGGCAGGGCAGGGGTCGGAGTTGCAACCCCTAAATGACCTCTGTGCAATCACTAACTAATGCCCATCGAACCCAGGATTGCATTACACCCCTGTTAGAACCGGGAGTCTCTGGTTGGCAAAGGTAAGTACCTTGGCCCAAGTAGGGACCCCTAGCTCCGGTCAGGGCGACGGAATAACCCTCTGAGATAACCCCTGCTCACCCTCTAGGTAGCATGGCGCGAGCAGTCTAGGCTAAACTCGGAGGCAATGTGGATAACATTTGCACTTAACACAACAATAATTCCCAATCCACCACAAACTGAGACCACACAGGTAAGTATATATAAAATATAACTTTATCTAGTTTCAGCATGTAAATGAAGCAGTCGCATGATAATCACTTCTTTAAAACACATAGCATTTTTAGCTCAAAGGTTGCACTTAATTCTTAGTAGGTCTTGTAAATAGGCAGTTCTCAGCATAAAAATAAAAATAGTCTCTAGTCTCTCAAATCAGCACTTAAAAGAATATGGCCACTGATTTATATGCACTTCGCTCTCAAAACGAACCAAGGACCATGCCAATGTTTTATGCTAGAAACGCTCCTCAAAAATGAGCCAAGAATCATGCCAATGTTGTATAACGTAAACGGGACCCGGCCCCTAGCGTCAGGGACCCTTCGCGCTTCTAGCGCGTCTCACCGCAATGCTGTTGGGAGGGGGGATTCCCTTCCAGGCGCACCTCGTGGCGAGCGCTCACTAGCGCTCCAGCCCGGCCGGTCTCAGGACGCTCCACCGCCCGCTCTCGGTTCTCCTGGGAGCAGCGGGGAGCAGAGACGGCAGGCCGGGGGCTGGAGCACTCTTTCAGGTCCCTCGGCGAGGTCAGGTCAGTCTTCCCCGGGCCCGGCGGTGATCGCGGTGAATTCTCGGCTCCTCCAGTCGAGCGGGCCAATCCAGACGCGGCAGAACGGGCGAGCCTCCACAGCACCCGGGAGTCAGCCTATGGCAGTGCGGCTCCCGGGTCAAGCCTGCGATGACGCTCCTCGCCCTAGCCAATCACCACACGGCAACAGTGATGACGCTGCGCCGCACGGGCCAATCCCGTCGCGGCGTTTGGTGAGGGGGCCCGGCTCTCTCGGCCAATCGGAGAGCAGCGGGCTCGTTTTCGGTCGCGTTGGTACCAGCAAGGTACGGGGCCCTTCGTCGGGGGTTTACTGACCCCGGGTCGCGGTGGTGAAGCTGCACACAGGTTGTTTTAGTGCGCTCTGCTCGGGGAAGGCTCACAAACCTTCAGTCTGCACCTAACACGTGTCGATGAACACGGCGACCTCACAGCACGGCACAGCAGCCGGTTGGGCAGACCATGCACAGCGCAGCACCCTCCAGCCAAATAGAGGGTCGACGGTCAGGCAAACAGCAGGGCTTCACGATCTCTTCAGCCCACAGCAGCTTCAGGGGACACCGCAGATTCTTGTGGTCCTTGGGCAACCTTTATGTTCCTGGGTTGCAGACAGGGAGCCAGCTCTTCTCAGGCCCTTGGAGATTCGGGTTGCAGACACAGCACACAGCAAAGTCTTTTTAGTTCAAGTAGGCAGGGTCACAGCACACAGCAAAGTCCCTTTCTTCTCCTTAGCTTCCAGGTGGACAGCAGAACAAGTCAGCCCTTAGAGCACACAGCAAGGCAGTCTTCCTTCAGTTCTCTAGCTGTCCTCCTT
The DNA here is from genome assembly GCF_964261635.1 of Lissotriton helveticus. NCBI lineage: Eukaryota > Metazoa > Chordata > Amphibia > Caudata > Salamandridae > Lissotriton > Lissotriton helveticus. The sequence continues at coordinate 373,469,301 of NC_136057.1, read as the reverse complement.
CCAGCGAGGGTTCCTTCTTGCTTGCAGAATTTCAGAATCTAATCCTCTGCAGACAGGGGTCCTTTCCTTATACCCCCCAATGTCTTTGAAGTTCTTTGTGCATGGAGGCCCTGGGTCCAGTCTAAACCAGTTCTGGGGGTTGCGGAGCACTGAGGTGTCTCTGGCTTTCTTCTTCCTGTCAGCTTCAGGGCCAGTGGGGTCAGTTGACCACCAGGAGAGAGCGAATGTGGGGGAGGTAGGCAGGCACAGCCCAGCACTTATCTGGCATTCCTTCCTCCCTCCTCCCAAGCAGGCAGATGTGCCCTTTCATCCCCGGGATGGCTCCGACCCTCTCCTCTGGGGCTCTGCAGCCCCTTCCTGTCACATCCAGACCAGGCAGACATTCCACAAACCCAGGCACACAGAAAGGTTTAGACAAGAGAATAGCCACTTTCTAAAAGGGCTATTCTCCAACCCAGGATTTAAAAACACCCTTCACTAAAAGATGTGTCATTAAATTCTGAGTCCAGGGATATCTTTCACTTATGTCCCATCTTGTTCCTATGGGGAGATAGGCTGGTATCACATGGGCCCAGCCCCCCTCCATGTTACTCTATGGAGCAAGATAGCCTTACAGCAGTGAGCACACAAAATGGCTGTAGCCCACTACCAGAGCGTAGTACCTGCACTAGCACATGCTCTACCTTATCCATACACTGCACCCTGCCCAGGGGGGTACCTTGAGCCTTCCATAGGGGTGACTGATGTGCACAGACAGGGAAGGATTAGGCCTAGCCAGTGGGGACACTGGCCAGGCTGACATGGCAGTCACTGACTGCACACAGGCCCTGCGCTGGCAGGCCTGAGTCACCTTTCAAAAGCTACTCATGTGGGTGGCGCAATCTGCGCTGCAGGCCCACTAGTAGCATTTGTCATCACCAGCCCTGGCACACACAGTGCCCTCTACTAGGGACTTCGTGGTGATACAAATATGCCAATTAGGTATACTCAATCAATATCACAATTTACAGAAGGAGCACTTACACTCTGACACTGATCAGCAGTGGCAGAGTGTCCAAAACATCTAAATCAGCAAAAACGAAATCCAGCACAGCATCAAAACACATGAGTCAGAGGCAAAAAGATGGGGGAAGAACCACGCCAAAAGGTGTCAGGTCTAACAACCCCTTATAGCAACACTTCAAAAACTGAATTATTCCTTATCACCCCAAAAATTATCTCCCTACGCATTGCTGGTTTTTGCAAGCTTTCCCATGAACAATGTGACTCTGACCTCCCATTATGCACAAAACCCAGTGCTTAATTTGAGCCGGTGTTTGCCGGTGGGGGGGGGGGGGCACCTGCACTTATTTTTGGGGATCGGAACTTTATTTTCTGCATCAAATGTTTATAGAAGAAAAAATATTAAAAAGCTGAAAGACAGAGTAAGAGAAAGACGGAAAAAGTTTCACAAAGGAGAAAGCAGAAACCTGCAGGAGTGACTTAAAGAAGAAGGGGGTGACTGTTAGCGGGTTAAAGAGGCTAAGACTATGCAGCTTTGGTATTTCGTGCGGGTGCATTTTATTACACAGGCCACGTGTTTCGAAACAGCTTTCGGGTAGCAGCACACTTTCATTTACAAATTAAGCACTGACAAAACGCAACAGTGAAACTTGCCTTTGTCACATCTCAAACATTTTCAAATCAACCTGCTACCCGTTTCATCTTCCAAGACAAACCAAACTGCTTATCATTCAACACATCTCATGAACTATTGCGCTCTCATCAGTCACTGGCGCATCTGCACTGTGTGTTGGCAGTTTGCCTGCTCATATGTGTACACCCACCTAAAAAATGTTTTCAATGGCAAGTCTGGTGGGTCAATTCTTAACTTTGTCAATGTTTTTTCTTGCAATTTTGTATCGTTTTAGGTCTCGCCTACAGAGAGATTTTAGCTGTCTGGATTCCAGGATCATTTGTGGACAATATCAATACATAGAGTAGACTTAGGGTTAGCCCACTGCTTAACATTGGTTGGTTTTCTTGTCAGTCTAATTTGCTTGTGTCTAATCTGATGATTTTCTTTCTCTTTTTGAGTTCATCTTTCCCCTGGAGCACAGCATCTTTACCAAGGTTTTTGACTGGGTGGGGTGAATCCTTCCAAGGCTTTACACCAAGGACCCACTTTCCAGGTCGAGCACTCGAGACCTCTTGTATATACTTTAGAATATACTTATAGACTTTAGTATATACTTATATGTATGTTCTTTGTGGTCTCTGGAGTTCAGCCCTAGGACTTGTCTGCTTCCGCTTTGGGACTTTTTTTTCTGTTCAGCTGCATCTATTTAACTGTCTTGATAGCAAACAACCAGCAGAGGTCAGTAAAATACCCGTCTTCCACTGATGAAAGAGGAACACTCTGTCTGATTCTGGCCGGCTGTTGCAAGTGTGTAATCACTCCTTCGATACCTTGCTCCCTGACCTGGGACCTTGGATTCCTTAGACTGGGAGTTATCATATACCCATCCGTCTCTCACTTTAGATAATGCGCCGTTTAAATCACAAACATAATACGTTTGATGACGGAAGCATTTTATACCCTTTATTCGGCTTGCAATGTGGACTATTTTACAACGCCAATAATAGAACAGATTCATTTTGCCCTGAAGAATTCCTTCTGATAAGGACGAAACGCATCGGCTGTGTTTTTGATCATCTCAATCATGTTTTAAAACTTCCTTGAAATAAAAGAAGAATTTGGAAGAGTACTTGTGGACATGAATTTTATAAAATTCCTTGTCCAAGTCTATCTGTGGTGCACTTGTGCGTGTTGTTTAAATTGTTATATTCCTGTACTAGAATTACATTGTGACAGTGGGTGTTTTTCAGTGTGCACACATCTCTCTGGGTAGTTCCATGTTATACTTGTATAAGCTAGGGATAGCAAGTAAGGTGCTGAGGCTTATAGGGTTCCACTGTCTAGCCTCTTTGACCTCCGTTAGTAAAATACCAGAATTGCTTTCTACTGAGGGACTTTATTTTTTTAATTTTTCTGGCAACTGCCTCTATTTAATTTTCTTGATAGAAAACGACCAGCAGTGGTCAGGGAAATTCCAGAATCACGTTAGCATTCCCTAGATTCCATTCCATAGAAATTGTCATCCATGAGCACCTGTAGACAATAATATTTTTTTCAAATCTTGTATTTTCAGTTGTATGACCATCAAAGGCTCTGATTTTATATTGAAAACAGATCTTTGGACTATATCATTTCCCGCTGAAAGGCAATATTTCTCTCCATGTGTTCCCATACCTGGCGTGTTTCGCAGTTTGGTGCTTACTTTCCGTCCATGTTAAAGAACAGTAGATGTTTCAGCACCCAGGCTAATGTGCTGCATAACTAAATACATATAAGGTCCCAAAGGCGAGACCCATTTAAATGCTTGTTGTTGTGGGTGCTGGAGTTTGCCGAGAAACAGATGACCTTTGTTTTGTTGCAATTTAGCGATAGACCAAGCACCTCTGTGTACTCCCAACAGTTTTTTGATCAAATGCTGTAGGCCAATGGGGTCTGGCTGCATAGGACTATATTGTTGGCGTATTGCAGACTTCTAACTTGGTGATTTGCTAGCTTTGGGGGATCACTTTGGACTTCTGTCAGCTTGGTGTCTAGAACTGCAGTAAATATGTTAAATAAACTGGGAGCTGGCACACACCCTTGTTTTAGGCCTCTATGAGTTGGTATCTTCGCTATGTTTCTGTTTCCTAGCTTTACCTGTACCCAAGTAGCTGAGTACAGGTTTATTATGGCTCTTAGTAAAGTTGGCAGAATGCCCCATGATTCCATCTTGTGCCATAGGAGCTCTCTGGGTACCATGTCGAATGCTACTTTCAGATCCACGAAACAAGTGTACAATTTGGTAGACCTTTGTTGCGCTTTTTCGGCGAGGAGATTCAAGGACAAGAGGTTGGTCATTGCGCTTGTGCCTGGTCTCAAGCCTGTTTGTGAGATTGGGAGAATATTATTGGAAGTGACCCTATCTTCAAGAAGATTTGAGGCATACATTTTGGCTTCTACATCAATGACTGCGATTAGCCTGTAGTTTGCCGGATCTGATCTGCTGCAGCTTTGAATGTCGGGTGTAGTATACTGCCTCTCCATGATGCTGGTATGCGGTTTGATTATTATTATTTTTTTTTAAACAGAGTTTTATATAGCACGATCTTGACCAGAAGGTATCGGGTATCAGAGCGCTTTACATAGCACCAGTTGTGTTACATGAGGACACATTCATTTTTTGTTAGGCACAGGGAGATTAAGTGATTTGCCCAGAATCACAGAATGTTCAGTGTCATTGCCGAGGCTCGAACCCGGTTCCCCAGATTTGAGGCCAACCGCCCTTGCCGTTAGGCCAACTCATCTCTGATTGAAATGCGTGGTTAAACAGCGGAGTGAAGAAATCGGCCCAAGGAAGTTGGTCAGACTTAAATAGTGCGTTCGGCAAGCCATTTGGACCCAGGGCTCCACTAATCCTGAATTTGTTTAGGGCTTTCTCAACCTGGCTTGTTTGAATCCAAATTCCTTCTGACATGTTTACTAAAGGCTGGATTTTCAGTTGGTTCAGAGTTTGATGATGAACGTCCGCTGTTGTGTGTTTATTGGACTTATTGAGGTGTGCTATCCAATCAGCCTCAGGAATGTTTGCATTGTGGTGACGAAAAGAGCCTTTTGCTATGCCATTTATTTCTGCTTAGAACTTCATGTTGTCGTTTGATTTGCAACAGCTTTAACCAGATTTTTGTTAGCTGTAATTTTTTTTCTGTCCAAACCTCCATTTTGTATTAAAGCCTTAACCGGTTGATTAGAAGATTCGCATTTTCGCCGGTTGTTAATGCATTTCTCCAAAGTTGTCTTATCTCCCTGTGGTGCTTCCTTTTTTTCCGTGTAACAAGTTGACGGGCTCAGGTTTTTCATTCTTGGTTCTATTTTTGTGTTGCATATTGTGTCAGGAGAATTTAGTCCACTCGACTCGGGAGCACTCTTCATGATGACTAGTTGATCATACACAAGGCTGATCACCTCTCCACAGCGGCAGGTATGGTCTGACCCGCTCTGGCTCTGGCTCGAGGAGAGGGAGAGACGGGCTGGACTAGAAGCTCGTGTAGCTCAGCCAATCCAGGCGCTGCTCCATGAGAGCTGCGCCTGGATTGGCTTGAGCAATCCCACCGCTCATTAGGAGACTGGGATTCTGCGGCTTTGAGCAACCCCCATTCACTAATGTGCAGTAGAGAGAAACCACTAGTGTGCATTTCGGACTGGCCGGAGAAAGGCAGCTTTCCAACCCAACATACACACTCTGTGGCCTAGGTGCCCTGCGTGCTGATGCTACCCAAGGTGTCTATCACATTGAAGCCCCGGCCTGGTCATCAACGCACTAATTGGGAATACTCTGTATTCAATACTGTAATTGCCATTGAATTCAATTCAATTCTGTGTAGTGTTAATCCACATAATTTGGGGTCAAATTGTCAGAGGGGCAACGCCCCAATGCCCAAAGGCAGGAATCGCCCCTGCTGGTTACAACTGCCACACTGGTACTCTATTTTGCAGTCTATTCGTGTTCCTTGATAGTCTCCTTTTCCTTCCGTTTGAACAAATTGTGTTTTGTTTTCCATAATGTATGTAAGAGTTACGTTTTTTCTTGAAGCAAGTATTCAAGTGTGAACAGACGGTCTGCCTGGCACCCCATGGATAGTCTACAGGCCCCTGATGCAGGAACTTCTATGAGAACAACCTACTCCTCAAAGGGCATCGAGAGCTGTACCCCACAGGTTCTGTAGAATTGTTCCACTCATCAGAGGTGATTGTGCTTGAAATGATCTTCAGACCCCCGCTGGATTAGTAATGCAGGTTGAAATCAACTGATGGCTCAAGAGTTTATTCAGCTCTTAAGTAGGTCTTTCTTGCAATATTTGACCCAAAACATTGAGTGAAGAATACCCTGCTTGAGAATATGCTTGATTATTTCTTCACCCTCAGCTTATCCTTCTCAGCTCCCGTAAGTCGCCTTCTTCCTCTCTACTCTCTGTGGAAATAAGTAGCCTTATCATTCCATTTCACTCTACAATAACTGTGAACAACCATACAATGCATATTCAATTAAGAACTCAATATCCTGTAACCAAAACTGTCAAATATTCACACTCTGTGTGTAGGCTTATGAGCCCATTGCAAGTGTTTAGTTTTTCATTCCTTTGTAATCGTATTACATATTGGATTTAGGCACCTGTTGCTAGCCTTCTATCCGACGCCCCCAGGTCCAGTGAGGAGTCCATTTACAACAGACCGCCTGGCCTTTGACAGGACATTCAGCCTTGACCACAATAGGTAAAACATGAACATTTACCAACTCAAAATAACCCCAACGACTTTGCTCGACCACCTTGTCAAACATATTAAAAACAAGCACATGTTGTATGAGCATTCAAAATCAAGTGCTTTAAGGACAGTCCTAAAGTTAGTCTGGCCATCTGCTTTGGGTTCTGTTTCAGGAACATTGACTTCACTCCACAATTCCTCTGCTAAATTACTCCCTTAATTCTTGGGGCACCTTTGTTCCATTACATCCATTATTGTACATGTATGTTCTCAAGTAAATATTTCTCTCATTTGATTGGTACGAATTGTTTTATAATACGTTCCCATATTTTTAAAGTGTTGACATTTGCTGTCTAACCTATTGCATGTCTTTCTTTTGCAGCAAAGTAATATGCCAGTTTGGGGACCTTGTTGCCACTGGTTGTTCAGTTGGGAAGTGAGTTCCCTCCCAGAAGCCAAATCTTCAAGCACGTAGCTTCCATCTATTAGCCTAGTTTGTCCTTGTGTGAGACGGGGTGGGTCTTTGTTAGGATGATCGAACTAGGTAGTCTTGGTACATTGTTTGAATGTAGTTACTAAGACACTGCCAAGAATAGTTTGTATATCTCCACTCCCTACACTGGTCCCAGATTCATTGCATGGCAAGCTGTAGCTTCACAGTGCCCAGATTTCAGAATGGCGTGGCTGCATTCTTGGGGGCCTCGCGGGATGCCTTGACAAATGTTTAAGCTTTCTAGGTGCTGATCACAAGATGCCACTCTTTATTACATTAACAGTTTACTCTTCTAGACAGTTGGCACATATGGCATAATACGTTTAAAGTACTTTAATACATGCTTTATAAGTATATTTATGTTTTCTGCAGAGTGCACCAAATGCTGGACAAGGTGCTCCCCCAGAATCCCAGTCACAAAGTTCTTCACATACGGCTCCAGTTGTCTCATCAGTTGACAGGTAAGTGCAGCCGGCATGTCAGAAATTTGTAATTAGGTAGAATCTTTCTACTATTGAGTCTTTAGTTGCAGCATGAAGCGAACTGACTTGCCTCTCTGATTACAGATTCAACCCTACTTTATTCACCTGTCTGTGCACTGGACAAAGAATGGTAGTTTTTTTTTACGTCTGGTTGGTCTGGTTTGGAAAGATATCTTGGGTACATTCTTAAAGCTTCCGTGGGGATGCCTTCCACCCGTTGCTTACCATTAGCTTTGTGGTTTGTAACTCACATTTGCTTGCTTCATTTCTTTTTAGGATAACCAGCATGTCTCTTTGTTCATCCCGTGGAGCAAGGTGTTCACCATCTATGCTCCTTGTATTCTTCTAAGAGTGCTCGCTTTCTGTAAACATGCCTGTAAATTTTGTTCTTATCTTGTCACATTTTTTCTGCATTCAAAGACAGAGCTCCGATGTCATGCCCTGTCATCCAGGGCAGCTTGTTATTTACATTTCTTTCACAGACATGAAAGTGAGAGGATTTTTCAGTATTCCTCCCTCACATTATTTTGACCAGCTCTTCTCTGAATATGACTACACTGTGTCCAAATCTGTCGATATTTTGGTCCCACGACGACTTACTAAAATACTCAGCCCAGCCAACCCTCGTTTACAGACTTGAATACCCAGGCAAGAAGCATCCTCCGGTAAATTGAGATTGAATGGAGAAACCAAAAAGGGCCATAACTCCTATCTAGATTCAGAGCCTTTAAACAATATCAACTACTCATCTCATCACCCAAATCGGCCTACATCCAAAATCCAATAAATCCTCGTCGAATGCCACAAGACCATTATTCTGGCACCTTAAAAGCTTTCTCACCTTATGGAAAACAATCCTCCTGTCTAATCAGAAAAGAAATAAAGGGATGCCTTAATCTTTACTTTTTTGGCAGTTTGGATACAAAACATCCATTTACAAATACACATTCTAAAATCACATATTTACATTCAGGTAGATAATAAAATAAAAGATAAAATCAATATAAACCATTAACTAATGTGTTTATTCTATATATAATAATCATAAGCACTACAGTTTATGATGCGAATTTCATTACTTTCCTTCATATGTACCAGGCTGATTGCAAAAATGTAGCCATAGCAAACATCACACAGGTACTAACTAGTGTTGAACTTGCATATTCCTAATGCAACCCAGAATTTTCTTATTGCTAAATCCACAAACAGAACCGTGCATGTTGGCCTTTGTCTCTTTGCATTCTGGTTCAAATGTCTCCACGTGGACTTAAAAGAATGTATCCGAAGGATGCCCAACCTCAACGCAATATACAGAGTTGTGACTGAAGGAAGGTTACGGTCGTACAGAAGTTCTTCAAACTTATAATCGCATTTCATGAATTAAACGTCACTGGACAATCTACCCATTGTAGGTATTTTCAAGTGCACAGTACCAGAATTTTTCCTTCAAAATACATTTTATTTTGCATTAATGGACAAAATGTTAGACCAACATTCACCTAACCCCATTTACAAGTGTATTTTTTTTATACAGCTCAGTCAGGGTATCCTAATTACCTTTGATCTCCCAGTGACCTCACATAGACCAGTTCTACATGGACCAAGCTCCTTATTCGTCCAGATTCTAATCCAATACAGAATGGTCTTTAGTTCTGTATAGGCAGGTATAGATTTTGGGACCAGGTCGAATCTTATAGGCCGTAAGGGTGTACTCTAGGGGTGCGTCATCAAAGGACTTCTGAAGACATTTTCAGCCTTTCCTATGCTCACAAAATCAGTGTCCCCAAAGCTCTGAGCCAAACAGAGAAGCGGTAGCTGACTGTGCTGTGTTAATATTAAGACAGTGATGCAGGTTGGGTTGCTGCTCTCCAGGCAAGCTGTATTATAGAGGATGCTCTATATTTAGTATGAGTGTGCTTTTTAATGTTTCTCACTCCATAAATGAGGCATCTTTAGACCAAGGTAATTTAATTCCAGTTAATCATTTGTGCGTTTATCTCCTAGGCATGAGAACTGCAAAGTAAGACAAACCTCTGCTGCAGGGTGTAGAGCTCTTCATAAGTTTTAGAAGTCAACAATGTGTTCTTGGCAAAGAAAAGGACAGGTATCTCCTTGCCAGCCAGTAGAGGAGAACCATTGTCACAATTAAATAATCGGAACAACGATTTATAAAAAGGGTTGTGCTAGGACACACCCCTGGTGGACACCTTTGTTCACATTGATTATCTTTGTAAGTTCACCATGTGGGCTCCACTGAACCTGTGCTAAATTATCAGAGTACAAACGTAAGATTACTTCTAGTAAATCTGCGTGAGACTCCGAGCTCAGAGAAGGGCATGCTATAGATTCTACCTTACAACCATATTTAATGCGGCCCATAGGTCAACTATGGCAACGTATACATTTCATGCAAAAAACAGAACCTGTTTTTGAGACACACTATTCACTGGCCCATAACGGTGCCACTGCTGATGCCTATTCAATTTTTAACGAATATAATCAAAATTCTTTAACAATATTTGCTCAATGCATTAACACAAAATTTGTTAAAACAATTCATAATTCACAGTCAAAAGTCAACTGGTTCGAAGTTCTTCATTTCTTGAATTTAATTCTTCTTAATCCATGACAATTCAAAGGTTCACAAAACGCAGTCCATTAATTATAATGTAACAGAATCACCGGTATATTTAACACCCAATGCATTTTGGTATAAACCTTCGTCAGGGGTAATGCTGTAATTAACAAAAAACATTTGCTTGTAATTCAAAGTGCAACATGAGTTATACGAAAGAAAAAAGGGGATAGACCAGCCCGGTCACAACGTGCATGTGGTCATGCCGTTTATCATGCTCATGAAACGTTAGATCCAAAAAGTGCTCCTCAGCAATCCTGAACGACTCCTGTGAATGTTATTTATCAAAACATGTGCTTAACATAAATATGCCCCTGTGTCAATGCCATGCATACTACATGCTTCTCTTCCAGGGGATACTCATTAATAGTCATAAGCACTGAATAATCTCCGCCCATGAGCGGGAACCCGGAACAGATAATAATATATATATATATATATATATATATATTATATATATATAATATATATATATATATATATATATATGTGTGTAAATACATATAAACGTAGTACATAGTACTAAACAAATTATACACATATATATGTATAACCAATAAAATGCAGCCCAACATAACCCATAGGCTAATGAAGCCATAATTACATATTTTCTGCAGAATGAAAATACATCATATTAATAATGCAATAAAAAAGGCATGAGCCTCAAAAGCATTCCATAAACAGCAGAAAACCTTTATTTTCATTAAAGAATTTGTAATAAAAGGCAAGTAGCCTAAGAAGGCTGCATACAGAAAAACTATCCCTGTATAGAAAATCAGACTGACAGCTCGCCTTTAAGGCATCAGAGAATCTGAACACTTTGCCTTTAAAGCCTCCAGGGGAACTCTGTTCCCATCATGCACCACAGGTGACAGGTCAGTTCTTTTTTCCGGCTTGTTCTGTGAGGAACTTGAGCTTGACTGAATTTGACTGTTTTCAGTCAGAATTTAGTATTTTCTTGTCTTTTTTGACAGAATTGACTCTTGGTGGTGTTTTTCTACCTTTTCTGACTTAAGTCTTTAGTAAAATTTTAGTCAGTTATGCCACCTTTATTCTACAAGTGTCCTTCCTGTGGGAAGAAGATGTCCAAAACAGATCCTCATTCCGTTTGTGTGGTTTGTCTACCTTCCACACATGATGTGGAAAAATGTTACCATTGCCTCAAGCTTTCTAGCAGAACTTTGAAAGAAAGAGAAAAGGTTCAGCTTTTGGGGCTTATGGAGAGAGAAAGACGTCGTGAAAAGGGGGCAAGGAGTGTTTTGTCATCTGGAAGGTCCCCTTCTCACTCAAAACGTCGAAGATCTGCTTCTCCTGAAGGTAAAAGCAAGAAAAAACGACATCAGGAAGCGTAGACTTCGAAGAAAGTAAGTGCGGCGTCGAAATCAAGATCACCGTCGATGTCGAGACCGCAGAAAATTGCATCGACGTCAAAGACGTCGCCGGTGAGGCATAAGTCGGCGTCGAAGCGGAGATAGAGGTCGCCGTCGAGAAGTGTATCGACGTCGAGACATCTGGTGTCGGTTGCTGTGAAGACGTCGAGAGCAATGCGTTCGACTGTCGAGAGAGAAAGCGAGCGACGTCGAGAGGAAGAGTTCGATCGACGTCGAGAGAGAAGTTCAGATCGACGTAGAGACGAAGGTACGACGTCGAGACCTGAAAAGAGAAGACGATCCAGATCGAGACATGCCTCGGGCTCGAGGCTTGAAATCCAGTCGGCGTCGAGAAAATGTCCGACGTCGAGGAAGTCGACGTCGAGATCGCCGCTGCGTGTTTCACGGTCGACGTCGAGACACACTAGATCAGCCTCTCGGACCTCTCATAGGTCTGTGTCGAGGTCTGAATCAGTGTCGAGGGCTTTGGATAACCCTCCAAGGTCTGTTTCACACGACCTGCAGTTAAGAGCATCGGTGAACAGATTTCCTGTGGTCGGAGCTTCTCCACACCAAGATTCTTCAGTGGTGGCTCATTCTGACTCGAGGTCAAGGAAGTCAGCGTCAGGAGAAAGACAGGTGGTCCCCAGAGAGGTGCAGGCTCCAGCTTCTGGGTCTCCACATTCAGTTGGGAGTGCTTCCTCATCTCCTTCGTTGGGAATGAAGATTGTGCAGGTTTCCCTGGAGGGCTCTTTGGTGCGTAAAACACCACCTGCAGGTACGTCTCCAAGATGGCTAGAAAGCATCCGTCATTGGAAGATGCAACCAAGACCTAATCGAAGATCACTGACTATGGGGGCTTTGAGACCATCGGCTGGTGGTTCTCCAAGGAGATCCAGATCTCCAGTGCGAAGGCGTTCACGCTCTAGGGAACGCAGTAGGCATCGGTCTACTACTCCTTAGAGAAGACATAGATCTCCTGCTTCTTCATCTTCAACAAGGTCTTCTTACAGAGACTATTCGCCCACGATTTCATCAACACCACCCTCCAGGGTTTCGCCTGTAGATGATTTGGGAACCTTCAATGAGGTTTTGTGTCGTGGGGCGAGTAAATTTAATATTACTATGACAGTGCCTCAGGTGAAATCTTCTGTCATTTTTGAGACTCTACATCAAAAGTCTTCTGCTAGGCCTCTTCTTCCACTGGTGCCTGGTTTGTTGGAACCGGCAATGAAGACTTTTTTGACGCCAGCACCTTTAGGATCAGGTCCTTCAAGGATTTCGAAAAAGTATAAGGGACCTGATCAAGACCCCATGTTTCTGCGCACAGATCCGCCACCAGATTCTCTCATAGTGGCTGCAGCCAGGAAGGCCCATTCGGTTACGTCTGTCTCGTCTGCTCCACCTGAGAAAGACAGTAAAAATATGGATTCCTTGGGCCGAAGGATGTGTAACACAGCTGGTTCGGGAATGAGTGGCTAGTGCTGCGGCTTTGCTGGGTCGCTATGATCGTCTTTTATGGGACTCTATGGCGAGGTTTGCAGACAAACTTCCAAAGGAAGATCAGAAAGATTTCCTGGAGATTGTGGAAGAAGGTGGTTTGGTGGCAAACCAAAGTATAAGTGCGGCTGCGGATTCGGCTGATCTGGCAGCTCACGGTTATGCCCACGGTATATGCTCCAGAAGATCGGCTTGGCTTCGTCTCACAGGTCTAAAGCCGCATGCCCAAAGAAAGATAGTTAACCTACCTTTCAACGGATCGACATTGTTTGGATCTCATGCTGATGATGAGATGACCAAGCTGAAATCGGAGCTGGACACTCTGAAGGCAGCGGGCCTGGAGAAGAAGATAGACTTCCGCCGGCGTAATTTTCGTCCTTATGACAAAAGGTCGTTCCAGCAACGTGGGCAATCGTCAAACTGGTAGTCGCAAAATCAAGGCCAGAACCAACAGCGGTCTCAATTTCAACAGCGCAGACCTGGGCGAGGCAGAGGAGGAAATAGACAGCAGTCTTCTGCTGCAAAACCGCCTCAGAAGCAATGAAAGGAGACTTCCTCCGCAGCAGTTGGCCACTCCGGTAGGAGGAAGCATTGCTTTATACTTGGACGAGTGGAGAAGATTAACAAAGGACAGGTGGGTCCTCGGCATTATTCAAAATGGTTACCTTCTAAAATTCAAGAAACCTCGTCCCATTATCAATCCGAAGGTACTTTTTCATCACAATCTAAAGCTGTTGCAACAAGAAGCAAACATCCTTCTGTGCAAGAAAGCAATAGAGAAAGTCCCTCGTCCACAGCGAAACCACGGTCTGTACTCCCGGTTTTTCCTGGTGAAAAAGAAAGGTCCCAAGGCAGAATTCAGGCCCATACTGGATCTGAGACTGTTGAACAGGTTCATTCGAAAAGAAAAGTTTCGAATGTTAGCGCTCCATCAAATATTCCCTCAGTTACATCAAGGGGACCGGATGTGTTCCATCGACCTGAAGGATGCATATTTTCATGTTCCAATCTCAAAAAGACATCGCAGTTTTCTCAGGTTTCGAGTGTCTGTTCATCACTACCAGTATGCAGTACTTCCATTCGGGCTGAAGTCCGCTCCCCGAACGTTTTCCAAGTGTATGGCGGTGGTTGCTGCCTTCCTTCGAAAGCAGAGAATTTTCATTTATCCTTACCTGGACGACTGGCTCCTGAAGAGTTCGTCCCCGTCTCTGTTGGAAGATCATCTGTCCATATGTCTTCATCTCATGTACAGGTTGGGTCTCCAGGTCCATTTCAAAAAATCAATTCTGAATCCTACTCAGCGGATCCATTACCTGGGAGCTCTTCTGGACACAGAAAGAGAAAACGTGTGTCCTTCGGAGGAGTGGTGGTTTTCTATCAGGGCGAAGTGTCAACTACTTCGTCAATCCACTTATCCAACAGTTCATCTAGTATCTTCTCTTCTGGGATCCATGGCATCGTGCATCTTCATAGTTCCAAACGCAAGGTTGCACATGCGTCTTCTACCACAGTGTCTAGAAGACCAGTGGAGTCAGAGGACGGGTTGTTGGGATGATCGAGTTCTTCTTCATCAGTCCGCCAAGGATTCCATCAGGTGGTGGATGAAGAGATCACACTTGATGAGAGGTGTTCCGTTCCCTCAAGACCCTCCGGTGCAGACTCTGATCACGGACGCTTCACTCCAGGATTGGGGTGCTCATATGGGCCCTCTGCAAGTACAAGGGCTATGGTCCGACTCAGAGAAGGGCTATCACATCAACCTGCTGGAGCTGCGGGCTGTTCATCTAGCCCTCAAGTCCCTGTTTCCATCATTCCAGTCTCGGTCCCTCCTGGTCCAAACAGACAATACAATACAGACAGACAATACAATACAAATATTTAAAAAAGCAGGGGGGTACTCGGTCCAGGACTCTGTCCATAGAAGCCCAGAACATCTGGAACTGGTTACTGGTGAGAGACTTGTCAATAACAGCTGTACATCTGCCGGGAGTTCTCAATTCTCAGGCGGATTTTCTAAGCAGAGACTTCGTCGAGGCTCACGATTGGGTCCTCAACGAGGAAGTCACAAACAGTATCTTTCAGGCATGGGGAACACCAGATATCGATCTGTTTGCAGACGCGGAAAACGCAAAATGCCCCGTCTTCGTGTCCAGGTTTCCCCAGAGCGGGTCTCAGGGGAATGCCCTTTTGATAGACTGGTGTCAGAACTTACTGTACGCTTTTCCACCGACTCCGTTGATACCAACAATAATCAACAGGATGTACAGAACCAACTCCAGGATGATTTTGATTGCCCCAGAGTGGCCAAGCCAATGGTGGTTTCCAGATCTCCTTCAATTGTTGGAAGTACCACACAGGAGATTGCCGTGTCGCCCGGATCTTCTGTCCAAGCAGAAGGGGAGAGTGTTCCACCCCAATCTTTCCTCCCTGCGCCTGGCAGCATGGCTCCTGAAGTCATCCAGTATGGACACTTACAGTTGAATCCTGACTGTATGAACATCCTTAAGGAGGCGAAACGGCCTTCTACAAGGAAATCCTATGGATTTAAGTGGAAACGTTTTTACCTGTGGTGTGAGAGTAATGGGTTTGATCCTATCCATGGTCAGGAACAGGTGATTTTGCCCTACCTCTTACATTTAGCAAGAGCTGGTCTTCAATTTAATTCTATGAAAGTCCATCTTGCTGCGATCACAGCCTACAGAAAATCACCTACTCAGGCCTCCTTTTTTAGGATGCCTGTAGTAAAGGATTTTCTGGAAGGTTTGAGAAAGTTGTATCCGCCAGTCAGGTCTCCTTCTCCACCGTGGGAGCTGAATGTGTTGTTAACTAAGTTAATGGGTGCTCCTTTTGAACCTATACATAAATCTTCTTTGCAACACTTAACTTGGAAAGTAGCATTTCTGGTGGCTATTACTTCTGCTCGTAGAGTGAGCGAGATTCAAGCTCTGTGTTGCAAAGAACCGTTTACTGTGTTCCATTCCAATAGAGTGGTACTCAGGACGCATCCTTCTTTTCTGCCCAAGGTAGTGTCAGATTTTCATATTAATCAAGTCATAACCTTGCCTACCTTTTTTCCAGATCCTACTAGTCCTGCTGAAAGGGCTCTTCATTCCTTAGATCTGATGAGAATCCTTAAGTTTTATTTAGATAGAACAAAGACTTTGAGACATTCAGACCGTTTGTTCATTAACTATGATCCTGTTAATACAGGCTCTGCAGCATCTAAGAGGTCCATTGCTAGATGGATTGTTTCTTGTATTCTTCTAACTTATCAGTTGTCAAATAGGTCTTTGTCAGGAAGACCAAAAGCGCATTCTACAAGAGGGAAAGCTTCTACCATAGCTCTCCTTAGAAATGTTTCTATGGCAGAAATTTGTAAGGCAGCTACTTGGCGTTCAGTGCATACTTTTACTCGCCATTATTGCCTTGACTCAGACACACAGGCAGATGCTCAGGTTGTGCAAGCATCTCTTAGAAATGTATTTGCTAATGGTACCTGAGGGCTGTGTGTTTTTTCAGTTGTTGTTGTGGTTATTTTTTCTGTTCTCCCGCGTTTTGTGGGTATGAGCTTGCTACTCTATTCAGTGCTTATGACTATTAACGAGTATCCCCTGGAAGAGAAGGATTAGTTACTTACCTGTAATCCTAGTTCTCTTCCAGGGGTATACTCATTAAAGTCATAAGCACCCTCCCACCTCCCCGGGCTAGCAGTAGCTTTATGATGGTACTATGGTGTTTCTAGATGCAGATTCCTGCTAAGTTTACTGTACTGTACAAAAGAACTGACCTAACTGTCACCTGTGGTGCATGATGGGAACAGAGTTCCCCTGGAGGCCTTAAAGGCAAAGTGTTCAGATTCTCTGATGCCTTAAAGGCGAGGTGTCAGTCTGATTTTCTATACAGGGATAGTTTTTCTGTATGCAGCCGCCTTAGGCTAATTGCCTTTTATTACAAATTCTTTAATGAAAATAAAGGTTTTCTGCTGTTTATGGAATGCTTTTGAGGCTCATGCCTTTTTTATTCTATTATTAATGATTTATTTTCATTCTGCAGAAAATATTTAATTATGGCTTTATTAGTCTATGGGTTATGTTGGGCTGCATTTTATTGGTTATACATATATATGTGTATAATTTGTTTAGTACTATGTACTACTTTTATATGTATTTACACATATATATATATATACATTATTATATGTTCCGGGTTTCCGCTCATGGGCGGAGATTATTCAGTGCTTATGACTTTAATGAGTATACCCCTGAAAGAGAACTAGGATTACAGGTAAGTAACTAATCCTTATTTGCTACCTGCTCCTGTCTCCCCTTTACTGCGAGATTGTACCTTGTATCTGCCAAATGCTAAAATAACTGTGAGGAATCAAGAACAAAAAAGAACTCTAATTTATACTTCCTTCATTACTAAATGGCCCATGTGCATAAAAATACCTTATTATTCTCACCTGCTGGTGTGTTATATAGCCCCCTCTCTTTACAACGTGGGTCCAACTGCTGCGATGTCCGCTACTGTACTTCTTTAATCTGTCAAAGTTACAAAGTAAATGTAAAATTCAACGTTCGCTAATACCCATTAATGACGTTGCGTTCTAATCCTGTTTAGCAAGTTTATCTACCTGGTCACAACTTCTGTACATCGAGAAATCACTACTCTCGGCGTTCCACTACACTTGATATTCTAGCTGCCAGCGTTTCATCAAACCGTCTTCCAATGACGTCAGACGTTTTCAACAAATGGACGTGACCAGTCTTCCTGTTTACTTATCGTCAGCGTCACCAGCATAAAAAAGGGACTTAGCTCCTAGCTCAATCTGTTGTCTAGTTAACCCAAAATGGCGTCAAAAGTTCAATGTGTCAAAACTTTATCAACATAATGTATCTCCCGCGAAACAAGCCGCGATAGAAAGCGCTATTTATACAACAACCATTCCTTCTGTGTTAATCATTGCCAAAAAAATATTATAAGCGGAAATATTCGGAAACAAAACTATTCTAGTACACTCCTACCAAAAATGAGTACATGACAAACCTACTATAAAAAAAATTAAAAAATAATGGTGAATAGTGTCCTAACTCTAAAAAGGTCCTATGCCTAATGAGATTACCCTTAAGTCTCCCCTATGTGTCTCTTATTTATGTGTGAATGTTCATCTTACATGAGCTTGAAAAACACCATGGATAAAAAATGGTCACATGAAACTGACAATAGTTACATGAAAAAGAATACATTGGCAATTCAATATTTTTGACCACTATACTACATCATCATAAAAAGCATAACATTTCAATTTTATCATTCAGTACATGATATATCATAGTTCTCAGAAAACGTATCCAATGAGTCTCTCTTTGTGCTAAAAAGCGGGTGACATCAACATGTTGGGACTCGAGCACCCTCTCCAAAATTGTAAACCTTAGCTGTGGTATAGTATGATTCATTTCCTTCCAATGTACTGCTAAACATGATTTAATATTAGCTGTTCGTATCACGCTCTTATGCTTAGTCATTCGTACTTTCACCTTTCTAGTTGTGCGCCCAACGTACACAAGCCTACATAGGCATTTAATTGCGTACATTAGCATACTTAAATTACAGTCAGACGTATGCTTCAATTGGATGTCTTTGCCCGTGTGTGGATGAGTGAACTTATTCCCAACTAGTACATTCCCACAATGTCCACAATTCTGACATTTCATCATACCTTTCTGTCCAATGTCAATAGCAATGCGTTTCTCACGCTTAAGGATCTCTTTAAGATTCTTAGATCTCGAGAAGGCAAAAATAGGTTTCTCTAAAAATACCTGTTTGAAATCAGATTCTTGATCTATAATTTTCCATCTCTTCAGATTACATCTTTTTATTTCTATCGCTGCTGTGGAATATTTTAATACGAACACCTCTCTCCTAGAGAGGGATTTACTAACTTTTTCCAACAACTTGGTACGTTGTATCGAACGTGCTGTGCTCTCTGCTTAGCTTTCTCTAACACTGTGCTGGGATAACCACTCTGTTCATAGTCCTGACTCATAGCAGTGATTTCGCTAATACTCTGTAGTTCGTCTGAGTAAATTCTCTGTGCTCTAATAAACTGCGATAATGGAAGATGATTTTTGAGAGACTCTGCATGAAAACTGTCATAATAGAGTGCATTGTTTCTATCTGTGGGTTTTTTGTATAATCTGGTGGTTAGAGCATGATTTTTTACCTGGCAGGGGTAGGCCAGGATTTGGGACAGCACCGCAGTATATTTGATTTAAATTGATTAGTTTTTCAAGATAAGGTATATACTTAGGAGTGCAGGTTATAATACCTTCATAAACATATACATTTCCTCATTTAAAAAATTGCCTATCTGAACTTCAAGCCTGGATGCATCAGAACTAGGGATGGATGGAACTCACAGGATTTAACTCTATGGAATTTCGCAGAGTTACATAAAAACTCAACGAGATTTCGCAGAGTTCTGCCAAAGAGAGTAAAATGTGCAGACTGTAGGAGACTAGGGTCTGCTTTATATGTTCACCCCCACTTTTTGCTCTGATCCACTGGTTTTTCGACTCTAGTGTGGCTGTGGGCCTGCTAATCAGACCCACAGCCCAGCTGTTCTCTCTCTAAATTCATACCACGTACTTTAGGTACATATCCAATTGGGTATTGGGACACCTTTGTGAGCCCCTGTATAGTGTACCATAGGTACCCAGGGCATAGGTGCATCCAAGGCCTACCAGGGGCTGCAGCATGAATTATGCCACCCTTGGCTGACCATCCAAATTGACACAACTGACTGATCACTCAGCTGGGGCAGGGTTGTGTAATCACCCCTTGCTTAGGTATAGTATTCCTATACCTACCATTATATATAGACACATATATACCTATGACAATCCTATGGCAGGCCTTAACAATCCTGGAGGCAGAGTGCTTGGTTTTATGTGAGATGGTGCTCTAGCATGAGCTGAGCCTGTCTGCAGCTTTCGGAACCATGTCCTTATAGCTGTTCTATGATATAGCCATACCATAAACTCTTAAGTGCATTATAATCCTCACGGTTAATGCTAACTTTGGTTTGGCTTTATCAAAACACGTCGTGTAAGGTGTCATACGCTTTGGAATACTACCCCTCCCCCCCCCCCCCCCCGGCCAGTTATGGCGGCGGGGGTAGCATTCCACCCTTCTAAAGGGA
Organism: Lissotriton helveticus; assembly: GCF_964261635.1. NCBI lineage: Eukaryota > Metazoa > Chordata > Amphibia > Caudata > Salamandridae > Lissotriton > Lissotriton helveticus. Next base: position 373,449,262 of record NC_136057.1, on the reverse strand, counting down.
GAAGACATGTAGTTGTAGCTTTACCCGGTTAAAGTTAAACAGAGCCTCAGCATCACAAAATGGATGCTGCTGCCACATATACAAGTCTGACCTCCTGCAGCTGGGAGCCCTTCCAGCGAGTGAGGCCTGGACAATAGGTTTCCTGCCTTGGGAGGTGCCAGCACCTCCCCAGACAGGCTATAGTGTATTGGGGCAGGGTGGGTTGAAAGGAATGAGACACTGCCTGGGGCACACAAGGTGCTCCATGCATAGTCCGGTTTAAACCAGTTGCTGTGGCACTCCAGCCCCAGCTCTGGCGCGAAATTGGACAAAGGGAAAGGGGTGTAACCACCCCCTTCCCTGGTCCCACCCATAGGAAGGACCTCGCAGGTAATCCAGCCCCTTTAATTCGTATAAAGCTAGGAGCTGAGTCTAGAGACTTTAGATTATCCTGAACTGAAACTCTGACACGAAACTCTGGACCTTCGACATTCTACTGCAACTAGAAGAGTGAAGAATCTCCCTTGTGGTCAAGGAGTGACCACCCTGTGCAAACAGGCACCACCTAGCGAATTGCTGCTTTGCTTTGTCGCCGCTCCTGAAGAATCCCGACGACCCTGCTTCACAGGACTGGACTTCCAGACTTCTCTGACCCGACCCACACCTCCAGCAAAGCTGAGACCCTTGGCGGACATGAGAGACGTGGGACCGGACACCTGGCCATTTTGCTCTTTGCTAAACTGTGCAGCTTCTGAGGCGTCCTCGAAGGTGTGCATTGGGACTTGAGCCCATGATATTCTCCTAGCAGGACATCTTGGCCAGAGCAAGACTTGGGACAGGCTTGTTCCTCACTTTCACTGGCCACACATGTCAGAAGATACCAAGGAGTTTTGTCGCTCCTGTGTCACCTGCCAAGCCAGTGGCAAATCAGGTGGCACCACAACGGCCCCCCTTATACCACTACCTGTGGTGGGGGTACCCTTTGAAAGAGTTGGGATTGACATTGTTGGTCCAATGGATCCCTAAACAGCCTCTGGGCACAGATTTATACTGGTGGTAGTGGATCAAGCCACCAGGTATCCAGGAGCTATTCCCTTGAGGACCACAACAGCTCCTGTTGTGGCAAGAGCCCTCCTTGGAGTTTTCTCCAGAGTGGGGTTCCCCAAAGAGGTTGTATCAGATAGAGGTGCAAACTTCATGTCTGGGTATTTGACTGCAATGTGGAAGGAGTGTGGTGTCAACTATAAGTTCACCACACCCTACCATCCACAGTGCAATGGTCTAGTTGAAAGATTCAACAAGACCTTAAAGGGCATGATCAAGGGACTCCCTGAAAAGCTTAGGCGAAGATGGGATATCTTGCTGCCCTGCCTTTTGTTCGCTTATAGCGAGGTCCCACAAGAGGGGGGACCTACAGCCCTTTTGAACTTTTGTTTGGGCACCCTGTAAGAGGGCCCCTGTGTCTTGTGAAGGAAGGATGGGAGTTACCTCTCAAAAAGCCTAAGCATGACATAGTGGACTATGTACTTGGTCTCCGCTCCAGGATGGCCGAATACATGAAAAAGGCTACTAAAAACCTTGAGGCTAGCCAGGAACTTCAAAAAACCTGGCATGACCAAAAGGCTGTGCTGACGGTGTACCAGCCAGGACAGAAAGTGTGGGTGTTGGAGCCAGTGGTCCCAGCAGCACTCCAAGACAAATGGTCTGGACCCCACACTATTGTTGAGCAAAAGGGAGAGGTAACCTACTTGGTTGATCTTGGGACTCCCAGAAGCCCCCACAGAGTGCTTCATTTCAACAGACTGAAGGCATATGTTGACAGGGCAGACATGGGCTTGCTCATGGTTACAGATGAGGGACAGGAGGAAGAGAGTGACCTAGACCTGCTTTCTCAGAACCCTGATGATGGTTCAGTTGATAGAGTGGCCTTGGCAGGCAGCCTCACTGGCCAGCAGCAACAGGACTGCAGATAAGTTTTACAGGTCTATAGGCATATGTTTTCCCTGACCCCAAGTCAAACAACCTGGTGCACCCATGAGGTGGACACCGGTGACAGTCTGCCTGTGAAGAGTAAAATCTACAGGCAACCTGACCATGTCAGGGACTGTGAATGCACCTGCTACTTTCCAAAGGTTGGTGAACCAAGTCCTCTCAGGTCTGGATGACTTTTGTGCAGCTTATCTAGATGATATTGCTGTCTTCAGCTCCACCTGGGCAGATCACCTGATCCACCTGAAGAAGGTTTCGGAGGCCCTGCAGAAGGCAGGCCTAACTATCAAGGCTACTAAGTGCCAGATAGGGCAGAGTAAGGTTGTGCACCTGGGCCACCTGTAGGTGGAGGTCAGGTTCAACCACTGGAGAGTAAGATCCAGACCATCAAGGACTGGGCTCCTCCAACCACCCAGACACAAGTCAGAGCTTTCTTGGGCCTGTTTGGTTATTACAAAAAGTTTGTTAAGAATTATGGGTCCATTGTGACACCACTTAATGACTTGACCTCAAAGAAAATGACAAAGAAAGTTCAGTGGACAGTCCGCTGTCAAAAGACATTTGATGACCTGAAGCAGGCCATGTGCTCTGCACCTATTCTGAAAAGTCCAGACTACTCCAAGGAATTCATTGTCCAAACAGATGCTTCTGAGTTTGGTGTGGGAGCAGTTCTTTCACAATTGAATAAAGATGGTCAAGACCAGCCCATTGCTTTTATTAGCAGAAGGCCGACCCCTAGAGAGAAACGTTGGTCAGCTATTGAGAGGGAGGCCTTTGGGCCCTGAAGAAGCTGAGGCCATACTTCTTTGGTACTCACTTCAAGATTCAGACAGACCATAAGCCCCTCGTGTGGCTAAATCAGATGAAGGGTGAAAATCCCAAACTACTCAGGTGGTCCATTTCCCTACAGGGTATCGACTTTACAGTGGAACATAGACCTGGAACTGACCATGGCAATGCAGATGGACTCTCCAGATATTTCCACTTGGAACATGAAGACTCAACTGGTCAAGGTTAGTTTAATGTCCCTGCGTTTGGGGGGGGGTGGTTGTGTAGTAGAGTACGGTCTGCTTCCTATGTTCACCCCCACGTTTTGCACTGGTTTTTCAACTCTAGTGTGGCTGCGGACCTGCTAATCAGACCCACAGCCCAGCTGTTCTCTCTCTAAATTCATACCATGTACTTTAGGTACATATCCAATTGGGTATTGGGTCGCCTTTGTGAGCCCCTGTATAGTGTACCATAGGTACCCAGGGAATAGGTGCATCCAAGGCCTACCAGGGGCTGCAGCATGAATTATGCCACCCCTGGGTGGCCAGCCAAATTGACACAACTGGCTGATCACTCAGCTGGGGCAAGGTCGTGTAATCACCCCTTGCTTAGGTATAGTATTCCTATACCTACCATTATATATAGACACATATATACCTATAAGTCACTCCTATGGCAGGCCTTAACAATCCTGGAGGCAGAGTGCTTGGTTTTATGTGAGATGGTGCTCTAGCATAAGCTGAGCCTGTCTGCAGCGTTCGGAACCCTGTCCTTATAGCTGTTCTATGATATAGTGGTACAAAAGGGGGTGGTGATGGATGGAGCATCTGAACCAATTAAACACCCACACCCAGTCAACAGATCTGGGTTTAATCCATCACCGTTCTTTAGCCCACTCTGCCACCCTAGTTCAGACATGGCCATATGCAAATCAGTCTGACCCTGTGCCTCATGGGAACAGTCCAGCCCGAACTGCCAAGCCATGCCTTCCCTGGACCAGAAACAAGCTTCCGAGGACCGGTTTCTGGCATTTCAGCCGTCTTCAGCCCGGCTTGCTTGAATCCAGTGGCAAAGTGAGCAAGGGACTCACGTCTGAGCATACCCTGCCAACTTATGGCGAACAAAGTGGTACAAAAGGGGGTGGTGATGGACGGAGCATCTGAACCAATCAAACACCCACACCAGTCAACAGATCTGGGTTTAATCCATCACTGTTCTTTAGCCCACTCCATCATCCCCTTTTGTATCGCTTTGTTCGCCCTAAGTTGGCAGGGTATGCTCAGACGTGAGTCCCTTGCTCACTTTGCCACTGGATTCAAGATAGCCTGGCTGATGAGGATTATGAATCCAAAAAATCATCCCCTTTTGTATCGCTTTGTTCTATGATTTAGCCATACCATATACTCTTAAGTGCATTATAATCCTCGCGGTTAATGCTAACTTTGGTTTGGCTTTATCGAAACATGTCGTATATGATGTCATACGCTTTGAAATACTACCCCTCCTGCCAGTTCTGGCGGCGGGGGTAGCATTCCACCCTTCTAGAGGGAGAAGACATGTAATTGTAGCTTTACCCGGTTAAAGTTAAACAGAGCCTCAGCATCACAAAATGGATGCTGCTGCCACAGACACAAGTCTGACCTCCTGCAGCTGGGAGCCCTTCCAGCGAGGGAGGCCTGGACAATAGGTTTCCTGCCTTGGGAGGTGCTAGCACCTCCCCAGACAGGCTATAGTGTATTGGGGCAGGGTGGGTTGAAAGGAATGAGACCCTGCCTGGGGCACACAAGGTGCTCCATACATAGTACGGTTTAAACCAGTTGCTGGGGCACTCCAGCCCCAGCTCTGGCGCGAAACTGGACAAAGGGAAAGGGGTGTAACCACCCCCTTCCCTGGTCCCACCCATAGGACGGACCTAGCAGGTAATCCAGCCCCTTTAATTCGTATAAAGCTAGGAGCTGAGTCAAGATACTTTAGATTATCCTGAACTGAAACTCTGACTCGAAACTCTGGACCTTCGACATTCTACTGCAACTAGAAGACTGAAGAATCTCCCTTGTGGTCAAGGAGTGACCACCCTGTGCAAACAGGCACCACCTAGCGAATTGCCGGTTTGCTTTGTCGCCGCTCCCGAAGGATCCCGACGACCCTGCTTCACAGGACTGGTCTTCCAGACTTCTCCGACCCACACCTCCAGCAAAGCTGAGACCCGTGGCGGACACGAGAGACGTGGGACCGGACACCTGGCCATTTTGCTCTTTGCTAAACTGTGCAGCTTCTGAGGCGTCCTCAAAGTTATCATTGGGACTTGAGAAGCCCCAACACCAAGTCGTAAGTGCACCGAAGCCCAGCCCTCCACACTCCACGAGTGCCTCGTGGGGCCTGCTCTTGCATTTCCTCTCGACGCGTCTTCGCCGTTGCTAGCCCGCTGGCTAGTGCCCATCTTGAAGACTCCATTTTGAAACAACGCTGCTTGCCTGGTTGCTCTGGGCTTGCTCCTGCTTTCCTGCAAAAGGGAAGCCCCACAGACCTTGCTGGTCTGTACCAGAAGCCGATCTTCGTATCCTGCGTGGGTTGCCTTTGCCAAGGCTTGTTGACTCCGATCCAGAAGCCGACACTGCCAACAGCGAAAGCCTTCGTGGGACAGTCCGTATCCAGCTCCTGGTCGTCGTCGACGCCTCCTGGTCCACGTGGCTGCAGAGACAAGCTTCACTTCTTCACCTGATCGCAGCTCGACATCATCTGGTTCCATCCTGGTCACTGGCTAGTGACCCAGACTCTGTCCCCTATGCTTTCAGGTTCCTCACTTCTCCGATCCGCCCTAGGATCCATCCGGACATCTTCCTCCTGGTCGCCTGCAGCATCTTTTTGCAGCTCTCCATAGGAATCGACGACGAAACCCGACACAACTTTGCACCTATGCACCCGGCTTCCCTGGGTGAGGTAACTCGAGTACATCGGTGCTCCCGTGGGTAATAACTATCCAAGTGTCCTAATTTAACTGGGTTTCCTCAAAGTCCACCCGGACTGTCCGAAATCAACAAGTTTCTAAACTGTACGTTCCCATTCTAAGTCTATGAATGTAAATGTAAATGTACAGGAATTTATATAGCGCAAATCACCAAGCGGTTTCTAAGCGCTTGCTTAGGGAACCCGTCCTGGTATTCCCCTGTGAGATAACCCCGACAGGGTATCCGCAAGGTGAAAGCCAGGCATCCCGCCGCGAGGGGCCGTTGTGGAGATTAAGCAAGCTATTGCCCAGAGTCGAGTGTGAACCCGTGAATCGAGTAGGCACCGGAGCGAGAATTGTCGAGTCCATGGACATTTTAGGACTCAAGACCCCGCCGAGCTGGGAATTGAACCCTGGTCCCGGGCTGACCTCTGCTTCCAGGTCTGCCTCCTCTAACCAGTGAGCCACACTTCTCCCGCGTGTGTGTTTAGACACTGCACACGCATCCTGAGGGACTCCTGCTTCCTAACATGTGGTAATTCAGTGTAGCCCCACCGATGCCCTAGGCCTATTCACCATTCCTGCAGTGGTACTTATACCACTTCTTTAGTATATGGTTTACGAGGCCCCTAGGGCAGAATTGTAATTGTGCAACTTGACGTATGCTTATTAAGTTACTTGTGCTGTATCTCATACTCTGAGCCTGGCAGAGGGGTTGTGTTAGAAATAAATACATATATATTTTATATATACCTTGTGTGGTGTCCTTTCAATTGATATTCAAGGGGTTATTATTGGTAAAACAATTGGCTTCACATGCTCTCTGAAGTGTTAGCCTAAGACTGCTTTGTCCATGCTACCACTAGGATAGCTGGTCTATAAGGTTGACTTTACAACCATCACCATAAGGGTTGTTTGGACTGATATAGGGTGCCCACTAGAATAGTGGACATCACATATCAGGCCAACTTCTCACACAGACCGAGTTGCTTGTGCTGTATTTAGCGATGGTAGCGAGAGCAGCTCTGAAAAAACAGTACCAATAGCAACATGCACTTCTCAAGAGTGCACAACCATTTGTGTTATTTTTGCTGCCCGCATTAGAAAATCACTCTTGGGGACGCCAACGTCTCACTGTGCTAGCCATCTCGCATTTCTGAATCCTCGTGGGAAAAATCTTCCACTACAAGGTGATTGCTGAAATTTGGGCAGAACTCCACAATGCAAGACTAACTAGGAGACTCCAAATTCCACCATCCCACCCACCCATAATCAGAACTTCCTGTCTCTAAACCCTTGCCAAAATCAGATTTAACCTAAGATTCTAAACTTTCTAAATCTGCACCCATGCCAACCTAGTCAGTCAAATTGCTTGGCTTCACACTCACTACAGCTCTCAACTTGACTTCTAAATCTGCAAGATTTCAAAAGCAGCAGTTTCATTCAAAATTAAATTCAATATCTGTTGACTTAGCACATACTCTCCATGTTAACACTCAACTCTACCTTGCAAAATGACATAACATTTGTAGTAGTCCAGCCTAAGAACTCAATTCTCTGCCACTTGAAACGCCAAAGTTGAGGTCCTCTACTGCCAAAAGACGTGTTTTCCTTGGGACAACTCCTTCCACCAGGATCTCTCTTCCTTTAGCACTTAGATCTTTGACACCTTACACTACCGTCTGCTTTTTTTCAGGCTTTCAATGCATATCACACACCCTGGGGCCCACCGAGTAAGGAACTACAATAAAGATAATACACTTCTACAGACCGCCACCTGCAAGGCATAACAGTTCATGAGATTCGGTCAGTTTGTGTCCCACAGCTTGGTTCCTACAACGCAAATAGAATTCCTACCTCTTGATTTTTTATTTAATTTGATCTGGACTTGCATCCCTGAATATTAGAGTGTGATTAGTATTGTAGCTTTGGAATAGTGACTGAAAATACTTCAGCTTGGTTCCTACAACGCAAATAGAATTCCTACCTCTTGATTTTTTATTTAATTTGATCTGGACTTGCATCCCTGAATATTAGAGTGTGATTAGTATTGTAGCTTTGGAATAGTGACTGAAAATACTTTGGGCTACGTCCACCTTGCCCTCTGCTTGTTTCTACTACCGTGTCTTAACTTTCTTCTTCTTTTTGGATCATTACGGTTGTATCCCAGTCATCAATTTCCTTATCCAATCCCTCATTGATTTTGGAAACGCTCCTTTGAAAACGTTAACATAACTTCAAATGATTCAGGATAGTGCGTGTCCCCTAATAGTGGAGTATCCAAACACAAACCATCTCACCTGTACTGAAGCAACTTCACTGGCTTCCTGTTTATTGAATGGGATAATTAAACAAAATGATCTGATTTCACCCAATGGAGTGTTATAAATCCTTGGAGCCCTGCCTTGATTTTCCTTTTACAGCAAAAATGCCAGTTTGGAATAGGGGGGTTTACATGTGATTACAAATGGCCAGCACTTAAAGCTGTAATTTCAAGTGCTATGGGCAGTTGCCTTATTTGTAGTAAAAGACACTCAATCCTATGTAAAATATTACTTTTGCTAGAAAGAAAATCTAGTTTCAAGTGCAAATATAAATAACTTTTAGTGCATTTCAGGGTTTTGTTTGGTACTATTTGGTTAGTGGAGCCAGGCAGCTTGATCTTTTGACTATTTTTGCATGCCTCATTTCTGATTTGATTTGTTGTTGATTTTTGTTGTTGTTGTTGTTGTGAACCTCTTATCCTGGAAAGATCTCTTAATCCCAATGAGGAACAGTATGTAGTATACCCTCTTGTGTGAAGAAAAAAACCTGACCGGTGTTTCTTAATATTCTCTACAAGTTATGCTCAGTGAGGTTAGGAGTCTAACACCACTGTGAAAGTAACTGTCATCTGCACAGGGAGCATTGTACATGGGTAAAATGGCTACCTCTGGCCCCTAGCAATAGACAAACACACAGTTGTTGGATTATACAAAATATCATAATGTACTATTCGCCCATAAATCTCAGAAGTCATAATATAAATTTACATGAACTTTAGGAAAACACATAGCATATTTTATCAGACATCTTTATATTTTTTATTTGATTAGTCTAGTAGTCCTTACCTAATATATACATACTAGCAGCCCGTCCCGACGTCTGGTTATGAATTGCTGCCGGCCAGTATATTGTTTTGTATGATTTCGTTGTGATAGCATTTCTTATCTGTGACAGGCCTGTGAAACGCTCCGATTCACAGTGCACTGCTGATGCACTTCAGAGTGAGCGTTCAGTAGTGTGTGAACTCGAGTTTCCCTACTTTATTTTTCCTTGCAATATTATATGGCGCGAACTCGACAACATGGCACGAGCACAATTTACATTACAGAAGAACACATTCATTTGTGGTAGGCACGGGGAGACAAAGCGATTTGCCTGGAATCCCAGGATGTTGAGCTGATGCCGAGATTCAAACGTAGCTCCCCAGCTCTAAAGTTCGCAATTCTAGAACTTGTGGCGGGAGGTGTGTCTAAAAGTGTATGTCGGTGCTGGCCATCAATGAGAGAGACCTGTGCATTTTTCAAATCGGTGGTGAAAAAATATGAGTATGTTGCTGGAGATGTGGGCCGCCGTGCCACCAATGTACTTACCGGGGGAGGGTAAACACCCATTATTCCTTATTCCATTATTACACTTTCTTTCCGCATACCATCACTCCGCATACTTTCATTACAAACGTACCATGACTCCGCAATGCCATTATAACGCATGACATTACATTTTATATGCTTTTACCACGCATACATTTACAACGAAATTCGTTGTAAATGCATGAATGGTAAAAACATGTTTAAAAAAAAATAAAAATTTGGGATAAGGTAAGTATGGGTATAGGGGTATATGTTTTGGGGTACTGAGATGTTTTGGGGTGTTTGGGTATTTTAAGGGTTCAGATATAGTTTTGGGTTATGGGGTACAGGGGTAGTTTTAGGGTTTAGGGATAGGTATGGGTTTTGGGGTACAGGGGTATTTTTAGGGTTCAGGGCTAGGTTTGGGTTTTGGGGTATAGGGGTATTTTTAGGGTTCAGGGGTAGGTTTGGGTTTTGGGGTACAGGGGTATTTTTAGGGTTCAGGGCTAGGTTTGGGGGTACAGGGGTATTTTTAGGGTTCAGGGGTAGGTTTGGGGTACAGGGGTAGGTTTGGGGTACAGGGGTATTTTTAGGGTTCAGGGCTAGGTTTGGGGGTACAGGGGTATTTTTAGGGTTCAGGGGTAGGTTTGGGGGTACAGGGGTATTTTTAGGGTTCAGGGGTAGGTTTGGGGGTACAGGGGTATTTTTAGGGTTCAGGGCTAGGTTTGGGGGTACAGGGGTATTTTTAGGGTTCAGGGCTAGGTTTGGGTTTTGGGGTACAGGGGTATTTTTAGGGTTCAAGGCTAGGTTTGGGTTTTGAGGTACAGGGGTATTTTTAGGGTTTAGGGATAGGTTTGGGTTTTGGGGTACAAGGTATATTTATAGGGTTAAGATGGGTTAGTGTTTAAGGGTGTTGGGGTATTTTAAGGAGTATGGGTGGGTTATGATTATGGGGTGCAGGGGTATTTAAAGGGAGCAGTGTGGGCACCCGGAGCTGGAATGTGCAGAACCTGAAAGAAAAAACAATGAAATATTGGGCACAACGCTCACTTTCCATAATCCCGCACACCCCACAGGACACGATATGAGACATGGCATGAAAGGCGGAACGTACCACACGCCCCCAGCGTTTGTCACGCCCCCAGCACACGCCCACAGGACAACGCAGACAGGCCCACAAGGGACTACTTTGCTGGCACGGTTCTTTTACCTTTTAAATGTATATGGTGGGCGTCTGCATAGCCTATGACCTTCTGCTGCAACTGCCCTTTCCAACGCTGTATTGGGTGTTGTGATTGGTGCTGTGGTTCCTGAGAATATCCACCTCAAAGGTTTGGGCTCTCTCTTTATTATATTAGTACTAGCAGCCCGTCCCGACGTTGTCCGGGTAGGCTTTGCGAGGGTACTCAGCAGCATCGCCGCTCCTCCCCCACCAGCCTCGCCGCTCCTCCCCGCCGCAAAAAAATCCCAATCGTAAACTTCTCACCAACATCACGCATTTTTAAATCTGTGCAAAATGTAGTTTATGTGAAAGTAGAGCAGAAACTTCGTCATAAACCACGTCCATTCAGGATATTGAGTTCAGCCAGTACTGCGTGACAGAAAACACGTGCACACAACACACAGCTGCGATTTCCGAGAACCACGGCCCACTGGCTTCTTCGGATCCTAAATTCGCTCCATGAGAACCCCACATATTTCCCAGCTGCCTGTCATACAGCGGTGTGCATATGATCGGATGGAGGGAGCCGGGCTGCCTCCTGGGCAGACAGTGTGTGTTTGATTACAGCCTGTCAAGTTCACACCCTGGGCTTAAATTATGCCTTTTTAAAACCCAAGTCCCCTCAAGTTACACCCTGAATGAGCTCAGGTGTACCAGCTATTGGACAATGTGAAGCCTGCAGCCCGCTGCAGCGATTAACTCCACAGCTTCATAGCGTATGGGTTTCCTTTTAAACATTTAGCGCCACAGTACTGACCTGCATCGCCGCTCCTCCCCCACCAGCATCACCGCTCCTCTCTGCGCTGGGCACTCCAGCTATTGGAAAATGTGCAGCCTGCAGCCTGCTGCAGCGAATGACTCCACAGCCTCATAACGCATGGGTTTCCTTTCAAACATTTAGCGCGACAGTACTGACCCGCATCGCCGCTCCTCCCCGCTGCTCCTCCCCGCGCTGGGCACTCCATCAGCTGGGTACTTGTGTCGGTCCCGCGCTCTGTCCGGACACCTAACGCCGCGTTTACGTACCGCCACACGCCATTGCGCCTCTGGAATGCCACGTGCATATCACTGTATGCATACGCCCAGATTACTTTTCCCCTAACGTTCTTTCCCCCCCTAAATGTATATGGTGTGGTGCTGTATAGCCGATGTCCATCTCCTGGACCTCCCCTTTCCAACGCTGTATTGGGTGTTGTGATCGGTGGTGTACTTTTCGAGTTTACCTGCCTCAAAGGTTCCCAGTTCTCGCTTTATAATAGTAGTATAGATAGATGTATTCTCACCCTCATGATTATTGTATCAGCTGAATGGTTATTAGAACTCCCTAATTATTTGTATGACAAACCATGAAAATTCCTGCATACCTCATAAAGTCATCGCGTCACTTGTCGAATAGTGACACTTCGGACTATCCCCTCCGCAATCAGCTCTCGTGTCTGTGCCTCCAGAATCTTTGTATCTCTTTACACTTTATTATCTAATTGTATTCCATTTGGAGATTGGAGGAGGAATGCCTGCACAGTTTCTGGTATCTTCTCTCCAGAACACTAACAGAGCCTCTGTCGCAGAAGCACACTGAAGGCAGGCAAATGTAGCCATTTCTATTTCCTTTCAAGTCTGATTTATACGAGACAAGGTGGTCTTGAAGCTCTAATCGCTTTATGTAGCTATGGAGTTTTTGGTGTAGAAATCGCCTAGTTATCTATTTTGTTAGCATTCCTAATGTCAACTTGAAAGATCTGGAAACATCTCACACTCTGTGAAGTACCATTCAGAATTTTAGTTTTGTAGGCCCTAACCCTGTTTTGTACATATATTCATTCATTCTCTACCTCTCCCCCTTAACCTTCCCTTGACCTCTCCCTCCCTCCCTCGAGACCTGGCTTGAAAAATTCCCAGGCACATATGGCAGGTTATTGTATAATTAAATAAGGTATGGCATGCCCAAAGCTTGATTAAATCAAAATGTGTAACCGTTTAAATTGCCCTAATCAAGTGCCCCTAAAATCTATTTAGTCCAGAGACACAAAAATCCATATTATACGATGACAAAAATACAATCGGAGTATAGCTTCTACTGTCTGGCCATCATGGATGTCACTGTCATTATGTGTCATCATAATGGTATCTATGGTTCATGCCCAAGATTTTATGTCACGTTAACAAGATGCTTTTCTGGGGCCATATACTAGATGAAAAGATTATGCATACCAAGAGAATCTAGAGACTAACCTCAAGTTGCAAAAGTATTGTTTTAATGAACTAACCTGTCCACTTTACTTCACATAGGAGGCTCATGTACCCAGGATTATTCTCCCATATTCCAAATAGAATCCTTAAAATGTATTATCAATATGAACCTGAGAGACGGAAAAAGTTTTGGGCAGTTTGTGTTTTTCAGTTGCTATTATGATAGTTTTAATTAGACTATTTTTTGCAACAGGGCTCCTTTCTAATATGAATTGTTCGGTAATAATTTTCAATATGGATGCTAATAAAGAGGACAAAATAACATTTTGAAAATCGTTTTCATAATTATTATACATCAAAAGAAAAGTAATGTGCATACAGTGGATTTTACTAAATAGGACATAAAAAGTGTTTCTTTAAAAAAAAAAAAACAATTCTAATGTGCACCTGTGTAATTGTTTGAAAAACTGGAAGATGTTGCATTTGCATCTTACATGAGGCAGTACCAAACTCACTGATAATATGGACATTCATTCCTAGTGCCCATTCAGACATTGCATCTGGTTTGAGTGATGGAAATGAGGGTATTCCTGCAGCTGGTGGTAGACATGAAGGGCGAACAACGAAGCGTCATTGCCGGAGGTCTGTGCGAAGCCGCTCACGTAATGAGAAGATTACTAGACCAAAACTCCGAATCCTTAATGTGAGTAGTAGCTTATTCTCCTAATGTCATATAGCAGCACCTACAGAAGTTCAAATACAGAGCAAGTGTACCGTTTCTGTTTGTACTTAGTTGAACTAACCATAGATTCTAAGTCTTCCTTCGTTAACAACTACTTCAAAGTTGAGCTGTGATGCCCAAGTTCTCTAATTTTATTTGAAATGTTGGCCTATACCTCTTTTTCATACCAAACTGTAATGTAGTGCCATTTAAAAAGCGTAGTAAATGACCATTTTCATTACCATACACCTTCCTCAGAAAAAGGGGGAGTTTTTACATTATTTTTATTCATTTTTGTTGTATTTTTTATTTGAGCACAGATTTGCCATATCTTCAGTGGCGAAAGAGGTATAACAGACTGTTCAGGGTGTTTCATGTAGATTTTGGAGGAACTGACAGACACCTCTGGTCTCTAAACCCCCCTGAGGCAAATTTGCTTTTGGCCTAACTCCAGTAGAGTTGCTTTGAAGTTTCCCCTGGAGAAAAATCTACCGGAATTGTAAAAGGGCCCTCCTAAGTTATCCAACAATACAGCACCATTTCTTTAGCTATTTTACTACCATCTCATTATGCTGCTTGTGTGCTATATCTGAATGTAAATGTAATGTGGATACCTCAGTTCCCCATGCTCAGACTGCCAGTTCTACATGGACAGTAGTTTTTGGTGGCACTCTTGGTGTGAACCTTGATGAGCCATGACAAAAAAAATCATGCAGGACTCCTTGAGTTTATGCCCCCTACTTACTCGTAAGAAAGGGGATTTAGTGAAAGCTTTTGCAGCTATTTTTAACTTTGCTAGCAGAGTGGGAAGTAAACCAATAGGGGCTCTTCTGAAGATCTTCCAAGCCAAATGTATCTCTAAGGTATTTTACGGGAGCGGGATCTGGGGCCATATCGAGGCAGGCACCTTGCAAAGTGTTAAACTCCTTTTTGCGATGGGTCCTTTCGGTCCTGCAAAGCAACACCGTTTTACATTATGCACGAAGAGCTGGGGATACCTTTCATTTCAGATGAACTCACCTTTTGTCCCCTGGCCTTTGTGGGTTAAGATTTGGCCTAAGCAAGAGAACACACTTAGCAAAGACGTCCTACGGGATTGTCTTTCCCTTTCCATATCTCGCGTATTGGATGGCTTCAGTACATAAGAGTTGCCCTCTCCAGGCTAGGCAGAACATAACTATTTACCAACCCCTTGCTTACATGTTAGAGGGATCTTGTTTGGGCCAAAGAGTGCCTTTTAAAAAGGTGCTGCCCACTCAACCGTGCTTCGTGTTCCCCTCTCTCCTCCATTTGTTTTTATACCGCCGATATTCTTGTTTGTTTCGTTTTTTTTTGCAGATTCATATAGCGCAAATTCGACTTGAAGGTATTTGTTGTAACCTGTATTCTAGTTATCTGGTTACTTTCCCCCTATCTGCTCAGCCAGTGTGAATATGATGCATGGAATGTTGGTGTGATGGTCTTGAATGGAATGTTTGGGTGCCTGGATGCTTGAGTGTGACAGTTGGAGTATGGGCTGAGCAGCAGGCAGACTGCTCCTGGTGGAGGGGTATTTCTACTACTTAGCTACATGTACTGGGGGCGCTAGAGGGCGCACAGCAAGATGGCCGCACTTCTGTGAGGCTCTGCCTGACCGAGCCACAATCCGACAAATATCTGCTGCATCGCTCTGTTTCTGGACCTGCTAATAATCTGAGCTGCCCCTAACGTGCGGTGGTCCTTGAAGGTGATGGAGTCCTTGCTGGGCCCTGCTGTCTGCATGGTGGAGGCCGCACCACACTGATGCCGATCTGCTATAAAATGGTGGCCGCCGTGGAGCTGGAGACCGCCTGGAGCCGGAGACCCTGCCCGCCTGCATCATACTTCCGCGTGACACCCTATACTGCGTGGGGGGGAGGCCGTGCCGGTGCCTGCCTGTGCTGCGAAATCGCCTGAGCCTGGTACCAGAGGAGAAGAAGATCGGTGGCGGCGGGCGGTGGTGCGGCCTATGGGCCTAGACCCTCGGAACGCCTGGAGTGCGGAAGGCCCTGGCGACTGGAGAGCCCTAGCTGGGGCGTCCCCTCTGACCGGTGCCCGTTGGCGCTGGTGGTGGTGGGTGGGGCCGTGGCACGACTGAGGCCCTGGTCGCAGAAGGGGGTTCGGGCCCCGGTGTTAGCTGTGTCCCGCGTGCTGCGGACGGTGCGGGGTGTTGTGCTTCGGTGAAGCTGTGGTGAGATATAGAACTGGCGGCTGGGGGACACTATTGCACTGAGACCGTCAGTGTCGCCCCGAGGCCTGCAGGGCTGACCTGTTGACGGGAGGTGACTACCTTGGAGCATCGCTGGGTACTAGGAATCAGGCCTTGGAGTTGGCTCCGTCCTGGGCCCCTCTGGGAACTTGACCACTTGGGGTGCTATTGGACGTGGGGCCCCAGTATCTGTTCCTCTCTGCACCAAAATACGCACAACAACTTACATTCCCAATTATGGGGCGGACAGATAAGAACCAGTCACGCCTTACTTTTTAGTCCCGCAGGGCTCAAGACACCGCAGAAGGTGGCCTCTGACTCAGAGGCTGATGTACACACAGATAGCCCCCCTCGCTCGAGGCCACATTGGTGGCAATGCAACGCATGTTACAGTCAATAGAAGGTGCGATGACTGCGGTGAACCATGGGCTGGATCACATGTCTTCTCAATTAGAGAAACAGAATGCCCGAATGGGTGAGAAGGGAACAGCGGGTCTCGGCGGCGGAAGATGGGCTGTTCAGTGTCTGACAAAACCTTGAACATGGACAAGGTGCGATCCCTTATTCAAGCTAAAAATGAGGATTTAGATGACCGGTTCCGGCTCAATAATATCCGCATTACCGGGATTCCGTAATCTACAAATGTGGGAAAGATGGAGACTTATGTAGAGCACCTCATTACAGGCATCTTTGGCACGGAACAACTGTCCAGAATGTTCATTGTAGAGCGAGCTCATCGCTCCCTGGCAGCGCGCCCGGTCCCGGGAGCCAACCCCGACCTATTATAGCTCGTGTTTTAAATTACAGGGACCGCGATGCCATCTTGCGCATGGCTAGGGAGAAGGGCACAATTTTGCATCAGGGTAATAACACTTTGGCCTTCTTCCCTGACTTCACGGTTGCTGTCCAGGCTGCCCGGCAGGAGTTTAGCACTGTAAAGCAGTTTCTGCGAAATGAGGAAGTTCCTTATGCCATGCTTTATCCCGCCCGACTTCGCATAGGTGCGGTGGGAGAGAATAAGATCTTTACCGCCCCAAAAGCTGCAATGGAACCCGCTAAGTCACTGAAGCGTAGGAAGCGAGACTCTATGGTGGCTCTTGAAGAGGAAGACTAGTAACTGCTTGGGTTTACTGTTATTAGATGTCGTGATTATGTTTTGTTTTTTTAGATATACATTTTTTAATTTGATTGTCATAAACATTTTAAAAAAACATACATGGTACACATCATAATAAAAGCTTCACATTTTACAGCACACAAATGCGCAACCCGCATCGCAGGCACAACAGGTCGCCTTAGTACATCCGTATATTCAATTTCCCCTCGTGAACCCGCCTCCCCCACCTCTTTTGGTTTGGAAATGAATTTTTCATTTTGATTGTCATAAACATCAATAAAACCCTGCAAGATGCATACCATAATAAAAGCATTACGTTCTACGGCACACCAATGCGTAACCACCATCACAGGCACAGCACATCGCCGTAGTACATCTGTGTATTCGATGTCTTCTCTGGAACCCGCCTCCCCCACCCTTTTAACCCTCATGCGATACTTCATCATCCTGGTCTGGCGGAGGATCACAAATGTCACCTCTATATGCATTCCATTTTCCCAAGATCTTACTCCACTTCTTGGGGCATCCCCGATTAATGTATACCGATTTCTCGGCAACCATGGTAGTGTCAACGTCCCTCCCCCATGCAGCCAGGGTAGGCACCTCCGGCGCGCCCCATTTCTGGGCTATGTTTCGCTTAGCAATCATGATACTCAGAGTAGCCCAACCCTGATTCAAGCGGTTTAAGTCATTTGGCTCCCACACATTTAACAGGCATCGTTTCGGTTCCGGTATTAGGGAAACTCCTTCTACCTGGGAGATCGTTCTCATCACCCGTCTCCAATACTCCGTTATTTTAGTGCAGTCCCATATTATGTGGAAAAAAGTGCCTGTTTCTCCACAGCCACGGAGACAGAATGGGTGGAGCGCCCTACCTATTTTGTGAAAGGTGTGCCTGGTGTAGTATGAGCGATGCAATATTTTTAGCTGCACTAGCCGGAGTCTAGAAGGTATGCCCACTTCCCTTGGAGAGGCCAGTACCTCCTGTCACTCAGACTCATCAAGGTCCCCCACATCAATGGACCACTTATCATGCAGGGAGCCCGTTGGATCTGGCATATTATTTACTAGTTTGCGATAGGTGAGGGAGGTGGCTTTCTTCTGTATATATTCTGTGAGCAGTCTATCCTCCAGGGGGGAAGCCTCCGGGATCTCCGTGCCAGGAGGCAGCACAGTCATCAAGGCGTGCCGGATCTGGACGTATCCAAATCGTTCCCCATTTGTCAGTCCATAGTCTTGCTGAAGACTCTCAAATGGCACCATTTCACCGTTGTGCCATAGGTCGCCTACCGTGGAGATGCCTATGTCGTCCCATTTATCGAAGCCCTTGGTATTTCGAAGCTTACAGAGACGTTTAATATCTCACAAGGGAGTAAGTTGGGTCATGACCCCACGCCATCCGAGCTTGGCGTGAGCAATATGCCAAAGGCCCGTTGTGTGTTTTAGAGGACCGAACAGTGTCAGTGTTTGTTTCTTGTCGTAGAGAGGCGACAGCATACCCCTTGTACCCAGTAGTGTCCTGTCCGCCCGGAATGGCGGGTCATCCTGCGGAGCATGCAGCCATTGGTTAACTGCCTTCAGCTGTGCTGCCCAGTAGTAGAACTGTATGTTTGGGAGGGAAATCCCTCCATCGTACCACCCACGCATTAACTTGGACTGTGCTATGCGTGCTGGTTTATTGCCCTACAGTAGGCCAGACACCTGTGCTTCAATAGCCTTAAAGTATTTTGGGGTTACTAAAAAAGGCGTGTTCTCCAGTGCATATAAAAACAGGGGCAATGCCATCATTTTAAATAGGGCCGCCTTGCCCAACAAGGTCAACGGAATAGTTTCCCAGTGACTCACATCCCTCTTGAGATGGTCCAGGGGTGGCTGTAGGTTTCTATCAAAGAATTCTGATGCATCCCTAGTGACATATATGCCCAGATATTTGAATGTCCCCTCCGCAAGTCTAAGCGGGCAATCCGAAGGGAGTTGTGGGGGAGGGCCATAGAGGACATACATGACCGATTTTGACCATTTTATTGTATAGCCTGACGCCGTCCCAAAAGTCGTACATATGTGAAGAGGAGACAATATAGACCGTCTAGTGGAGGACAAATACAGCAGTATGTCGTCCGCGTACAAGGAGATTCGGTCCTCCCAGTAGTCTGTCCACCTGAGCCCCCTGATCGTTGGATCCCACTGTATCCATACCGCAAGCGGCTCCAGCACTAAGGCAAACAGGAGCGGTGACAGTGGGCAGCTCTGCCGTGTTCCCTGCGACAGGGGGAAATCCTCCGAGATATGACCAATGGCAGCAACATGTGCCACTGGGTTAGTATACAAGAGCCGGACCCATCCACAGAAGTTGGGACCAAAACCGAGGTGTTGGAGCACTGCGAACAAAAAGGGCTATTCGGGCATCCAGTGATAAAACTACAGCCAGTTCCTGTAAATAATCTGCCCGAGCAAGCACTCCATGTAGGCGCCTCAAATTGAGGGCCGTATTTCTGCCGGGCATAAAACCTGACTGGTCTGGATGTATTAGGGATGTTAAGTGAGGTGTCAACCTAAGTGCCAATAATTTGGCGAGGATTTTAGCTTCTGCATTAATTAAAGATATCGGGCGATATGAGGTGCATTGATACGCCGGTTTATCTGGTTTTGGTATAGCCACTATGGTGGCCGTGTGTTGATCTAGCGGGAGCTCACCTCTTTCAAAACTGTCATTGAACATGTTAAGAAGATATGGCGTGATAGTTCCCGATGTCTTTTTATAGAGTTCAATAGGTATGCCATTTGGTACCAGTGCTTTACCCGACTGCAGTGCCCAATGGCCTTCTGTAGCTCCTCTGCTGTGAGGGCTGCGTCCAAGTCAGTCGCCACCTCTGGGGTGAGTTTGGGCATATTAAGTTCTTGTACATATGTGAGGGCTTCCTCTAGGGCCATGTCGGAGGTAATGGCATAAACCAACCGATAGTGCTGTGCCAGCATGTGCACTATCTCCTGCGGGTCTGTCGTAGTCTGCCCCTCCGCTGAGGTGAGCTGCGCTATCCACCTGTGACCACTATCTCGTCTGTCCAGCCATGCCAGTAATTTTCCAGCTTTGTCGCCGACCTCGTACACTTTATGACGTGTGGCCTGTATTTTGGGTCTAGTTAATTCTACTAAATGTGCTTGGTGTTTTTGCTGTGCGAGATGTAAAGTATTGGACGTCTCTGCAGTTTGGTTCGCAGCATGTTGGACTTCTGCCTCATGCAGATCTAGTTCCAAGGCATGGAGTTCCGATTGTTTTTCCCTTCTATGTGACGTAATGGATGCTATATCTTGGCCCCTGAGTACAGTCTAATAGGCCTCCCAGAGTATGGATGGGGAGTCAACTGACGAGGCGTTTTCTTGAAAATAATTACTGGACATTGTATCGATTTCCTTCTTAATTTTGGGGACCTGCAGTATCCAGAATGAATCGGATATATAAGACGCCGTGTCAGATGATGGTGAGTGTATGTCAGAATCAGTGGGGAGTGATCAGATACCCCTCTTGGTGTAATTTCTACACTCAATTTTTTTCAGGCTACCAGTGGATCCCAGGAAATCTATTCGTGTCAAACTATTGTGTACCCCCTCCAGATATCAGTAAGCCCTAGTGCTTCTAAAAAAAACTAAACGTGTCACTCCCCCCCTGGCCGCCCGTGCCGGGTATCTGTCCATGGTGTAATTTATGATGGTGTTGGAATCTCCTCCAATAAGTAGATCCCCCTCCGGTAGGTCTAACAAGAAGGCAGAAAGATCTGGGAGTGCCACGGTGTGAAGTACCGGGGGTACATAGGCAGATACAATATTGAGAGGTCTCCCCTCCCATTAAGCGTTGACGGCCGCAAATCGCCCTGCGTCGTCGATTTTAACCTTATGCACCAGTAAGGGGAATTGTTTCCTGATCAGTATGCCCACACCTTTGGACCCAGAAGTAAACTCAGAGTGTGCCACCATCCTATAACCCCATCTATCCATTGCTTTAGTGGCATTTCCCGTGAGTTGTGTTTCTTGTAGCAGCACCACCATTGGTGCCCTCCTTTAATAACAGTGTAACACTAGGCCGCGTTTTATTTTGTCCCCCAACCCCCGGACATTCCAGGTGAGCAAGGTGAGTGGCGGCACGTGTCCCGGGGAGTCTCTGTTCATCATATCAGTTTGAGTGCTGTGTATTGCCATAATCAGTGGGGTCCCCAGGGAGGGGAATTAGTTGTAAATGTGTTCCGCATGGGCCATCGCGTGTGCTGAAGGTGTCCAGATGTGTACCATAACTAACTTGAGAACAAATTCTAATACAGAACCATGATAACCTTCCCAACCCAGCCACCTCCCTCCCTGCCTAGCGGAATCAAAACTACCCGCCACCTCAACTCACCAGAGTGCTTTAAAACCCAATCTTTAAACATTACTTGCGTATACGGGAGCGGGAAGTCCAAGGAAGACCACGTTCCTCCTCTGTCCCAGTGTCCATATCGTGTGTGATGTCTATATCAAGACTGTGTTCGACGTGATTTCAGGTGTGCAGTTCCTCCATGGAATCTACCAGCCGGGCAGATACAACACCCGTGTCGTCACTCCCCGGGTTCTTCATGTAGTTGGGCCCCCTCATTCTCACCTTGTTCAGTGGGCACAGAACTGTCCTCTGTCGAAGCGGTGGCGCCCCTGATGTTCTCGAGCAGGCTTGCCCACCCGGCGCCAACCCTCCAACCAGTCATGCGCCTCCTCTGGCGTTTCAAAGAACCATGTCTTTCCGTCCGCCACCACCCTGAACTTAGCCGGGAAAAGCATCGAGTACGGCATCCCCCGGTCCCTTAGCGCCTTTTTGACATCTAGGAAGCACCTTCGACGTGTTGACACTGCTGCCGTATAGTCCGAAAAGAAGGAGATCACTGAGTTGTGAAGCTTGACCGGTGGTGCCACCCGGGACGTTTGGAGAATGACGTCCCTGTCACGAAAGTTAAATATGCGAGCCAGAACAGGACGCGTTCAACGGAGAAATAGTTGGAAAGACCTTTGGGTTGCAGCCTTGTTTTTATCAAATCCTCGATGTAAAGATCCATAGCGGGGTTCCCTTCCGTTTCGGGAATCCCCGTGATTCGGACGTTATTTCAGCGGGACCGCTCTTCCTGCTTGTCCAGTTTCGCTGCCACTCATTTACTTTCAGCCTCCAACTATGCCACATTCTTGGTTAGAATGGTGTTTTCTTTAGCGAGGGACGTCGTCTGTTGTTCCACGTCTGCGACTCTGGCGGACATCTTTTAGAAATCCGCCTGTAGGAACGTGACATCTGTCGAAATGGAGCCCACCGTTGTCTGCACGCTGTGGAGAGCCGCCATAATATCTTCTAGTGTTACTTTGGGCGCACTTACGTCTTTTCCTCCTTTTTAGGCCTGCCCTTTCGGTTCCGGCAGCAGCGGGAAGTCCTTACTGAAGGCAAATTTATCCAGCTTCCCCTGCTGGGTCGCCCGGGTCCCTCTGCCACTCATTGTATAGTCCGCGCCACTTTTTTTGGCGCCCGCTGAATGTCCACCGCTGTCTTCAATTGCTTGTCTACTGGTTGGCACCCACTAGGGGTCCCAGTCCTCGAGCTACCACCGTCCTACCGAGCAACGATTGAGGACTGCTTAGATCAGCACCGGTAATGGGGAGAGCTTCGTCAATGTTTCCGCCGTGTATAGTTCCTTGGGCCCTTGTTCTACAGTATCCTGAGGCCTAGTTATCCTGGCCGTTGTTCACTAGATACGGGCAGTGCGGCAGGGGGTATCACCTTTACCAGGGGATATAACCTCTTGACTCCAGATGCATTGCTTGTATTCACGACCAGGCCGACCCAGGCGAGGTCCCAGACTGAATCAGGCGAGATGCAACGGTGTCCCTGCAAGGCCTCAGCAGAGGGCTTTCGCTCAGGGCCCCCAAGGTAGTACCGAGTGTCTCCCCGCAGGGCGTGCTTTATCTGAGTTTTGCACTGCCAGCCTACATGTCCCAGAATGCCTCGACGCACCGTTGTATATTTGGGCCTTGCGGTGTGCACATTTCAGCCCGTTCGCCAGGGAACTCCGACCTCCGGCTCCACCGCCTGGTCCTACGTCGTTGTCGTGTTCCTCTGCGCAGGGGCCCCCTGGGATGTCCCTGTCAGATTATGGCAACCGGGGGCAACATCCCTTTCATCTTTTTCCCCCCAAGCATCAGGCGGAAGGATTTTTGTGTGATCGCACACCGGGGCGCCCGCTCCCTCAGTCATCGCGCCGTCCGCCTCGTCGCCCTGGTGCTCCACAAATCAAGGCCCTGGCTTACAGCATGCAGGCAGGCTGCCTCCCCAAATCGCGCCAGCACGCTTCTTTGAGCAGTCGGAGTCCTCAGCTCCTGTCCGCCGGGTGTCGAGCCGCCTCTGATTAACTATAAGCTGGGTCCCAGATGCCGGATAGGCTCTCCGCACAAGAGCTCCGGTCCAACACCCGGCCAGGCAACGTCTCCAGCCCAGTCTTCAGCGCGTGGGCTCCTCGTAAATGCCAGGCTTATATTGCTGCACCCGGCCCCAGCCGCCTCCGGTGGTGGACAGCAGGGATCGAGTTGTTCACGGCACCGAGAGGAGGCGACTCCCCCCCTCAGTCGCCACACGCTCCGCGGCGCACTCACTGCCTCCTCGGAACTCGAGCCCCCGGCTTCTCTCACAATCATAGGCCTCAGTCCGCAGTGAGCGATATCTCCTGCCACGGAGCACGCAGAAGCTCCGGCTCTCGTTCGTTTCACGCCGCTTCGCCTGTAATTTCGAAATCTGGGCTCTATATTTGGGATGGATAAATCATCGGATTAATGGGAAGTTGGTCTCGATCGCAGAGATCCTTCAGGCTGCGGCCATTTCGTTCGGCTGCAAACCACGCCCCCCATGTTTCTTGTTTTTGATCACTGCATATGGTGTAATGGGTGCACAGCCTGTTTATGGTTTTAGAGGTAGCTTCTGTTCACATGTGCGTTACTCAATGAGAGATTTGACTGGTTAAGTTAACAACTACCTGCTCATTCCTATTACAGCCCACTTTAAAATAGGGCTACTATTATGGGTTTGCTGTGGGCCTTGTTATCCTTTCATGTAGGGTCCTGCTTGAACAGTTTGGGTTCGCTGTACGCTCTTATAGAGGCGTCTGGCACTATTGGATTTCCATACATTGTTCTTGGACATGTGATGCATACTTTCTCCATTGTTTTGCTCGGTCGACTCCTGCTTTGCGGGAGGGTTCTGCCTCTGTGTGTCCCGACTTATGGGAGTGCCCCAATTCGGTTTCACTAGAGTAGGGTGGGGGTTGTGTTGCGTTTTGGGATTGCTTTGGCATGGTTGGGGTGCTGAAGTGGGTGGGGGGATGGGGAAATGTGGGTTGGGGTTTGAGAAATGTTCTTGGTTCTCTTCCAGTCATGAGATCAGACCGTATGGATTTAGTCACTAAATGCTTTTTGACGATGTGAGGTCTATTGCCATGTATCTGCTTTTGTCATTATCCTGTCATGAGTAACACTCTTAAGTTTGTTACTTGGAATAAACGCGACCTTAACACGCCCAAAAAAATTAGATTGGTGTTTGCGAGCTTTGATCAAATGGGCGTGCATGTGGCCCTGTTGCAGGAGACACCTGACGATGAGTCGGCGAAAAAAATAGGTGTTTGCTGGGCGGGTGTGAGGGCATCATCTTCCTATTCATCTTATGCTAGGGGAGTGCTGATCTTGGTGAAAAAGGGGGTCCCCTTTACTGTGCTTCGAACTGAGACGGATGATTGTGATAGTATAGCGATTGTGCACAGTCAATTGGGTGGTGAGAGTGTGCTTCTTGTGAATGTCTACGGGCCCAATGTTGATGACCCTTCCTTTTATTCGGATGTGTGGCGCAGAGTATTGTCGTTCCCGCCTGCGGCACTTGGGTGGGGTGGCTGTGGCTGGATGCCACTATGGACAGACATGGGGTCGTCGAGGCCAGGCCCAAACTGGCGATAGATATGCTTTTGGGGCTTATAGAGGCGGGTTATTTGCACGGTATCTGGCGTCTTCGCCATCCCGCAGCTCGGGAAAGCACGTTTGCATCGGCGGCGCATGGCTCTTGGTCCCGTATTGACCTCTGGCTCGTATCGGAGGAGGTCTGTACTTGGACAATGGAGGTGTTGCATGCAGCCCGCTCCTTGTCGGATCATTCTCCGGTGTTACTGGAGATACGGATCCCGGAGTGCCACTTACCATCTTTTGCCTGGAGGCTCCAACCTTCGGAGCTTAAGGATCCTGTTTTTAAACAGACCATAGCGGCGGCGAATAGGAATTATTTTATCGAGATTGAGGGTACTGTAGAAAGTGCTGGAGTTATTTGGCAGGCCTTCAAGGTCACCATCCGCGGTGCCTGTATCTGGGCTCAATCGGGGGTTTTGAGGGACATTCGGCGTAGAATTAGGAAGCTAGCTGCAGATATTTCGCATTTGGAGCGCGCGTATGACCTGGACCCTTCGACGTCCAAGCTATCGGAAATACGTGACCTAGTCTCCGAACACAATGAAACGGTTGATCAGGAGCTGCTACATTGCTCGAGACGTAAGATAGCTCGATACTATGGTGAGGGTGGGAGGCCTAGTCGATCTCTCGCCCAAAAACTTGCAGAACCGCGCCGTCAGGAGGCTGTCACCGAACTGCTGGATAGTAGTGGTGAGCCCCGGCACTCAGCTGAGGATCTCTGCGACATTGTGCTAAAATGTTATACCTATTTTATATACAGCTAGGGACTACCCCTCCACTGAAGAGATGCATAGCTATCTTGACGATGTGGCGCTGGGTTGGCTGTCCAATGGGCACCGGGAATACCTAGTGCAACCCTTTGATGAGGAAGATGTGAGAGGCCATCATATCCCTAACGACCTGCAAGGCGGCGGGACCGGATGGCCTGCCGAGCGAGTTATATAAAGCATATGCGGCAGTGTTAGCCCCACGACTGCTAGCAGTTTACGCGGAGGCTTACGAGACCGGAGTCCTACCGCCTTCTCTCCGAGAGGCCCTCCTAGTCACTTTGCTAAAACCTGATAAACCTCACAATCAATGTGGGTCGTACCGTCCACTTTCAATAATTAATATCGATACGAAAATCCTCGCCAAGATGATCGTTACACGACTCCAGCCCTTGATACCCCTGTTGGTCCTGCCGGACCAATGAGGTTTTGTGACGGAACGTTCCACGACGCATAATTTACGAACACTGTTTTCCACATTACAAACACTGTTTTCCACATTACACTACTTTGAGCCTGACTTCCAAGCGGTAGCTGTGCTGCTAGACGCAGCAAAAGCTTTCGACTCCGTCCACTGGTCCTACATGTTCACTGTACTGAGTAGGATGGGATTCCCCCTATTTTTTACACAGTGGTTAAAGGTACTATACAACGGACTGGTTGCACGGGTGCATGTGAAGGGCAAGGTGTCATCTTTATTCCCTATTGAGCGAGGCACCCAGCTTTTTTCATTAGCGCTAGAGCCGCTGGCATGTAAACTACGCCAGAAGCATTCGGCCGCTGCGTTGCGCTTCAGGCAGCGCCCACTGATCGTCTCCTTATATGCGGACGATATGCTGCTTTAAGTCCGGGAGCCATCCGTGTTTCTGTCGCCGCTACTCAGGGAATATGTACCGTTTGAGAGATTTACGGGACTCTGAATCAACTGGTCCAAATCGATGGTCTTTCCACACACGAAGTACACTAAGGAGGTTGAACTCGATTTCCCATTGTCCTGGTCCTCTGATCCCATGAAGTACCTGGGAGCATGGGTGCATCTCAGTGGTGGTCAATGAGAATTATGGGCGTACAATTACCCGCATATCTGAGCAGGCTGAGCGGTGGTCTCACCTTCCCCTTTCATTGGCAGATAGAATAGCAGTCATAAAAATTGTCTTTTTGCCTAAGCTGCTATATTTTTTTGTTACTATACCCATTTGCCTCACGTAGTACTGTTCCGCACCCTGCAATCATCTCTTTTGACATTTGTGTGGGGAGGGAAACAGCCTCGTTGCCGATGGTATCTCATAGTGCAACCATTTGACAGGGCGGGCTTTGAGGCCCCAGACTTAAGATTATATTATTTATGTGCGCAGGCTCACTTTGCACACTACTGGCATTACCTGAAGCGTTTTCAGCCACATG
Source organism: Lissotriton helveticus (assembly GCF_964261635.1). Lineage (NCBI taxonomy): Eukaryota > Metazoa > Chordata > Amphibia > Caudata > Salamandridae > Lissotriton > Lissotriton helveticus. The sequence goes on along the minus strand of NC_136057.1, from coordinate 373,422,313 downwards.
TGGCCATAGAAGCGGATGCAGTGCTGCCTGTCCGGCTGCAGGCGATGGTCCTGTCGGGCGGCTCAGGTGGGCCAAGAATTGAGATAAATCCTCCACAATGCACGTCTTGGGCTTGGCACGCGCTGGCACCCAGGGCTCAGCTGCCCTACCTGTATGCCCCATTACTACCTCTAGCATCTCAACCGGAGATATCAGCGGCGCGTGATCCTACTGCCCTGAAACAGTTATCAGCTGCGGGCATTACTAGAGTGGGGGATTTATATAAGGAGGGCCGTTTTAAGACGCTGCGTGAGGCACAAAATGGTGTGGAGTGCGGATTCATGTTTAATTTTTCATAGGACCGTGTACGCCAGGCTGTTCGCGCGGTATATCCTGATTGTCCGGCGGAGCCGACTGCACTTCGGGCACTATAGGCCTTACTATCGGGTGAAGACCGCAAGGGACTAATTACTAAGTTATATAATTCCTTGCTGCGGGAACAGGAGCAGAAGGAGTGCTCCTCATGCCTGCGCTGGCAGGCCGCGATAGGCCACCCATCACTCCGGAGATCTGGGCGGCATGCTGCCAACTCACAGGCCGACTCACAGCCAATTGCAATCTCAGAATTATTCACTTTAAATACCTGCATCAGGGTTACTACTCTCCTGTGCAACTATACAAATATGGTCTGAGAGAGTCTGCGAAATGCGTGAGGTGTGGGGCTGCAGATGCAGATTTTATCATGTCGCCTGGGTGTGCAACAGTGTGTTTGCTTATGGACTTTGGTGGTTCGCATCCTTTCAGATATGGTGTTGTAACCGGTGAGTTGTACGCCTGAGTTGTGCTTGCTGGGATATGTAAAACAGCTGAAACCAGCTAGCAGACGTATTGTGGCGATCTCCACTTTGTTTGCAAAGCGAGCAGTAGCGCAGCGCTGGGGATCCAGGTCATTGCCCACTATCAAACAGTGGCTCCATGATCTAGTTTATTGTAGGGATCAATTGAAAGTGTATGAGGAGGAGCTACCTGAATCCTTCCGCCCTAAGGACTTTTGGGCACCTGTCACGTCCTATTTGATGTCTAACCCTGATATACTCTGAATGTCATATATTATAAACTGGTTCTTTCTATCGTCTTTGGGTTGCTCCTGTATGGGGCAGAGTGCTGTGCCTTGCCTCCCTCTGGTAGACGGACATTAAGGCAATTTTTCATGGGGCCTGCCTCTCATTTATTGATCAGTGTTTTGGCATACAGACCACGTGAAGCTATGTTTAAGAGCAGAAGCGATTATGTTATGGATAATGACAGGGAGAGGGTTGGGGGGTGGGGCGGGATGTTGGGTTTCTTTGTGTCTGTAAGTTCCGATTATGCAGCTGTATTGTCTGGACATCTACCATGTATGACCTGTTTGAAACCAATAAATAGATCTAAAAATAAATAAACTACATGTACTTGGTCTCAATAAATCTACTTAAAACTACATCCCGCTGCGGACCCTGTGTGCTACATAAAAGACTTACTGAAACAAGAAATCTCTAAAGGAAACCTACACATCTAAGGTATAGCCTGTTCTGAAGTACAAGGCGCGTCAGTCGCACCAGTGTCTTTCACCAGACCGCCCCAGCCTGCTTGTACTTCATTTGGTTAAACAATTGGAATCCCAGCTCGTGTGATCCTGAGCACTTGTCAGCGGTTCTAATGCAAGCAGATAACTGGTGTGACCGTGAGCCGGTGGGTCTGTTCACAAAGTTGCTACAACGCTGTAATTCAAAAGAGGATTCTGAATTAGTTTTCCAGCATGTTACTTCAACACTCTATTTCGACCTCTATCTACATCATTCATCCTTGGCATGTTCATTGCATGTTATTGCCTTATAACTGAAGAGGGAGAAGAGCGGCCAATCAAAAGCCATACAGATGTTTATTTGGAACCATGTTGCTGTCATCTAGACTGTGGAGATTTTAAAGAAAATATGCATAATCTCTATGCTACACCGTGTTCTTTGCTACCTTCTACATTGGTTGTGTGGTGCGTGCTGGGACGCGTACAAAACCGCTTGGGTAATTGATCTCTTCGCCGGCAGCAAGAGATGGTCATCAGCTTTTAGCCCAATGTGTTGGTGAGTTTAGTTTTTATACTAATGGCTTTCTTGGAGCAAGAGTATTTTAACGGTCACTGCTCAGTTTAAAATCCAAAGAATGAGCCCGTCATAGCATGTGCAGACTTACTTGTCTCACAGGATCGCATGTATGTACTGTTGGGCCTTCTGCAAGTGAACTGTTACTAGCCAGCTATGCAGTCTGCTTAAGGACATTGTCCATCACGTTCCCAACTGCAGCCACCCACCGTTCTACAGCTGGACGTGCCGTCATTTTGGATTGCTTATGTTATTCCAAACAAGTCCGCATTATCATGTGAGGTGTCTGTCTACACAGTCTGATCACAAACAAACCTGTCACTTTAAACATTGTATTCACCAGTCTTTCAATGTGTACCATTCTGCAAATCCTCAGCAGTGATTTATGGGGTAACATTAGTCCAACTTTTCTTATTTGGGCAACAAGACACCATCTAGCTGGATTACTGGGTCACGCGATCTGTTTGTATTATGCCAAGCATGACTTTTGGCTTTTGACAATCTTTATTGGAGAACAAAAGGCTGACAATACCGTACACCACATCTAGTGTTATGTGAACAAACAACATTGTGTGTAATCTTTCTTGCTCTAGGGTTATTATATTGTTAACATGTAACTTGATTTAGTGTTCTTGGTATTCTACCTAGTGTGTGTTGTACATTTCTTTTTGATCAACTTTGTTTTATTGGTTTCATCAACATGGCACACAGTATCAGTCAGACAATCCCAAAATTGCGATTTTGCTCGTACCACCCTCCCGGCCCTTGCTCCAAACCCCCCTTCCCTGGGAGGGTGTAATGTGTCCATGCAAGCCAGTGGGGGCAATATGAACCTGAACCATGCAATTAACAACTCCCGTGCCCGAACGTCCCCTACCCTCTTCCCCAGACCCAACCTCCCTCTCCAACTGCCCCCCCCCCCCACTCCCTCCCCCCCTCCGGTGTGTTCCGCTGCATATCCAAGTAACGCTGTGTAGGCGTCACTGCTGGGCCTTTAACTCTTGGTCTCTGGGTTTTTGTGGAATTCATCCACCAGGCGGAGGACCCTAAGATATTTCGGGCATGTCAGCTCATTAAATTCTTGAGTTAACAGTGAGACTAGTGGCTGCCAAGTCACCCTAAAGGATTCAGTAGTTTGTGTGAGGGAGGCCTTTATCCTTTCCATACCCATATTGTACCATAGTCTGTGGAGCCACCCTGTGTGCGTGGGCTTTCGTGAGGTACCCCACAGTGAGAGTATGTGCTGTATCGCTGCTCCTACTGCCAGCCCCATCTGTCTCCCCCGTATTGATTTGAGTGGGAACGTGATTTTGTTCGGTAGGCCCAGCACCGCGTAGGCGGGGAAGCGGGGGAATACTGTTTCAAAGTGTTGGTCCACATCCCGGAGCACTGCCTCCCAATATTCATGCACTTCCGCACATTCCCATACCAGGTGTATCATTGTCCCAGGTTGGCCACAACCCTTCCAACAGTTGGGATCACGGCGCGGGTTACTCTGATGAAGCCTCGCCACTTTCACTGCCGCTTCCCGACTGGCCACGTTGCTGGCTGTGTGGTGGGCCCTATAATAAATATCTTGCCATTCCTTATCTGTAAGTGTGGGCCCTATCTCTCGCTCCCATCGTCTTTGACCTGCGGATCGTGTTGTGGGAGGGGGGGGCAGTAGTTTGTATAGTTCCGTTATTGCCCGAGCGTCAGTGTTTTTTGTAACGAGCCACTTCTCGTACGCCGTGAGGTGCCGGCTAACATGTGGGACGATGTCTTTACTCGTGAGCCAGTGCCGGAGCTGAAAGTACTGGAACCGTTGTGGTTTTTCGATCCCATACATATCCCGTATGGTATCCAGTGGCATGAAACCTACTGTGTCGAACAGATGTCCGGCGGACCTAGAGTCCGACCGTCGCCATTGAGGGAATGAGCTGGGGCCATCCCAGGCGGAAAGGCCGGATTATCCAGCAGGGGTGTCATCGGCGACGGGAAAGAGGTGAGATTCTAGGCGACCGCCACCGCGTCCCACACCTGAAGGAGTGTTCGGGTGATGGTAGATTTTTTGATGTACGCCGGTCTGTCCGGCCATGCCAGGAACGGGACTCTCCACAGGGGCATGCCAGCCATCGCTCTATCCTGGAATAACCAGTGTTTCTCCGAAGTAGGGCGGGACCATTCCAAGAGGTAGCGAAGCTGTGCAGCTTGAAAGTATCTTTGTAAATCCGAGACACCCAGGCCGCCCTCCGCGGCTGACCGCATGGCTAAGTCCCGTCGGAGCCGGGGGCGTTTTCCAGCCCATATAAATTGTTGTATGATGTCCTGTAATTTCTTAATCATCCCTATTGGTGGAGTGACCGGGATAGTTTGAAAAAGGTACAGCACCTCGGGCAGCAGGGACATCTTTGCCGCCGCGCGCCCGAGCAAGGAGAGCGGTTGCTGGCACCAACGTTGAATGTCCCCGTGTACGGTGGCAAGGAGCCTTGTGTGGTTGTGTTCGACCCTTTGAGCCGTGTTGGGTGTCAGGACGATCCCAAGATATGGCAATGACATACTGGTGGATAGTCCCCCGATATGCATCAGGCCTCTGTTGGCCAGGCGTGTATTGCGCCCTAGGGGTAGAATCACCGACTTCCCGACGTTCATTTTAAAGCCCGAGACTCTCCTGAATGTCGCCATTTCGCTTAGGAAGGCAGGGACCGATATCTCGGGTTTGTCCACGGCCACCAAGATGTCGTCTGCGTATAAGCTGATAGTTTGTCTTTTCCCCCCGAAGCTGATGCCCATGATGGACGGGTTGTCTCATACCCGTTGTGCGAACGGTTCTATGTACAAGGCGAACAGGAGCGGCGAGAGCGGACGCCCCTGCCTGGTACCACGCCTGATGTCAAAAGGCTGAGAACCTATTCCGGTGACCCGGATGGTTGCCCGCGGTGTCGCGTAACAGTTAGCGACCCAAGAGCGGAATCTCTCACCTACGCCGAATCTCGCCAGCGTTCTGTCTAGGTGTTTCCAGTCTACCCTGTCGAACGCTTTTTCAGCGTCGACCGCGAGGAGGGCCGCATCTGATTCATTGAAGTGGGCCTTGTCGATGACGTGCATCAGGCGCTTGGTGTTATCAGCACATTGACGGTTAGGTATAAAACCTGCCTGATCGGGCTCTGATACCTGGGAGGCACGGGCCGAGCCTAGCGGCCAAAATCCCGGTGAAAAGTTTTAGGTCCAGATTAAGCAGTGAGATCGGTCGGTAGGCCGCGCACTGGGTCGTGTCCTTGCCCGGCTTCGGCAGGACGATTATGTCGGCTTCTAGCATGTCCTGTGAGATGGAGCCAGGACCCTGAAAAGAGTTGAATAGTTTAGTCAGTATTGGGGCTAGGAGGGGGCAAAACGTTTTATAAAACCCCGCGGAGAAGCCGTCCGGGGCATGGGCTTTTAGCGGTTTAAGGCGCGCTATCGCTGATATTACTTCCTCCAAGCGTATTGGGCCTCTAGAGACCGGGAGTTAGTCTCAGTGAGGGCCGTAATAGCTGCGTCTTCTAGATAGGCGTCCCCTGCCTCAGTGTCCAGGGTCGTATCAGCTGTATATAGGGAGGCATAGAACTCCCTGAATACTTCTGCTATTTGATAGTCTTCTCGGACCTCTCTACCTCCCTCACCCTGAATAACAGGGATCGTGGAGCGGAGGACTTTAGCTCTAAGCTTACTGACCACCAGACGTCCAGTCTTGTCCCCCCCCGCGTAGTACCTGTTGCGTAGGCGCAAAGCCGCGTACTCTGCGCGGTCGAGGTCTAAGCTTGCGAGCTGTGCTCTGGCTGCCTTTAGCTTGCGCCAGATCCGTTCGAGTTCCGTCACTTGCTCCGATAGCACTTGGCATCTTTCCGTGCGTTCCCGGTTGTCCGCCGCTGCAAGCGCAATAAGCTCCCCTCGTACCACCGCCTTGAGTGCACCCCTGACAGCCGACATGGCCACTTCTCCCGTGTCGTTTATGCTCAGATAATGTGCAATGCTTTTGGAAAGCTCTTGTGCTACCCATTTGCGCTGAAGCAGGTTCTCTCGAAGGCGCCACTTGCCGCTGCGCGTCCGCACGCGTGGGACTGTCAAACATACCGTGACCGCGTCGTGATCCGACAGGGCCGCGGGGGTAACCTCGGTATCGCGGACCAAGGGGGGCAGGTCTGTCGAGCCGAAGAAGTGATCAATCCTGGCGTACGTGTGGTGTACGTGTGAGTAAAAGGTGTACCCTATAAACCCTCTACTGGCTAACCACTGTCCCCCTTCGGTGGAGATTGCCCGTGTCGCCGAATCCCTGTCCTGACCTGTCATACTCAGTGTTCATTACCAGGTTGATGTCCCCTCCCACCAGTGTATATCTCTGGTTAGTCACTATCACGTCTGCAAGTGCCCCTTTAAGAAAGGCTTCCTGTTTACTATTAGGAGCGTATACTGACCCTATTGTAATCGACATATCCCCTATGAGGACATTGTAGGCCAGGAGTCTACCCTTGGTTTCTGCGATCTTGTCTCCCACCCTGCCCTTGAAATGTCATGCGAATAGCAGAGCCACCCCTGCCTTTTTCTCATTGGTGGATGAGTAGAATTGCAGTGGGAAGGCCCTGGACCTCATACGGTGCCAGTCCTTGGAGAGTAAATGCGTCTCCTGCAGCAAGCATATGGATGCTCCTGAGTTCTCCAGGTAGGATAGTACCGCTCTTCTTTTAATGGGGTTATTTAGTCCCTTGACGTTCAAGGTGATAACCTGAAGCGTGGCCTCAGCCATGGATGTGTGTGTCTCTCGTCTCTCTGTGTCCTGAGCTGGCGCCCCCTCGTAAGACCCTGCCATTTCCCTTGTCGAGCGGAACACACCTGCGCCCTCCCCCCCTCAACCCCAGCCCCCAGACCCCGCCTCCCGCCCACCCCCTTCCCACCCCCCACTGGAGACCCAACATTGTACCCCAACTGTGGCCCCCCGTCCCCAACTGGAAACCCAACGTTGTCTTAGTCCTGGGCCTATCTGAACACAGTTCAGGCCCACAGAGTCTTTACGTGGAGGAGTGTGTGGCGACGGCAACCTCTTTGCCCCCCCCCCTATCCCCCCCTGACCTGCTGATCCTAAGGCAAAGAGACCCCTGGGCATACTTTTGTAAGATCTGTTGTACCAGGGCACGGTGCGTGATCCGGGCGGCTATTCCGACGTCGCTGTGTCCCTGGATACCTCTCGGATGGCCGCCGCCTGTTCATGCGCCATCATTGCTGGGTCCGGTTTAAGAGACCCCTTGGGCGAGTGTCTGCGCCCTACCCGCTTCCATCCATCGTTTGAGATTCGTGGCGAATTCTTTGGCGGGGGTCGTTCCGATGGGTCTTCCTTCGTGGAAACGTCGTCTAGGTTTATTCCCAGCAATGCGCATGTGTCCTGCAGGGACCGGAGTTGTTGCAGGGCTCCGTTTCATTTGAAAATTATCCTAAAGGGATGGCCCCATGAGTAAGGAATGCCTTTTTCCCGCAAAAGTGTAGTGGCTGGTTTAAAAGCCTTTCTCTTCTGAAGGGTGATGGCCGAGAGGTCATGAAACAGTGCCACTGGGTGGTCTTGGTATCGGAGGGGTTGCTTCTTGCGGGCCACCTGTAGAATACGTTCCTTTAAGGGAAAGTCAGGAAGGAACGCCAGAATGTCCGGGGGGGGGAGCAGGCCCTCGGCGCGCCAAGCCTACCCTGTGCGACCTGTCAATGTGGATATCTAAATCCTCCCCTTCCCCCAGAATTTCCCTAAATAGGCCCTGCAAGAAGAGAGTAACATCTGTCCGCTCCGCTTTAAGTGGTACGCCTCGGACCCTTACGTTATTTCTCCGGGAACGATTTTCAAGGTCCTCCGCGTGCGCCTGTAGGTCGACCTTCTGTTCCTTGAGGCGCACAACTTCTTCCAGCAACTGCTCCACCTCCTCATTTCTAGACTGGTCAGCCTCTTCCACTGCGGCCACCCGCTCCCCCAGGCCATCCACGTCCCTGCGCAACTCGCGGAACTCTCCTGCCATGTCCTGTTTCAATATCTGGAAGTCCTTGCGTAATGTATTAAAAAGAGTTTCCAAGAATGATTTAGTGATTGGAGCTCCCTCTTCTTCTGGCCCCGTTGCGCTCTTAGTCGCCGCCGAGGTCGTAGGGCTCTTCTCTCCTTTATGGGTGCCCTTCCCCAGCATGTCTGTTATCGTGTGCCCACCTATGCGCTGCCCCGACGCCATGGTACCTGCGCCCGCTGTCTACAGAGAGCCTCAAATTGGCTTCCGCGTTTAAGGAGACTGTGCCCGTGAGGGTGCGCCCCACTGATAACTGTGGTCAGGCCCCACGGGCCGCCAACCCCTCGCCTCAAAACCTTGGCGCTCCGACGAGGCCGAACCACTGCAATTCCTCCACAGACCCCCGTCAGTTTAGGCCTCTCTGCTGCACTCTCTCCCCTGACTCACTTCAGCTAGGCCCTTGGGTCTCTTGGAAGCTTCAGTGATACCCTGAGGGTCGGTCCGGTTTACGAGACACCTGGGTCCGCTGGTACAGGTCGGGCGCTGCTTTGGAGGGGCCCGTCTCCGAGTCCTCTGGCCTTTATGCAAGGAGGGGTGTGTGCCGCCCTCCGTGACCTTTGCAAAGGCACCCCGGCCCAGGACCTGTTGCGGCTGTTAAATGCGGCCTCTCGCCCTGTCCACAGGCATCCTCGCCGGGCTGTCAGAGCCCTCAGCAACTCTCCCCCGGGGCATCGGGCGCTGTCCGCTCCAATCTGCACCACGCCTTAGGGTGTGCCGCCCTAGTCGCCGTTTTCACCTGGCCCTCGTTGTGGTGTTGTGGGTGTCTGCCGCCACTCGCTCCCGAGCCCCGGCGCCAGGCCTCAAAGTCGGGGGCTCGGTTTCCACGCTTTGTGCTGCCAAATGCGGCCTCCCGCCCCGTCCGCGGGCGCACTCACCAGGCTGTCGATGCCTTCAGCCGCTCTCCCCTTGGTCACCGGGCGCTGTCCGCTCCAATCTGTGCCGCCCCAATCTGTGCCGCCCCAGTCGCTGTGTTCACCCGGCCCCCGTTGTGCTGTGGGGGGAGTCAGCCGCCACTCTCACCCGAGCCCTGGCGCCAGGCCCCAAAGCCTGTGGCTCGATTTCCGCGTTGCGTGCTGCTAAGTGCGGCCTCCCGCCCCATTCAAGGGCGCACTCACCTGGCTGTCGGGGCCTTTGTTGTACATTTCTTAAGGATGCCTTCTTGTCTAAGTTAAGTTTTTCTAGAATGCCAAGATTGAATTCTTTCCAAAATATGCCATTTTCAGTTTTGCAGCCATTTTTTCAAAGTCATTTATATGCTCGTTTTTAGGCATTCTACATGTTATGTGCACATTTCTTACAATGTCTGTTTGCTGACTAATTCTAATTAATTCTAGCATGTTCCAGTTTGTGTGAGATGTTCCCCAGCTCTTGCTGTTTTTGGTGTCCTCACACTTTAGCATGTTTCTACACCTTTTGTTTTCAGCCTTTTATCCTTAAATACGTTTTCTGCCTAAGGCTCTGCACTTAGTAGTATCAACCTTTTTACAGGGGTGGTTTTAGGTGTCTTTCCCTTTAATCACAGTTGATGGGTTTTAGTCCCATTCAACACAGTTTTCACAGTTTGTGGGTTTGAGCCCCATTCTACACAGTTTTCACAGTTTGTAATTGGTGTTACTCCCATCTACACAGTATGTATTGGTTGTCAGTCCCACTTACACAGTTTCTAAGGGGTACAAGTCCCCATTAGTTCTTCTGTTCTGTGCACATTTCTTTCCTCCACAAAGAGGTTCTAAGGGGTACGAGACCCATGCGTTCTGCTGTTCTGTTCATGCTGCTAACCTCTATAAAGGGGTTCTTATGGGTACTAGTCCCATGTGTATCATTGTTTGTGTGCAAAATTGTGGTTGTTTGTCCTTAGGGCTCTTTGGCCGTATGGTCACCAGTCAACTTTTTTTGTTTACCCTAACTATTCTTTTGATGTTGGGTGTTTATGTTCCATGTTGTTTCTGATCCGTTTATTCACCTGTATTTCGGGGGAAATCAGTTTGGGTGTCCTTCACCCATTTCTACTGTTTTTATTACAATTTGTATAGGCGGATGATGTGTGGGTGATATATTATGTATATTTGTCTATGCATCTCCTCTATACTGTTAGTTCTATATTAGCTCTTCTTGTACATCCCTGGTATATTGTCTCTGAATCTTTCATTATTTTTGCTACCATCTATTCTTTCACTCTTTTGTTCTTTTGTTACTTTTGTCTATTTCTACCGTTTAATTCTCCTGTATTGGCTCAGATTTTTGCTTTCTTGTACATCCTGGTTTCTCTTGGTTTCTGTGCTGTGATCTTTCCACTTTTGGGTTTACTTTCTTCTTTCTTTTTCTCTACTTTTCAGTTTTTTATTTCTTGGGGTTCTCCTCATTTGAACTTTTCCTTCTTTGCGTTTTTCTATTTTGTTTTGTGGAAGAAGGGAAGTTATGTCACCTGTAAACTTTGTTATTTTTGCCCTAGCTGCTCAGCCAGTGTGAATGTGATGCATGGAATGTTTGGGTGCCTGGATGCTTGAGTGTGACAGTTGGAGTATGGGCTGAGGAGCGGGCAGACTGCTCCTGGTGGGGCTGTATCTCTACTACTTAACTACATGTAACTGGTCGCAATAAATCTACTTAAAACTACATCCGGGCTGCGGACCTCTTCACTACAGTATTGCATCGCTTTAGCCGCGGCGGCAATTCCGCCGCAGTGCTGCGGTTTAGCTGAGTGAGCGGGACCTGTCGGCCAACGGACGTGCGCAGCACTACACAGGTAGTGCTTGTGACAGCCGTTGGCCGAAGAACGCATGGAAGGGGCTAGATGAGCACCAGGTACGTACATTTTTCCTTGGCGCGGGGAGATTAAGTGATTTGCCCAGAATCGCGGGATGTTGAGTCGACGCCGAGACGAGACCCTGGTTCCCCAGCTCCAAAGTCGGAAGCTCTGGCTGTAAGGCCGCATCCTCTCCTTCCTAGCGTCTGAAGACTGCAGGAATCCCGTTTAATTAATTTAATTAATTTAAATTATTTTTCTGTGCATTCTCCAGAAATTGCGTCCTTAATTTCTAGGTTCCAAACAGTGCTAGTAACTGGCTCGGGCTGCCTTCTGCTGTCACCCATCATAATTCCCAATGTAATTTGTCAAATATGTTTTCTTGAGCTACTCAAAATAATTTGTTTGTAAGCTGGTTTCTTCCTTGGGGCAGCGATAACTTGAGCGCTTGACAGTGTTTTTGTCTTCTTAGGGAAGCCTCGTGGAGGTGCCGGGCATCGAAGGCATCGCCCACGTGGTCTTCGAAGCCAGGTGCTTGCTGCATAGTGCTGCCTTTTCTGAAGGGGGAAGCTGGTATAATGTAATGAAATGCAAAAACCTTCCCCTCCCCCTGTTGTTGTTGTTCTCTTTTTACAGCGCTCCTGAAACGTTGCAGTGCGTCAAAGCCAGTATTCTGCAAAGTATACAGACCTTTTTCGCCCTATATATCTAAGCGCTAAAACAGTCTAATCACAACGAGTTGATACAGAAATATTTTGTAGCAATGATTAACTGGACATTTTCCCTTTTTAAATGCTTGGGAATTTGAAGCCTGCAATTCACTCTTCCTATCGTTGATACATTTCTTACTTCTACATTTGGTAATAGTAATACTTGTTTCTAAAGTGCTACAAAATGGCAAAACTAAGGTTGTTTGGGGTGCAGGAAAAGAAGTGTTCGAGGCATGCGGGGTAGGGGGTCTCCTCCCTTAGGTGATAGCGTGCATGGTCATTTACTCCATCTTCAGATTGGTTTTTTTCCGCCATCGGGTTCGGATGTACCTCGCTGCACTCCGGTTCGACTTCGGTCCTTCTAGGCTCTTATCACATTCACACTCAATGGTATTGTTTCCGTTCGTGTTCCCTTTTCTTCACGGATAGTGGTTCCTAACGAATATTTCGATCGGAGAGCTCGCGGTAGGCCATCGGGCCTAGCCCCTGGTTCGACTTGCAGTCGATGGATCAAACTCCTTTCAAGTTCTGTCCTCGATGCCACGCGAAATACCCATGCACCGGCGCACACGAGGTTTGCAACTTGTGTTTGTCACCTGACCATAGAGAAGACCACTGCGGCACGTACAGAGCTTTCTGCTCCAAAAAGACTCTTGGTGGTGTGGCCAAAATGGCAGAGTGAGCAGACGTGTCCTGCTTGAGCTTCGCTCCTGCCGGCCTTTAGCATTGCTCAGAGCACGCACGGCACCCTGTTCCCCTACCTGGAGGTGAGGGTCTGTATAACGCTCCAGGCTGGATGAAAGATTGTGCCCGAATTCCGGTTGATGTGCGCTGATCATCCTCCGCTATCCCTGTGGCCTCCGCTGCCTGGCGCTGTGAAGCTGAGTGAGCGGTAGTGGCTGTTCGAGAGCTCCCCAAGGCCGTGGAGGCAAGCGGGCACCATCGCTGGGCTTTGAAGGGCCCCCAGCAGAGAACCGAGATAATCAGCTCAGCCGTGGGACGGCGGCTGTATCGGGATCGGTACACAGGCCCTGGCAGGGCCCTGCTGACGGGCGGGAGCCCATAGTCTGGTTTGACAGCGATCCCACCACCCAGGGGTGCGCTCGGTCGGGACGTGGCCTCACGACATCAGTGTCACCGCAGGAGGTCCTGAGTGGAGAAGAGCCGGAGGACCACAGATCTAGGCCTCGCTCCTTACTACAGGTGAGTCACGTGGGGAGGTTCCGGCCTGAGCGGTGTGTGGCAGCCGGCAATGTGTCAGGTGCCTCCTGTCGTGCCCCTACCCTTGTGATTGGGACGTGCACGGCCCCCTGACACCTGGAGGACTTGGTGAAGGACTTGGACTGGGCGGCTGTGTGGCCCATAGAACAGAGACAAGCGCTGGGATCGCTATCCCTTGATCAGGTCTTGGAGGGGTCCACGGCCACACATGTGATGGGCCTGCTTTTCCCAGAGCTCCAGGAGTCCCACATACTCTGCATTGCTCTGGGTCGACGCAGGTGAGCGGAATCCCCGGGTGTAAGGTCGCCCCACAGCGCTTGGACCTCGATCACGCTGGGACGTGGCAATCCCTGGGGGCAGCACAGCGGCCATCGTCTGCTCTTGGCCTGAAATGGGGGCCTGCCGGAGCTAGGCCCCCCCTATAGACTACCGACAGTGCCACCTGCAGACAGCTTGCCTTCCTTGGAGAGAGCTTGGGGGTGCGGGAGTGCTTGTCAGTTTGGAGGTCTCTTGGAGACCTCGCTTCCTTCCCTCCTTTCTGTCTGTAGACGAGACAGCGGCTCAGCCCCACAATGTCGACAGCTAAGAATAACAAGCATTGGTATAGCCAATAGGTCTCGCCTTTGGGGCGTTATAAGTGTTTAGACCGAGCTATTGGCTTTGGTAACGTTTTTAATATGTGTTGTAGAGCACTGTGAATGTTGTGCAGCATGTTGAAAATGTATAAGTTATAATAAAAGTGTTATTCCTATTTCTGTCACCTTATATCTAACAGAAAAAAACATTATATACAACTGAAGTATTGTACTAAAAACCAAAATTAATACAAAAAATGTGTTCTAGTTTATTTGTTTATGCAATGCTGTCAATTTTTCCTTGCTTGTTGTAATTAATTTTTGTTAAGGTTTTTATTAGTTGTGGGATATAAACAACGGGAGGGTGGATGTTGTGAAATAATATTTTAATTAGATCTGGGTAGTGGAGAGTTGTTTGTGGAGAATTAATTGATGACATATTTTTATGCCAAACTGAAGCGGTGTGGAGTGATGCTGAGGTGGTTGTGAGTAGAGGCGGAGGTGATGCTCAGGTAATCCGGAATGATATTGAGGTGATGCTGAAGTGGTGGTGCGCTGGTTCCGAGGTGATGCTTATGTGATGCTGAATGATACATAGGTGGGACTGAGTGATGCTGAGGTGGTGCTGAGTGATGTTGTGGTGATGAGTTATTCCGATGTTGTGTAGCTGAATTGGTGCTTATGTGGTGCCAAGTGATGTTGTTTTTGTTCTGTGTTGAGGTGTTGCTGTATTGATGCTGAAGTGGTGTTGCGTTGATTCTGAATTTCAACTGGTGTGTGGCTGTGCAGGAGCTGAGCTGGTGTTGCACTGGTGGTGGTGCACTGATGTGGAGGTGGTGCTGTGTTCATAATGAGGTGTTGCTGCAGTGCATCTGAGGTAGTGCTGTGCTGATGGTGACTTGTTGCTGCACTGGTGGTGCCCTGATGAGTTGTTACTGTGTTGATGCTAATATTATGTAGTGATAAGATGCTTAGGTGGTGCTGTGCTGGTGCGTAAGTGGTGCTGAGTGATGCTGTGCTGGTAGTGAATGATATTTGGGTGGTGCTGAGTAATGTTGAGGTGGTACTGAGAGATACTTTGTTGGTGCTGTGTCTGTGTTTAAGTGGTGCTTAGTAATGTAAGTCTGGTGCTAAGGTGATGCTGCACTGGTGTTGATGTGGTGCTGTGTTAATGCTGAAATGGTGCTGCATTAGGGATTATTTGCTGCTGAGGTGGTGATGTGCTGGTTCTGAGTTGGTGCTGTGCTAATTCCATGGTGGGGTGAGTTGGTGCTGCTATGCTGATGGGCTGCAGCTGTACTAGTGCTGAATTGGTACTGTTTGATACTGAGGTGGTGGTGTGCTTGTGGAAGATGGTGCTTGTTGGTTCTGAGTGATACTGATGTGGTGCAGAGTGAAATTGAGGTGGTGTGTGATGCTGGGGTGGTGCTGACTGATGCTGGGTGGTGCTGAGTGATGTTTTGGTGATGCTGCACTGGTGATGCGTTTGTGTTTAGTTGTGGCTGAGGTGGTGTGTTACTATGGTGGGGCTGTGCTTGTGCTGAGTTGGTGCTGCACTGATGCAGAGGTAGTACGGTGTTGATGGGGCACACCAGCAGACATCGGCTCCAATTAAGCCCCCAGCAAGGGTGTGCGTTACGCCCCTGGATTGTCAAAGGTAGCACGCACCGCAGCTGCGCAGAGGTTTAAAAGGAAGCACGCACCACGGTGTTGAAAAAATGCAACTGTGAAAAGTTGCGGTCAATTTTGAAGCTGTGTACTGTGCAATGGGAGGGAAAGGAAGCACGCACCACAGCTGCTCAGAGGCATTATTTAGCAGACGGTGCAAGCAAGCACACACAAAAAGCAATTGCTAATTGTGTGCCCATGTGCACACAGGCAGACACCGGCTCAAATTAAGCCCCCAGCAGGGGCCTGCGTTACACCCCTACATTGAGCGAGCCCCAAGAGCCTGTACTACTACACACTCAAACAGACTCAAAGGAGCTGTAATACAAGGGGCGACTGGTATGCAGCGGCTGATCTGTAGGCCTCCTGTAGAGTGAAATGTGCTGGCTTTCTAAACTGTCCCTGTGTGGAGGCCTCCAGCGGAAAACTCTTTATTTAACAATATTCCCAAAAACATAACATTGTTTAATGCTGCGTGTCCTTTATTTTGTATAGTAAGCCACCTTGCTGGATGTTTGCATGGTTTTGGCATATAAATATAATCTGTGTAGCTGAAAAATGAAATAATGGCAGCGTGGGCCTGTTAAGGGTGTTGAAGTTCCTGCCGATTAACAGAGCCTAAACACTTAGTCTGTTGCCCCAATCTCTGGGAGGAGACAGTGGGAGGGCAAGAGGGGAAGAGTGAAGGGGCGGGTGAGGAGCCAGTGAAGGGAGCTAAATTGCAGCGATAAGAAACAATACACACTGTTTACTGTAGAGCCGTCTGCTGGAAGTGTGGGAGGGATGGTGGGTCTGACTCCTGTTACATTGGCGGTACTGGTGTGCTTCCTGTCTGGGCAGCACAGGGGCACAAATGTTGGTTTAAAAACTAACTAATAATGTAATAAAGAGAAATAATGTCAATGCCAAAGTTGCTAGGAATAATAAAAATTAATAGTATTATCATACTATCGCAGCAGCTTGTGGCGGTGGAGTTTGTCCTTCGGCCAGGGTGGAGAGGACGTGCCTTGAAAGGAAAACTGCAAGGTCCAGCGCCTTTGTGCTTCTGTCAGGGCACTTTATAATCCAGCTTATGGCGATGGGGTCTGTCCCTTGGCCGGTGTGGATTGGACGCGCCTTGTAAGAAAAGCTGAGAGGTCCAGCGCCTTGGTGCTTCTGTCAGGATGCTTTATAATCCAGCTTATGGCGGTAGGGAAGGGACACGCCTTGTAAGAAAAGCTGCGAGGTCCAATGAGTTCACAAATGCATTGTCAGCATTCCGTCCATCATTTGTTTGCTGTAACACAAACATCGGAAACCTAGGCATCTGTGTGTGAAATTGTTTATTAAACTGAAAACGAGAGAACCACGTGGGTGTGAAGGAGGGGGCACATGCAGTGGGGTGATGGAAACATGCACCACAGCTATGCAGACGTGTGAAAATGTTAAAAGGTGCTGTAAATTTTTAAGATGGTACTGAAAAAGAGGCGACTATAGAGGCCAACTACAGAGTACAGCAAATATCTTGACAATAACAAACTAATACAAAGATAATGGTGCAAGAAGAGAGTGCTGACATAGATGAAATGCGAGTGCTGGAAAAAGAAGCCCGCACTCTTGTGGTGGTGGGGTCTGTCTCTTGGCCTGGGTGGAGGGGACGCGCCTTGTTAGTATCTTATTGTCATGAGTGGAAGTGCTAGAAAGGAAGCGCGCACTCTTGTGGCGGTGGGGTCTGTCTCTTGGCCGGGGTTAAGGGGACGCGCCTTGTAAGGAAAGCTGCAAGGTCTTGAAATGAAACATGATCCACAACAGATGGCACGCTGCGCGCCGCTGCTTGCTCCTGACAGCTAAAAGCTGTGGGAGTAAACATTTTCAGAAAAGGTGGGACTTGCATACCCTAAGTACAGCCCCTACCTCACCCCACCTTCCACTTCCATCAAAGAAAAAGGCTCCACACCAACCTGCGCCCTCGGGATCCGGTGGGCGCTGAGAACAAGCTTCCAAACCCCCGCCTTCGGGTTCGGCACTGAAGCTTAGTAAAAAGCCTTCCGGCTCCGAAAAGCCCCATGCCAAATCGGGCACCGAGCCAAAGACCTCGGAGCAGAAAAAAAAGTCTGGCACCGAACATCTTCCGTCGGCCCTAAAACAAACTTTGGATCTGAAAACTACAGCCAAGAAATCATTGGCGCCGAAACATTCGGAGCTGTCTAAGTCACCAAAAAAACATGTTTTCGGTGATCCACTCGACAAACCGTATCCGAAACAAAAAGTCCTGGTTATACACCCAGAGACTGGACCTATCACCACTTAATTGACTTTAAAAAGAGGTGCTACTACAGAGGAGGATTGTAGAAGAGAACTGTTGGGACAAATCCTTCCGCTCTCTTCTTTCTTCACCTTCTCTATCCCAGACTATACCTGTGCTAACTTCACCTGAGCACTCACCACCACACACCTGGCAATCAGGGTGATGTGGATGGGGATAATAATGATGGCGATCAGCCTGGAGAAGTGTGGGATGAATATACTACTGACTCGCCCACGGATAACGACCCAGATATATATCCTACCAGACCCTCTCCACCAGATGACAGTGTAGGATTTGTTGATTTGTTAAGTAGGGCTGCTACTTACCATGGAGTCCCACTACACAGAGAATCCCTTGCAGAGGACTTCCTTTTCGATACTTTACAAAACACACAAAAGTCTACACACATGTTGCCCATGTTGAAAGGCATAACCAGACATGTAGACAAAATTTTTAAGGATCCTGTTAGAGCACATATCCTTACCCCGAGGGTAGATAAAAAATACAAGCCTGCCCATCAGATCCAGTCTACATAAAACGTCAACTACCATTAGATACACAAGTAGTTTCTATGCACGTAAAAGGGTAAACTCCCAGACTAGCGGAGACGCCCCCCCAGGTAAAAACGCTTCAGGGAAAAGGATGTTTTTCAAATACACAGGCGTTGCTAGGACGCTATGACCACGCACACTGGGATGAAATGGAATAACTTATCCAGTTTCTCCCTCAAGAACACAAATCCAAAGTGCAAGACCTGGTAAGAGGGGGGCAGTTAATTTCTAACAACCAAATTAGATGCTCCCTAGATGCTGCTGATACACCTGCCAGAGCAGTAAATACTAGTGTTCTTTTAAGAAGACACGCCTGGCTGCGCAAATCAGGGTTTAAACCGGAAGTTCAATCGTCCATACTAAACACAGCCTTTGACAAGGAACACCTTTTTGGGCCGATGGTAGACACTTCATTGGATAAAACTAAGAAGAATACTGAAGTGGCTAAAGCCATGAGAGCACTTCAGTCTCCACAAGGGCGTGGTTCCTTTCGTCACTCCTTTAATTGAGCAGGATCCAAAACCACTTCCTCAGACACTGCGTCCACCTATAAGGGTAATATCCAGCCCTAAGGTTCCAAGGATTTCTTCTGAGGCAATTAGAGGAAACAATGGCAAGGGCAGAGGTAGAGGTTCCAATACATGTACCTCGCCATTGAATGCAAAACGATGACTTGATGACTTGCCCATAGTTCCCCCCCCCCCCCCCAACCACTTAACACCTGTGGGGGGACGACTGCAACAATTTCTACCAAAGTGGCAGTCAATAACAACAGACAAATGGGTTCTCCAAATTATCCATTCTGGTTACTGCCTGGAGTTCATCAACACTCCTCCAAACATTCCCCAAAGCCACACAGACTTTCACCGGACCAACTAGACCTTCTCAAACATGAAGTACAATCCCTGCTACTAAAACAATCCATAGAGCCCTTACCACCACAACATCAAGGGTCGGGCGTGTACTCCTTTTACTTTCTAATTCCAAAAAAGGATTGCTCTCTCAGACCACTTCCACATGGTAACACTGCAAAAAATATTACTTCTTTTACAAAAGGGCGATTTTCTTTATACTCTAGATCTAAAGGACGCTTGCTTTCATATTCCAATCCATCCGGCTCACCACAAATTTCTCAGGGTTGTGGTAGCAGGTCAACACTACCATTTCAAAGTGCTACCATTCGTAGTCACCACTGCCCCCAGTGTCTTCACAAAATGTCTGGAGGTAGCAGCTGCGCATCTCAGAAGACAAAGCATACATGTCTTTCCCTATCTGGACGACCGGCTCATCAAAGCCAGCACATATCAGCAATGTCACAAGCACACTTCAGTAGCCCTTCAGTTGCTTCAACAGCTAAGGTTCTCAGTCACTGTGCTAAAATCACATCTTCAGCCAAACAAAGTTCAGGATTACCAAGTAGCCACTCTAGATACTCAGAAGGCTCTAACATATCCCAGTGCAGCCATAATTAAAAACATTCAGGCATATTCTAAAATTTCAACCCACACAGTCACTTCCGGCTCGAGTGTCTATGCAACTGCTGGGAATAATGGCATCTTGGATCATGATAGTTTCCCACGCCAGGTTACACATGCGTCCACTTTAAGAGCGTTTAGCCAGTCAGTGGAACCAATCTCAAGGTCTATTAACCGATCTAATGTTGGTAAGCGGCCGTACTCGTCGCTTTCTGCAGTGGTGGAACACACAAAACCAACCAAAAGGGCTGCCGTTGGAGTGCGCTCGGGCAAAGCGTTGGAGCCCAACGGGCTCCCTATTGAACTTTTCAGCCAATGACTTCCAAGCTCTTACCTCATTTACTGAGCATGTAAGCTTTGAGCTAAGCATTTTGCCTGCGGATGTTAGGACTGCCTCGATAGTGGTAATACACAAGTCAGGTAAACCTGTGGAAGAATTTACATCCTATTTCTCTCCTTTGCTTTGAGGCGAAAATACAGGTGAAGTTATTGACCAACAGACTGCTCTCCTTTCTCACAGAGCTGGTGCATCCGGATCAATCTGGGTTCATGTCCGGACAGTACACAGCCCTGAACAGGGTCCTGGGCAGAACGGGTACGATAAGAGAAAATGCAATATTGCTCTCCCTGGATGCTACAATGGCGTTTGACACCATAGAATGGGCATTTCCTTTTGCTGTCCTGGCTCGGATGGGATTCAGACCCAACTTTCTCTACACCCAAATGACAGCACAGGTGACAGTCAATAACCACACTTCTAGGACCTTCCCATTACATAGAGATACACAACAGGGGTGCCCCCTGTCACCTCTACTTTTCACCCTAGTATTAGAGCCGCTGGCTACCTGGATCAGTGGTGACCCAGAGATAAGGGGACTTAAATGGACGGAAGATCACGAGGATTGCATTTCGCTCTACGAGGATGACATCCTCCTCTATTTAGCCTCACATGCGCGTTCCCTGCAGCGGTTTTTCCATATCTTTCACATATTTGGCGCTCACTCTGGGTATACGATCGACTGGTCCAAGTCTCAACTATATGTCTTATGGGGGGAGCAACCCCAAAGCTCTGGCAGTCCAGGGCTTTAAGTATCTCAGCATATCCATTACTCCTGACCCGACCCGGTTTTATGACTAACCTTCTGGGGCCATTCACCCGTCTCAGATCAGATGCCAAGCACTGACTTACTCTCCCTTTGACCCTTTTGGGACGTGTGACGCTTTTTAAGATGCTAGAGCTCCCACATTTGCTATACGCACTGCAAAACACCCCCAATGTGATCCCCGATGCGTACTTTAAGAAGATTAAAAGCGTGATACCGGAACTACTTTGGGAGGGTCGCACGCCGTGTATAGCCATGAACAAGCTCACAATGGGGCGGTATGACGGTGGCATTTCCTTGCCTGACATGCGACTTTACTACCAGGCCACTCAACTGGTGGCGGTTAATAAATGGGTTCACGGTGAGCACGACGGCCCAAATTTTCGCACAGACCGCTGGTTGTTGGGGTGGGTACAACAGAGCTCTGTACATGAACCCTTATAAGCTTCACCTCACGGGGCCCACCGTGCGTACAGTAGAGGTCTGGCATGGTATCACTAAAAAATGGGGTTGGCACAACCGACTTACAAAAGCTACACCGCTCTGGGATCGGACATGTTGGGTCAGCTTAGTAAGAGGCCTGGCTTTCACAGGTGGGATATGATAGGCATCTCAACGGTTGGGGACTTGTGGGTGAAGGGGAGACTGGCCACATTTGCTGATCTGCAAACTATCAATTGGTGCCCACTGAGGCCTTCAGGTATCTTCAGATCAGACACGCGGCCGCCATGCCCCAGGAGCTTCCTCTGCCTGACGCCTCTTCACTGGAGGATAGATTGATACTGGACCCGATGCCTACGAAGGCTATCTCCCTCACCTATAAAAAACTACTAAACAACCGACTTGATCCCATGCTGCGTCTAAGGCAGGGATGGGAATCTGATCTGGGGAGCATTGACAACGACGACTGGCGTGACATACTGCCCTCTCCCAGGGAAGTAGCTATCCCAATGAGACTGCGACTAGTCCAGTTAAAATTTCTTCATCGGGAGTATTTTGATGCAAAACTCCTGTTTAGGTTGGGTAGATACCCTGATTCTTTGTGTATACGTAACTGCAATCAGACTGATACTTTATTTCATATCCTATGGGAATGCCCACTGGTGGAGCAATATTGGCATGGGGTTACAAAACAGCTGGAGAGGGCGTGTGACAAGACCCTACGAGCCTACCCCCATCTGTCTCTCCTCAACGTGTGGGATGCCAAGGACCTCACACAGATCGAACAGACCTGTGCCTCTTTAGGTTGGGCCATTGCCAAACACACAGAGCCAAGGATAAATCAGACACCCAGATCCCAAACAGCTGCACCTTGCCATCTGGCTCCTGAAGTCATAGTTTGGTTATCTCAACCTTCCACAATACGGTATGAACATTATTAGAGAGGCCAGAAAGCCTACCACAAGGGCCTGCTCTGCAGCCAAATGGAAGCATTTCGTTATCTATTGCAATAACAATCACATCAACCCTCTTGATGCTTCCATACAGAACATACTGTGCTACCTATTGCATTTGTAGCAGTCAGCATTGGTCTATACATCCATTAGACTGCATCTTGCTGCCATGGCAGCTTACCTTCAAAATAGGCAACATTTATCACTATTTCGAGTGCTTGTCATCAAAGTATTCATGGAAGGGCTAAAAAGGGTAATACCACCAAGACTTCCACCTGCCCCAGTATGGAATCTTAACATAGTCCTCACAAGGCTAGTGGGTCCGCCATTTGAACCCATGCACAAATGTGAAATACAGTTCCTTACTTGAGGAGAGTCGGTGAACTACAGGCACTAACCATAGAAGAACCCTTCTGTAGTAGCGGATCTCTCTGTATAGTCATAATCATGTAAGTAGTCCCGCTCATGGGCGTGGACCCCGGAGCAATCGAAAAAGTCTCTTAAGTTATCCTCTTCTGCAGTCCTCCATAGACACTTAAGAGAAAATCAAAGACAAATAATGCAGCCTAAAATTAACAAAGCTACACTGGCCAGTACTTCTTCCTGAAGTGGGAAACGATAGCCAAATAATACTGAAATTTACATATTTTGCTAAGTTTCACACATAGAGAAACTCCCCTTCACAAAAATCCTTTGTCATGATAGAGAGGAAGGTTTGGACAGACAAGCCGGCTGCCATTATGTGTCTGTAAAAGTATACTGTGCCTTTAAGGAACCCTCCAGAGACCCTCGGTATCCCATGATGCACAGTTAAAGGCTAGTTACTTTCCGTTCTTTTTTTCCGGCTCCTGCTAGCAGGACCCTGGAGCATTGAGCTCTACCTTTATTGGTATATCTTCAAATATTTGAGCTTTTTTGATAATTTTAGTGTTTCATCCGATGTCTTAGGCCTTTACCTTCCGTTTGCTGTCTTTTTGGGGCAGTTGAGCCACTCTTTCTTGTCAAAATTCCATCTTTATTTGACAGGTGCCCTGAATGTGGCAGGAAGAAGGCCAAGTCAGACTCTCACAGAGTTTGTAAACTTTGTCTTCCTTCAACTCATGTTCCTGACTCCTGTATCATCTGCAAGTCATTCTCCAGGAGGACCCTGCCCGACAGGGAGAAGATTCGTCTTCAAGGCCTTAAGCAGAGAAGACAACAGGCTACAGGTGGGACTTCTGGACATGGAGAGAGCCTTTCATCTTCCACTACCCATGCATCGGGCTCTGGGGGGCTCCCCAGTTGAAAAACAGGCCAGAAACTATGGCAGTCCCGGTTGACGTCGAAGGGAACAACGTCGACGTTCAAACTTTGCTCCCCGTCGACCCAGGGCTGTGGGTCTAAATGTTGAAGATCAACGTCGAGGCGAAGGACGTTGAGACCTCAGACGAGGTCCACTTCGAGGACATCACAGACGACGTCGACACATCGTCGTCGTCGATCTGAGTACAGGAGGCATCGGTGCTCGCCGTCCAGGCGACACCTCTGTTCGCCGTCGACGCGCAAGTCGCCGTAGACTAGAAGATCAACGCCGTCAAGGAGAAGGTAGACGTCGAGGAGCAAGTCGACGCCGAGAATGCATAGTAGCTCGTCGCCGAGAAGCCTGTCACCTTCTGTGGTCAGCATCTCCACGTCAGTGAGTTGAAGGTCATGGCGTCATTGTCGTTCGCCATCAAGGAGCACTCATCAAGGGGCACTGCTACCAGACCGTCCTTTTCGAGGCCTGCCCGTAAGCGGAGGAGGGTGATTCGCACCTCGTAATCTGAGTACTCCAGGAGCTATTCTCCAACCAGATCACCGGGACCGGCTCCACCGGTAGTTCCTCGCCAGTCGCCTTGCCGGCCTCGGACGCCTACTCCGCCTCCCCCACCACCTCCTCCTCCACCACCTCCTCCTCCTCTGCCTCCACGCTCTCCTACCTCACCACCACCGCCTCCTCCACCTCTGCAGATTCTTCAGCCCCTGGTGGCTCCACCTCTACCGCTTATCCCAGGCAGTGCCCAGAAGACCAAGATCTCGATCCCGGCACAGACATCGTTCTTGCAGCCGGCACCGGTCTTCCACTAGATCTCGCCGTCGTCACGAAAGGTCACGTTCCAGATATACTAGGGACATGGATTCCTCTAGTGGAGGAAGATACTCGCGACCCTGTCAGATTCCCCACCTCAGAGTGTGTCACCTATCGATGACATTACCACGTTTCAAGAGGTTCTGGTGAGGGGAGCCGCAAAGCTGGGCATTGCACTGTCCGTGCCTACGCCTACCACGTCTGTGATCTTTGAGATGCTACAGCGGAAGCGAGTCTCCCGTCCGCTGCTGCCTGTGGTGCCCGGTTTGGGGGAATCGGCTATGGAATTATTCCTGATGCCTGCCTCAGTAAAGTCAGCACCATCTAGGCTTCAAAAGAAATACAGGCCTCCGGACTCAGACCCTGCATTCCTTCGGGTGGATCCTCCTCCGGATTCGGTCATTGTGGTGGCAGCGAAGAAGCAGCACGCTACGGCCCCTTCAACCACAGTACCTCCAGACAAAGAAAGCCGTAGGCTTGATTCTGCAGGGAGGAAAGTCTGCAGTACTGCAGCCACTTCAATGAAGGCAGCGAGCTTTAAGGCCCTCTTGGGCCAGTATGACCGCTCCTTGTGGGAGTCCCTTCATCAGTTTGTGTAACTCCTGCCTAGAGACAAGCGTGAGGACTTTCAAGAGGTTCTCAATGAAGGTCTAATGGTCTCTAATCAGATAATCCGTGCGGCTGCGGACACCTCCCTCCTTGCAGCCCATGGATATTGTCATGGTGTGACTCTGCGCCGCCATTCATGGTTACGTCTCACCTCCCTGTAACCGGAGGCACAGCAACGGATTGCTAACCTGCCATTCTCGGGTTCCACCCTCTTTGGTGACCATGCAGACGAGGAAATGGCTCGCATGAAGGCGGAGGTTGAGACCCTGAAAGCTGTTGGCCTGGCGAAGCCTAAAGAACAACGTAAGAGTTTCCGCCCCTACCAGCGGCGCTACTCTTCTCAGCAGTTTCAACGTGGACAGGGCCGTCAGGCTGGACAGCGACAGCAGTTCCAGCGGCAGCCTTTTCAAAGAAGGCAGAGAGGCAGGGGCAACCAGCAGTCCACATCGGGGAACAAAGGGCCCGCTGGTTCTAAGCCCTGAGGAGTTACTTCCCCCTTTTCTGTTACCCGCTCCAGTTGGGGGAAGCATTCAAAATTACCTGGCAGAGTAGAGAAAAATAACTCAGGACAATTGGGTGCTGAATATTGTTCGCTATGGATACTGTCTACGTTTCACCAGTCCTCCTCCATCTATCCCACCAGTTCGTTCACAATACTTGTTGCGTGAACTTCAGGTGGAGGCCCATACCCTGCTAAGAAAAAGGGCGATCGAACTGGTTCCTCCTCCGCAGAGGGGAAAAGGTCTATATTCCAGGTTCTTTCTTGTGCGCAAAAAGGACAGAAACTAATTCAGACCCATTCTCAATTTGTGACAGGTGAACAAATGGATTCACAGAGAAAGGTTCCGTATGCTGTCCCTGCACCAGATTTATCTGCAACTACATCGAGACTGGTTGTGCGCCATTGATCTGCAAGACGTGTACTTCCATGTACCCATTGCAAAGAAGCATTGGAAGTTCCTGCTATTCTTAGTCGGCACCAACCACTGTCAGTATACAGTACTTCTGTATCGCCTGAAGTCTGCGCCCAGGACTTTTTCAAAGTGCATGGCGGTAGTTGCAGCGCACCTGAGTAAGAACAAGGTGTTTGTCTATCCGTACCTGGACGACTGACTGATCACAGCCTCCACGTTTCAGGAAGCGCATCTACATTTCAACAGGACGGCTGTTCTGTTGAACCATTTGGATCTTCACATCTACATGTCAAAATCTGTCCCGACTCCTGTTCAGTGTTTACAGTACCTGGAAGCTTCCATCGATACTCACAAGGCAAGGGTGTTTACTTCGGAGGAGCGACGCTTATCGATCCTTTGGAAGGCTCAGACTCGCATGTCCGTTCCCTCTACAACGGTGAGGACGGTGTCCTCTCTCCTGGGGTTGATGGCCTCTTGTATCTTTCTCACTCCGCATGCACGACTCCATATGAGGCCGCTGCAGGAATGTCTAGAGGATCATTAGGACCAGAAACGAGGGAGCTGGGAGGACAGGATCAGACTGTCTCAACACGCTCTACAGTCCCTGAAGTGGTGGTGTTCACCAGTCAATCTCCTCAAAGGGATTCCGTTCCACAAAGAGATACCGACTCAGACCATTGTGACAGATGCGTCTCTCCAGGGCTGGGGAGCGCATTCGGACCACCTTCAGATACAAGGCACGTGGTCTCAGACAGAATCCACGTATAACATCAATCTTCTGGAACTCGGAGCGGTTCATCTGCTGCTGAAAGCCTTCCAGCTGTCATTTCGGACCAATTCCCTGCTTGTACAGACGGACAACACAACAACAATGTATTACCTCAACAAGCAGGGGGGCTCAAGATCCTGTACACTGTCTCAGGAAGGGCGAGCGATCTTGAACTTGCTGTTGGCCAGGGAACTGACGATAACGGCGACCCATCTGCCAGGTGTGCAGAATGCTCAGGCAGATGCGCTCAGCAGGCTCATTAAAAAAAAATCACGAATGGGTCTTAAACGATAAGGTGTTAGGAGATATATTTGCAGGATGGTGCACTCCAGACATCGATCTGTTTTGCCACCGCAGAAAACAGCAAATGCCGAGACTTCGCCTCCAGGTTTTACCAAGCAGGGACGCTGGGGAATGCACTGTGGAACAACTGGTCAAACAGCTTTCTCTACATTTTTCTACCCATTCCCCTTTTCCCGACAGTGTTGATCAAGCTGTCCCAGTCCTGTGCCTGGATGATCCTCATTGCTCAGGAATGGCCTCTGAAGTGGTGGTTCACCGACCTCCTACCCCGGTCTCTCCTGCCACATCTTCGACTTTCGTGTGGGCCGGACCTTCTCACGAAGTTCGGAGGGCAGATGGTGCATCCCAACCTCTCGTCGTTGAGTTTAAGCTTACAAGTGGAAGAGATTTTGCATTTGGTGCGCTTCTAAGGATGCCGATCCTACATCCTGCAAGGAGGATGTCATTCTTCCGTACTTACTGCATTTGGCTCAATCTGGCCTTAATTTTCATTCCATTAAGGTTTACCTAGCAGCTTTAACTGCATATAGGAAATGCCATTCACAAACTTCCTTTTTCCAAATCCCAGTCATCAAAGATTTTCTGGAAGGTTTGAAGAAGGTGTTTCCTCCCATTACACGTCCTTTGCCTCTGTGGGAGCTTAATGTGGTGCTGTCTAGATTGATGAAGCAGCCTTTTGAACCTATTCATAAGGCTTCTCTACAGCATCTATCCTGGAAGTCAGCTTTCCTTGTGGCTATAACATTGGCTCGCAGGGTGAGTGAGATCAGGCCCTCTGTTGCCAAGAGCCTTATACTGTTTTTCATGCATCTAAGGTTGTTATGTAGACTCTCCCAAAGTTTCTTCCTAAAGTGGTGTCCGATTTGCATGTGAATAAAACAATGACTTTACCGACATTTTTTCAACATCCTTCCTCTCCGGAGAGGAAGGATGTTGAAAAACCCTTGATGTGAGAAGGGTGTTGAAATTCTACTTAGATAAGACTAAGGAGATTCGTAAATCAGATCAATTATTTGTTAATTATGGATCGGTCCGGACTGGTCTTGCTACCTCTAAACAGTCCATCTCTAGGTGGATTGTGTCCTGTGTTCAACTGTGTTACCAGAAAGCTAACAAGACTCTACGGAGTATGCCTAAGGCTCACTCGACCAGAGGCAAAGCAGCTTCGCTGCGTAATGTTCCCATTGCAGACATCTGTAGGGCTGCCACTTGGAAGTCGCTCCATACCTTTGCTAAACACTACTGCCTGGACTCTGATGCCAGGGCAGATGCTCAGGTTTGGCAGGCTTTGTTGAGAAATTTATTTGCACAGTAGTGGGTCTGTCTGTTTCTTCCACCGCTGGGTTTGGATTGTTTGGGTTGGGCTTGCCATTCTATTCACATGATTATGACTATACACAGAGATCCCCTACTACAGAAGGAGTAGTTTCTTACCTGTAACTCAAGTTCTGTAGTAGGGGTAGCTCTGTTATAATCCTAAGCAACCCGCCCTCCTCCACGGTGGATGAAACAATAATATCCTGAATGCTACAGGCCTGGCTTGATACACCCTCAAAAAGAACTGAAAGTAACTAGCCTTTAGCTGTGCATCATGGGATACCGAGGGTCTCTGGAGGGTTCCTTAAAGGCACGGTAGGTATCCTTTAACAGACACATAATGGCAGCCTATGGGACTTGTCTGTCCAGCCCTTCCTCTCTATCGCGACAAAGGATTTTTGTGAAGGGGAGTTTCTCTGTGTGAATTTCAGTATTATTTGGCTATCCTTTTTCACTTCAGGATGAAGTACTGGCCAGTGTAGCCTTGTTAATTTTAGGCTGCATTATTTGTCCTTGATTTTCTCTTAAATGTCTATGCAGGACTGCAGAAGAGGACAACTTAAGAGACTATTTCGATTGCTCCGGGTTCCACGAACATGGGTGGGACTATTCACATGATTATGACTATAACAGGGATACCCCTACTACAGAACTGGAGTTACAGGTAAGAAAAAGTGGTTCTTCGTACCAACGCTAAACTACTACCTAAGGTTATATCTGCATTTCACATCAATCTGTCAGTTGAATTACCTGTAATCTTCCCTCAGCCTGACTCTGTTTCAGAACTAGCTTTACATACCTTAGATGTCAGAAGAGCTCTTTTGTATTACACTGAAAGAACAAAGTCATTTCGTAAAACCAAACAACACTGTTTAGCTTTTGCACCACATCACAAAGGCAATCCTATCTCCAAATCGGGAATTTCGAGGTGGATTGTCAAGTGTATTCACATTTGTTATCAAAAATCCAAAAGGACTCTCACAGTAACCCCTAGAGCACATTCCACTCACAAGTTAGGGGCTACTATGGCTTTCTTGGGATATATACCTATTACTGATATCTGCAAAGCTGCAACATGGTCCACACCACACTCATTCACCAAACACCATTGTGTAGAGGTGTTGGCAAGACAACAAGCTAATGTGGGTCAAGCAGTACTTAAAACGTTATTTCAGACAACTCCAATAAGTTACAGGATAGCCACCGCTTCGGGGAGACTGCTGTATAGTCTATGCAAAGCATGTGATCTACAGCTCACATACCTCGAACAGAAAATGTTACTTACCCAGTATGCATTTGTTCTTGGCATGTAGAGCTGTAGAATCTCATGCGCCTTACCCACCTCCCCAGGTACCTATAACTGCTATAGTTCTCTGTTTTACTACACGTACTTACACATGGACATCTCTATTCCTTACTACTACTCCATTCTCTTACCCTCTGCATAAAACAATCTGAAGAGGGAATCGATGACCATGTCCTCTACCTCGTGACTAGGGAAAACTTCTTCCAGAAAAACAAAGTGCAAACATCAAGACCCAACACTAGATGATGATCTTATGCAAAGCATGAGATTCTACAGCTCTACATGCCAAGAAACAGATGCAAACTGGGTAAGTAGCATTTTCCTTTTAATTCTAAGTTGCCTCTTTTTTCTCTTTTGCTTCTCAGCTGAAGTACCTCTGCACTAAGGCTTAACATACGTCACCCCACACCCTGCCCGTAGTCCTCCTTGTTAGTCATAACAGAAGGAGTCTTCCTCTGTCTCCGACAGCACACTACAATCAGTCTTTTATGTTTACTCCATGCCGTATTGTGTTACTAAAGGCACCTGCCTCCTCCCTTGCTTCCTGTTTTCCTGTGTCTGCAACGCTACCCAGAGGACAGAGGTAAAATTAAAGTAATGTGCGAGGTTGGTACGGTAAGACCTGACTTAAGTGTAAATTTGTTAAAAAAATAAAAAGCTTTAACACGGTCACTTACATAGTGGGGACTTGCTATAGCGACCACTGAGGGGTGCTTGAGGCCACATATGCTTCCCCTTTCAGGTGTTCCAGTTGGGGCGGATTGCCAAGCATGTACGGTCGTGCGGATGAGCGAGTTGTGTTCAGGGAATTAGGCATGTACAGGAATTTAGCACTCGCCTTCGTCTCGCAAGATGAGTGAGTTGCTAGGTCTCCTTTATAAATCAGCATTTTCAATGCAATAACCCTCGCATTACTGAAAGTTTGAGCTATTGGCGCTGCATTATTTGCAACGCCAACACAGTAATTTTTCTCCGTAGGAACCATTGTTTCTCCCGATGATTTCACAAACCAGTTTCTAGGGTTATGCATCCCGTCCCGTCTGATCAGGGGCCTCTGCAGGTATAGGAGAAATATTCAAACATTTGTCACTTCACTGAAGATTTCTATGATGCAGAACTAGGACTACTGGTAAACAAGCATTTGCAATGCAATAGGTCTCGCATTTGCAAAAGTTTGAGCTATTGGCATTGTAAATGACAATGCCTTTTATTTACGTGTTTGTCTTTAAAACATAAATAAAAGGCATTGGCGTTTACAATGCCAATATCTTAAACTCTCGCAAATGCGAGACCTATTGCATTGCAAATGTTTTTTGCAGTCTGCGGTGTGAGCTGTGTGCTGGGCCCCAGTAGGTCTGCGTGCAGAGTCCTGATATTCTGTGTGCAGTGTCTGCTTGGCGCTCTATGCAGTGTCTACGTGTGACCTGTGTGCGGGGTCCGGGAAGGTCTGTGTGCAGTGTCCTGATATACCGTGTGCACTGCACGGATTGGTTTGTGTGCAGTGCCAGAGTGGTTCTTTGCACATATACGCACAGGTCAGTGTGCAGTGCACAAGTTGGTTTGCGTTCAGTGCCCGAGTGGTTCTTTGCACCGTATCCGCACAGGTCAGTGTGCAGTGCACGGGTTGGTTTGCTGCAGTGCCCGAGTGGTTCTTTGCACAGTATCCGCACAGGTCAGTGTGCAGTGCATGAGTTGGTTTGCGTGCAGTGCCAGAGTGGTTCTTTGCACAGTATCTGCACATGCCGGTGTGCAGTGCTCGGGTTCTTGTGCTCAATGAGGTTTGAAGAAAGGGGAACTTTACACCTGTAAGGTGTGGTGCGTTTTAACCATGCTCCAGTGGTAATTACTGCTGATGTCAGTATCGCCGTATGTCACCACTTTGTAAGCGGGTACTCAGTTGATATGATGTTGGTATCTGGGCCCCCTAATTCAGCTCTAATGTTGTTGGCTGAGGTTATATTTGGTAAAGAGGTAAAGTTCTGTGAGCAGCCGGCAAGCTGCAGTGGGGGCGGGACGGGGGCACCCTATCCGACGGAATAATGCACGGATTAGGCAAGTCTGAGTTCCTGGCACACAGATGAACGAGTAGGTTTGTGGTCGTCAGGCGCATGGGTGCCTGGGCTGTCAGTGTCTCGTGGGTGTGTGCAGTGTCCTAGCGTGATTTGTGTGCAGCGTCCAAGCGTGATTTGTGTGCAGCGTCCAGTGTGACTTGTATGCAGTGCCAAAGTGTGATTTGTGCACAGGATCCTGGCGGGACTGTGTGCAGCGTCTGGTGTCACTTGTGTCCGGTGTCAGAGGTGGGTCTGTGTGCAGTGCAAGACCAGCACCACCAGGCAGGACGCCACTCAGTACCAGCGAGTTTTACCACTGAAAGTAATCACACGTCATCTTTACATACCATTGGGACCTCAAAAAGAATACACTCCGGCCATGAAATTCTATCCTGTGAAAAAGGGGCAGCCTACGGAAAAAGCAGGGTCGGTGGAAAAGCTACGCGGACTTGTGAAAGTCGCGCCAACAGATTTCCAGGCACAATCTGGCACTAAACGCCCCTTTACAGAACCCCCTCTGCCCACTCGAAGGAAGGTGCGTTCTGTTAATAGACTGGGAAAGAAAGGTTGAAATGAAGGCTGAGTGGCGTGCTCCGGAGGGGGGAGGCAAAGCTTGACCAAAAGCATAGGTAGGAGCTGAGATCAGAGCCAGTTACACAAAGGCCCTCTCTTAAGGCTGGGAGCTAGCGATGCTCCGAAACATTCCTTGCAGCCAGAGGGCTTTTTTACTAGCACATGGAGTCTCACAGCGGAGGCCTGCGCAGCAGGAGGCGCCGCTCTGCCTCCCCGCTTAAGTAATGGATGCGCACAGCTCTGGACTTTGGAGTGGATGGGGGGTCCCAGGATTAGGTCATGGCACCCACTGGACAACGGGGGTGCTGCTTGATTCTGCCCTTGGTACACAATCACTCGAGGGGTCCAGAGACACTGCTGTCACCAGTATCCAGGAAAGGACTGATCCGAGGCAGCGGGTGAGCATCACGGGGAGAACGAAACTGAAGACCTGGGAGGTCCGAGCCACCATGCCCTCTCGCCCAGGATATTTCACACAGAACAAAGGACCCTTCAGGCTTCAGACCGAGGGTCCCCACCATTAACCCCCATGAAGGTACAGACGGCTGATTCAGAAGTGCTCTGCACACTGCCTGTGTACCAGCCTAGCTTCCTTTAGGAACCAGACGCTAGGTGGGAGCAAGGACTCGTCACCAGCCCCAGATGTCTGTGAGCTTTCACATTTATAGTCTGGTAAGGAAGGGGCAAGATATTAGCTCAAATTCCAGCTGAGCATTCAAACCACCAAAATTGGGTAATTGTTTAGGTGTATTATTTACTACATTGAAGCGCTATGGAAATCCGAGTGAGGTCAGAGGATTGAGTTTAGCCTAGCATTCCAACAGCAGTCAATATCTCGCAGCGATAACATGTCGAGTGCAGGTATGTAAGACCTTGAGGAATAAGTAAACAATACTTGAAATAAAAGAAATAACGGCTATTGACTGCGGAGATGAAAGGCTAACGACGATTGGAAGGTGGAGTTAGTGCTATTCCTTCCTCTGAAATAAACGCATAGAGAATCTGACGAGTTTAAGCAAGATGCGCATCACTAGAGAAGCGATGGTTTTGCCTAGCAAACAAAGCAGAAAGATGAATGCACTACAGTGCAGATGACTATTACAGCAGGCTGGGTTCTAAGGATGGGAAAACAGTGATGCTAAAATGATAAAAACAAGAAACGCTGCAGCATCGCGACTCCAGCCACACTCCCAAACAAGTCAAATGTGAAGGGAATTAAGGTACACACAGAAGTATCGACCTTTACCTTCATAACTGCGAGCAGGCAAACCGCGTGTGCGCAGAGAGGGAGCGAGCGGCCGAGCTGTAATAAATCAAGCGCGCCGTGGGAGATGCCATGCGCGTGCACATCGCCTGTCCGGCGGCGGGCGAGCACATGGTTTGTCTCCCTTCGTGAACGAAAGTGACGACAATAGAGGCTCGCCAAGCGAATCAGCGCATGCGCTGGGTTTGCGAATCAGCGCATGCTCTGGGTTCACTAGGCGAGACCTAAAAAGCATTATGTAGGAGAATAGTGTTTGTTCTAATTGCTAAAAAATTGATTGGATTTTTATGCCTCTGAATCCTACTAATTAACATAGTAATTCACATTTTAGAGCGTCTTTTTTGTGGTTGAAATTTGTTTACCTCTTTTGTATTTAATGTCATACGTTCATTTTATAATTTACTTTAAAGGGAAGTGTACGGAGTTTAGTGGTCCCCTCAGCGTGGTGGGAAAAGGACTATTTAAAATATGTGGAGTAAAATAGAGTTTATTCAAGCTCCTCCTACTTGATCAATTTAAAGATGAATATGGTGAAAATGTATGTCTTGTTATATTAGATTTTCTTGCCTTACTTGACCCCACCCCCTTTGATGTTACAAAAGATATTGCATTCATCACTAAACTAATGGTTGTTTGCAGGTTTCAAACAAAGGAGACCGTGTAGTTGAGTGTCAGCTGGAGACACACAATCGAAAAATGGTGACCTTCAGGTTTGACCTAGACGGAGATAACCCAGAGGAGATTGCGACAATTATGGTAAATTCCTTTTTATCTAATCTTCAGAAAGTAGTGAATCCTATAGCATGACAATGGCTGTTTATAATACATTGATCAACAAACACATTGATCCTCGTCTTCACCACTTAGTCATATGATTCCTGAAAATGTCTGATGAACCAAGCATTTTTAAGGTATACATTTGAATAACTTTAATGGCAGTCAAGTATTAATCTGCCAAGTCCAGATCTTCTGCTATACATTTTGGCTTATTGATACTCGACCTGTTTCGATCTGTCACGCCCCATAAGGTTGAATTTCTTGTTAATTGAAGCTTAATGTTTTTTATGTTACTTTGGATTTTAGTACAGCACAAAGCACACGCATACGAACACAGTCAGAGTGAATAATCGCTTAACATTGTAAAATTCCATCCTATTATTTTCTAACAACCCATTACCAAACTCCTTTTCTAAAACCAGAGGCTCTACAAGTTTTACCTACAGAAATGTGTACCTTTCCTAGGAAATCATCCAGTTTTCTTTTCGGTGCAAGAATAATTTATTTCTCTTGAGTTATCATTTGCACTGTTAATACCAAAGGTGTTTCCATCTTCAAGCAATCACCAACTCTGTGGGCTAGCAGAAATAGTAGCATAAATAGCAGACTGAGTTATTCAGTGGTTGCTTTCACTGAGTCTCGTTTACCAGCAGCTTTGAATATACATGGAAGCATAATATCTCTGTGTCTGAGTGCCTCCATTTAGATAACAATTCCCAGTGTGGTCTACATGACTCCCCTTTTGGGCATATCTGTAAATGTCTCTCTTTTCAAAGCTTCTCGTAGTCTCAACCAGATATTTTGAAAATAAGCGAAACCCCTCAGTGAATTGGTGTCCCTTAGTGTTTATGGGTCAAACTCCAATATTTCACACTCACTAATCACTGTGGGATTTTGATAGTTATTGTAGTTACAACTCTGCTGTGTGTAATTCCCAGTCCTTGTCTTATGTTGACCCCCTACCGAATAACTTTTGGAAGCAAGGCACGTCACCCTAAGCAGTTTTTACTGTATGAACCTCATAAAAATACAGAAACAAGTATACAGCAAACAAATACACAAATTATGAACTATTGTATTTAATTCACAAATTTAATGAAAAGGTTGGACTTTTATAAAATGTAGTTTTTTTGCTAAAGACAAAGTAATATGCTAAAATCTGGCATATTGTTTTATCTTTTTTGCTCCTAATACATGCTATTTTTGTTTGCACATACCAGTGCTTCAGTTAAGCACATGCTCTTTTTGTCTGCATATTCCAGTGCTTCAGTTAGGGACACTAATTTCCCATTATAGATTCTGTTTGCTGTACTTCTGGTGCTCACAAATAAAGCCAATGGTGCCAACTTCATTTGTATCCTCCTTTTTCAAATTCCTTCACAATTACAAATGTAAATATTTTCAATTTTGTGTGTGTATATATATATATATATATATATATATATATATATCTTTTTCTTATCCTGTGACATAAATTAATAATGTTTTACATTACTTTATTGGAGCTGTGCCACTTGTCTTTGGATCCTGATCCTTGTTGTGAGACTAGACATGATTCGGAAAGCGCAACGGACCTTTGTTCCATGACCCGAACAAAAAGGGTCTTTGGTTTTGCACTATACATGTCTCTCTGAATGATTCCCTGGAGGAATGCATTCAGGTTCAGCTGGTCTTGGCTTGCTGCATGCATTCCTTCTGATCCCACGTCTGCCAAAAGCTGTGCTAGAGGTGTGGAAATATCAAGCAAAGCTGATTGCCCAAGATTGGGTGAGGAGGATCTGGTGCACTGCTCTTTGCACACGGCATTCTGGCAGCTATTCCTTTCCTGAACAGGGTAGACCTGTTCTCACAGCAGGATGGTCAGGACCAAAACCCCAAATCCCTAATGCTGCACACGTGGTGGTGGAGCAGTGCTCATTATTTCCCCTTTCTGAATGCTACAAAATCCATTCATGCAATTCATTGGGACACATTTGAGCAGTGGTGTGAGTAAGAAGGCTTAGATCCTTTTAAATCCAGATTGCACCACACTGAACCACAGTCTGGCATTCGGGGTTGCACTTCCTCTGTGTTTGCTCCCCACCCCCTCCTATGCATGATGAGCCACCTCTTGCTGTTCTACCCAGCCTGCACATTTGTGCTCAGAGATGCAGCGTATCATTTTAGTATCTTAGATTTATCCTAGCTGTGGGCATCCTATGTGTTGCTCACCATCCTTTTACAAAATCTGTGTATTCGGCCACTGGCCAATGCTATGTGCTGAGAAGAAAGTTGATTGACTCAAGGCACTTTTGTCCGACGCTGTTTGCACTTTCTTCAACTAAGAAGAGGTTTGCTGTGTGAAGAGGTAATAGTGAGCTTTGTGTTGCAATTCCGGAAGGGTTTAACTCATACCTGCCCCCACTGGTCCTTACTTTTTATTGGGCTCTCTACTTTAGCCCTTACACAGGCAGATGACTTTGAACACAGTCTTCCTTCTTGAGGTGACCTCAGCTTGGGGTGTGTGTGACGAGCTGCAGTCCTTTTTGTTTTATCACCCGCTCACCACGTTTTTTTCTGACAAGTGGGGTTCTTCTGTCAAGGGTATCTTTTTTGGATAGTGCTGAATTTCGTTTTCTAATTGACTCCCTCTGCATCCTAATAAGGAGAACACTTTATCGGCTACTTAACTTATGTAATGATAGAGCTCATGACTGACATGTTGGTGATTAGCTGTTCTTTAGCTTGTCTGCACACCATGAAAGGTAAACTGGTTCATAATAGGAGAATGTCCCTTTAGATTGTCTGTCCTCTGTATTAAATTTTGCAATGCTCTTGAGGTCATTCAGTCAGGCAGAAGATTGAGGTCATTCAGTCAGGCAGAAGACTGCTTATTTGGCGTTGTCAAGGGATGTTCACCAATGCCTCTAACACAAGTCCACAGGAATGGTCATTTTGCCAAGTCTGTGGTGCAAGACTAGTGTAATCTTTTTCTCAGACCCACTTCCTTGGGGGTACCACTTAAGTCACCATGTGAGAAATGTGGGTTGAAGTATCCATCTGAACAAAATGTTGTTTACCTTTGGTTGTGATCTTTCTATGGATTCTCTAGATGCACGCCTCATCCTTACCACCAGCTTACCTCCCCACGTGGTCTTGTACATATTAATTACTAGACCCCAAGTTTGTTCCTTTATAATACACAGCCATTGTTCAGTCATTTTTGTCAAATGTGTCTGCTCTTCTTAAGGTGTGGTGAGAAGGATGTGAACAAACATCTACTTGCATGTGCATGGTGGCATTTTAAATGACTCCATGACATCACATTTAGAGGAGGGCCTAGAGCAGTTCCCAGAACTGGGGAGCTATTGCATTGTTTATGGATCTAGACTGTTGTGTTGGGCAATCTGCAGTTTGATAGAGGATCAACAAGAAACCCAGCTACTGAAGCAAAGTCACTTTTTGATTCTAAAGTTGGCAGTAATTCCAGGGTAGGCTATGAAATGGACCAGTCATTCTCACTGATAAGATTTGAATCCTCCAACTTAATAAGGTCACGAGTGAACAAACACATCTGAGAAGGAAATGATCTGCCTCCTGCCTCAACTGTTTTCAGATATCCCCTGCCGATTGATCGTACCTATACCAGACTGCAATCTTGCTTTAAGATACTAAGCACCACTGCCTTACACAATTTGGTGCGTGAGGGCCAAGGTTTTGAAATATACCATCGCATCCATCAGAAGTCAATGACAACTTTCCAAGGGTTGTCTAGATATACTTTCTAATGTGTACATTTCCCACACCTCTTGCTGCCGATAAATTGTCTGTAGCTTTTTAAGATTGTCCTTTTGTTGTGCCAGCTATTAAGGAATTACCTCAAATCACAGCTCTAGTTGTGGTGCCTCTAAGCTGTTTACGGTCCATAGTTAATTTTGCCTCAACAGCTTCATGTGATTGCTGACACTGCTAATGTAGTTTGACATCTCTTGCACATGAGGGACTAGGAATATTGTCCCAATGCTTTAACCTTCTCTTTGAATTTGATTATGAATCTTCATTAAGGTAATGTAGAGCTGGTGCTTTTAACTTCTGCACGTATTTCCTCGTATCCTGTAACAAGGTATTTGCTGTATTCCTTGATCTGAAAGACACAGATATAGATTCCTTACCTTAGAATTACCCCCAGGTGTCAGACTGGATCCGGAGAATTTTTTCTTAGCAGTACCCCTGCGTGTTAGTGGATGGCGTTGGTCGGCGTTGTGATCACCGGGATGACGTCGTGGTGTCTACTTGGATACAGCCCTGCACGCTAATGTCAGTTCTGCCTTTTTCTGCACCAGACTAGCCAGATCGGGAAAGAGCTACCCCTTTATTCACTTTTTGACTAAACTTTTGCAATGTTTTGTCAACTGTGTTTTTTGAGTCTTCGACTTCTGGTGCGCGAGGGATGTCCCGCCATCCTACCAGGTTTAAGCCTTGCGAGGCCTGTCACAGGCTAATGTCTGGCCGACCCGCTCTTT
This sequence comes from Lissotriton helveticus, assembly GCF_964261635.1. Classification (NCBI taxonomy): domain Eukaryota; kingdom Metazoa; phylum Chordata; class Amphibia; order Caudata; family Salamandridae; genus Lissotriton; species Lissotriton helveticus. The sequence continues at coordinate 373,383,924 of NC_136057.1, read as the reverse complement.
GTATGCCTTTTGTGTCTGGAGAGCGACCACGACCAGAAGTCCAGTCCAAAGTCTTTGCTGGAGCAGTCCCAAAAGCTCTTGGAGGCTTGACAGTAGGCTCTGCATCGATTCGGGTCTTGTTCGAGAGGAGGGTGTCTAGGCCGCTCAGGGAGCCCCCACACCTCTTCGCTCTCAAAATCTTCGGGTAAGTTGAAGCACGTGAAGAAGGCGAAGAATCACTGGCGCTCTTCGCCTTCTCCACATCTGTCAGGTGATGCGACGCAAGATTCAGAGTGTCGTCGCTCTAAGGCTCCGTCTCCGGTATCTCCTTCAGGGACGACTCCGCACCTCCCCCAATTTCCGGGAGCCAGAGCATCCCCTGCCCAACTTTGTACATTATACGAAGCCCTCCATCATATCTTTGGGCAGCCCTACTCCGCTGGCATGCCTTTGGGCCCCGCGGAGCCTGTTGGGGGTCCTGAGCCTTCGATGTCAGCAGCTTCGACGACAGAGGGACCCTGCGGATCCAGGCCTGGATCCGAACTGACACTGGTTCATCTTACCCGACCTTCCCCGGCGACGACGCCCCCGATGCCGACCATGACCCCGGTCGACACCTTCCCCATCCTCGAGATGGACCCGGAGCCGAACTGACATCGAAAGGGTACTTTTGTTCCCCTGTTCATCCCTGGTGGTACCCATCACCCAGAAGGTGCTGGACTGCGAGGGGTCGCTGGACCCTTCGGCAGACGAGCTGGAAGATCCGGACTGGAGAGAGGACCTGGGTGACGCCAGTGGTCTAGATACTTCTCTAGACCTTGGCATGTTTTCTCCCCCTACCGTATCTATGGAGGAGGGAGTGTCCGATGCTGAGATAGTGAGAAGGGCAGCCGAGGTCTTGGGCCTTGAGCTCCCTTCAGTGGCGGTTAGGACTAACCTCCTGACAGAGGTGCCTCAACCTGCGGCATCCACTTCTGAACCCCTATTGGCCTTCAATGAAACCCTCACTGACGTCCTTCTGGGCACCTGGTCCAAGCCCAGCACAGGGGCTCCTGTGGAAAGGACGATCGTCCGGCTCATGGTGACTCAGTTTTCCTCCCGCAACACCCTTCCCCCGAGCATTCCCTTTTGCTCCCCCAGATAGGGAATCCAAGAATCTGGATCACCTTGGAAAGCGCCTGTTTTCTTCCTCCAGCTCAGCACTGCGGTCTTTGAATACCGCGTGCCTCTTGGGCCCATATCCCAATACCATCTGTGACTCGGTTTAGCAAGTGCTGCCTCAGTGCACGTACGAGGCCCGGGCCGTTCTCTCCCAGGCAGTGGCAGAGGGGAGAGATGCAGCCAGAATTCACAATAAGATGTGGACTGGATACCACCTACTCTCTAGGCAGAACGATTGCCACGTCGGTAGCCCTTCGGCGCTACACCTGGTTGAGGACATCTGGCTTTTCGGGGGATGTCCAATCTATCGTCACCCTCCTGAGGCTCAGCCGGGAGATAGATTTCTTGCTCATTTGCACACTGATTGAATTTTAAAACTGATGTAATTTGTTTTTAACTAAACTTCCACCTACCTGACTAACCCCTGCCTGAAAGCTTCCCCAGTAGCTGTTCAGCGCTGAGAGGGAGAGCGAGCAGGAGGCTTGCCAGGCGCCATTAACCACGCGGAGGCGAAGGACACGCCCCCCCCCCCCCCCCCCCGAGGCCACGCCCCCCTGCCTCCCCATAACAATGTGCACTTACCGGAAGCGCAGCGGACGAGCGCAGCGGGCGCAACGATTGCGCGCCGAAGGCGCGCATAAGGCAAGCTCGTCCGCGCAGAGTCCGTGCCCAGGGCCAGCCCCCCTGCCTCGCGGCCCTCGGCCCCCATTCTCTTCAGCGCAGACACCCTCCATAGCCTCAGGGGCACCACTAACAGATTGTGTCCGCATAGCTACCAAGCAGACAATTTACCATCTGTCTGCCCCAAATGCCACTCACGCCTTGAACCGAAAGTGTCATCTGAATTGCTATATGACTTCCGCATGTTCTTACTGAACTGCCGCTCCCTCCCAAAACACAAAGAGGAAATTGCGCTTCTTCTCGAAGAACATACGCCAGATATCTTATTCTTAACAGAAACCTGGCTATCCCCTGGCGCGGAGCCAGCGGTTATAGACGCCCTCCCACCAGGTTTCCTAATCTCACAGCTAGACCGCCCAGAAGGTAGAGGAGGAGGCCTAGCGATAATCCACAAACAGCAATTCCACTGTCGAATGGTTCCTGAAACCATTCTGGACTGTGAAAGCCTCTCTTTTAATATTGAACTGACACCTAACAAGTGCCTTTCTGGCTCCCTTATTTACCGCCCCCCAGGCCCCCCTAAGCAGTTTCACGTCAGCCTCCCTTCAAGCGTGGCTGAGCGCTTATATGCCACGTCCAACTTTATCCTGCTAGGAGACTTTAATTTTCATTTCGAGTCAACAGCAGATTACACAGCGGCAACCTTAATAGATGACCTTGCGGCCCTACGACTCACTCAACAAGTCATATCCCCCACTCATGTAAAAGGCCATTTGCTGGACCCGGTCTTCAGCAACTGTCATGACCTTCTAACCAGCTCTCCTATTCCCTTGCCCTGGACGGATCACTTCCTTATTCCCATTAGTTGGTCCGCGCCCAAACCCCCTGAACCCCTACCCACTACAAGAATCATGAGAGCCTGGTCTCGCTTAGCAGTCGACAACTGGACTAGTAAACCCACAGAGAATCCACCCCTGATTGAAGATAAACCTGGCATAGCAAACCAAGCATATACCGACTGGATCACCAATTCGCTTGACGTCGTTCTCCCTAAAAAGGTAATTACGTTCAAACGCTCGCACAAAACAGCTCCATGGTATACAGATGTTCTCAGAGAGAAGAAGCGTCTCTGCAGGAAATCAGAAAGGCACTGGCGCTCTGACTACTCCGCAGACAAAAAAACCCTATATCGCGAAAGCATCAGTGAATATAAATCACTGATAAAAGCAGCCCAGGCCACATATTTCTCAGAGAAAATCCTGCATGCCAAATCTAGACCTAAAGAAATTTTCCAGATCATTAAACAACTATCCAAACAATCGCCATGTCTGCAGGCGGATAAGACATCCTCCCATTGTAACAATGTTGCTGAATTCTTTCATCAGAAAATCAGCTCCATCTATTCTGCTTTCCCCCCGGAAAATTCCACCTTCTCAGTCATTCCCCCTCTCCCCACAGTCTCCCCGCCCAGCCCACACCTACCTATGCTAAGCCACTTCCCTCTTCTGGACTTAGCATCTCTCGAACCCTTAGCACGGAAAGTAAAATCCGGGTCCCCGAATGACCCAGCCCCTCCAGACATAATAATGGCTGCCGCACACACGACTCTTCCCATCATAAGGGAGGTCTTAAATACCTCCATCTCCTCCGGTACGGTCCCAATAGCGTGGAAGCAGGCTATGGATAGAGCCCTGCTGAAAAAGCCTAACTTGGACTCCGCAGACCTGAGCAATTATCGCCCCATATCACTGCTCCCATGGCTAAGCAAGATCCTAGAGAAACATATAAACCAACAACTAATAAACTTCCTAGAAGTTCATCATCTACTGGACCCAACTCAAATAGGCTTTAGACCGAAACACGGGACCGAGACCGCTCTCCTCATGGTCACCGAGGAAGCTAGACATATTCTGGATCAGGGAGGATCAGTGGCAGTGATCCTCCTTGACCTCAGCGCGGCCTTTGATACGGTCAGCCATAACACCCTGCTGTACCGTATGTCCCAGGTCGGCATTAAGGACAAAGCCTGGTCCTGGTTCCAGTCATTCTTAGAGGATAGGTCCTTCTGCGTGTTTGACGGCGAGTCTGTCTCCACTAGCAGGCCCCTGAAATGTGGAGTCCCCCAGGGTTCCTCTCTAAGCCCTGCACTCTTTAACCTGTACATGAGACCACTAGCGGATGTCGTCCGTCCTTTTGGGATTAAGATCATCTCCTACGCGGACGACACACAGCTAGTGGTCTCCCTGACGCAGGTTGCCAACCCTTCAACACAGGGCGGGCTTAGAGAGTGCCTGGAGGAAGTGAAAACCTGGATGTCCCGTTCATCTTTAAAATTGAATGGAGACAAAACTGAGCTGATGCTCCTCGGGCCCCCAGACCTCAGTCTCCCCACCTCCATGTGGCCACCTAGTCTGGGCCCTCCACCTACCCCTAAAAACAGCATCAAGAGCCTCGGAGTCTGGCTTGACAGATCTCTGTCCTTTAGTACGCAGGCCACAAAGCTCTCAGCAACTTGCTTCAGCATCATGAGGATGCTGAGGAGAATCCTCCCTCTCCTTCCTATGGAGGCCAGACAAACAGCTGTCCAAGGTCTAATCCAGTCGCGCCTCGATTTTAACAATGTACTTTACCTCGGGGCCCCGGAATACACTCTGAACAGGCTTCAGACGGCCCAGAACTGCGCAGCCCGCCTCCTACTCAACATTCCTCGCAGACAGTCAGCCAGGGCCGGACTGATAACCCTTCACTGGCTTCCAGTGCGCCAGAGAGTTATGTTCAAGGCCATGTGCATAGCTCATCAGTCCTTCTGGAACACTGGCCCCAGTATCACTCAAGATCTAATAACCCACTACACACCCAACAGAAGTCTACGCTCGAGTCAGACTTTCCTGGCAATAGTTCCCAGGATAAAGAGATCCAGATCCGGAGGCAGATCTTTCTCACATAACGCCGCGAGGGCCTGGAACGCCCTACCGCTGCATCTTAGAGCCAACCCTAACCTTCTAGCCTTCCGCAAACAGCTGAAAACCTTTTTATTTCACCCAATCTAACCTACCCCCCCTTCTCCCCATGGGTGCCTCAGTCTGGTCTTACGGTATTCTTAGCGCTTGGATGCCTCCGTGCAGCAATTCGCGCTTTACAAATGCACATCCAATCCAATCCAATCCAACCTTGATTGACATTCCTATTGATGGCCGTCACCTCTTTGATGACAAAGCACACTCTGCACTGGAGTGTTTTAAAGGTTCTCGGCCTACGGCTAGATCTTTGGGCCTTGCTGTGCCTTCCCATCCACTCCAGTCTTCTTTTCACCCCCTTCCTGGCTACGTAAGGGGCGCCCAGCCATGTCTGGACACTGGTTCATGCAAGCTGCCCAGCCTGTGTGGCCGCGGACGTAGGACCCAGTGATCTCGCGGGTCTGGGAGCTACCGGGTGGGCCAGTCCACCCTTCCCTCCCACCCCCTGCAGCAGCCCTCAAACGTTCCTAGTCCGACCGTTCAGGGCCATCAACAGCCAGTGGGCAACAGGATTCACCATCACCTCCCCCACTGGCATTCCATCACGTCGGACAGGTAGGTTTTGCAAATTGTCCGAAGGGGCTACTCCCTTACTTTCGAGACTATCTCCCTCTCCATTCCACCATCTTTTGATCACATGTCGGAGGATCATTTGGCGCTTCTTCACCAGAAAGTCTCAGCTCTCTTGGCCAAGGGAGCTAACGAGAGGGTCCCTGTGCAAGAAGTGGGTCGTGGTTGCTAATCCTGCTACTTTCTGGTTCCCAAAAAGAATAAAGGCCTGCGTCATATTCTAGACCGCCGGGCCCTCAACCCCTTCCTCCAGAAGGAGAAGTTCAAAATATTCACATTAGCTCAGCTACTGTCTGCCCTCAACCCTGGAGACTGGATGGTGGCATTGGACTTGCAGGACGCCTATTTCCATATTCTCGTCCTGCCAGCCCAAAGACGCTACCGTCGGTTCACGGTAGACCACGAGCATTTTCACTTTACCTTGCTCCCTTTTGGCCTTACCAGTGCCCCTCGGGTGTTCACGAAAGTGATGGCGGTGGTCGCAGATCAGGGGTTCTAGTCTTCCCCTATCTCGACGACTGGCTGTTGAAGGCATCCTCACCCCAGGCTGTTGTCTCCCAGCTCCAGAATACAGCATTCCTCTTGCACAGTCTAGGGTTCACTATAAACGTGCTGAAGTCCCACCTGACTCCCTTTCAGACGCTCTCTTTCAAAGTGGATGTTCTGGACACAGTGCAGTTTCGGGCTAACCTCCCAAGCAGCGCGTCTGGGATTTACGGGCTATGATACTGATGTTTCAGTCTCTATCCCGGATTTCGGTGAGAAACACCCTAAGGCTACCGGGCTTCATGGCCTCCTGCATCCTGCTAGTGGATCATGCCAGGTGGCATATGCAGGCTCTGCAGTGGGACCTGAAGTTCCAGTGGGCGCAGCATCAGGGGAATCTTTCCGACTACATTCAGATTTTGGAGGGAACTGCAACAAAATTGCAGTGGTGATTGAAGTACCAAGCTTGGGTCAGAGGCAGATCCCTCTCCCTTCCTCAGCCAGATCTAATAGTGGTGACAGTTACGCAACTCCTGGGATTGGCGGCCACCTGGGAGAGGCAGACATCAGGGGCCTCTGGTCTCCAGCGGAGTCCGGGCTCCATATCAACCTGCTGGAACTCCAGGCGATCCGCCTAGCGCTGAAACTGTTCATTCCCTCTCGCAAATGGAAGGCAGTGTAGGTGTTCACCGAACACCACCGCCATGTCATACTGCAACAAGCAGGGTGGGGTCGTGGACTCTGTGTCAGGAGGCTCTTTTCGTCGCAAGTGGAATTGCGGCCTCTTGTACCGCCTGTACCTCTTCTGCCCCGAGTGCTGAAGAAGATCAAGCACATTCGGGCCAAAGTTATTCTGGTGGCTCCGGACTGGGAAAGAAGACTATGGTACCCGAGATCCTGAGCATGGCCATCGATCCTCCGATCAGACTGCCCCTCCTGGAGGATCTTCTGTCACAGCAGCAGGGGATGGTTCTACACCCGAATCTGTCCAGCTTCTACCTCCTTGCATGGAGATTGAGATTGAGTTGACATCTTTTGACCTTCCACCCGAAGTGTGTAATGTCATCTTGGCAGCTAGGCGTCCCGCCACGAAAATGTTACAAGTTTGTGGCATGGTGCGCAGCAAAAGCTGTGGATCCCCTCTCTGCCCCTTTTTCAGAGGTCCTTCAGTATCTACTTTCTTTAGCCCAGCAGGGCTGCACTGGACACTCTTAAAGGCTATCTTGCGACTATTTCTGCTTTCCTTCGGCTACCAGATCAGCCTTCTTTATTCAAGTCCCCTATTGTACAAAGATTTTTTAAGGGCATTAATCATCTCTTTCCTCCTTCTCCCTTCATAATGCCCCAGTGGGACTTGGAACTTTAACCTTGTTTTAACTTATCTTATGTGTGCTCCCTTCGAGCCTCTTCACAACTGTCCTCTCCGACCCCTCAGTCTAAAGACTGCTTTCTTTATGCCTTCACCTCTGCTTGCAGGGCGCATGAGCTTGAAGCTCTATCGTCTAAGCCCCCTTTCTTCCCTGTGCATCCGGAAAAAGTTGTGCTTAGGACAATGCCTTTGTTCCTTCCTACAGTGGTTTCATCATTTCACATTGGACAAACTATGACTTTGCCCACCTTTTTCCCACCTCCGCACCTTTCCAAGGAGAAGGAGAGACTCCACTGTCTAGACCCTCAACATACGCTATCTTTTTACCTTGACCGCACAAAGGGTGATCAACTCTTCGTTGGCTATGTAGGTGCCAAAAGAGGCCGGGCTGTTCAAAAGCATCCCATCTCTCGATGGGTTGTCTTTTGCATAAAGATCTGCTATGCTTTAGCGAAATAGGAACCTCGAGGGGCGCCATGCTCATTCCACTAGAGCTAAGGCATCAATCACTGCATTGGCACGTGGAGTCCCAATTATTGACATCTGTCAGGCAGGCATATGGGCAACCCTCACCAGACATTACTGCCTGGACAGCCAAGTCCGGAGGGCTGCTATTTTGCCTGTTCAGTCCTCCAGGACTTTCTGTTGTGAACTTGGTTTGTAGACCCCCCTGCGGGATTGGTATCTATTCTAAGGTAAGGAATCTATAACTGTCTCTTTCAGATGAACAAGTAACGATGTATCTGTAAGAGACATATATTAGTTATGGATTCCTTACTGCCCCACCCATCCTTCCCGCTCTGCAAACTGACGTCTAGGGATAGGGACTCCCTTGCAGGGCCCTACTTGTTGCGCCCCAGTGGTCAGTGTCTATTGTGGCTCTGTGTTTCTGGCGTGGAAAGTCGTGTCAGAACTGACATCAGCGTGCAAGGGCGGCATCTAAGTAGACACCGCAATGTCATCCGGCAACCACAATGCCGACAAATGGCGCAGAGTCAACCGACGCGCAGGGGTACTGCTAAGAAAAAATTCTCCGTATCCAGTCTGACGCCTGGGGGTAATTCTAAGGTAAGGACTCTATAACTAACATATGTCTTGTACAGGTACATTGTTAAGGAAGGTAAGTAACTTGTTCTTCAGGCTCAGCCAACAAAAATCTATAGTTCTTTTTTTGTGTGTGAAGTATCTTGTATCCGTTTACGGTCCTTTGTTAGGTTTTTGGTAAAGGAAATTATGTGAATGAAATCGGAATAGCTATAGAAGCTACTTTAAAAAGTATTCAGCAGTTCAAGGAGGAGCTATTCGCTCACCCTGCATTTACTTATAGGAGAGTCAATGCTTGGCCTACTACAGCACATCTTCCACTTTAATATATCCAGCTTGGAGCTGTGGGCTAGAGGAGAGTATACCCTTCTAGACTACCACTCTCTGAATCCTAAAAATCCTTGCTAACCTACCCATCGCAGAGCCCTAAAAATGCCTTACTCATGCTATATAATACCCATTTCTGAACCCTATAAGCCCCTTACAGCCCCCTAAAAAACTCAAAATTTAAAACCACTTAAACACAAATTAAATTATATTTACAAAATTACATAAATGTATTATAATTAACTTTAAATAATCATGTGTACTGGTTTTTAAAATATTAGAATCTAAAAAAAAAACTCCTTAGCTAGCAGGCTCAGAAATGACCTACAGATTTCCCTTCTTCAGTGTTAGCATCTGATGTTGCTAGTCAAGAACCTTTGTACTAACCGGCTTACAAAAGAGATCAGAGAAATCAATCAGGTGTTTTTTATGATTATTATTCAATTCTGTATTCGGGAGAGGAGGCAGAAGGAGCAGGTGAGTCATGCAACAACAGATGAAGGGCTTTTTTAAAAGACTGGATTTTACCAATTTTAACACCTGAAGCTTCCACTATGTTAATCTGCGCCATTTCTGAAGGAAGGAAGGTTCTGGAGACAATAGGTCAGATCGCCAGTGGTAAGAACCCAGGGGAGGAGGGCATAGGCCCTGAGTTTTATAAAGCTTTTATTCCAGTTCCTCCTGGTCCTTTGACCATGTTATTTAATAGTGTTCTGCGTGGTGAGCGGGTACCAGAATCTTTCCATAAAAAAGTTCTCATGAACATTTTTGAAGTTGGAAACCTCGTGACGGACCATAGGTCTTATTAGACCAATATCTCTAATTATATAGATTACGAGTTATACACAAAGCCAAACGGATCATCATCATGGCCTCGTCCCTTGTAGTCTGGACTAGTTGCCGCGATCTGTTTGCAAATGCCTAATTTATGGACAAATTTATCGTCTTGACAGATTCTGTACTGGCATATATTGTCCTGTTGGATGCACAAAAGGCCTTTGACCTCATGAGCTGTAATTGTGTATTACAAATCTTGGGTATGTTGTTAGTTCCTTTTCAGCTCACGTGTTCAGTTCAAGCCTTGTACCAGGGAATTATGGCTCAATTAACAGCCACACTCAGGTGGGGTAAATAGTTATTGAGCAGGGACCCAGCAGGGTTCACCCCCCCCCCCCCCTTATTATTGCCTTCTTTATAGAGCCATTGGCTCAGCTCTTTTGTCAGAGTAGTCTCGCCTGTGTTTTGCCTGTGAGAATCACGAGGCGCTGAGGTGTCCTGGTGCGGGATTCCACTGCCCGTTCCTATTGGTTGAACATCCAGGTCTTGACGTCCTTTCTAAACTGTTCGAGTGATTGAGCTGCTCTGATGTGTAAGGGGAGGGTGTTCCTGGTCTTACACACCAGGTGGGAGAAGGCTTTGCTTCCGCTGTTCGCCCGATGGATGCTCTGGGTAGCTTTAGAGAGAGGAATCTTGAATGGAGTTCCCTGGTAGATAGGTGGAAGTTCACCCATTTGTTGAGGTACGCCGGTCCTTCATTGTGTAGTACCTTGTGAACGTGGGTGAGCAGCTTGAACTAGCATCTTTGTGACTGGTAGCCAATGGCGTTTCCTGAGGTGAGAGGTGATGTGTGTCTGTCTGGGGAGGTCGAGGATGAGTCTGGCAGCTATGTTAAGGATGGTCTGGAGTTTCCTCAAGAGTTGTGTGGTGATTACTATGAAGAGGGAGTTGGCGTAGACGAGTCTGCTAGTTGACGAGATCTTGCGTGACAGTTTGTCTGGTGTTAGACGAGATTCATCCCAAGACCTTCCTGAGCGTTTGTAGGGTGAAGAAACAGGCGGAGGAGATGGCGCTGACCTGCTTCTTAATAGATAGCTGGCGGTCAAGGACGATGCCGAGGTTGCATGGGAGTTAGTGGGCTTGGGGGGGTAGAGCCCAGCTCAGGTGGGCACCATTCGTTGTTCCAAAAGGTGTCCCTTGCCTTTTTCGAAAATGAGAACTTCTGTCTTGAGTTTGAGACAGTTGTTCATCCAGAAGGCCACAGCCTTCATGCATTTTTTTCACATGTCTTTGATGGTCGTTGGGTTGTTTGTCAGGGAGAGAATGAGTTTGGTGTCGTTGGTGTATGAGATGATGTCGAGTCAGTGGCTCCTGGCGATGTTTACCAGAGGTTTCTTGTATACTTTGAAGAGGGTTGGGCTGAGGGATGAGCATTTCAGTACACCGCGGCTGATGTTTTTCGGGATCAATGACAGTGGCGGCTGACATCTTGGGGGTGGGAGAGGGATTTTAAAAGAATAAAACTTACCTGAACCAACGTCCTCCGCTTTGGACTTCTCTTGATGAACTGCATGCTGCTGTGTGTTCATCAATCCTGACGCTGCTCTCAGGTTGAGAGCAGTGCCCTGATTTGAGGGAGCATCTCTCTCTGCTCCCCAGCACCCTGGAGGCCTGCAGTTACTCTAATCCGTCTGTCTTAAGACAGCTGGATTAGAGGTTTCATATTGCGCATGTCTGGCTGGCCATTGCAAGACGGCCAACCAAAGACAAATGCGCACTTTGAAAAGTGCACAAACAGCCCACCCTCCTTCCTGCCGCTGTCCTAAAGCAGCAGCCACACCCCCGTCCTGAGGCTCAGTTCAGGATGGGAGGGTGGAAAATAGGATGGCAATGTATTAACATTTTATTTTTCATGTTTGGGGGTAATTTGAGTGGGGCAATGCACCTACGCTCCAACAGAGGAGTCTTTACTGAGCAAGGAGTAGGGAGGGATGATTATCATCTGCATCCTGCCTGTGAGGTAGGAAGCGATCCTCTTGAGGGTTGCTTCTTGGATTCCTTGAGGTTTCTCTTTGGATTCCTTGGATTCTGATCTGGTAGAGTCTATTGATCAGTATGTGGTAGGATACGGTGTCGAAGACTTCTGAGGGTTCGAGAACGATGAGGGCTGCTGTTTCTCTGTGGTCTAGCAGCATTCTGATGTTGTCGGTTCATACAATTAGAGCTATGTGCTGTAGTTTGCTCTAATGCCGGCTTGGGAGGGGTTCAAAAGGTTGTAGTTTTCCAAATGTCTAGTTAGCTGGATATTGATAGCTTCCTCTAACCTTGGCTGGGAAGGGGAGAAGGGAAGATGGGTCGGTAGTTCTTGAGTTCTCCTGGATCTGTGATACGTTTCTTCAGCTACTGCTTCACATTGGCATGTTTCCATTTTTAGAGGAAGTGGGCCATGGTGATCGAGGACCTTTGTGAGTTCTTGCTGATGGATTGATTACTGAGGGTGAAAGTTTGGTGCGGACCAGGGGTCTGCTGGAGCTGCAGAGTGGATGGATCTCATGATGTAAACTGTTTCCTCCTCATTGAGGGTGTTCCTTGCGGTGAGCTGATGTGGGTGGGTGTTGGATGTCTTGAGGAGGCTGATGTTGTCCTCTGTGGTGCGAAGTCTTGGTAGATGGTGTGGATTTTGTTATGGAAAAAGTCTGAGAAGATGTCACAGACGGCTTGCGAAAATGCAATGGTGTTTTCAGTTGCCAATGGATTGGTGAACTCCTTTACTATGTTGAACAGTTCCTTACTGGTGTTGGACCTATCATCGATGCAGGTGGCTAGGGTGGTCTTGGTGTTTTTCAGGTGGTGGTGGTAACGGTTGAGGATGTCTTTGAATTGCTTTCGGTCTTCGAGGATCCTGCTGGTCCGCTTTCTTCTTTCTGTAGTCGTGTGTCTGGGTTTTCAGTTCTGCTGTGAAACTTTTGGGGTGTAGGTATTGTTTATTGGGGTTGGTGCTTTTCCTAGATGCGACTTCATCAGTTCTTGCCGTGATCCAGTTCGCAAAGTTTTCAGCTGCTTGTTTTGGACCTTCAGTGGTGGTTGTGGATTTGCTGGCGTTGAGAGCGTTGGTCCATTGTTGCTCTGATGTGAAGATGGTGATGTTGGGGGGTTCTGAAATGACGAAATGGGCGCAGTGGTGATCGGTGCATGTGAGCACCCTGGTGTGGGTGTATTTTACTCTGTTGCTGGTTGAGAAGATGGGGTCAAGCGTGTGTCCTGCGGTTTGGTTGGGGTCGGTCACCAGCTGCTTGAGTATGAGGTTAGCAAATGCTTTCTAGGTGGTCGTCTGTGTTGAAGTCGTTTGTGTTCTATAGGTACAAGTTGAGGTCTCCTATTATTTATAAAGTTTTATATAGCGCGAACATGAACCTGAAGGATATGCGGGCGCTTCACAATTAAGGATGGTCAGGCAGGCAACAAAAACAAATCAAAGGAAACGGTTACAAAGGTTACAACAAAGTAGTACAATAGTTTAAGAAACTAAACTATATATATATGTATACCAGCATCAATCGCCATGATGGCTTGAAAGCGGTGAAACATTTCTTGAACAATAGACCCCTACACTGCTATGCTCATAATAACATGTTTGTGGCAATGATTGAAATGTGCCTTTATAACAACTATTTTATGTTTGATCAATTCTGCTTTCAGCAGACTAGGGGGGTGGTGATGGGTTCCTGCTTCTCCCCCAGCTACGCATGTTTGCACATGGGGCTGTGGGAGAAGCAGGTACTCGGACAACAGTTTGCTGAAAATTGTAACAACAATATCATTTGTATATATCGGTACATTGACGATTTATTTCTGATTTGGAGGGGAGAGGCAACATTGGCAGCTACATTTGTTGATGAAATCAATGTGAATAGTTTAAACTTAAAATTTTCTTCTCAAATCAGTAAGACCTCAGTGAACTTCCTGGATGTAGAAGTATTCATTCATGAACAGACACTCCACACTAGACTGCATAGAAAGGCTACAGCTGGTAATACCTTGCTGCATGCCACTAGCAATCACCCACAACTCTTAATTAGGAGCATCCCCTACGGGGAGATGCTTCGAATTAAACGGATTTGTAGCAGACAGGAAGATGTGATGAAAGCCCAATCTGCCTGTAGGGAACGCTTTTTAGCTAGAGGATACTCGGACAAAAATATTATGGCAGCTATAAGACACACACAACAACTGTCTAGAGAAGAGGCCCTAGTTACTAAAGCGATGAAACAGAACAATGTGGAGGTTCCTGTTGATGATACTATGACTTATCATAACATATAATAAACAACATCATGATATCAGAAAAATTATGACTAAACACTGGGATCTCATTAAGAATGACCCTGTGTTAAAAATGGGTACGACTATGGCTCCTACCATAACATTTAAGAAAGCAGGCTCTATGCAGACTAGCTTGACTAATAGTAGCCCTGAAATCCTAGTCAAGACAGACTGGCTTAGTAGTAGGAAAGGGTTTGTCAAATGTTCCAACTGTAAAGCCTGTCAGAATGGGGTTAATAAGAAAACTTATACTTCTCCTTTTTCCAAGAATGAGATTTGCATTTCAAAATATCTAACCTGTAAAACTGAGTTCGCGATATATGTTCTTGAATGTCCCTGTGGACTCAGATATATTGGTAGCACGAGACTCCCAGTCCACAAGAGAGTACTTCAACATCTAAGAGCTATTATACATTGTGATGAGAGTTACCCTGTTGCCAGGCATTTTAAGGAGTACCATGGACAAAACTCCAGTCTTTTGAAATATTATGCAATAGACACTGTTATGCCCCTAAGGAGAGGTGGCGACAGGGATAGGGCTCTCCGCAAACTTGAAACGTATTACATTTTGAACTTAGACAGTAAGCATCCTAATGGATTGAATGCAGGGGAAGACCTTTATACATGTTTGTAATGGGAAGCATACATGTACATTCAACTCATTGAAATCTTTGGTTCTTTATATGATATTGATTACAGGTTAATGATTAAATCTCTTTGCATGAATTTTCAATGATAATGAACTTACAGTAGCTATTTGATACAACATTTTAGTCTTTCATATATATATTATTGTTTTTGAATCTGATTATTGATTCAAGTTTAGCACCTTTGCACAAATACACGGGTTGTATTTTATATTGTTTATTTTGCACAGCTTTGCACAATGGAATATATTCCGACAATTATACAAAGTAATATTCGTTAATCCATGCCTTATGTTGGGACTATATTCTATACTAAAAGACAATTGGGTCTTTGGTTAGAATACATGTATTTTACAGTTAGTATTCCCAAAAAGGTTTTCCCCAGAATGGCATCAGTTGGAGATAAATTGTCGAAAGTTGCCATATGCTATTATAGCAGCAATATTTAGCAAATTTTTTCATGATGTTTTTATGTATGATATTTTAATATATTTATCGTATGTATTTATTTGGGGAATTGTTCTTAACTTTATATTTTTTTTAAAACAGTATATTTATTGCTGCTTGTTTGAAAAATTAGTATTTGAACTTTGACGCATGTATAGTATTTTGTCTACCTCGATGATGACGTGTATTGTCCACTGTGCACTGCCACTTTAAATTTTGAATCATCACTCCGAAGCGCTGTCATGTGATCAAGGGTCGTGGAAGACCCGAAACGCGTCATGGCTATGGTGCGGGGGCGCTCTTGCACTAAATAAAATTTGCACCAGAAATTTCCTGGGTCCGCTGTCGTCCTTCTTCATGCTACAAGGCTGACTTCCTGAGTAATATATATATATATATATATATATGAGTAGAACTCCTCCAAACAAATGAAGAATAGAGGCCACAGCAGGGGAGAACAGTGGAGGCACCTTTATTCAGCAGCAACACACCCATTGCGAATGCATTTCGGCGTCCATGACGCCTTCTTCAGCGCCGGGGGTATGAAACAGGATGTCCATCTGGGGATAAATGCCCTGCCCCATCCTGTTAAATAATGCAAAGGTCCGCCCCCAAGGTGAGTAGTTCCAGCATACACTTCCTGCTAGTAACCTGTCGTCTGGTTACTACAAGTCCCAGAATGCCTTTGGGTGTGGGCCAGTGTTGCGGGGGGTGGATATTATGCCTGATGACTTTGGCCCCCAAGTCGAGTGTGATCGCCAAACGTCGCCGCCTCCTCAGCTCCCCAACCGCAGCAACCCCCTTACCCCGGGTCCATCTATGGCGGGGGCAGGGTCGGACTAGCCCAGAGTGCCCTCAATGAGAACAACACCGCCTCTTCTCTTCCCAGGCACGGAGGTGGGCTTCAGTCATTCCGTTACCACGGATTTAAACAAGATTCCACCGAAGCAGAGACCAGTAGTTGCTGAAGCCGGCTTTGAACTGCGGGGGCCTCCAAAAGCGCGACTCTGGAACTCGCCCTGGTAAATGAGTAGAACTCCTCCAAACAAATGAAGCATACGTATGTATGTGTATATGTATGTATATATGTATGTATAAATATGTATGTATGTATATATGTATATATATATATATATGTATATATGTATGTATGTATGTATGTATGTGTATGTATGTATATATATATATATATATATATATATATATATATATATATATGTTTGTTTATTTGGGTACAATCTCAGATAACTACTATGGTCATCTTTAGGTAATCGGGCCCTTTTAAATTGATCAATGTGGAGTGAGTACTTCTATGTCGAATAATAATCCGGTACTTTACTGAGACTTTGCTATTTTTGCGACTTTGCACATTTTCTAAAATAATATTGAAATGTGGATCTACTCACGGAAGGTACAGAAGGTCTCAGAAATACAGAGGGAGAGAAAAGAAAATAGCAAATCTCTCTATTGGGACCTAATAGTGTCCTCTTTACATGCCCAGAATACACAGTTAATCTGGAAACAACCAAGAAAACAAAAACAAGAGAAGATGCACAAGGAGAGGAAAAAGATACCCATCAGCCCACTCATAAGTGGAATCTCGTCATCTGGGTATATGTTGGTAAATGGTGTCCTCTAGGGTCTGCCTTGGAAACAATCCATAGGACTGCCTAGTGATGGGCCCAGAACATTTCACCAACAGATGACAGTATATGAGCGGGAGGGGTTGAGGTTGCAGTGCTCAAAGAAAAAGAAGAAGAAAAGGAAAATAATCCAAGTGATTCTAAAAATACCTACGATGATGTCATGAAATACTTTATTAGGGCTGACCATCAAAGTGGTATGGTTAAAAACAGTATGCTGATAGCATGTAAGGAATTGCTACCCACCAATGTTGTTATTCGGTCAACATGTTTCAGCCTCAAGGGCTTTCGTCAGGACCTATGGTGCTACTGCAACACTTACTTAAGTGATGTGAAAGTGGGATCTACATCTGCTTTCCAAACTGAAAAGAGTGTATCTTCTCCTGCATAGACACAATACAAAAGACAGAAACAGAGACATGGACAAATTATGTCAACAAAAAGAAGTGCACAGACTGCAAACTCTCGTTTCTATGGTCTTTATAATATGGCTATGAACACTTGAAAGACACTCACCCTTATTGTGGGGAGAGAAAACCTCACCTCACCTGGCCACTGCTCAGGAAGAAAGGGAGGCCACGCACTGGAAATAAACAGAACACTTAGAAAGTTATAACCAGTGGTAGTAGAAACACAATCTACAGACAAGAAAAACTGGATTCAAAACACATAAATCAGAGACACACATGGTGACACAATGGCCAGACTGGTTTCCTCTTGCATCAGGAAAGTATATCAAAAAGCCTCACTGACTGCACTGCTTGCACAAACCTGTAGACCTATAAAGTACAAAGGCCCAGGTAGCCAGCCGCAGTCACTGGGAATAGAGGCGCCTACTCCTGTGCTTTCCACCTAGTACTCAAAGACCAAAGACCAAAGCAATAATGCTATTGACTGTACCACCACCACTGACCTCTCCGTCGTTGCCTCGGAGTGAAAACTGAGCCGAGGGGGAGGCGACGACTGATGGTCACACGCGATGTTAAATACACTGCAGTGGACCTGAAAGGAAACTCCTTTGTTTCAAAATTTGATTGGCTCATGTGTAGGCCAATGGGAATCGGCTCACAGGCAGCCAACCGTGACCTACACTGATAAGCCTGCAGTGGACCTGAAAGGAAATTCCTTTGTTTCAAAATTTGATTGGCTCATGTGTAGGCCAATGGGAATCGGCTCACAGGCAGCCAACCGTGACCTACACTGATAAGCCTGCAGTGGACCTGAAAGGAAACTCCTTTGTTTCAAAATTTGATTGGCTCATGTGTAGGCCAATGGGAATCGGCTCACAGGCAGCCAACCGTGACCTACACTGATAAGCCTGCAGTGGACCTGAAAGGAAACTCCTTTGTTTCAAAATTTGATTGGCTCATGTGTAGGCCAATGGGAATCGGCTCACAGGCAGCCAAACGTGACCTACACTGATAAGCCTGCAGTGGACCTGAAAGGAAACTCCTTTGTTTCAAAATTTGATTGGCTCATGTGTAGGCCAATGGGAATCGGCTCACAGGCAGCCAACCGTGACCAACACTGATAAGCCTCAGCCACATTAACAGGCCGACCGTGAGACATACCTCACGCGCATATGCGCACCAGTCAAATCGTAAGACAGTAAGATGGTGTGTTGTATTCTATCCAAAGAAGAGCCATAAGAAGAGCTAGGTGTCTTTATTTATTTATACTGCTAGAGGGCAATGTTTAGAGGTCGCGCGCTAATTTAGCCGTTTGCCAACTTCCAGTCGGATAGTACCGGGGGCTTAAACTGATATAGACACTGGCTACATATATTCAATATATATAGAACATGAGAAGGGGAACCCTACCC
Organism: Lissotriton helveticus; assembly: GCF_964261635.1. Lineage (NCBI taxonomy): Eukaryota > Metazoa > Chordata > Amphibia > Caudata > Salamandridae > Lissotriton > Lissotriton helveticus. The sequence continues at coordinate 373,365,691 of NC_136057.1, read as the reverse complement.
AGCGAGGGTGTTAGAGCTCAGTGGAGGTAACCCTTATGCCAAAGGCTGTTAGCACAAGGACTCTGTGTTCGGAAAAACAATCTGCGCAATCACAGCTGCATCCAAGGAATGTCATCATTCAATCCTTCTGTGTCACTATGAAGTTTGAAAACCCACTTCTGTTCTTTCCTCAATAGGAAAAGTGAAACATCCGTGACGTGACTAGGTATGTAAGGTTGTTCTAGAACCAACCATCTCAGTTCATCTGGACTATGTCTCTTGTCAAGGAAGTGAGTGGTGAGCCGTGTTGCCTGTTTTCTGCGTCTCATGGTGCTCATATGTTCCTGCACGCGCAATTTGATTTTTCTTGCGGTCATGCCGATATACCTTAGTCCACAGGGGCAGGTAATCTGGTATATCACTTTCTCACTGTTGCAATAAGTGTGGTGTTTCAATTGCCATGGTCGCGAGGTCCCAATGTCCACTTCAAGTGTTTTGCTGGTCAGTGGGCATACTGAGCAATTCCCGCAGGGATGATGTCCTCGTACCGGGGGCAGACCCCATAGAGTTTGCGGGGGTTCACATACTTCTTGCCGAGGTCGTGTATGCACAAGAGAGTCTCTCAAGTTGTTCCCTCTTTTAAAAGAAAAGAGTGGAAGGGGAATGGTCTCACCGGAGCTGTTCAGAATGCGCCACCTTTTCCTGATCATCTTTTGGATTTTAGAAGATGATGTGTTGTACGTTGTCACGCACACCAATCTGTCTAGTGGTGGTTTGACAACTGGAGGCTCAAGCAGCGCTTCGCGATGGTTATTCGCAGCGCGTTTCATTGAAGTCCGGACAAGGTTATTCGGATAGCGTCTCACTTTCAACTTCATGGAGAGATCTTTCGCTTTTCGGCGGAAGTCTGGAATGTTTGAACAATTCCTCCGGACCCTCTAGAACTGTCCAAAGGGGAGGTTCTCACGGAGGGACCGGGGGTGATGGCTATCGAATCTCAGCAGGGAGTTCCGAGCCATGGGTTTCCGATACAAGGAGCTCGCCAAATGGCCATCTTCTGGAAAGATGACAAGATCCAAGAAGGGGAGCTCTGTTCTACTATGCTCAAGGGTAAACCTCAAAAAAGCATTCTGACCATTCAGCCACTCTTGAAACAACAAGAGGGAAGGTACATCGCCACGCCAGACGACAAGAATGTCGTCGATGTACCGCTTCCACATCATCAATTGATGATGATGAGGGTTGTTGGTGCTCAACACGTGGTGGGTCTCAAACTGGTGGACATACAAATTAGCCAGGCTGGGGGCAAATTTGCTGCCCATTGATGTCCCCGAGGTTTGTAAATACAGGGAATCCTCAAAGGCAAAAAAGTTCTCGGTCATAGCAATCCGAGCTAATTCCATGACAAAGTGAGTGGGAGTTGTCAAGGTAGAAGGGAAAGCCTCTAAAAGTTCTTGTACAGTTTGTAGTGTATCCATTTGAGGAATACAAGTGTACAAAGATTCGACATCAAAACTAGCTAAAATGTCAGTATTAATGTCGAAGGTCACCTCAGGTAGAATGCGCAGGACATCTTTGGTGTCCTGAAGGTAGGTCGGCATTGTCTTAACAATGGGACTTAAAAAGATGTCAACAAAGGAGGACAGAGGTTCGAGCAAAGATCCAATGCCCGAAATGATCGGACGGCCCGGAGGGGGTCTCGCAGGCTTATGAATCTTTGGGAGGATGTAAAAGTAGGGAGTGATGGGACACTTGGTGACTAAAAAGATTGCCTCTTTCGGAGTAATCCAGCCTTCTGCGCTGGCTTCCTCTACCAGATGTTTGATCTCATTAGTTAGTCTTGACGTGGGATTTTCAGCAAGGAGGGTGTAGGACTGTGCATTGCCTAGTTGTCTCAGGCATTCAGCTCGGTAGTCAGTAGTGTTGAGAATGACTATGGCACCCCCCTTGTCCGCTGGTTTAATCACTATCCCCGTGTCTTTCGAGAGAGTGTCCAGGGCTGATCTGTCTCTTTTTGATATATTCTGGTAGTTCCCCTCTTTGGAAAAGTCCATAGATTTGAGGTCTTGTAGTATTGCAGCCTCAAAAGTGCCAACTTTGGATGGTACTTGTTGCAACAGGGGCATGAAAGTGGATCTAACTTTAAGACCTGTGTTTGTATCTTCAGTCGGGGTATCTGTTTCTTTGTTTTTGAAGAAATAGTGCAGCCTGATGGTTCTGAAAAATCGTTCGATCTCCCCTCTTATCAAAAAGGGTTCCCCACTGTTGGTCGGGACAAACCCTAGGCCTCTGTTTAGAACATCCTGTTCAGTAGGAGTGATCACTCGACTACTTAGGTTCACTACCAAGTCTTCATCCTCTTGTGACTCGCTCATTGCCCTTGTTTGTTGTGTGTTGTTGTCGAGTCCTGGTTGTCTGACCACTGAACTTGGTTTTGGCCTCTCCGCCTGCCTCTGTTCCAACCTCGGCCCTGTCCTAAAAAAGCCTGGTTTTCAAAATACTGAGGCTGCATCGGGTAATGAGACATTGGTGGGGGAAACTGGGGATAACCCCACGGGGCTGGTGGCCACCATGACCCCGTCTGGTACATGTTTCCACGATTATTGTATCGACGATTCGGTCGATTACCACGGCCTCTGCCTCTGGGTTGGCTATTGTCTCCACTCTCAGAGCCAGACGACTCAGTCTCAGATGATGTGGCATATGAAGAGCCTGCAGTGTGTTTAGGTTTAAACCCGAATCGTCGATACAATAATCGTGGAAACATGTACCAGACGGGGTCATGGTGGCCACCAGCCCCGTGGGGTTATCCCCAGTTTCCCCCACCAATGTCTCATTACCCGATGCAGCCTCAGTATTTTGAAAACCAGGCTTTTTTAGGACAGGGCCGAGGTTGGAACAGAGGCAGGCGGAGAGGCCAAAACCAAGTTCAGTGGTCAGACAACCAGGACTCGACAACAACACACAACAAACAAGGGCAATGAGCGAGTCACAAGAGGATGAAGACTTGGTAGTGAACCTAAGTAGTCGAGTGATCACTCCTACTGAACAGGATGTTCTAAACAGAGGCCTAGGGTTTGTCCCGACCAACAGTGGGGAACCCTTTTTGATAAGAGGGGAGATCGAACGATTTTTCAGAACCATCAGGCTGCACTATTTCTTCAAAAACAAAGAAACAGATACCCCGACTGAAGATACAAACACAGGTCTTAAAGTTAGATCCACTTTCATGCCCCTGTTGCAACAAGTACCATCCAAAGTTGGCACTTTTGAGGCTGCAATACTACAAGACCTCAAATCTATGGACTTTTCCAAAGAGGGGAACTACCAGAATATATCAAAAAGAGACAGATCAGCCCTGGACACTCTCTCGAAAGACACGGGGATAGTGATTAAACCAGCGGACAAGGGGGGTGCCATAGTCATTCTCAACACTACTGACTACCGAGCTGAATGCCTGAGACAACTAGGCAATGCACAGTCCTACACCCTCCTTGCTGAAAATCCCACGCCAAGACTAACTAATGAGATCAAACATCTGGTAGAGGAAGCCAGCGCAGAAGGCTGGATTACTCCGAAAGAGGCAATCTTTTTAGTCACCAAGTGTCCCATCACTCCCTACTTTTACATCCTCCCAAAGATTCATAAGCCTGCGAGACCCCCTCCGGGCCGTCCGATCATTTCGGGCATTGGATCTTTGCTCGAACCTCTGTCCTCCTTTGTTGACATCTTTTTAAGTCCCATTGTTAAGACAATGCCGACCTACCTTCAGGACACCAAAGATGTCCTGCGCATTCTACCTGAGGTGACCTTCGACATTAATACTGACATTTTAGCTAGTTTTGATGTCGAATCTTTGTACACTTGTATTCCTCAAATGGATACACTACAAACTGTACAAGAACTTTTAGAGGCTTTCCCTTCTACCTTGACAACTCCCACTCACTTTGTCATGGAATTAGCTCGGATTGCTATGACCGAGAACTTTTTTGCCTTTGAGGATTCCCTGTATTTACAAACCTCGGGGACATCAATGGGCAGCAAATTTGCCCCCAGCCTGGCTAATTTGTATGTCCACCAGTTTGAGACCCACCACGTGTTGAGCACCAACAACCCTCATCATCATCAATTGATGATGTGGAAGCGGTACATCGACGACATTCTTGTCGTCTGGCGTGGCGATGTACCTTCCCTCTTGTTGTTTCAAGAGTGGCTGAATGGTCAGAATGCTTTTTTGAGGTTTACCCTTGAGCATAGTAGAACAGAGCTCCCCTTCTTGGATCTTGTCATCTTTCCAGAAGATGGCCATTTGGCGAGCTTCTTGTATCGGAAACCCATGGCTCGGAACTCCCTGCTGAGATTCGATAGCCATCACCCCCGGTCCCTCCGTGAGAACCTCCCCTTTGGACAGTTCTTGAGGGTCCGGAGGAATTGTTCAAACATTCCAGACTTCCGCAAAAAAGCAAAAGATCTCTCCATGAAGTTGAAAGTGAGACGCTATCCGAATAACCTTGTCCGGACTTCAATGAAACGCGCTGCGAATAACCATCGCGAAGCGCTGCTTGAGCCTCCAGTTGTCAAACCACCACTAGACAGATTGGTGTGCGTGACAACGTACAACACATCATCTTCTAAAATCCAAAAGATGATCAGGAAAAGGTGGCGCATTCTGAACAGCTCCGGTGAGACCATTCCCCTTCCACTCTTTTCTTTTAAAAGAGGGAACAACTTGAGAGACTCTCTTGTGCATACACGACCTCGGCAAGAAGTATGTGAACCCCCGCAAACTCTATGGGGTCTGCCCCCGGTACGAGGACATCATCCCTGCGGGAATTGCTCAGTATGCCCACTGACCAGCAAAACACTTGAAGTGGACATTGGGACCTCGCGACCATGGCAATTGAAACACCACACTAATTGCAACAGTGAGAAAGTGATATACCAGATTACCTGCCCCTGTGGACTAAGGTATATCGGCATGACCGCAAGAAAAATCAAATTGCGCGTGCAGGAACATATGAGCACCATGAGACGCAGAAAACAGGCAACACGGCTCACCACTCACTTCCTTGACAAGAGACATAGTCCAGATGAACTGAGATGGTTGGTTCTAGAACAACCTTACATACCTAGTCACGTCACAGATGTTTCACTTTTCCTATTGAGGAAAGAACAGAAGTGGGTTTTCAAACTTCATAGTGACACAGAAGGATTGAATGATGACATTCCTTGGATGCAGCTGTGATTGCGCAGATTGTTTTTCCGAACACAGAGTCCTTGTGCTAACAGCCTTTGGCATAAGGGTTACCTCCACTGAGCTCTAACACCCTCGCTGGGTAGGGTTCCCCTTCTCATGTTCTATATATATTGAATATATGTAGCCAGTGTCTATATCAGTTTAAGCCCCCGGTACTATCCGACTGGAAGTTGGCAAACGGCTAAATTAGCGCGCGACCTCTAAACATTGCCCTCTAGCAGTATAAATAAATAAACACACCTAGCTCTTCTTATGGCTCTTCTTTGGATAGAATACAACACACCATCTTACTGCCTTACGATTTGACTGGTGCGCATATGCGCGTGAGGTATGTCTCACGGTCGGCCTGTTAATGTGGCTGAGGCTTATCAGTGTTGGTCACGGTTGGCTGCCTGTGAGCCGATTCCCATTGGCCTACACATGAGCCAATCAAATTTTGAAACAAAGGAGTTTCCTTTCAGGTCCACTGCAGGCTTATCAGTGTAGGTCACGTTTGGCTGCCTGTGAGCCGATTCCCATTGGCCTACACATGAGCCAATCAAATTTTGAAACAAAGGAGTTTCCTTTCAGGTCCACTGCAGGCTTATCAGTGTAGGTCACGGTTGGCTGCCTGTGAGCCGATTCCCATTGGCCTACACATGAGCCAATCAAATTTTGAAACAAAGGAGTTTCCTTTCAGGTCCACTGCAGGCTTATCAGTGTAGGTCACGGTTGGCTGCCTGTGAGCCGATTCCCATTGGCCTACACATGAGCCAATCAAATTTTGAAACAAAGGAGTTTCCTTTCAGGTCCACTGCAGGCTTATCAGTGTAGGTCACGGTTGGCTGCCTGTGAGCCGATTCCCATTGGCCTACACATGAGCCAATCAAATTTTGAAACAAAGGAATTTCCTTTCAGGTCCACTGCAGGCTTATCAGTGTAGGTCACGGTTGGCTGCCTGTGAGCCGATTCCCATTGGCCTACACATGAGCCAATCAAATTTTGAAACAAAGGAGTTTCCTTTCAGGTCCACTGCAGTGTATTTAACATCGCGTGTGACCATCAGTCGTCGCCTCCCCCTCGGCTCAGTTTTCACTCCGAGGCAACGACGGAGAGGTCAGTGGTGGTGGTACAGTCAATAGCATTATTGCTTTGGTCTTTGGTCTTTGAGTACTAGGTGGAAAGCACAGGAGTAGGCGCCTCTATTCCCAGTGACTGCGGCTGGCTACCTGGGCCTTTGTACTTTATAGGTCTACAGGTTTGTGCAAGCAGTGCAGTCAGTGAGGCTTTTTGATATACTTTCCTGATGCAAGAGGAAACCAGTCTGGCCATTGTGTCACCATGTGTGTCTCTGATTTATGTGTTTTGAATCCAGTTTTTCTTGTCTGTAGATTGTGTTTCTACTACCACTGGTTATAACTTTCTAAGTGTTCTGTTTATTTCCAGTGCGTGGCCTCCCTTTCTTCCTGAGCAGTGGCCAGGTGAGGTGAGGTTTTCTCTCCCCACAATAAGGGTGAGTGTCTTTCAAGTGTTCATAGCCATATTATAAAGACCATAGAAACGAGAGTTTGCAGTCTGTGCACTTCTTTTTGTTGACATAATTTGTCCATGTCTCTGTTTCTGTCTTTTGTATTGTGTCTATGCAGGAGAAGATACACTCTTTTCAGTTTGGAAAGCAGATGTAGATCCCACTTTCACATCACTTAAGTAAGTGTTGCAGTAGCACCATAGGTCCTGACGAAAGCCCTTGAGGCTGAAACATGTTGACCGAATAACAACATTGGTGGGTAGCAATTCCTTACATGCTATCAGCATACTGTTTTTAACCATACCACTTTGATGGTCAGCCCTAATAAAGTATTTCATGACATCATCGTAGGTATTTTTAGAATCACTTGGATTATTTTCCTTTTCTTCTTCTTTTTCTTTGAGCACTGCAACCTCAACCCCTCCCGCTCATATACTGTCATCTGTTGGTGAAATGTTCTGGGTCCATCACTAGGCAGTCCTATGGATTGTTTCCAGGGCAGACCCTAGAGGACACCATTTACCAACATATACCCAGATGACGAGATTCCACTTATGAGTGGGCTGATGGGTATCTTTTTCCTCTCCTTGTGCATCTTCTCTTGTTTTTGTTTTCTTGGTTGTTTCCAGATTAACTGTGTATTCTGGGCATGTAAAGAGGACACTATTAGGTCCCAATAGAGAGATTTGCTATTTTCTTTTCTCTCCCTCTGTATTTCTGAGACCTTCTGTACCTTCCGTGTGTTTTAGTGTCTAGTTGGGGGACTAGGTACCAGTAGGTCTATAATAATTTTTTCCCCTCGGACCCCCCCTTAACCGTTTATCTCTCTGTCATGTGGATCTACTCTCCTTTTTCTGTACCCATATGTCCCAATCACTGTTGATAATGTGAGTAACTGTGAATCGAAAAGGTCTTCCTTTGTGTTTATCTCTTACTTCAGGTACTGAACCATAATTACAGCCTTTATCTTAACTATCATCACATGGGGTACGACCACATCTGTTCTTAAATGTACTCCTTAAACCTTGCACATCATTGACCATACTCACATTGTATTGTGGGGCAATTCTTACTTCAGGTACTTTACCATCTTAAAACTGTGCACCCAATGGTAATCAATCTTCATATAGGTGTAAAAGAAAAATGTCTCAAAATTTCAAGCACGTTTTCATTTGCATATATGTGGCACCAAATCTTGAAAATCTGTTTTCCGCAATACAGTGCCTGTTTTGAATTGTCGATTAGCACCATGAAATATGGTTCCTTTAAATGTGTTTTTAACTTGAGCTATACACTTTTTTTTTATAAATGAGGGCGGGCCAACCAACCTCTTTTTATAATCACCTTGCACTTTCAATCATGTAGCGGACGAAGGCCTCTGGCCGAAACGCGTAGGTAGTTTGTTTGCTCCTGATGCACTTAGCACTTTGCACTTTATAATGGAGAATGTTTGGAGGAAAAAATAGAAAATAAAAATAAAATGAATGTTGAAACAACTACGACTTACTCCAGTATTGGAATTTTCATAGTTCCCATAGCTTGTATCATTCTCCATCGTCTGAATGGGAGCCTCTGTAAATATAAAAATAGCATAGCAGTAGGTACAAAAGAGAAAGAAAGGCCTAGGACTCATCTCATTATGTAGCTTATCCACCTCTTTTTGCAAAAGAGACCAAACGCATACAACAACCAATTAAGATTAGCCTCACCCCATAGAACCTTCCTGAGAGCGACTCAGAGCCTCAGGTTTTCTACCGCACGTTGTGCTAAGAGTGTCTCCACTGAGCACTGCTCAGTTTTCTCTACAACTATTGGATTTCAACTTTATTCTCTTCAGGATGTCAGATAAGGAAAAGAAAGCTTTGTTTAAGGCCTGTGCACTTGTTCTAAAAAAGACTCTATATTGAAGACAAGCATAAAGACTGCATTTATTGCTTGTACCCTGATCACAAGGCCACTGATTGTAAGATCTGCAGGACCTTCTCTACCAAGACTATGAGAGACAGGGAAGGACGTCTCTTGACCTAGTTACAGAAGATGAAGTCACGTAAGGAAGTAATTTCTAGTGACAGTGAAGATTCTTCCTCAGCTACATCTTCAAGGAGGTCTAAAAAGAGGGGTATGTCTTACCCTTCAACGTCAACTGAACCTCCTGCTAAGGCCTTATAAAAGACCTCTGATAGGTCTGACAGGCCCAGTCCCAAAAAAACTCCTCACCGAGGTGTAAAGGAGAAGGAGGGACTTGCTCCTGAGGTACTTTCTACTCAGAAGGTGAGTCATGGACCGTCTGTTGCCTCTCCACCATCTGAAAAGGCAAACTGTTAAAAAAAAAAACAGCATCTGTACCTCAGGAGGGAAAATCTGAGAGAGAAATCCGTCCGTCGACGACGACAACATCAGGTACGTCGACGACGGCATCTAAAAATCACCAGGCGTGGATTCCAGGTCCGTCGGCTGGCCCGTCGTCAACTTCGACGACAACTTCGTCGACGCTAAAGGTACCTGTTGCAGTGTTGCCGACGATGTTGACTACCTCGACGTCGATGACGCAGACGATGGCTTCGACGAAGATGACGATGTCGATGACAACTGCTACGTTGGTACTGACGTCGAGCTCGTCGACGAAAAATCCAAATGTCTATAAAAAGATGCCACATCACACCGGAAATGACATCTCCACGTAGAGTGACACCATTACCCTCGGCATTGCTTTTGGATCAGGAATATTCTGAGGATGAAGAAGATCCTTATGGGGTTGCGTTCAGTCCATCCCAACTTCAAGTAAAATACCAGGACTCATATTCTGAAGATTATTACTTGGATCAACAACAATTCCCTCCATGAGATAGACCTCAAGAGCTGTCACATCAGGGTATGGTGGCCATGCCGTCTTCATTATTAGTGACTTACAAATGAGGTTGTTAGATTATGAGAGTAGATTTCCATCTCAGATCAACAATCAATACAACCACCTCCGACCTCTTCTTCGGCTACAGTGGCTCATCCTCTGGAGCCGCAACCAATAGAAAGCCAACAAGACATTGTCATTGTGCAGGATGATGATGATTCATCAGATGATGACCGGAATGTTGAAGATGTCCCGAATCCGGATTGGGAATGGGACGATTATATCATCCCAGATTCAGCCTCTCCATCAGCGGATCATATTGATTCCTCTCCAGCAGACATCACGGGGTTTCCATAATCTTATGCAGAGAGCTTGCAAGAGATTTGGCCTTCCTATTCCAATGGTACAGTCAGAATGCTTTCTTTGATTTCAATGAGCCTTACAGAAAATCCATCCAATCTATCCCGATAGTTGAACATGTTTGGAGGGAAGGAATAAAAGTGATGCATTCTCCAGCTACCGTCATCCCTGTTCTTCCACGGCTGGAGAAAAAAATACAAGGCTCCTGATGATAGTCCTGCTTGCCTGGTTGGTCAACCGAAGCCGGACTCCGTTATCTCTTGGGCGGCCCATAGAAAATCGAAGAAGCCATCGGCGCCCCTTACCGCACCACCGGATAAAGAGGGTAGATGCCTAGACAACGTGGGCAAGAGGTTTGACCTCTATGTCCAGCCTTCTTGTAAGAGCTGCCAATGCACTGGCAATTTTGGCACGATATGATCGCCAAATGGGGTGCGATGTATCTCTATTTGTAGATCAACTGCCAGAAGGTGCCAAGGCTGACTCGAAGAAGATCCTGGAGGAAGGAGAGCGGTCTTCTTCGGAAATAGATTGCGCAATGGACATTGCCACAACTGCTTTTCGCGCCTTGGCAGGTTCAGCTGTTCTAAGACGGCATGGCTGGCTTCGGGCTACCTGGTTGCGCCCTGAAGTTCAGAATAAGATCTTAGACTTGCCATTTGTTGGAGACATGCTTTTTGGAAAGCATGTGGCTGATGCTCTACGAGACCTCAAAAAAGACAGACACAGCAAGGTCCTTGGGGACTTTGCAGTACCGCAAAGTGCCTTTCCGGGGGGCAAGAGGAGAAGGTTTTTCTAATTACAAAGGAGGATACTAACAGCGCTACTCTTCCTATTCAGAGTCTTCACAGTCGTACAAACCTCAGTACTCTCAACGCCAAGGCCAGTCGGCGTCTTTCTCTCGCCATCATTCAAGAGGACAACAGGGGCGTTAGGGGAGAGATGCCCCTGAACCCCAATAGCGGCTTCCCGGCTCTGCCTACTGTTCCTTCACCCCCTGTATCATCAGTAGGGGGCAGGATATCACAATGTCTCCACAGCTGGAAGATCATAACATCAGATCCGTGGGTCCTCAAAATCATCCAGTTTGGCCACACTTTAGCGTTCCAACACCTCCCACCTTCAAGTGCCCCTCGCGCCACCAAATCAAAACATCTACATCTTCTACGTCTTGCAGCTCATCAACTGCTCATCAAAGGAGCGATAGAGCCAGTACCTCTATTCCAACGAGGAGAAGGGTTCTATTCCAGGTTTTTCCTGGTTTGCAAGATGGAAGAAAAATAGAGCCCAATCTTAGAACTGAGGGAGCTCAACACCTATCTCATAAAACTCTTGTTTCGGATGGTATCTCTTCAGGATATCTTGCGTCTCCTGAATCCAGGCGATTACATGGCAACTCTTTATCTCGAGGACTCCTACTTTCACGTTCCTATCCACCCGGCCCACAGGAGATTTTTACGCTTCACAGTAGCCAAGAGCCACTTTCAATTCAAGGTCCTGCCTTTCGTGCTCAGATCCGCTCCGCGGATATTCACAAAGGTATTAGCCCCAGTGGCAGCGTTTCTCAGAAGACCATCTCTACAGGTTTTTCCTTACCTGGACGATTGGTTGATAAAGGCTCCATCTTCTCAAGCAACTACAAGCGCAGTTGACAGTTGCATTCAACTTTTCAGTCATCTGGGTCTTCAACTCAACAAGGACAAGTCAGTCCTTCTTCCATCCAGGTCGGACAGGTTTCTAGGGTCCAATCTGGATACGACTTGCTGCAAAGCTTTCCCATTAGAGGAAAGACAGAAAAAGCTAATACCCTCTGCCCGTCAATTACAAAGGAAACAATCTGTCGGTCCGTCTATACAAATCTCTTGTAGGATCAATGTCATCCTGCATACCCTTAATTCCGCATTGTAGACTTCGTATGCGCCCTCTGCAAGAGCAATTGGACATCCAATGGCGCCAGGCGGAAGGCACGTTTAACGACAAGATAATGGTCACTCCTCTTATGAGAGAGTTGGTCAACTGGTGGACGATCAAGGACAATATCTCAAAAGGTCTCTTTCAAGGTTGCTCCACCTCCTTTGATTCTCACCACAGATGTCTCTCTAGAAGGCTGGGGAGCGGTTTTGAAAAACCTTCAAGTAAGTGACACTGGACACCCGAACAACGCACTCTCCACATCAATCTTCTGGAGCTCAAGGCGATTCATTTGGCTTTGCAGGCTTTCCTTCCGAGGATTCGGAATTCCGCCGTCCTGGTCCGTACAGACAACACGACGGCCATGCATTATGTGAACAAACCAGGTGGAACGAGATCTCAACTTCTCTCCAAAGAGGCCCAGGAGATATGAGAATGGGCAATTCTCCTAAAAAAACGCTCTCTCAGCAGAACATCTTCCAGGTACCCCCAACACAACTGCAGATACATTGAGTCGCCTGAAGTCGGTCTGTCATGAGTGGGAACTGGATCAGAACACTCTCGCCAGTATTTTCGCATGTTGTGGCACTCCGTGCATAGACCTGTTTGCTACCCCACTCAACAGGATATGCCGGTTTTATGCAAGCAGGGTTCACCATCGAGGGTCACTGGGGAATGCTCTTTCGATGGCCTGGCCAGGCGTATTTGTTTCCGCCTTTCCGCTAATTCCCCTGATATTACTCAGAAAACTCAAGCTGGAACCCTGCATAATGATTTTAATAGCACAGGCGTGGCCACGCCAGTTCTGGTTCACAGAGCTTCTCCTGCTCTCTCAAGATCTTCCGATTCACTTGCGTCCCATTCCTTCTCTATTGAAGATGTCCCAGGGCCAAGTGGTGCATCCAGATCAGAGCTCACTTCAGTTGACAGCGTGGCTCCTGAGCACCGAAAGTTCCAGAGTTTAAATATCTCTCAAGAGTGTAAAGAGGATTTAGCTCAAGCCCATGCACCGAGTACGAATAAGACTTATTGTTCAAAATGGAAACGTTTCTGTTTGTTGTGCCGCCGATAAAACCTTCATCCGTTCACTTCTGCTCCTCATCAAGTATTACCCTACATTCTATCTCTGGCCAAGTCAGGTCTTGCACATTCCTCCATCAAGGTACACCTGGCGGCCATCTCCAGATTCAGACGGACAGCCTCTGGTCCTTCCCTCTGGTCTGCAAGGATTGTCAAACAATTCCTGAAAGGACTCTTTAGGGTTTTCCCTCCAGTTCGGCCCCCACCTCCAATGTGGCAACTCAACTTGGTTCTAGCTCATCTCATGAGGCCTCCTTTTGAGCCCATTCATAGAGCGGATCTTAAGTTTCTGTCATGGGAGGTGGCCCTCCTTCTAGCCTAAATGTCAGCCAAGAGAGTTGGAGAACTTCAAGCTCTCACGATTAAGTAACCTTTTTTACTGTTAAAAAATGACACTCTAATTCTACGAACGAATCCGAAGTTTATTCCTAGAGTCCTTTCGGATTTTCATTTGAATGAACCGGTCGTTCTAAAATCTTTCTTCCCTCAACCTACGACTCCAGCAGAAAGGTCTCTTCATTCCTTGGATGTCCAGAGATGGCCAAAATTTTATCTTGAGCGTACAAATGATTTCAGGAAATCTTCACAACTCTGTCGCTTTTAGTTCTCCTAAAAAAGGTTTTCCCATTTCAAGACAAGGAATTTCACGTTGGATTTCCAGTGCAATTCACTCTGTCACCAAGCGTCGGGTAAACCGCTAGAAGGATGTGTACGAGCTCACTCCACAAGATCAGTTTCATCTTCTGCTGCTCTTTTTGATGGAGTTTCTATCAAAGACATTTGTAGGGCAGCTATATGGAGCAGTGCCCCCATACCTTCACAAAGCACTACTGCTTGGACTCTTCCACGCGAAGTGAGGCTGCAGTGGGTCAAGCTGTACTGAGGAATCTCTTCCAATAAGCTGTGAGCTTTCCCTTCTATCCCTCCTTCCTGTTATTGCACATTTTGTATCTGGTAATGTTTACTGACTAATGTTTCAATGTCTATTTACTTCTTATGAAAATTTGGATACAAAGTTATGTCATTTTTAATATCACAAAATGTGATTGGTTGCTAACTGATGGCTACTCTGATGCAAGCTATGGGAATCTATGAAAGTTCCAATACTGGAGTAAGAAAACAAGTTACTTACCTGTAAATTTGGTTCTCCAGTATTGGTAACTTTCATAGATTCCCATGCGCCCACCCTCCTCCCCTGGGAAAGCTCAACCTTCAGCAAGTGTGGTTTCTGTTACACAACGGCTACGAAAATCTCAGGCTCTCTAAGGAAGGTTCTATGGGGTGTGGCTAATCTGATTGGTTGTTGTATGTTTTGGTCTCTTTTGCAAAAAGAGGTGGATATGCTACAAAATGAGATGAGGCCTAGGCCTTTCTTTCTCTTTTGTACCTACTGCTATGTTATTTTTTTATTTACAGAGGCTCCCATTCCGAAAACGGGGAGTGATACAAGCTATGGGAATCTGTGAATGTTACCAATACTGGAGAACCAAAGTTACAGGTAAGTAACTTGTTTTCTTCCCTTAGTTTTGCTGCTGTGAGTGCTGCCTCTCTGTGTTCCTCCGGGATTTGTTGCAAACATCGGAGGAGTAAACACAGGAAATCCGTGTGTGTGTGTGTGTGTGTGTGTGTATATATATATATATATATATATATATATATCGGGACTGGGAGGGGAAGAAAAGATTAGGTCGGGGGATATAAAACATCAGTACAAGAGATGAGGGTAGAAGTCCAATATCTTCAAGCAAATGAAAAGAGCCAAATTAGGGTAACAACTTGCGCATACGGTATATTTTTACTTCCATTTTGAAGGCAACCTTGGAGATGAATCTGCGAATTTCAGGAGGGAGAGAGTTCCAGATCAGTGGAGCGGAGCCAGAGAATTCTCTTTGAGAAGTTCTCTTTTTTCGAAATATCTGTGGTTTAAGAAGGAAGGTGTTAGTACTTTTTGAGGGTCTACCAACTCCAGATAGTTCTAGTTTTGGCGTAGGCTTTTGGGGGTTTTGAGATGGAGCTCTTCGTGAGTCAGGCAATATATCTTTAGCTGTATTCTTGCTTCAAAAGGCAACCAATTTAGAGATTTTAGAACTGGGGAAATGTGCGTAGTTCTTTTTGTACCCGTGGTCAGTTTGGCCACCGCATTCCATACACCCTTAAGGGGTGCCATGGTATATTTCGGGAGGACACATAGTGTAGCACTGCCATAGTCTAGCCTCAGCAACACCAGCGCTTGAACCACCTGATTGAAGTCAGCTTGTGGGAGGAAAGGTTTGAGATTCCGGAGTAGTCTCATCTGGTGATTTGCACCCTTACAAACATTACTAATGTGGTTCTTCAAATGTAAGTGTTTGTCCAGGGTGATTCCGAGCAATTTGGCTGAATCAATGACGGGGGGCAGTTGTAGGCAGTGAGATGGTTCAATCAGAGGTCTACCTTAGGGGTATGATTTGACGGAGGAATGAGCAAGAATTTGGTTTTGGAAGTGTTGAGTAGGAGGTGGATCTCCGTTAGCCAGTGTTGAGTGTTTCTGATGGTAGTGTTGAGTGATGTGAGCATGTCCGGGGAGGAGATTTTCAGGTAAAGTTGTGTGTTGTCTGCATACATGTGGAAGGGAATGTTCATTGAGGTTAGTGCATTTGGAAGAGGTTCCAGGAAAAGGTTGAATAGTATGGGGGATAAGGTGTACCCTTGTGGTACACCCATGGATACAGGTGTAGGCTGGGATAGGGAGTGGTTCACCTTTATTCTTTGAGATCTGTGGTTGAGGAAGGACGAGAACCATTGTAGCACCAGACCAGAGAAGCCCATCCTGTGTTCCAGAACTGATAATAAGTTGTAGTGATTTACAGTGTCAAATGCAGAGGAAAGGTCAAGGAGGATCAGGAGGCAGGAATCATTGTGATTGAGCATTTTTAAAATGTTGTCTAAAACATGAGTGAGAGCTGATTCCGTGCTGTGGCCCCACCGAAAGCCAGATTGGTGATGGTCTAGGAGGTGGAAGTTTTCAATGTGAGCACAAAGTTGGGATAGGACACATTTTTCAAGTAGTGATGTTGGAGATAGGGCGGAAGTTGTTGAGGTCTGTACTATCAGCATCAGGTTTTTTCAGGAGAAACATGAGCCGCTTTTAGGCAGTGAGGGATCATACCTTGAGACAGTGAGACATTGACAATATTTATCCAGATGGCGGTGATGACTTCCTTTATTTCCCTGAAGACGGCGGGACGTAGCAGTTCGTTAAAGTGATTGGATGCGTTAATACTCTGAAGAATTTTGTTAATGTCTCTTTCGCTAAAAGGGGTGAAGGTGACCCAAGAGGCATTATTTTTGGTGCTCAGGCTAGCTGGTAGGGCTGCTCAGAGGGGGGTGGGGGGGCGCAGGCCAATGGGGTGGTAATGAGGCCTTTTTAGAATCCTGTTCGATATTGGGAAGTCTTGATTTCTCAGAGAAAAACGTAGCCAAAGCGTCGCAAGAGGGTGGACTGTGTCCAGGGTCAGAACGAGTGAGTGTGTTACAATATTGTTGTTTAACAATTTCAAAAAGTTTCTTGGGACGATTAGAAGCTTGGTTAAGTTGAGATCTGAGGTAGTCTGTCTTGGCGCTCTTAATTTGTTTGTTATAGGAGCTTCTTAGAGATCTGAAGACTTAGAGTTGATCCGAGGAAGGATTGGATTTCCAAGAACGTTCAGTTGCCCATAGGTTGCCTCGTTCGGAGTTTAGGTTGTCATTAAACCATGGTTTGGACATTTTTGTTGATGTATTTTTTTGTTGGATGGGAGTCCATGATACTTAAGATAGTAGAGTTGTAAAAGCCGGTAAGTGAGTTAACCTCTGGATTCACAACATTTGACGTAAAGGGCAAGTTTACATTGAGTTGCTAGTTCCGCTGTATTAATATGTCTAAGGTCCCTTTTCCATACCTTTAGCTTCTTCGATTGAGGCTTCCTCACTGACGCCACCCGGTTAATGTAGAAGATGATGTGATGGTCAGACCAATCACAATGGGGAGATGTTATCCAATGATATTGTATTTCCTTTGGAGATGATGAGATCCAGGATTTCTCCTTTATTATGCGTTGGCCTGTCACAATATTGGGTCAACTCGTGATCTAAGAAGGATTTTTGGCATGTAACAGCTTGGTCATTAGGATGAAGTCAAGTAGGTTGAAGTCACCGAGGAAGATTTGGCGAACTGCGGAATTGGCATTACCGGATATGATTTCCAGTAATTGTTCGATGAAGAGGAGATTGTCCCCCGGGGAATGATAGAAAGTATGTAGTTTGCATATCGGGATGAGGTTACTTAAAATGTTGAGACAGAGATATTCACTGGAGGAGGGCGCAGAGGTCTCGAAGTGAGAGACCAAGAGAATGCTCCAATGAAAGCAAGCTTAGTCCCCCGCCCTGCTTTTTCGCTCTGTCAAGATGAATTAGGTCATAGGAAGGAGGCACTAGGAGGTCAAGGATAGGAGAGGAGGCAGAATTCAAGCAAGTTTCAGTAAGGATGATGTCTATTTCCTGGTATTGAATGAGGTTGAAGATATCAGAGGTATGTTTATTGGCTGATCTGCAGTTGAGAAGTGTGCATTTGAGTCGTCCCTGTGGGTGGGGGTGAGGCGTCTGTGTGATGTTCACTCTTTTGAGGTTGTTGTTATTTATAACTCTGAGGTTGAGTGGGGGTTCTCTCTTCGGGTTAGGGTGAATGGTTTGAATTTGACCAAGAGGAGTCTTGTTTGTGATTAAGTTAAGGGAGTAAAAGGAGAGTAAATCCTTGATGTCTTTAAATGCGAGATCGTTCTTCGTCCTTCTAGGCCGGGAGTCTGTGTTAGGTAGAGGTAAGGTATTAAAGGTGGGGAGGAGAGGAGAGGATATTGGAAAGGGCGGGATATCACGCTAGAGGGGCCTACGGGAAAATTTCGGAGAGGGAGCTAATCGGGGAAATGCTAGATTGTCAGAGCTTTCAAGATCTGCAGTTCGGCAGTAAGAAGGTGCAGCTGGAGAGATAGATCACGGCGAGCCACTAGGTCTAAAGTTTGGGTGAGGGTTACTGGATGTGTAGGGGGATCAGGTAGAGGGGTGAATCCACGAGGGGAGCCTGAGAGGTGTAAGGTGGTACTACTAAGATTCGGGGGAGGGTTTGGTCATTGCGAATTTGCAATGATTCTGACAGCTTGGAAAGAGGGGCTGGGAGATGTGTAAGGACATGCAGGCTTGTTGCCTGTATGTCAGGGGTGGTCAGATGAGGGTAGGAAGGGTTTGAGTGTTCAGGATCTGAGGAGGGCATATACCAGGTCTCCAGCCTGTCATGTGAGGGGGTTGTAGGGATGAGGGGGGGGGGGGGATCGCCTGTCCTGAGTAAGGACGAGTGGGCATGGGTGAGTCCCTCAACTCGAGAGTCACCTTGTATCCTATGAATATGTACAGATTCGAGTCTGTGGCGAAAGGGGCGATGAATTCAGGGATTGCGTTGCAGTAGGCAGGGTGGGGTCCAGTAGGGTCTGTAGGTGAAGGTGCCTATGCTGGTGGTTTCGCTGTTGGTTTGGAGTAGTAGGTGGAGGTGCTCCATGAAAGGGGTGGAGTCGTCTGGTGGTTAAGCATTCAATGTTCTGTTTGTAGATTATGCCGATGCCTCTGCCATTTATGTTGGATCTGTCCCGGTACGCGATCTTGTACCTTCGGAGGTGGCTGTTGTGATGTCCAGAGTGGATGCGGGTTTCACCCAAGTTTCTGTGATGAAATCTGCATCCAGGGCGTGGGTCGTGATGGTGTCTCAGATGTCTGTGACGTGTTTCCCAAGTGAGTAGGCGTGCGTTGACCAGGAGGCTGTTGTTCTTTCTCATGATGGTGGCGTCGGCTTATTTGCTGGGTGTGTGAGATGCTGTGTGGCTGATTGAAGGGACATGGGTGGTATCTTTGGGGGCACTGTTGAAGCAGCAATTCCAACAGGAGAAATGGCCTTCAGTGGTCCTAGGGGAGGCACTTGCGCAGTTGTTGCCCTGGCCTCTGAGGTTCAAGGCTCGAAGTTTGTCCGCGGTGTAACAGTGGCGGTCAGTGGGGGTTGGGGTTCTGGCATTGGGTGAGGTCCAGGTATGTGTGTGGCATACCCTCTGCGCTTGTCTGCTCTGTGGGCACACTGAAAACTCAAAGCCTTAGGGAGACTCGGGCATGAGGGGTGGGGGAGTGGCGGCAGTCTCTGCGATGGGTGCTTGACCAGAGGAGGGGGGAGCAGGAGGCAGCGTGCCGGGGACCTATTCCCTGTGAGGTAATGGCAGGGGGCGGTGGAGCTTAGGCTAGGAGATGGGACTGGTGGCAGAGGGCCTGGCGGTGCAGGCGCAGAAAGGTGCGCTTACTGGGACAGGCTGCCTGGAGATAGGTGCAAGCTGCAGGTAGGCTGAGGGGAGGAGCAAGGCACGGGCGCAACCAGAAGGAGGCAGCGAAGAAGGTGACTTACTGAAGACTGAGGCGAAAGAGGGTTGGCCCAGCCTCCTCCTGGCGCAGGACAGGCATGCTTTTAGTCTGGGCGCTGTCCATGTGCGTCCCAGTAATATGGGCTGCATTCCGTGGAAAATGCGGGCGAACTGCAGCAGGACTTCTCCGAGTAGCAGAGACTGCTGGGAGTTGGGGTCCCACAGGGAGGAGGCTCTCCGCAATCCCCGGATAAAGGTTTCTAGGTGTGGGTAAGGAGAGCCGGGTGTTCGGTTTAGAAGCCAGTGTGTAGGTGGGTCCCTTTATGTAGCAGATGTTGCAAGGTCACTTTACTTTTGGGGTTGAGTTGGAGGGATAGGGGGAGGGTTTGTAAAGCTTTTTTTAAGAATTAGGTATTTGTTTTTGATGATGATGAAGGGTATTGGATAATGAATGGTTTCAATTATGTGGGTATTGGACTGTATTCATACTAATAGTAGATTGGAGTATTGTTTTACTGTAAGTCACCTTGCCAAATAAAACTGTATGTACAAATAAGGCTTAACAATGTGCATATACATGTAATCTTTATAGTTATATGTAGGTGTGTGTGTATACACACACACCTACACACACACACCTACACACACACACACCTCTACACACACACACACACACCTCTACACACACACACACACCTCTACACACACACCCACCTCTACACACCTTCCACGTAACCCCTCAATGTAATGAGTCCTGATCTAAATAAAGGTAATATATCATAAGCTTTGGTTTCTTGAGGGACATTTTCCCTATACCCCTTTAATGGGTTGCCTAGCTGATTTTACTCATTCAAAATATTAATCTTCTTACATGTTGTATTGCTTTTCAGAATAGATTAGAATTTATATCTTTGGAGAGAGGGGGTTGATCAAAACAATTTTACTTATGGTTGAGCTCTATTGTATTTACAAATTGCTATTTATCTGATGTATACTTTTATCCCCAGGTGCAAAACGAATTTATACTGGCTTCTGAGAGAGAATCGTTTGTGGAGCAGGTTAGAGACATAATTGAGAAAGCAGATGAAATGTTGAGTGAAGATGCCAGTGTTGATCCAGAAGGAGATCAGGGCTTGGAGAATATACAGACAAGGGATGACGCATATTACCCAGAGTCTGAGGTATTGATACGTTAACACTGCTGCTCAATTTGTCAAGTTTAGAAAGATTACATATTGACAATATATTTTTTTTGATTTTTTGGAATTTTAGAAATTGGATGGTGATTTCAGTTTGCAAGACACTGTATCTTTTCTACCACAACACATGGGTAAGGTTCATGAAGTCTGCTTGACATGATGCATGCGCTCACAAACTTTTAAATGATCTGCACTAAACCAGCCAGATAAGAACCAGGACACTAAGGCTCATGTGTATGGAGCAGATTTCGAACTGGCTGACCACCACCACAAAAGTAGGCCCGTAATTGCATGAATGTAACATCGTGTACATTCAGATAGGGATGTAGGTTTGCTGCCTGGCACTGGAGCCCCATCAGACTCCTTACCACACCACTGACCAATCTAGCACCTTTATAGTCACTGCTGTCCTCTCTAAGAAAGCTTTTAAGTTGATGATCTTTTGCACCTCCTGTCCCTCACCACCACTGTGCTCATATATTGTTGTCCCCACTTAATCAGCTAGATACACTTTTATCCCATGCTCATGCTTACATGTGTTCCTATCAACAAGATATCAGATCAAAATAATGTGATCTCCTTAATGTTTACTAAAGCTTTGTGGATCACTGAAGTCCCTCTGTCGGATTAGCCAACCGTCCAAAACCTATTGGCTAATTCCCATACTGGAAATGTAGCTGTTCTTTAATGCTTTACCTCAACCTTGCCCTTCTATTATATTTAATTTGTCTTCTAGAATTTCACGCCTACTAGGACAGTATTATGCTTTTTTCATATTTGTAGCAGCAAGCACATTCGCAGATAGTGCAGATGCAACCACACAAGCCATTGTGAGACTTGATGTTGATGAAATCTACATCAAGCTTGACCGTCTTCTCTCAGTCCCACAGACTGACCTATCAGTTTATAAAATATATCCGTGTTTGAGTACTGTAGTTACAGGAAATAACTGTTTTCTTGCTATGGGAATTGGACCTACTTCACAACCTGACTCTGCACCTGAGAATTTCTCTTTCCAGGCTTTCAAGGTTCTGCAGGCTCTCGGGTCAGGCTGGGCTCATCTGCTCCTTGATGCAACAGGATGTTCGCTGAACTTGTGTCTCTTATCTCAGAGAGAGATGTTCTCGGAGCTGCATCTGGATCATATGGGCAGTGGCAGCCAGTCAAAAGAAGAGATGTCGTCCATGCCATGAAGGGTCCATCTTATGCCCCATTCCTATTTGAAGAGGTCAAATGGTGGTTTATACCTGCGTCAGTGGCCCACAGTGTATCATTGAGCTGACCCGCCGATGAGGGACATAGACATCACTTATTCATCTATTATAGCTATCAATGTTGGGTGGTCATTCTCGGAGGATTTCACTACAAGACCTACAACTCAACATCAAAAGCATGCTGCCAGCACTTCAGTCAAGCTAGCCGCCCAGCCTCATACCTCACAGACCAGTGTTGTTCTAAAACAAGCTCTCTTCACAAAACCATTCCCTTTTATTCTAAATAACCACTCTCCTATCCAGCTTTTCTCACTAGCCTCCCTTGTGCCACTGACCATTTATTTGCCCAAAGCGTTATAAGCTCTCCTCCTTCAACTCTAATAATCTGCATGTGAAAAGATGTCTCAAAGTAACTTTTTTCCAGAGACTTTAATCCCCTTACAGCGTGGCTGAATTTAGTTATTCCTCCTCCTTCACAACAACTAACACCACACGCACAGTAATTGCACAGTCCCCTGCAGCATTGCTTATCTCGCATCCTACTCCTTCAGCCACCATAACAATCATAACAATAACCTGCTATAAATAATGTTGGCCTTACACAGGGCCACTAGTATCTCCTTATCTGATGTCTCAATTTTTATCTTGGCTATTGGTATTTTGGATTTGGACTACTTTCACTATTTTATTTTGTTGAATATCTACATTCACCACTAAATGTATTATCCGCTAATCTATATAAATTAAATACCACCTCAGAAATGGCTCATACGTTCTCAAGCAACCCAGAAATTAAATCTCTAAATAGTAGAACATCTACCCCCTTCTCCATCGAGATGCATATAAGAAAAGCGAGATCAACAGGAGCTACAGGCCCTGACCAAATTCCAATCAAGGTCCTCCAGTCCGACCCTAAAGGATGGAGCAGGATGCTTTCCCCCCTTTATAATTACATCTTTAGCACTGGGAAAATCCCGAAGTCTTGGAAGGGGAGCATCATCATTCCTATTCACAACAAGCACTGGCGTTGCCAATAGGTCTCGCAGTAGGAAGGTTGGAGCTATTACAATTACAAATAACAATGCCTTTTTTTGTTGTTTTCATTTTCAAAACATAAAGGGCTTTGTCATTTACAAAACTAATAGCTCCAACTTTCCTACTGCGAGACCTATTGGCAACGCCAGTTCACGTATCTGCATGTATAGCGCTGAAGAATATTCCTGAAGTGTTTGCAGTGAACAGCGCTTCGTTTAAGACCTCTTCAGTTCAAAGTTACGTATGTGGCAGTAGGGAACAGAGGGCTACGTTCTACAAGCTCCTGTCGAAAAGCGCCCACAAGACACAAACTACTTCAAGATAACAAATACAATAATTATGCGGTATTGCCATAGCTCCTATGCCCAGAGATTGCGGCTCCTAAGCACGGGACAGAAAGGGGTGATGAAAATACATGGCAAGGAGAGGGGTGAGAACACAGGGGTGGAGGGGGCCGCAAGAGCAACACAAGACACACATGCAGGGTGACAGCAGCACAGGACACAGGGTGAGAGCAGGACAGGACATAGGGTGAGAGCAGCATAGGACACCGCATGGGGTGAGGACAGAACAAGACACACACGGGGTGAGGACAGCACAAGACACACACAGGGTGAGAGCAGCACAAGAGACACACAGGGTGAGAGCAGCACAAGACACACACAGGGTGAGAGCAGCACAAGATACAGTGGGCAAGGGCAGCCGAAGACAAAGAGGGTAAGGGCAGCAGAAGACACACAGGGCAAGGGCAGCAGAAGACACACAGGGCAAGGGCAGCAGAAAGCACACAGGGCAAGGGCAGCAGAAGACACACAGGGAAGCAGTAGACACACGGGGAAAGGGTAGCAGAAGACACGAAGGGCAAGGGCAGCAGAAGACACACAGGGTTAGTGCAGTAGAAGACACAGAAGGGAACGTTTGCCACACAGTAGTTAATATTGGAGACAAGGAGGTAGCCCATTCAGGTGGAAACCCAATCTTAATAAATAATCAATGAGGAAACTGATCAACATACCCAGAATCACAGTGTGACCAAGCCGGTGGTATAATATAAAGCAAGCTTTGGGAGTAATTGGTCGTCACGTTTGTGAATAAACAGGAACTTAAATGTCAGTTTACTGCCTACATGATTAACCAGTATCTTAAAACAGACTATTTAAAGTCGGCCAACGAGATGGCATTTTAGACACGTGCAAGTTAGGGGAAGCACTGGGAGAGCCGCATATCTGCTGCTTTGGCCGATGGAGGTTCGTTGTCCGGATAGAGGTGACTGATTAGCCCGTGGGGCGGAGGCGGAAGACCGCCCGGGGGAAGCGGGGGCTGTTAGTTGGACAGCTGGGGTGGAGGTAGTGAAGGGTCCGGTTGCAGGGCAGATGGGGGGCGGGGGGTCCTCCCCTCCCCTCCCCTTGCGGGCAAGGGGAGGGGAGGACCTGGACGGGAAGCAGCGGTGCACGGGAGCAACAGGGGGGAGCACTGGGGGGCTTGCAGGAAGGGACGTATGCATGAGTTGGATAGTCTTCATGCCTTTCATCGTTCTGAGGCCGGTTGGGTTGGTTACAGTTTCTGCGGTCGTTCGGGAAACATGGCGAGGGGGGCAGGTGCTGTCTGGGAGGGGTGAAGGGGTGTATTGCAATGGAGGATGCGGGGAGGGCCGAGGGTGATGGGTGCAGGTGGTGCCGGATTGACCCGGAGTCAGCGTTAATTCGGAGCAGGCAGCAAGTTTTCTAAATAATTGAGATTGCAAAGTCATGGCAGCAAGCTGAGATGCGGAAAGACGTGATTAAAAAAAAAAACAAGAGAAAAGCAAACTCGATTTGAGGCACTTCATCGGCAATTACTGTTCAAAACAAATTGCGACGAGAGGAAGGCAAACACTGGAGTCGTGCAAATGAGAACAAACTGCAACGGGCAAAGGCAGAAATGTTTAAAATAAACAAGACGGAGGGAAGGCAGAGAAGGGGAGGGGGGAGGAGAAAATCGACACGGCGGGCAGAGGAGGGGGCCGAGTTAGAGAGAGGCAGAGACAAGTTAGACTGAACTGTCTGTTCAGAGAGTGGGTTGGTGGGTAGGTAAACAAGACGGAGGGAAGGCAGAGAAGGGGAGGGGGGAGGAGAAATGCGACACGGTGTGAAGCAGCAGGGGCCTTTGAAGTGAAGCTAAGCTTCAAAGGTGTGGGAGGAGTGCTGCTACGGCCTGGGGGAAGCTGGCTGGGGAGGGGGAGGAGAAATGCAAGTTTATGGCCCAAAAGCGCGTGCCTGTGGCCACGTGAACTTCATGAAAACCGCAGCAAAAAGCTAGTGGTTTCATGAGGATTTCGAGCACTTGAATTCTCGATCCCTCAATGCGCTTGCGCGCATTGTAGGTCACGAGACCTAAAAAGGGATCAAGACTCCAACCTGGTAACTATAGACAAATAGCTCTTCTGGATGCCACAGGAAAGATCTTTACGGCAGAGGTCCTGGACCAACTTAAATACTGGGCCTTTTCATCTGGACTGATTCCTCTATACCAGGCAGGCTTTAGGCCAAAGCATTCAGTCACGGACAATATCGCGGTGCTGCAAACCATCCTAGACAAATATGTGACCATTAAATCTCAGATTGTCTATGCAGCTTTTATCGATTTTTCGACCGCGTTTGACAGAGTGGACAGAGGAATACTTTGGAAAAAACTTAGTAAAATGGGTATCCCAGATCAACTATTACGAATATTAATCTCTCTGCACACAGACACCTGGGGAGGGAAAAGGGCCTAACTAGCCCTATGCCAACCCCTAATGGCCTCAAACAAGGATGTCTTCTCGCCCCCTTATTATTTTCACTCTATCTTAGGGACATGCCTCAATACTTCCAGCAAGAACATAATTTTCCACCAAAGATAGCCTCCCATAATATACATACACTGTTATATGCAGATGATATTATCATATTAGACCTGACCCCATTTGGTCTACAAAACAATCTTCAGGCACTGCATAAATATATGGAGGAAAACTACTTAATCCCGAACATCACTAAAACATAAATAGTCTCGTTTTCGGGGAGGAAAAAGAGCCCGAAATATTGCTGGACCCTTGGGGGAGAAAAGGTGGAAGAGGTGAAGGAATATACCTACCTAGGCAGAATTTTCTCCAACACTCTACAAAATCGCCCACAGATCGTGAACTTGATCAGGAAATCTGATGTACATGCGGGAGCTCTTTTAAGGTTATACGCAGCCTCGGGACACAGGCACTTCTCTTCCCTGCTTAAGGTGTACAGTGTCAAGATACCACCAGTACTATCATATGCCCTGGAATATATTCCTATAAATCAATGGAGCTTCCTAGACCTAAAAGAAGGGAAAATACTACGGAGATTAATGAAGGTGTCTCAGGCTGTCCCAGTACAAGCTCTTCGCCTCGAGTTTTCATTAACCAGCTCTTATTCTCGAGGAATCGCTAATATCATCAGGTGGGCGTACAATCTCCTACATGCGGAGGAAGGAACTCTCAGATCCCTGCTCAAAACTGAGACCTTTGACCGAGACTCGTCTAAACATGTATTTTCTAAGAACATGTCAATAGCTTTTAAGCTAGCAGAGACCAACACCGATTTGCTGCTAGCTTGGACACCAGCCCAGTTGAAGCTCTTTTTAAAAAATTACACTTCAAGATTTAGCTTTGAACTAGACTCCTCGCATTGCTCTAAACTAAATGTATATAAGAATTTTATTGAATTAATTTCATTTCAGAAACCTCAGCAGTATATCGCTTTTAATCTAAATCATGGCGTCAGAAGAGCGATCGTTCTGCTCCGGTTTGGCATATTACCAGTCAAAACCGTAACATCTAAATGGCACTTAAAGGAAAGCTCGATATGTAACTTGTGTAATGGCGGAGAGCAGGATTTAGAGCACTTAATGTTTGTATGCCCAAATCCAAAAGTGGTAATGGCAAGGAAAAAGTTTTTGCAATCTATATACGTCAAATGTAAAATTAACTCAGCAAAGGAACTGATCATTTTATGCAAATTTCCCCCAAATGAATTTGTCTGTCATAAATTTTACAAATTTTTTAAACCATTTTTAACTTTGTATTAACATGAGAATTTTAAATGGTGTAAAACTGAATTTTATGCTTAAAATATTTTTGGTCCTCAGTTGAGTACCAAAGCAAATAAAAATAAATAAACTTGAAACTTAAAAAAAAAACTAAAAAAAAACTTGTATTTGTCTCTTATTAAAATGTAATGTCGTTGTGCTTAATACCTGATGTTGAACTCCTGCTTCTCATCTTAAAAAGCCAGGTGGCACTGCTCACTTACTGTACAAGTATATAGTATAGGAATCAATAATTGGTCTGGCTTCAAACTACTTAACAACTTTCCTCATACTTTTCTTTATCACTTATCAGTGATGGAAGAGGTGCCAGACATTAAGGGCTTGTATTTAATAACTTTACAACTTGTTAACATTGTGAACACTATTGAAGTGTTTTCTTGTTTTTCTCTGCAGGTATTCTTCCAAACTCCCATACCCAAGTTGTCCATTCTGCTGGAAGACGGTTTATAGTCAGTCCTGTGCCAGAGAGTCGATTACGGGAGCAGAAGTTCTTTACCCCCTCATTCACTCTACCAAAAGAGATTCCAGTGACACGTACGTTATTCCTTATGCAAGCCTTTCCCTATTCATCAAATGTAATTCTTCTGGCTATTAGTTACAAGTCTAAAGTTGTGAATCTGCAAGATAACTTACAGGAACAATAGCATTTGGTTTCAGAATGTCTCAAGTAAACTCCGGCATGTCTTCATATGTTTGTATGGTATGCATATGGTATTTGAGTAGAGTGATTGTTAAAGAGAATTGTTTTTCTTAATGCACTTAAAGATTATGGTAAGACTCACCTATGTTTTAATCATTGTTTCTCTTTCAGTTCCTGTGTCTTGTGATCCTGGAATTAATTTGTCCCAGTCTGCATCAGCTGTCAGTCTGCAACATGCTTTTTCTGAACTCAAACAAGTAGCAGTGACAGAAGGTCCTAGCACCGCACCCCCAATCTTTAATCAGGAAGTGCCACTTTTCCCATCTGTTCTCCCTCCAGTGACTGGCTTATTAGAACCTTTACCTGTAACTACAGCAGGTCTTCCCCACATGTCTGAGTCTGTCGTGAGTGAATGTGTTAATGGAGGCTTTCCACCAGTTACGCAATCTGTTTTGACACAACCTACTGAAAAAGTTATCACTGGCATTGCTCCTAGCACCAGTGTGCCAACTTCCATTTCTGTTGCGTCCGTCACACCTCTAATTGGAAGTACTGTGGGCAGTGCTGATGCCTCCACAGCTGATTCAGTGCTCATGACCTCTTTGTCGAGCATTGCACTGGTTGGTGGAACTGCCCCACTGGCTACTGGTGTAAAGTCTCCACCAATTCAACAGATTCCTGGAGTAGGGCAAAATGTTACTGTGTCAGGTGCTATATCTCAGCCCTTGACCTCTCCACCTACACAACAAATGTCATCTTATGCCACACAGACTTCTACCTTCCCACCTCTTGTTCTTAATATCCCATCAAACATTGCTGTACAGCCTGCTGTTAGTACATCTGCCAATAGTCTAACAAACACAATTGTTTCAGGCACTCTTCCGCTTCAGCCAGAGAGTGTTCAGAAAACAGTAGATAGTGCACATATGTGCAACACAACTGGTATGACCTTACCTCTGTCTGCACCATTAACATATGCCGCAGTGGCAGCAGCAGGTGTGTCAAATGTGTCTCAGCCTGTAGTGGGACATCCCATACAGATTGCTCCATCTATAACAACCCCCGTTTTGCCCCAGGGGACCATAACCACACCATTATCACAGTGCCTTCTGCCAGATGCCCCGGTAATATTACCTCCAGTTTCCAATCCACCTGCTGTCCAGCAGACAGTGGTACATAGTCAACCTCAGTCGACTTCTCTTCCAAATCAGCCTCACAGCCACTGTGTGGAGGGAGATGTGGATACTCTAACCAAAGCTCCTGGCATCGATGACATAAAAACTCTGGATGAAAAGTTACGATCTCTCTTCAAGGAACACACTGCTGGTGCCCCACATGTGTCTGCGTCTTTGGAGACCACTTTATCAACAGAAACTGCTGTGCCACCCAGCATAACAACTACTGCGTTGATAAATCCAGTGATAATTAACACCAGTACCCCACCTATAAGTCTCTCCCTTGCCTCAGCTGACACACCAGATGTATTACCTAGTCTTACCCCTGGACAAGCTACTACCCCATCAAGTCATGTGCTGGCTTCAAACACCATCACGACTACTGGAAAACCGGCAACTCCTTGCACAAAACCTCCATTAACCAGGACACCGGTAAGATCACTGCATACTTTTGAATGTTTTTCTTTAATTCCTTGTTCTTATTACCTGCTAAATACATCTTTTCAGTTCTGAAGGAGCTGTAAGCTCCAGGCACCTTTGCATGCACTTTGTGGAATTAGTTAACCAAGGGGTTGTGCATGTTTGTTCTCCGTTTTCTTTCTTTCCTGGCTGAGATGTTCTGTAAACAGTTTTGTGGCTATGCTTTAAGGTGCCTATACAACTTATAAAACAATTGCCCCCAAGCTTTATTACTCTGAATTTGTTTTTGATGTGAGTTCTATTGTTCAAAAATGTAATTCTTGAGGATTAGGAGGACCCTGGAGCTGTTTTGAAAAATATTAAAAAGCAATACATGTTCCCCTTTTATGTGCACAATTTCTATGCCAGAGATCCTGCCAGTTAAGAATGGGGACATGCCACTACACTACCAAGGGCTGAACCGGTCTAGAAAGGTTTCAGCATTACATGATTGATGGCACGAGAAATTGTTTAAGTTCTAAAATCCTCTTTTTTTTTTTTTCATTGTACTTCTAACAGTACAAAAAAATACTCTATTGTAGTCAGAAAGCTGCATTCTATTCTATCCAAGGTTGCATGTCAAAAAGCTCAGTTCCAATGGTAGTCTCATCGATTCCATTTGTGGAATCCCCAAACCCCACTTTTTCCCATGTTTCTAGCCAGTATGTTCCTTTTCACTCTTTTTATAGTATTGTAAATCATTTTTTTCTCTTACTCGACAATTTTTCTTTAAACAGAAAAGCCTCGTGCCTGGAAAGTTATGAATTGTCACGCCCTTCATGCATTTACTTGCGTTTTAGGCATGTGCCCCTGTACTGCTTATTTATGTGTGTTCTTAGCTTTGAAAGCACAGAAGGACCAGTGGGGTCTCTTAAGTACAAGATTGAATTCTAAACCCTCTCATAAGTGGACCCATCTATTGAAACTCCTCCTAAACGATTGCCAGCTAGCATGGAGGAACCCGTCTTAATTTCAAAAACCTGTACAATATCAATTTCTACTGAAATGTTGTGACAAATTGCCCATGTGATTTGCCTCGATGACAACAAGGGCTGTTTCGCTCATTTTCCCTTTTTTGTAGAGCTTTTCACCTTAAGATGAATATTTTGTTGTACGTTGAACTTCTTTCCCAGACAAAGGTTTTTTCAAACTGATATACTGATAAATGGTTTTTCAATTATTTTTGCTGCCTAAGTGAAGACAAACTTGTTTGGCCATGTGCCCATGGTGTGGCACATGCTTTTCATGGACTGTGTTGGCTGCCTCCTAAACATTCATTCTATGGCAGTGGTACGATCTGAAGGATGGAGTAGGAATTTGCCTGAGAGAGAATGAAGGATGATTCCTTGAAAAGGCAGTGGTATTGTGAGTCTGAGGGAGCATGACAGAGTAGCCAGGGAAAAGATGAGGCCCCTTACACTGCAGACTTGCGGTTCACCCTCAAGGACTTCCACATTTGAACTTCCATAAAGGGTATAACACCCAAAATGGACAAGCACTCTAACTATTCAAGATCGATGTCAAGGTATAACTGCTACTTGTTCATTGAAGAAGAGGCACAATTTTCCATTCAACAAGGCATTTGACATCACACAATGTATCATCTACTCATACCTCCAAGAAGATATCAAGTTGACTTCTATTTCTCCATTAAAGTCTCCTCCAAGTAATTCACCACCAGTTATTGTAATTCAAGCAGTGGGTTCACGGAAAAATGTGCTCCAACTTTTGGAAATCTGAGGGCTAATTCATAATAATCATGTTTGATGACATGTGTGGCTGTAGATACACATGCTCTGCATACTCCTGCCATCTAGTGTTTGGTTGTTGTGCAGCTTGTTTTTCTTCAAATAAGTCTTTCGAGTCGCGAGGTAGCGGGACTCCTCCACTCAAGGATCGTGAGTATTTTCATCGACTCCTTTGTTAGATTGTTTTCTCTCTGCCGTTGGGTTCGTACATGTGGGCTCTCTTACATTCAGCACAAGTCTTCGGTCCTATCCTGTCTTTGATGGTACAGTGAATCTTAAATACCCTTTCCAAACTGTTGCCGCTCGATAATCTACATCGGATCGGCCATCATTTATCGCCCCCTCAGGGTGCCGTCCGTCTTGGGCCTACCTTTTAGCGTGCACCGTAGGTACGGAAGAAGTGTTGCTGATGGAA
Source organism: Lissotriton helveticus (assembly GCF_964261635.1). Taxonomy (NCBI): domain Eukaryota; kingdom Metazoa; phylum Chordata; class Amphibia; order Caudata; family Salamandridae; genus Lissotriton; species Lissotriton helveticus. Next base: position 373,334,356 of record NC_136057.1, on the reverse strand, counting down.
CAAACACCTTTTTGATTCTGCCCACAGTGTCACGCTAAATATCCACATACCAACCTACACCAAGTGTGTAACCTCTGTCTGTAGCCAGACCACCGTGAAGCCAACTGCGACACATGCAAATCTTTCCGATCCAAAAAGACACTTTGTGTTTGAAGGGCACGTCAACTGGAAATGTCTTGCCACTGTTTGGATGAAACTTCCGATATCTTTGGTGAGGTGCACGCCCAGGAAGAGCCAGAATGTGAAGAGGAGGATGCAGCATTCTCCATCAAGGAGATCTCCAGCTCCGATTTGGAGGAAGAGCTCCAGTGCACCCTGCCTCTCGAGCAGCACATTAGTACTGCTGCCCCCAATCCTGCTCCACTGAAAAACCATTCCAAATACTCACCCCTTCTACTTCTAGAGTTCGCCGGACCACCACTGGCTTTGGGCCATGGTCTGATCCAAAAAGAGACTTCAGATGCCCCACGTTTGGGCCCAGCTCCGAAAACTTCTGTTAAACATAATATTTCTGCTTCGGCACCGACCTCTTCAGATCAAGCGCATTCTTCGGTCTCTGCCAAGCTTTCCTAACTGACCTAGCAACCGACTTCATATCCTTCGGTGCCGGAAAGGAAATTCTCTAAAGCCTCCGCTCCAAAATCCACCGAACTCAAACACCTAAAGCATTCATAGGGTTGATTTGTCTTCGGTCGAGCCAATTTTTTAAAAGATGGACATTAAACAGAAGGAGATCCACATTCAAGAAGGCACAGGGTGAATAATAGCCTCACCTCCTCCTAAAGGGCAGTTAACATTTGAGGAGGACTTGAACATTCCAGTACCTCCCAAAATTAAGTTAAGACAAAGCTCCTAGCCATGCACATCATCCTTCACCACCACAATCTCCTCCTTTTCCACATCAGGACCATATACCTTTAGGTTCACCAACAGGGGTTTTAGGAGAACCATTAGCGGAGCCAGATCCTTGGGATGTTTAGGATACAGACCCTAAAACTCCCAATGACCCAGATCTTTACCCAATTCGCCCTTCACCACCAGACAATGCTTGTGCTTATCAACAAATAATTGTCAGAGCAGCTACCTTTCATGGAGTCCAGCTTCATAGGGAATCTCTAGAACAAGACTTCCTACTTGACACTTAGTCATCCGCCCATAAGGAAACCCAATTTCTGCCTATGCTTCCAGGTATGTTACTTACAACAAGGGGTGGTGAGGGACAGAGTCTCTGAATTAAGCAGAATACTCTCACCCAGTCAAGAGATCAGGGCTAGATCCAACACCGTTTTTTAGCTCATTGCACCATCCCAGTTTCAGAACCTGGCTGTATGCAAATTAGTCTGTTCCTGTCCCAGTGCATGATGGGAACAGGGCAAACCAAACTACAAAAGCCAATTCTTACACTGGGAAGGAAACAAGCTTCCGGGGACCGGTTTCTGGCATTACAGCCGTCTTCGGCCCGGCTTGCTTGAATCCTGATGGTGCAATGAGCAAGGGACTCATGTCTGAGTATACCCTTCCACGCTTAGGGTGGACAAAATTATTTACAACAAGGGGTGGTGAGGGACAGAGTCTCTGAATTAAGCAGAATACTCTCACCCAGTCAAGAGATCAGGGCTAGATCCAACACCGTTTTTTAGCTCATTGCACCATCCCAGTTTCAGACTGGGTGAGAGTACTCTGCTTAATTCAGAGACTCTGTCCATCACCACCCCTTGTTGTAAACAATTTTGTCCACCCTAAGCGTGGAAGGGTATACTCAGATGTGAGTCCCTTGCTCATTGCACCATCAGGATTCAAGCAAGCCGGGCCGAAGACGGCTGTAATGCCAGAAACCGGTCCCCGGAAGCTTGTTTCCTTCCCAGTGTAAGAATTGGCTTTTGTAGTCTGGTCTGCCCTGTTCCCATGATGCACTTGGCCAGGGACAGACTAATTTGCATACAGCCAGGTTCTGAAACTGGGATGGTGCAATGAGCTAAAAAACGGTGTTGGATCTAGCCCTGATCTCTTGACTGGGTGAGAGTACTCTGCTTAATTCAGAGACTCTGTCCATCACCACCCCTTGTTGTAAATAATTTTGTCCACCCTAAGCGTGGAAGGGTATACTCAGATGTGAGTCCCTTGCTCATTGCACCATCAGGATTCAAGCAAGCCGGGCCGAAGACGGCTGTAATGCCAGAAACCGGTCCCCGGAAGCTTGTTTCCTTCCCAGTGTAAGAATTGGCTTTTGTAGTCTGGTCTGCCCTGTTCCCATGATGCACTGGGCCAGGGACAGACTAATTTGCATACAGCCAGGTTCTGAAACTGGGATGGTGCAATGAGCTAAAAAACGGTGTTGGATCTAGCCCTGATCTCTTGACTGGGTGAGAGTACTCTGCTTAATTCAGAGACTCTGTCCATCACCACCCCTTGTTGTAAATAATTTTGTCCACCCTAAGCGTGGAAGGGTATACTCAGATGTGAGTCCCTTGCTCATTGCACCATCAGGATTCAAGCAAGCCGGGCCGAAGACGGCTGTAATGCCAGAAACCGGTCCCCGGAAGCTTGTTTCCTTCCCAGTGTAAGAATTGGCTTTTGTAGTCTGGTCTGCCCTGTTCCCATGATGCACTGGGCCAGGGACAGACTAATTTGCATACAGCCAGGTTCTGAAACTGGGATGGTGCAATGAGCTAAAAAACGGTGTTGGATCTAGCCCTGATCTCTTGACTGGGTGAGAGTACTCTGCTTAATTCAGAGACTCTGTCCATCACCACCCCTTGTTGTAAATAATTTTGTCCACCCTAAGCGTGGAAGGGTATACTCAGATGTGAGTCCCTTGCTCATTGCACCATCAGGATTCAAGCAAGCCGGGCCGAAGACGGCTGTAATGCCAGAAACCGGTCCCCGGAAGCTTGTTTCCTTCCCAGTGTAAGAATTGGCTTTTGTTGTCTGGTCTGCCCTGTTCCCATGATGCACTGGGCCAGGGACAGACTAATTTGCATACAGCCAGGTTCTGAAACTGGGATGGTGCAATGAGCTAAAAAACGGTGTTGGATCTAGCCCTGATCTCTTGACTGGGTGAGAGTACTCTGCTTAATTCAGAGACTCTGTCCATCACCACCCCTTGTTGTAAATAATTTTGTCCACCCTAAGCGTGGAAGGGTATACTCAGATGTGAGTCCCTTGCTCATTGCACCATCAGGATTCAAGCAAGCCGGGCCGAAGACGGCTGTAATGCCAGAAACCGGTCCCCGGAAGCTTGTTTCCTTCCCAGTGTAAGAATTGGCTTTTGTAGTCTGGTCTGCCCTATTCCCATGATGCACTGGGCCAGGGACAGACTAATTTGCATACAGCCAGGTTCTGAAACTGGGATGGTGCAATGAGCTAAAAAACGGTGTTGGATCTAGCCCTGATCTCTTGACTGGGTGAGAGTACTCTGCTTAATTCAGAGACTCTGTCCATCACCACCCCTTGTTGTAAATAATTTTGTCCACCCTAAGCGTGGAAGGGTATACTCAGATGTGAGTCCCTTGCTCATTGCACCATCAGGATTCAAGCAAGCCGGGCCGAAGACGGCTGTAATGCCAGAAACCGGTCCCCGGAAGCTTGTTTCCTTCCCAGTGTAAGAATTGGCTTTTGTAGTCTGGTCTGCCCTGTTCCCATGATGCACTGGGCCAGGGACAGACTAATTTGCATACAGCCAGGTTCTGAAACTGGGATGGTGCAATGAGCTAAAAAACGGTGTTGGATCTAGCCCTGATCTCTTGACTGGGTGAGAGTACTCTGCTTAATTCAGAGACTCTGTCCATCACCACCCCTTGTTGTAAATAATCCAGGCATGTTACGGCACACATATGATCTATTTAAAGAGCCTGTACGTGCCCGAGTTTTAAACCCACAGGGTGATAAAAAAAATATGAAGCTGCTCCCTCTGACCCACTTTTTATACATTGCCAGCTCCCACCAGATTCCATTGTGGCTACCACCACTCGTAATGGGACAAATAGACAAGTGGAGACACCCCACCTACTGAGAGAGAGCAAACGCATTAATGCTGCTGGCAAACGGTTTGCAGCTGAAGCAGCCAATGATTGGCGTATTGCTAACGCCCAAGCCCTATTTGCACGTTACAATAGGCCCCACTGGAAAGAAATGGCAGAACTGCTACAGTATCTTCCAGAACAACATAATAAAGGAATCAACAAATAATGACGGTCAGGCCATCACCATTAATTCAATTGGATGCGCCTTAGATGCAGCAGACATAGCCGCCAGGGGCATCAACCCCAGTATTATGCTCAAAAGACATGCCTGGCTGAGGTGCTCAGGTTTCAAACCAGAGGTTAAACAGGTAGTTTTAAACATGCCTTTTGGCAAGGAGCATTTATTTGGGCCTCAAGTGGACTCCACTTTAGACAAAATGAAAAAAGACACAGACACCGCAAAAGCAGTGGGAGCACTTCAAGCTCTTATATCTCGCAGTTCCTTTTGCTGCTCAGGCTAAAAGGGCAGTTATAAATCCTTTTTTGCCACAGATGCCTCCACTTCCCAGCAAAAGTAGGGGCAATCCACTTTCACTAAAGGATTTTACAGAGGCTCCTTTAGAGACAATAATAATAAAGGAAGAGGTAGGGGTACTTCAACACCTGGTGCAGCCTCTGTCCTCAAACAGTGACTGCCCTATCCTTTCCCCCGATAACATAACATCTGTCTGGGGAAGACTACAATCCTTTCACGCGGTCTGGGAAACCATCACACCAGACCAATGGGTATTAGCCATTATCCAACATGGCTACTTACTGTAGCTCATTACTACACTGCCCAACGTTCCACCTTGCAATCACAGACTATCACAAGATCACTTAACTCTTCTTAAACAAGAGGTTCAAGCCATTCTTCTCAAAGGAGCTATATAACCAGTTCCCCTTCATCAACAAGCCATAGAAGTGTATTCCTTGTAGTTTCTAATACCAAAGAAAGATGGGTCACTGAGATCAATCCTTGATCCCAAATCTCTCAACTACTACATCCTATAGGGGCCGCTAGGTGGCGCACGAGCGGAATGGCCATGATCTTGTGAGGCTCCCGCAGTCCGCCACTAATCCTTTATTTATCCTGTGTTTTTGTCTATGTTGAGCAACAACAGGGAACCTGGTCGAGGTGTTTGGCACCTGAGTGTAAGCGGTGCTAATTTCAGAGCCCGAAGCGGAGAATCGAGAGGTCTATGAATATCGAGAACAGTTGAGGGGATGGACCCCTGGAGAGCCTTCGTGCCGTGGCTGGGCAGGGGAAGGTACGCGAGTGCCGTGGCTGCCACGTGGTATGCAGGCCGGGCGGACCCGCAGGTCAAGACATCCGAACAGTGAGGCTTACTGGGGGCTGTGTGGGGGATCGCGCTGCTTCCGCAAAATCGTAGTGAAATCTGTGAGCTCGAGTCCGCGATCCGCCGCGGGACTGTCAGCGCGATAAAGAGAGTGGGGGCTGCCTGCTCCTGTGCACCACGGTGGAGAAGATGGCAAACTGCAGCGCTGGTTCTCAGAAGGTGCGCTCCTAATGGACAGCGGACTCCCAGCTGGACAGAGGGCCTGAGGCAGTCTCACATAATAATGCCCCCTACTAGAGACACTGCTTATTTAGTAAGAAACGGCGCTGCCTGTATAATAGTGCTCCGGAAGCCTGTCACACAGTATAAATCCCTGACATAAAGGCATGTGGAGATGCAAGGTATGTGAGCCCTGAACTATCGTGCTGTGTATCTCGCGTGAGCCGCTTGGTATTCTGCTGTTGTAAAGCCATGGGGCCACAGAGTACAGATTGCTTGGCTTTGCTGTTTAGAGCCGAGTCAGTGGCGGTCGGGATTGGAACTGGACGAGTGTTGACTGTGGATTGGAAGCGCTGACATTAAAGGATCTGGCAGCTAGGTTGATGCTCCAGAGTTGATATAAGGGACATCGTTTTTTTTTTCCACAACTCTGCGGGTTGGGGCGGCGACCTCACAGGCTGTGCATTTCAGAACTTAAGGAGACAAGAGACCACAGGTGTGAGCAACTTGTGGTGCAGGCACGCCGTCTCATCCTCATACTCGAGCAATGATATTCAGTGGCATTTTATTAGCCCGGAAACGGTAGGATGGGGAGGATGGATGCACGCCAGCCACGGCTTACCTTCCAAATAAAATGAGTGCGCGCCAACAGGCCGAAGAGGCGGAGAATGGCGCAGAGAAGGCGCCCCCAGAGAAATGCGTGGGGCCGAGCAATGATATGAACTCAATCCTGTCAGAAGTACGACAGGGTTTCGCAACAATGGTAGATAAGATGGATACTCTCACTTCGAATGCATGCCATTGCCCGCAAACTCGACGGGCATGACACATGCCTAAAGGAAGCGGAGCAAAGGATATCAGATACTGAAGACATTACGGCGCAACTGAAGACCGCAGTAACCCAGATTGATAAACTGATGAAAATTATAAAGGCCAAGAATAAGGATATTCAAGCCCGAAGTAGGCGCAACAACGTTCGTATTTTGGGTGTACCAGAAAGCACGAATACGGGTAGGCTGGAGGGATACGTCAAAACAGCACAGAAGCACTCTCCCCTCAATTTATTGTGGAGAGCTCATCGATCCCTCGGCCCAAGACCTCCTCCTGGAAGCGCTCCCAGATCCATCATAGCGCGCTTACTAATTTACAGGGATAGAGACACTGTATTACGAGTGGCCAGGGAAAAGAAGAAATTGAACTGTGACGGTGTCTCCTTCACTATTTTCTCTGACTTCAGACGCATGTGCAGCAGGAAAGGCGCAAATTCAATGCAGTGAAACAGAAATTGAGGCAAGCTCAGATAGATAATCCCCTACTGTACCCAGCGCGCCTCCGAGTTACATACCAGGGCACCCAATCGATCTACATGAAGCCGCAATAGGTGGAGGACTTCCTCAAGAAACTTAAAAGAAGAAGGGCCACGACTCCTAAACACAGCGACATATCGGAGGCACACCTGTCGGATGTGGAATGAACTCCTTGAAGGGTGGAGCCACATTGTTTTGAAACTTCTGGTTTTCACTGGGAATGCACCGCCCCCTGGACTTTTTTTATTTCTTTTTTTTTTCAACAGATTGTGAGAGGTTCCAGGCCCACCCTGGGCCAAGGGCCTTAAGCTGGTAATACAGCAGATGGGCAGGACACGGACAATATGGAGAACCGGACACCCTCATAGCCTCTTTGGAGACTGACCAGTGGTTGTGGGTCTCCTGGACAGGCGAGAGGTACCCGTGGGCCACCTGGTAGGATTACCCCTAACGGGTGCACCCCTGTTGTATTATTCTTTTTGGGTTCTGGTTGGGGTGGGGGAGCGATCGAACAATGCTGGCATAATTGGGATACTTTAGTGGGTGGGGGGGTCGGTAATGGGAAGTTTACAGCTTTGACGACACTGACATATGTTATGTAGGCATGATATGTGACTTGTATACTGGAGTTTTGTTGCAGCAATTCATGGCGCAGGATTCAAGGAAATGTAGACAGATTCTGGCTTATATGGATAGGCAGCAGGTACAAGTGGCATTGCTGCAAATAAATCCAAAATCCCACAATACATTTGCCAGATAATGGGCGCGAGTAACATCGTGTTCGAGGCATATGAGCTGCAGATCGTACACTTTTGCAATAGATCGCCACCTGGTGTTGGGCTCGGATGATTGTTTTTTTCCTGAATTGGGGACGATTACGCGTCGGAATACCGAGACGCTGACTCGAAGATATCCGGATCGACTGAACAGGTAATTGCCACAAGGAGATATCGTTATGGTTGTCTGCAAATAATAGGAGGTGGGACCTTTCGACCTTGAGGAACAAACCTTTGAATTATACAAGGTTGAACGCCCTATTTTGAGATAAACAAGAAACTTAGATCCTAACCTGGGAACCAGTTGAAGTACCCAGACCTATGGTCCCACTACAGTAGGACAACCTAATATAGAAAACCCTTAAATACATGGGAAAGACATTGACAAAGGAATTCCTTTGATATTCAACACACCTTGAAACATTGTTTGCGCCCTGAAGAAGTTCTGGTTGACAGAACGAAACGCGTTGGCTGGTGTCTTGTCTAGAAGTGGATCATTAAAAGAAAATTGAATTTTGTATATCACGACTCAGCGTCTTTATAAGTGGACAATCAAAAGACTTATTACTCTCTCATGATCGGTGGTGATTCATTTTTGCAGCGGTGCTTTTCCACTCAGGATAAAAATAGACTTTTTCCCAAGTTTGGGTATGCTCTTGGGACAGGGAGCATGTTGAATGTGCACGCTGTTACATTGAAAATTGAATAATTTGGTGATATTTGGATTGGTGCTTTGTTCTGTGTTTAAGTGGTCCACTGTCCAAATTGTGTTGTAACAAAATGATTGCAGGTTGTTGTCTTCTTGGAAGAAGTCTTTGTAGTCACGAGATAGGCGACTCCTCCCTTGGACAATACTGAGCATGGTCATCGACTCCATCCTCAGATTGTTTTTTTCTGCCACTGGGTTCGGATGAAAGTTTTCCGCTCTGGCTAGAAAATACTTTTTCAGCAACTTCAAAGCGTAAAAACTTTATACAAACAATTTCGACATCGAATAGACTTTTCAACATCACCAGCATTTCGGTGCATCGACGCGGGCCGTTGGGCCTATCGGCGACGTACGGCCTACACCTCATGGACAGAACTCCATTCAAGAGATGCCCGGTATGTCGAGCAAAATTCCCTCATAGCGACCATCACGAGGTCTGCAACCTCTGTCTATCGCAGGAACACGACGAGTCGACCTGCACAGCTTGTGCATCCTTCCGATCGAAGAAGACCATTCGGGATCGGAGGGCACGTCGACACGAGATGAGAAGAACGGCCCCAGCACCGGAGGCCATTTTCGAGGAGGAGATCGTCGAAGAAGACATCTCCGAGGGCGAGGACATCTCCGAACACGAGGCTCCACTCGCCGCTGAGGAAGACTCGCTTGATCTCCAGATCATATCAGAGGCAGAAGACTCAGATGACTCGATCCCATCTCGTCAACCCGTGAGTACTCTCGCCCCTGCACAACAGACACTACCCAAGCCAAATGCAACGGTCAGCACTCTGCCCATGGAGCCCAGTCGAGACCGAAATATTCCCTCAAACGTCCCGCCTTCGGGCTCGGCTCCGAGGAAAACAACTATGCTTTCCGATGCCTCGGCACCGACAAAACCACAGGTGCCAATTCCACCTCTTCCATCGGCACCGAAACATACACATCCTTCGACACCGAAGGATTCTTCGACACCGAAGCCAAAACGCCCTTAGGTGCCCAAAGACAAAGATCCTTCGGCACCCAAACCAAAAGATGCACTGGTGCCGAAGCCAAAAACTGTACCTGATCCGCAAAAAGCTCCGGCTCCGAAACCTTCCGGTTCCAAGAATAAGGATGGAAAGCCAGCGTCTGATGCCTCAAAGCCAACGAGACCTGCTTCCACTCCAAAAACTCCAACCTCGGTACCAAAGACTCCAAGGCCTGATTCAGAGACACCTAAACCCTCTAACAAGCCTGCCAAGCCAAAACCACCTTCGGCACCGACAAATTTGCCACGGGACACTGTAACGCCTCCTACAGCAAAAAACACAAAACAACCCCTATCGGCACCGAAAAAATCGACGCCGAAGAAGGTTGCAGGGTAAGAAGAACTGTTTAGACCAGATCCTAAACAAAAGAGTCCATATCAACCCAAAAACTAGACATGTGGAAGCTATTCCTTACAAAAAGAGACCAGCAGGCACACCACTTCTACCTGTGGTTCCTGCCAAAAAGAAAATTGTGCAACTTCTCCAATGCACCCTTCCTCTCCTTCACCTTCTTCCTCTCCTATCCCTCCTTACCTGCAGTTTCTCCTGTTCAATCTCCTGCATCATCACACCACACTGATGAAGAGTATGATCCAGGTGGAGGGAATGACATAACGGAGCCAAATGCATACCCTGTAGATGAAGATATCAATGCAGATGCATATCCTAGAGAGGATGATTTATAGGACTTCGCACCACACAATGTGCCCGACATTCCTGATCCTCAATCCTACCCAACAAAACCTTCCCCTCCAGAAGATAGTATTGGTTTTAATCATCTCTTAAATAGAGCTGCACTTTACCACGGGGTTTCAATGCACTCTGATGCTATTGATGAGGATTTTTTACTTGATACATTTGAGCAGTCACAAAGGTCTACGCAAATACTACCCATGATCAAAGGAGTCATTATACATGCTCCAGAAGTATTTAAAGACCCGGTACGTTGTAGAGTATTAAATCCAAGAATAGAAAAGAAATATAGACCAGCACCATCTGATCCAGTCTATATTAAGGGACATCTGCCACAAGACTCTTTAGTAGTGTCCAATGCACGGAAAAGGGCTAATTCCCAGACTACTGGTGACACGCCCCCACCTGACAAGGAATCCAAAGTTATTGATGCGTCAGGGAAACGGATTGCTGCGCAGGCTACAAATATATGGTGCATAGCAAATACACAAGCCCTGCTCTCACGCTATGACAGGGCTCACTACGACCAATTAGAAAAACTGCTAGAGCACCTCCCAGATCAATACAAAGATCAGGCAACAGAGCTCATACAAGAAGGCAAATTAATATCTAATGCCTCAATTAAATGTGCACTAGATGTAGCTGACGCAGCATCCAGAGCAGTCAATACTAGTGTTATACTCCGACGACATGCGTGGTTACGCATTTCAGGTTTTAAGACGGAGGTTCAGACTACCATCTTGAATGAGCCCTTCAATCAAAACCAATTGTTTGGGCCGGAAGTAGACACTACACTGGAAAAAATGAAAACGGACACAGCTAAGTCTATGGGTGCATTACAATCCGCACAGATTAGAAGTTCTTTTCGCCTCTCCTTTTATAGAGGAGGCTCTAAGCAAACCGGCGCAGATACGACATCATCTTTCAAAACGCACACACAGACCTCCTCCAACAAAGGCTACTCTAGAGGAGGATACAGAGGCAATAATAATAAGGGAAGAGGTAGAGGTGACAACAACAACCGCTCCTCTTCCACTCCCAAGCAGTGACTTCCCGCTGCCTCCCCTACAGCATTCCACTCCTGTGGGGGGCAGATTATCACAGTTCCTACCTGTCTGGAATTCCATCACAACAGACAGGTGGGTGAGACAAATTATCCAACATGGCTACTGCTTAGAACTCACAGCAACCCCCCCAAACATACCTCCCAGGCAGCGTCCAATGTCTACAGACCATATGGCTCTGCTTCAAGAGGACGTTCTAGCACTTCTACAAAAGGATGCTATTCAATTAGTTCCTTTAGAAGAACAGGGAACAGGAGTTTACTCTCTGTACTTTCTAATCCCCAAGAAGGACGGGACTCTATGGCCAAATTCTCGACCTCAGGCCCCTCAACCATTACATACAATCAGATCATTTTCACATGTACTCCCACTACTTCAACAAGGCGATTTCCTTTCAAAGCTAGACCTAAAGGACGCCTACTTTCACATTCCCATACATCCTGCTCACAGCAAGTATTTAAGGTTTGTCATACAAGGACAGCACTATCAATTCAAAGTCCTTCCATTCGGGGTCACAACAGCACCACAAGTGTTCACAAAGTGCTTAGCAGTAGTAGCAGCACATCTCGGAAGACAACTGATACATGTCTTCCCTTACCTAGACGATTGGCTCATAAAAGCAAAATCATTCAGTCAATGTGTCCAACACACAAAGCAAACAATTCAAACACTGCACGACCTAGAGCCTTCGCATGTTCATCAGTATCTAGGAGCTACCATAAACACATCTACAGCTCTAGCGTATCCCAGTCCAGCCAGGATACAGAGCATTCAGACCTTAGTCTCCATTTTTCAACACCAGCAGTCTCTCCAAGCCAAAGTGTTCATGAGACTAATAGGCATGATGGCATCTTGCATCTTCATAGTTCCACATGCAAGACTGCAAATGCGTCCGTTACAGGAATGTCTAGCACGACAGTGGAATCAGGCTCAAGGTCAGCTCACAGACCTGGTGTTGGGAGATGAACGTACACATCGCTCTCTGCAATGGTGGAACACCAAAATCTTGACAAGGGGACGGCTGTTCCTAGAGCCTGTTCCACAAATAGTGCTCACAACAGACGCATCCCTCACAGGATAGGGAGCCCATCTCTTACAGTATACCACACAAGGCCAATGGAACAACCAACAAAAAATGTTCCATATCAACCATCTAGAGCTGCTAGCAATATTCCTAGCACTCAAAACGTTTCAAGTGCAAGTACAAAACAAAGCTGTCTTATTCCGGACGGACAATATGACAGCCATGTACTATATACAAAAACAGGGGGGGGGGGACACTCTCTACAACTATCCCAGCTCACGCAGAACATTTGGAGATGGGCCATTCCTCAAAACATACACCTGACAGTAGAACACCTTCCAGGAATTCACAATCAGATAGGAGATCTGTTCAGTCGACAGTCACAACAGATTCACGAATGGGAAATACATCCACAAGTGCTTCAACCATTCTTCCAAATGTGGAGGCATCCACAGATAGATCTGTTTGCCACCCACGAAAACGCAAAATGCCCAACCTTCGCCGCCAGGTTTCCACACCCACAGTCGGAAGGGAATGCGATATGGATGAATTGGTCAGGCAGATTTGCGTACGCTTTTCCGCCTCTCCCACTCATTCCACTAGTAGTGCGCTAGCTCAGACAACAGTCTCTCAAGCTAATACTAGTAGCTCCCACATGGGCACGGCAGCCGTGGTTCACCACACTACTAAATCTCTCACTGGTTCCACATCAAAAGTTAAAACTCACGCCCTCCCTGTTAACACAGAACCATGGAGAAATAAGACACCCAGAACCAAGCCAACTGAATTTGGCGATCTGGCTCCTGAAGTCTTAGAGTTTGGTTACTTAAACCTGCCACCAGACTGTATGAACATAATTAAAGAAGCTAGAAGACCCACTACCAGAGCGTGTTATGCCGCTAAGTGGAAAAGATTTGCAATATATTGTAACAATAATCACATTGATCCACTGGATGCTTCCATCCAAAATATCATTTGTTACCTTTTACATCTACAAAGGTCTAATTTGGCTTATTCTTCCATACGCCTGCATCTGGCAGCAATTGCAGCCTATTTACAAAATAGGCAACATCTATCTCTCTTCAGAGCACCTGCAATAAAAGCTGCTCCAGTATGGAACCTAAACATTGTCCTTACAAGACTTATGGGACCCCTTTCGAGCCTTTACACAAGTGTGAATTGCAATTCCTAACATGGAAAACTGCTTTCCTTGTTGCCATCACCTCTCTCGGAAGAGTTAGTGAAATACAAGCATCCACAATACAAGAACCATTTTTTCAAATGCATCCTAATAAAGTCGTTCTTAGGCCTGATACAATATTTCTGCCAAAGTTTATTACTCCTTTTCATCTTAACCAATCAGTAGAGCTACCTGTGTTTCTCCAAAACCCAGACTGTGTGGCAGAAAGGGCTTTACACACCTTAGATGTTAGAAGAGCCCTGTTATACTACACAGATAGGACCAAATCCTTTAGAAAGACAAAACAACTATTTGTATCTTTCTCTCCCCCACACAAAGGCAACCCCATCTCTAAGGGGGGAATCGCCAGGTGGATTGTAAAGTGTATACAAATATGCTATCAAAAAGCTAAACGTACACTAACAGTTCCTCCTAGAGCACACTCCACTCGCAAACTAGGAACCTCTATGGCTTTCTTAGGAAATATACCACTAGAGGACATATGAAAGGCAGCAACATGGTCTACACTACACACCTTCACTAAACACTATTGTGTTGATTGTCAGGCCAAACAGCAAGCTGCAGTGGGCCAAGCTGTCCTTAGAACACGGTTTCAAAATACTGCAACGGATACAAGCGACCACCGCTAATGGGAGACACTGCTGCACAATCGATGCAAAAGTGTACGATCTGCAGCTCATACGCCTCAAACGGAAAATGCTACTTACCAGTACGCATCTGTTCTTGGCATGTAGAGCTGCAGAGTCGTACACGCCCTCCCGCCTCCCCGGGACTTGTATCCGTTCCGGTTTTCATCTTACTTAGATGCACACGCATGGACATCCTTTCTCTTTACTTCTACTAACTCCATCATTTCCCATCATGGCGAAAAACAATCTGAAGATGGAGTCGATGACCATGCGCAGTATTGTCCAAGGGAGGAGTCACCTATCTCGTGACTACAAAGACTTCTTCCAAGAAGACAACAACCTGCAATCATCCGAGCCCAACACCAGGTGGCGATCTATTGGAAAAGTGTTCGACTCTGCAGCTCTACATGCCAAGAACAAATGCATACTGGTAAGTAGCATTTTTCTTTCTTCTTATTTCTCATATGCGCGAAGCACTGCCATTTTGGTTAAGAAGCGGACACCTTTTGCACTTGCTGGTACATTATTGGACCTCCAAGGGAGATATGTTATTGTATGGGGGAGAATGGGTAGGGATTCTGTAGCGATTGCGAATTATGCCCCCAATGAAGATCCGCCAGATTTTTTTCACTTCCCTCTGGGGTAAAATAGTGGATTTGGGGTCCACGCACATTGTTTGAGGGGGGGTGGTTTAATGTTGCCTTGAATCCCGCTCAGGATAGATCCAACGCTGCAGTACATCATAATAAGTCTTGGGAGGTGTTATCAGGCATTGTGGAAGAGGGTGGATTGATAGATGGATGGCATTGAATACACCCACTGGTGAGGGAGGGGACACATTTTACCTCATGCCCTGGGACATGGGCACGGCTGGATTATTGCTTGATCTCCAGGGAGTTGGGGACTGGTATACGCAATGCCACACAACTTGCCAGGACCATTGCCCTGTGAGAATTGCCATCACGATACCTGGTTTCAACAGGCCCAGGCCGACTTGGCGATTGCAGCTGAATGCTCTGTTGGACACAGTCTTTCAGACTGAATTCAGGGAGGAAATAAGGGATTTTTTTTCTTCGCAATAAGGGCTCAGTGGATAGCGTGGAGGTTATATGGGATGCCTTTAAAGCCACGATTAGGGGATATTGTATTTCCAAGAGTTTTAGAGTACTGAGAGACATACAACGCACATTGAGAAATTTAGAACAGGACTTGAAGAGGCTGGAGAGGCGAATGTCGGGTGGAGAAACAGGTCCGGTACAGATAGATTTAAGGAAAAAATTATCTGAATATGAAGCGGACGCCTCCAGGGAGGTAAAGTTTAGGGGCGCGCTACTGGGTGGCACGTAGGTACGGGGAGGGGGAGTATCCGGGGCGGGCACTGGCTGAGGTAAAACGCTGTCCGCGGTTTAACACTAATGTATTAGAAATAGCGAGGCGGGGGGAACGATATGTCAAGATACTCTTGGTATCCTCAAAACTTTCACTTCACATTATGCTGCGCTATACACTACGCAACGACATGGGAGGGCGGATCTTGATGCGTTTATGGGGGATGTAGCGTTGTGCTGGCTCAGTGATGTGCACAGGAAGTTTCTTAGTGCTCCATTTGAGATTGGCAAGATTAGGGAAGCAATTATGGCCTTGAAGAACGGGAACGCTCCAGGCCTGGATGGCCTGCCCGCCGAGTTTTATAAAAGCTACATTTATATCATGGCGTCGGTCTTAAAAGAAGTTTTCGAGGAGTCCCTAGAAGTGGGAATACTCTCTTTCTCGATGAGGGAAGTGGTAATAACGTCCCTATTGAAACAAGGTAAACTCCCAATGGCCTGCGATTCTTTCAGGCCCATGTCGCTTATTAACTGCGACACGAAAATCTTAGCTAAGGTGTTGGCCACTCGTCTGACTCTTCTTATGGACAGGATCATTCTCCCCGACCAGTCTGCCTTCATCCCTGGCAGGGCTACTACTCACAACTTGCGAACTCTGTTCTCCCTAATACAGACTGTGGCGCCAGAATTCCCGCTTGCTACTGTTTTTTTAGATGCCTACACGGCATCTAAGGCATGTAAAAATCCAGATATAAAACCACATCTCTCGGGTTCTTTCTAGCAGGCTCAGACCGACACGTTGAAGTCAAGTGGGATTATTTATTTGGTGTATTGCAGAGAATGGGGTTCTATTAGATATTTATTTCTTGGGTGCATTTGTTGTATCATCAATCCTCTGCTAGGGTGTTGATAAATGGCCACTTGTTCCCTGCTGTCTCCATATCGCGGTGCACCCTGCAGGGGTGCCCGCTCTCCCCGTTGCTCTTTGCTATAGCGATTGAGCCGCTGACCTCTAGACTGCGCCAGATCCACCAAGACAAGGCGTTTCAATGTTTTCGGCGTCTGGTCCTGATCTCATTATAAGCTGACGACGTTACGCTATATGTTAAGGATCCGCAACAAAATATTGACCCCCTGCTGAGGAAATCCAGGTTCCCACACCCACTAGCCTAGAGCAACACAGTATGGATGAGTTGGTCAGGGATATTTGCCTACGCTTTTCACCTCTCCCTCTCATTTCATTTCTGATTAATCTCTCACCATGATTCCAGTAGCTCCCACTTGGGCACTGCAGTCCTGGTTCACAATGCTCCTGGATTTCTCAGTATTTCCACATGATAAGCTCCCCAACAGACTGGACCGTCTCACCTGAATTCTAAATCGAGGACAAATCAGGCATCCAGTCCCCAAGATGCTCAACCTAGCGATTTGGCTCCTGAGGTCTTGGAGTTTGGTTATTTAAACTTACCACAAGAATGCATGGATATTCTTTAAGCAGGCACACATACTTACAACTAGAGCGTGTTTCGCTGCAAAATGGAAGCGTTTTGTTTGCTATTGCCAACCTAAACACATTATTCCAATCAAAGCCACTGTGCAGGACGTTATTTGCTATTTACTTCAATTACAAATAGAACATACACTTCCATTCGATTACATCTTGCTGTAATTGCTGCCGGTCTCCAAAGTAGACAGCATTTATCACTCTTCAGAATTCCTGTCCTGAAAGCATTTCTGGAAATACTCACATGAATCATTCCACCTTGTGTCCCTCCAGCACGCTCCTGGAACCTGAAATTGTGCTTACTAGGCTCATGGGTCCTCCTTTTTTGCCATTACACTCATGCCCACTCAAATTTTTATAATGGAAAGTAGCACTGTGGTTGCCATTACTCCACTTAGGTGTGTTAATGAGCTTCAGGCATTCACCTTAGAAGAACCATATTTTCAAATGCATAAACAATAATTAGTACTTGGAAGTAATCCAAAATGCATACCAAAGGTAGCTTCTCAATTTCATCTTAAACAATCCGTTGAACAACCTTTTTTCCCCTAACCTTGTTTCTATAGCAGAAAAAACTCCTCACAACTTAGATGTAAAATGAGCACTCATGTACTACACAGATAGAAGTAAAACTTTCAGGAAAACAAACAACTGTTTGCAGCTTTTTCTTCTCTACATAAAGGTAGCACCATAATCAAATCCGTCATAGCCAGATGGATAGTAAAAGTATTCAAACTATATTAAAGCAAAAAGACCTTTAACTATGCACACTGTACTCGTAAAAAGTGAGCAACAATGGCAGTGTTAGGAAATATTGCCATAGCTAACATTTGTAAAGCAGCTACATGGTCTTCACCACATACATTTACTGAACATTACTGTGTAGATGTGTTAGCACGCCACAAGCCAATGTAAGTTAGGCAGTGCTAGGTACACTTTTTCAAACTACTTAACTCCCACACACTAGCCACCACTATCTAGGAGGGTCTTCTTTACAGACTGCAGAGCATGTGTATCTACAGCCACACATGCCATTAAACAGATTATGGTGCTTACCCGGTAAGCATCTGTTGTGGTTTAGATTCACATGCGCCTTCCCGAACACTTGTGGCCATTGCAGTTACGCTTTACATAATTCTTTTAGCATCGACATCTTTATACTTGCACTTTACTTAAACTCCTTTCTCACCCATCTGCGGGAAAACAATCTAACAAAGTAGGTGATGCCTGTGCGCCCTACAGCGAGGAGGACTCACTCTACCTGGTGACTCAAAAGACTTCTTAGAAGAAAAACAAGTTGCACAACTCCAAACCCAACACTAGATGGCAGGAGTATACAGTGCATGTGATTCTACATCACTGCATGCCACTAACTGATGCTTACAGGGTAAGTAACATAATCCGTATGGTTGTTCCAAGGCACAATCTGCTTCTCCGCCGAAAAGGCTTTCTCCAAGGATTTACATGCCAGTACTGTAAACATTCCCTTCTAGTAAACATTCAACCGCTAAACCCTTTCTTTACCAGAAGCCTCTCGTGGCCTCTTAAGTGCCCTAAGTCATTGGCAATTCCTGGTGGAAGACCTAGACCTATTGTGCCTAAAATGTATAAGTATTAGCATGTGGACTGCCAAGTTAAACATCTTTGAATATCTAGCAAAACACAAGTGATGAGAGGCAACATGTACAAAACAGATCTGTTCAACATTCAATCAACTGTCAGTATAGTTCACAAACTTATCAATACACTCCAGTATTGCTTGAATGTTCTTATTAATTATTTTTTTCTTTTTGATCTTTAAGCTATTACAAACAGATGCACCCAACGCGTTTCGCTCCAGACAAGGGATTATTCAGGGCTGCAAACACATTTAAAAAGACTGATATCTATATACATTATCTAGGACAAATTCCATATAGAAAATACATTACTTGTATACAGTTTAAACAGTACTTGGTCCAAACATGATCATTAAAGAAAAAACCTTGACTAAAACTAGAAATATATAGACACCCACAATGTACCCAACAGTGACATCCTATCTTTGAATGCATCTCATAACCCCTTAACAGGGAATCTTGATGCACAACATGTCTTAGAATACAACTATTTAATGTATGTTTTATAAAGACACCTAAATGTGTCAAACATTGCCTGTCCACTTCTCATGGTCCCTTATTTTAGAAAGAGTGGCAGCATAGAGACAGTGCAAAATAGGTCTAATAAGGGGACCGACAACGAACACCAAAATATAAGCAATTGGGGTAACACTGTCATGAAAACGCATCTACAAAAAAACTTTGACTGTTCGTTTACATATCAATTCACACCACTTTTCTTTAAAAACACATGCAAACAAGAGAACAAATTGTACTCCAGAGGTCAAAGAAGAGCGCTCACCAAGATGAGTCTTGCAATGGTGATGATAAAGGCAAAGGCAGCAAAAGTTTGGCTAGAGTCCCAAAGTATTCACTGCCTGCTATAACAAGATGACCAGCAAGAACAACCAGAAAATTCTAGTTCAGAACACAGCTTCAACTAAGCATAACAATAATAACAAAATCAATACATTAGGAAAAGATATACTGTGTGGTGTAGAGTACCCATATATTCCTTATCCAGTTAAGTGTATATAACTTTTGACACAAAAAGAAATCACCTTACAAAGAATCCTGTGACAATATCATACAGCAGTGCACATATAGTTAAATTTTAGAAATGTACAGTATGTAGGTAGAGCTATCCCCAGTGTTAACCCATGTCCATGCATTAGGGTAAGAAAACAAAAATAAAATTCCTGTATATGTTTAAATCAAAAAGTTAAAGGATTCATAGCATTGACCGAGCCATGTATTTCTCGGTACACATAAGAGTGGTAAATACAGAAAAACGTAATCCCAGTGAAAGAAAAGGTACTTCCAAGAGGAAAGAAAGACAAAACCGTAAGCAAGCCAGATAATGTTCAAATAATCGGAGAATAACAATACAAGGAACTGACACACACATGAGCTCAAGACACTCTACATAGCTTGTGTTAGTCTTGTGCATGGCAAAACAAACTGCCTTACGAGACTCGGGGACATATGTTGCTAGTTTAATAATACAATATCATTGTCCATCACATATTGAGTGACATGGCTCTAGCCATAAACACTCTACACATAATCGTGAAATAAACAGCAAAATGTGGAAAAATACAGTGCCACAATACCCACCAAACCTCCACACCTATATAAAGAGATTCCATCATATGTTATTACACAGTACAATAAATATAGATCCCATGGTTATTCGGAAAGGTAAGAATAGCATAAAGTAGTGCCATCTAAATTAGTACGCAAGTGAGCAGTCCATTGTTTTACGCACCAACCAACTGCCGCGCCACGTGATATTGCAAAGCACCATAAAAAGAATTAGCTACAATTAAGGAACACAAAAACACATCCTCTAAACTTTTAATAATAATAATCCACATTTGTAAAGCGCGAACAATCACCCGTAAGGGTCTCTAGGCGCTGGGGGCCGTCGGGAAGATTAAGCAAGCTATTGCCCAGAGTCACATGGTGCTGGGCTAACCTGCCGCTGGAGCGGAGGTTCGAACCGTGATCCCCAGATTCCAGCATCAGTCACCCTGGCCGTGGCGCCTCACCTCTCCCCTTTAAAATATACCTTTGTTTGGCAACGCCGTCGGGCCCGCCGCGTCTCCGTCTACCCCAAACCACCTACTTAAATCCCATAAGTTCCCTTAATATGGAACGGTCATGTCTGTGGTGCAACACTAGACCACTACTCCACTAATTGAATGCGCATGCATTAAACTATTACCTGGTACGCTTCAAGTAACCCATATGAGTAAACCTACTATTGCTTGTATTATTAAACTTCATTAACCGCGTCAGCCCTTCGTGCTTGAGTACCTTGTATGTTTACAAGGCGCCGTGCCTTAACCTCAGTTGTGGAAATGGTTCAAAACCACCCTTATTGAAACCAGCGAACTGTCTGGCAAACGTTCAAATTAAAAGATGGAAGCGAAAGTCTATGCGGCAGCGTGAATAATTATCCAAAGGAGAAACTCACTTTAAGAGTAAAAACGTATATCTTCACACTGAGACGATACATCGAAGTCTTTAATATAGATAACAACGTTAAAATATCGCGCAGCCAATAACGTCAATAAAATAAACTCAAATGAATTTTCAAGCAGACAGAGTATCCAAAACATAATATTGTCCATACAGGATAAAGATAATGAAAATGACATTTAAGGGACAAACCAATATAGATGAAGGGCAGGAGTGAGGTGGGGACAGACCAAGAAGCAGAAAAATATCCTGACAGAGTAGTGGACCCATTAAAGAAAATTATGTAATTCATGGTCCACCTTAAGTCCCAACTTCATAGTACAGATCCACCTTGCCTCTAATTGTCTCAGATGTTGTTTCCTATCCCCACTCCTTTTCTCAGCTAAAGCTAAATCTATTCCATGAAATCTGAAGTTTGACCTGTTAGATCCCATCTTGCAATCATGCGACACTAAAGAGTAAGCGGTGTCTTGATTGAGACTTGCTCCTCTGTGTTCTTGCATACATGTTTACAGTTGAGTCTACTGCTAACGGGTGAATGGAATACTACGTGGAACGCTTTCTAGGGTAGCTTTTTGCGGCTTCGTCCCTTTCCAAGCAATTGGTGGTGCAGAGAGCGCACCGCTCACTAACTGCTAAACCTCATCCGGGCTCTATTCCCGGGCCCATCATTGCCCGGCTCCTAAATTATTGGGACCGTTGAACTGCCCTGTGGCTGGCCAGAGAGTGGCACAACTTAGTTGACAGTGGCAATTCTATCTCCATAAACCCTGAATTCACGATGGCAGTGCAGGAAGCCCGTAAGTAATTCCTCCTGGTGAAGTGCAAGCTGCAACAGGCCAACATTTCCTATGCCATGCTGTAGCCAGCTAGACTCCGAATCTCCTTCAAAGAGGACCATCCTGATAAAAGATGTCCAGTATTTCCCATCCGACTCCTTCCAAGATCTGCAAGGACGCTACTGTTTGGTGTGGGGGCGCATTGCTACATATTCCGTCACTTTGGTCAACTGCTATGATCCCAATGTGGATGACAGTCTTTTTTTGACAAGCTATGGGGACTCATACTAGACATTGGCTCCACACATTGGGGAGACTTTAATGCTGTATTAGACCCCACTATGGATCGATCACACAGCATACCAGGCCTGCATACTAAGGCAGGCAAGCAGCAAGTACTTGAGAGATATCATGACTGACCAACAGCTTTTAGATGCCTGGAGAACCCCTCCCTCTACACAAAGAGGGCACCTTTCATTCCAGCATACATCCCAGCTGGTCCCACCCGCTTTGTGGCTTTCTTATTGTAATATTGTATTTCTTTACCCAAGAGGGTACTCTTGTGAAGGCTAGAAACCTGGCTAGTTAGAACAGAGCACCATGCATTCACATACTCTGACTACTCCCCAGTGTTTCTACAGCTGTGGCCACCGAGGACTGGCTCCCCCTACCAGTAGTGGAGGCCTCCTGCTGCGGCCCTTCTGGACACATGCTTCCATGAGGAATTAAGGCAAGAGATACGGGACTTCATTCCTTGGAACCTGGACATAGTCACGACCTTGGCTGGTGTATGGGACGCCTTTAAAGTGCCTATTAGTGGAATATACGGCAGAGTGAGAGAGCCGATTTCAATCCAAATATCATCAAGCCTGCCAATATGAGGAGGGTGAAAGGCCAGGAAAGGCACTGGCTGAGGCAGTGCGTGCTCCCAGGTTTCCCAAATAAGTCATGGAAGTGGAGGATACAGATGGCTCTATACAAAGAGATACTACGGATATCCTTCTTACTTTCTCCACTTTTTACTCTACTCTCTACACCTTGCGTAGGACCCGACTGACAGACTACTAAGAGGACATAGCTTCAGGATGGCTCAGCGAGGTGCACAGGGAATTCCTGTCAACTGATCTAGAATAAGAGGAAATATTCGAGCATCCATAATACCGTTGAGATCTGGTCGTGTGCCGGGGCCAGGCGGCCTGCCGGAGGACTTTTATAAGTGCTATGTGGTAACACTAGTTACTATCCTGAAAAAAGTGTATGTTGAAACAAAGGGCTCAGGAGTTCTCCCACCCTCCAAGGGCCGGGGCAACGATATTTGCCCTTCTCATGGTTTAAATGTATTTTGAAATTGAAAGTAATATTATATAGGTCATGAGGGAGTATTCTTTGTACTCCTTGCCCTTCTCAAACCAGGAAAGAACACTACCACATGCAAGGTCTACAGGCCCCTATACTTAATCAATTTTAATGTGAAAACACTAGCTAAAGTGCTGTCCAACCTTCTGAGTTTGTTGATGGGGGGATTGGGCCTGCCGGATCAACTGTGCTCATACTAGAGCGCGCTACCTCCCATAACTTAAGCACTGCTACAGCATATCGACCCTGAATTGGCTGTGGTGGCAGTCTTTCTAGATGCCACCAAGGCCTTTGACTCCCTGGAGTGGGAATACTTATTTGCTTGGTGCGGAGAATGGAACCACCGTCCAGCCCCCTCCCCTCCCCTCCCCTCCCCCATTTCTATTATTGATTGCCTCATTATATAGTCAGACACGAGCTACAGTGCAGCTTAATGGCAGCTGTTTCAGACCATTTCCTATTTTGCGGGACTCCAGGCAGGGGTGTCCTCTGTCACCTCTCCTGTTTGCACTGGCGATTGAGCTGCTGGCGGCTAAGCTCTGACAACAACATTGAGAGTATGCACTGCGATACCCTACTCGGCATCTGCTGGTATCGCTCTATGCCGATGATATTGCCCTCTATATTCAAGACCCACATACTAGCCTGAATCTAATTCTTAGGGAGTTTCTTTGCTTCTGAGAGGTATCTGGAGTGAATATACAGTGCGGTAAATATCAGATCTTTCCTCTTACCCCCAATACCCTACAAATTTTGCGACTTAGTTTGATTCTGAAATAAACTATTTGGGCATGGTGGTCTCTAGGGATAGGGATGAAACGCGTCGGGAGAACTATGCTACGGTCATCGTCTCGCTCATAGCATCTGTCTCTCGCTGGATCTCACGGTCTCTTTCACTGGCGGGATCAATCTCTTTAATCAAAATGGTTGTATTGCCAAAACTACTCTACTTATTCCTCAATCAACCATAGCCCTGGGACATTCATGTTTTCATGCACTCCAGACACCGCTTAGCCGGCTGACCTGGGAAGGCAAGCAGCCCAGAGTACGCTGGAATATACTTGCCCCACCTTTTGCAGGAGGCGGGTTCGAAGCTTCAGATATTGAGTTATACTATTTATGTGCTCATGGTTTAGACCGCCCCCCTTCATGCCCCACTTAGCAACCAAACAAGGCTACGTGGCTCCTCTTCACACTATATATTTTCTAGTGGCGCAGGTCCCTGGCGAAGGTACCACTTTTTCCACAGTGGCGTGCACTACCCTAGTGTTGTGGCGGCTAGCCTGGAAACTGAATAAACCCTTACTGTACTCTCCATTAGCGCCCCTTCCTTACCACCATCTGACCCCGGTCACTCATGAGGCATCCTGTCGCAGCATGTTATGAAAGCAAGGTATGGACACCTGGGGAGATAGATCTCACAACGGAATATTCAAAGACAGAGGCAATGCTGGGTGGGGAGACTATCACGCCGCTGGAGATATTTTTATACATTAGGCTCGGGCTGCCACTCCCTACATGCCTGATAAACGGCTGCGGGACCAGCCCATGCAGTCTGTCTGCTCTGTCCTGCTGCCCAGGCAGAATGTCCCAAGGTACTGACCAACTCACAGACCGGTTGGGATTTGAAGTTGGATGCACCACTCACTGAAAGGCAGTTGCTGTAAGCAAACAGACATGATAACTGCCAGCAGTCGTCAGCGCATCATACACTTCAAATTCATTCATTGAGTTTTCGATGCACCAGTGAGACTCCATAGACGTAAATTGCGACCTAATGGTCGCTATGATAGATGCGGCCAGGAGGAGGTAGGATTCCTGGATCTCGCGTGGGACGATACAAAAGTACTGGATGGAGTATGGACCGCCATTCTCCTCACCCCGGTCATGGCGCTACTGGGATACACAGAGGAACTGTTATCTCCCTGTAGGAAATTCAGATCATCGGGGTTGCCCCTGGCAAAGCGGGGGGGGGCATGTAGGTGGAGCCGAGGGCAAGCTCCCAAATTCAAGGAGTGGCTGGATGATTTTACATATTGTAAAGGTCAATTAAGCACATATGCCGAGCTCTTACGCCTGACTTCAAGACCACAGGACATTTGGGAACCCATTGTTGACATACTTGAGGGAGGACTCAGACTGAAATACCACATGACTAGTTATGATGCCCCTTGATATCCTAACCAACGTTTCTTCTGTACCGGCACAACAGCGGCAGGGGAGAATTGAGCATCTATATTATGCGGAGGTGTCTAACCTAATGTTAGGTTCTACACAGCACATTTCCTCTTGGGCTAAGACGTATACACTGTATGTTGTGTTTGTTTTAAAAATCAGAGATTGGGAACTATGGGGGATTCATTATTTACTGTTCAACCCGATGGGGCATAAAATGGATTTATGGTTGTTTTGTCCATGAGAGAGCTACGCTACATGTAGACATGTGTAACATTCAGCAAATATGAGTGAACTGCTATACTTTGTTGTAAAAATTCAATACAGATATAAAAAATAAAAAAAAGGATTCAGGCAAGAGCAATACTGCCTTTAGGTCCAGGCTTCTTGTAGATAACTACAGAGAAGTATGACACTATTATCTTATAGAGACTACTAGCCGCAGATTCCTTAACGTAGAATTATCCCCAGGCGTGAGACTGGATCCATGTGCCGGGGCCTTCCGCAGAGTCGCTGGTGGCTTCGGCGCCGACAAGTTTGGCTTCAGGTTTTGGGGGTGTGGTGTCGCTGAGGTGCGGCCCCATGGGTTCCCCTCTTCCACCCACGGCATCCCGGCCTCGCCGCATATCCCCACGGGGGTCCCTGTGGTGTCACAGGAGGTCACCTGGACTCGCGATTCTTCCCCTCGGTCCTCTAGGCAGGCGGCAGGCCGAGCCAACGCCGTGACGGCGCCAACTGTTTTCCTCCCCAGCTCTTGCTTTGCGAGGCTTTGTCTTTCTTCTCACGCCTGCGCTTCTTGGCTGTGGGGCCTTTTCTGCCTTGTCCGCTGCCTCGGGGAAGATGCCTGTTCAGCTGTCCCCTTCGCTGTGTGTGTGTTCTCCTGCAGTGGGCTCTGCCTCCATTTTCATCTCTTCTCCTTGGGAGTTTGAGGTGTTTTTTTTCTTCCTTGGTACTCCTCTGGCGCTGTCTGTCCCTGCGGGGTTTTTGTGGCGGATGTCCCTTGTACCGTAGGTCGGCATGGGGTATCCTGGCCTTCCCTTCTGCTTGGTGTGGGCGGGGCCGCCCTTTCCCCCCTTGACACGACCCCTGTTAGGGTTTTGTGTTTCTTCCAAGCTGGGGAGGTTCTCTCGCAGGCCCTCCTCCCCTCTGGGTATGGCTAGGGTATCTATTCTACATTAAGGATCTGCAGCTCGTAGTCTCTATCAGATGTAGACGTTACTTACCTTCGGTAACCGTGTATCTGGTAGATACGATTCTAGCCGCAGATTCCTTCACAACTCACCCTTCCGCCCCATTCTGCGAGGACCTTCAGCTTGGTTTTCTGCATTCACCTCCCTCCGGGTGGCTTGTCCCTCTTCGCTTCCTCCCTTTGCTGGATGTTTGGTTCTATTCTTTGTTCCACCCCTTCCTTGCTGGTACTTGGACGGTTGGTTCATGTGTACTTTGCTTCCCTGCACCCTGTTTTTTCCCAGTATGACTCCTCTGCGGTCCTCTGAATTGGGGTCTCTCGGCTGTCTCTCAGCCTTTAGCTCCTTCCAGGGGATATGGCCATCCTCGATGATGTTGTCGTGGGTTAATTTGCCGTTACTCATCTGTTTCGAACTTGTTGCCCCTCACTGTTGTGGATTGTGATTGCGATCTTTCTATCGCCTGCTATGCACTTTTTTCACATGTTTTTCTGCCTCCCAGGAGGATGTCGCCTTAGCTGAAAGGTTGCTTCTGAGAGTGGTGCTCTGCTCTTTCCCTGCTATGGCTTTCAGTACCATAGTGCCTGGCACTTTCCTGGTTGGTGCTGTTCCTCTCCTTTCGTTTCCTCTTTTCTCTACTTTTTCGCTCACTGTTCCCATGCTCTCACAGTTTTGTTTGTGCTGGCTCCGCGTTGTGGCGCGGAAAAGTTCTCTGAAAAAAACTGAAGTCAGAGCGCCGGGGTGGGGCTTACGTGACCTCGCTGACGTCACGCCCGCGGACGACGTCAGGGCAGAGTTACGTGGTACCGCCCCTGGCGTGCAGAGATGCTGTCGCAAAAATTTACGGATCCAGTCTCACGCCTGGGGGTAATGCTAGGTTAAGGAATCTGCGGCTAGAATCGTCTCTACCAGATACACAGTTACTGAAGGTAAGTAACTTGTACAACGGTACCAAGAGTGCTGAAGAGCTATCTTTCCTTCTGAGTAAAATCCAGCTTTCTTGGAAGGAGACATCAACCAGACTTTGCGATAATGTCAGTGATGGTCAGAAGCCATGCTTCAGCTCCAGTAAGATGCAACAATCGTATTGATGTTATAGTAAGAAAGGTGTGTGAGGCACAGCAAGTACAGGATTTATAGCTGCCAGCTCTCATACAATACTATAACACATCATTGTAGAAATCGATAAAACACTTTTCAGAGGTGATACCCAGGGTTAAAAGACAAGACTTTCCTGCAGTCATTAAAGAAGAGTTGCTGGATCACATCCATATTATTATTCCTGCTATAGACTCTGTGAACCTAGCAAATTTGCTATAGTGCTTTGTCTGATTTAAAAATGTATGTTTACATGTAACCAGCCTTAAGTCTGACACCCAAAGAAAGTAGTTAGTCTGCCAATCTGCTGCCTTCAATTCTTTTACAGATGAGGAGATAAACCGTATGAAAACAGGTACCTAGTCATGAACTTGAAGGAAAAGACACGTCTTCACATTCTAAGTAAAAGCAATCCTTAAGCAAGAGTAGGTCTTGTTTATAGGCGACCGCACAGATGCTAATTTTGTTATAGGATAGTAGTAGGCACTCGCCCTTTAATGGTCAACCACTCTAAAACTATAAATACAAATAAGCAAAAAAAGCACAAAAGAGTGCCACAATAATCCAACCATTTTACTATAGAGATTTTTCTCTCTTTTCTTCAGAACATAAACTTGTTCAATGTAGTTGTCAGTATCAATATACTCTTCTCTTGGTTCAAAATAAAACTGGAACTGTAGTGTGAAGTCTCCAAACAATTCTCTTTTTATTCTTCAAAACATTATTGACTCAACCCAACCAACGCGTTTTGTCCTCTAGGAGGACTTCATCAGGGTTTATGCATTTCTTTGCAGCTTAATGAAATCAATGTCTTTGGGTAAAGGAATCAGTTATTCCAAAAATTCTTTGAATACTAGTTTATTCTTTTGGTATCATAGAAGAATATCGGAAGGCTATCTAGAAAGAGCAGCTTATTATCCACACTCCATTAGATTCTGTTCGCTCAGACAGGATAACAATACACTATTCAAGAAGAAGAGGCAAGGAGCTGCCAGATTTTCAGTATTGACCCCACACTTCTTGAATTCCCTCTCACCTAATAGCAGATCAACTTCGTGCTATTCCATATTTAGACAACTCTTGACAATTTTGTTGTTCACACAATCAATTAAGTAAGATTATGAGCTGTAAGTTATGTTCTGTAACCAGCGCCAAGAAACCGGTTGGTGTATTTGCACTCTATAAATACTTTTAACATAACATCTCTGTCAGGCTGGGGTCATAACCTCGTTATTCATCAGTCTGTGGTACTGAAGGCTGTTAGGCTTTCTTTCTCTCTTTGATGAGAAATCTTGTTCTGATTCAAAGCCATAACACCAGCACCAAGTACAATATATACACAGGAAAAGCGTTTTTTGACTTGCCTATAATCTTTGGAGTCATTTGACAAATCTTCCCGAAATGTAAAAAAAAGTGAGGCTTGTGGGGCATGGAAACGTTCAGGGTGATCTGAGAAGCAGGGGCTGAGAAAAAGGGGAATGGTCAAAAAAAGTGGATTTCCTATGTTAATTCCCATAGAGATTTAAGACACAACTACAGCCCGAACTGCTGAACAGAATTGCACCACATTTGGCACAAAGGTAGCTGTTATTCTGGAAAGCGACCTTTTGTGAATTGGTGTAAATCCGTTCACTAGTTTTTGAGACATATAAGGGAAAAACACATTTTTAAATCTAGAGACGTGGATTCTCCAAGGATCCAACAGTCCTCATGCTGAAATCTGATTGGCTGCCAACACTTCAACAAGGAAGTGTTGGCAACCATCTTGGAACTCAGCTGAGCCCCCCCCCCTCCCCCCCAAAAAAAGTAAAAAGACAAGGGGGCACGGTAGGAATGTCATAACCCCCTAGTTGAAGAAAAATTACCACAAAATTGCAAGTCACAAATCCGCTTCAACATTTTTTTTAAAAAACAAGCAAGGTCTTCCACACCTGTTTTAAAAAAATAAATTAAAAAAAAAAACCCCGGGTTGGCCTCTTCCTGGGGGCATGCAGAAACATTTTTTAAAAGTAAAAAAATTCAGGAGGAGGGTGCACGGGGACCCATTTCTCAAGGACGTTTTTTAGCCCCGGATATGAAAAAGCCTCCGCAGGGTTTTTTGAGAATAGTATAGGGGGTGTACGGACCCCCCTCCAGGGGTTTTAATATACCTCGGGGACCACTACCTCCCCAGGGCTAAATAGTAATGGGGGAGCACGCTGCGCCCCTAGATCCTGGGGACCACAACCTCACCAGGGCCAAATAACTTTAAAAAATGAGAGCGGGCTGTGCGGTCGCCCTCCTGGGCTCTATACGGCCCATGAGACCACCTCACCGGGGCCGGCCTGTGAAAATGTAAGCAGGGGAGTAGCGCAGCCACCCTCCTGGGGCCATTAATTGCCCTGGGGATCGCTCTCCTTCCTCTCAAGCCCCCCCTTCCCAGAACTGACTCCTGCTATGTCCAGGGGTGCCCAACACTGGGACATAGCAGTTTGCTTAAGCTTAGAGGGCGCTGACTGCTTCTGCCATGGGACAGCAAACACTAACTCCACTCTCAGCAAGAGGGAGCTGTCAAACTACTCCCGCTTGCTGGGAGCAGAATTCCAAACTGTTTCTCTGACTGCAGGTATGCGGGCAAGGAAACATATGAAATATTGCTCCTGCACACACGGATCTGCATATTTAGCAGTTCCCTGCATGCAGGAGCAATGCCGCTTCTGCTGGAAGCGGAGAGCCGGCAGGGACTGTTGATGGTCCGCATCAAAGCACCATGGGTGCTTTGGGTGAGGTCTTGGCACTCAAGTAGATGTGGCCGGGCCCTGGGAAATGGGGTCCCCGGGCCGAAATGGACCTAGCGGAAACACTGACGACAGACTTTACAAATCTACTCCATCCTTTAGGAAAAACAGGGATTACTTATTTTGGCATCTGATGGAATCATAACATATTAGGTGGGACACTTAATTCCTGAGAGGTAATCTTTCTTCAGGAGAAGTCTTGTACCATCTTTATTGTCTCTAAAGATATTTCAAGATTGCTGTGAAGATTCCTGGTTCTAAGCACTCCTTATTTGTGCCATTGTGGGACTCCTGGGCCAGATGTACGTACAACTGGTCACAATTTTTGCAACCAGTGTGGTAATTTCCAAGGCCACAGATTCGCAGTGGGTCACAATTCAACCTACCTCATGAATATTAATGAGGTAGGTTGCAAATTGTGACTCACTAGGAATTGCGGCCATCACAGGGATGGTGGCCTGCTGATGTCAGCATACCACCATGTCTGTAATTGCTTTTATATAAAGCATGTTTTCTCTAAATTTATCCCAATTTCCTGAAAGGAAAATGTGATGATTTTAAACAAAAAAATGAAAAGTGTAATTTTCATTTTTGTAAAGAAAATTTTTGAGTAGGCAGCGGTCCATTAAAATCTTTTCAACATTCACAAGGGGGAAGGGGTCTTTTTGAGATCATGTTACCATTTGCAAATAGCTTACCAACTTCTTTGAGGAGGTGATAAAATATTGATGTTTTGTGACCTGAATTTGGTTGCAAAACATTAATACATACCATTCCAAATCAGCATTTGGAAGGTCCGCCCTAAACATACTCCTTCCTGAAACCAAATCGAGATTTGGCTGCAAACCCCAATTGTGATTCAGTAATGTGTTACAGAATCACAATTGTTTGTGTTACATTTGAAAAAGCATTTTTACAGTCTGCGAATCAGGCTGTTTGCAGCCTCAAATATGGTTTGTATATCTGGCCACAGTGTTTCATATCACTAAAGTGGAACTTTGTGTTGTTGACACCAGATTCTGCAGCTTTCCTTGTAAAATGTGCAAACACTTTTGTGACATTCTAAGGGAACCACTTCATTAGACTTTCAGAAATGTCAAAAAGAATTAAGATAATTGAGATTGTGAGTGAGACCAGTTCAAAACTTTAGAAACGGTCTCTCCGGAAAAAAAATACTTCAGAATGTATCCCATTTGATAAAGTCCTAATTTACTTCCTTTGTGAAGAAGTTTCCTTACTAAAATGGAATATCCTGGAAAAAATGTAATCTATACTTAATATCTGAGGGTTGAGCATGATTCCGAATGGTGTTCTTTGCACGGTGTTTCTCAAAGATGTTGCTCACAAGTCTGCATACCAGGAGTACCTTGTTCTAAAGCTCTAAAGAACTTAGTTCCTAGTTTCTTCTAGACATCTTTTTTTGAATTGGTAAGGAACACGCAGGATTGGGATGCTAGACGTTGAGGGGAAATAACTCTATCAAAACGTACTCAATATTCACAACAGCTGAAACCTACCTCAGTTTCAAAGCCATGGTCATCGCTAAAAGAGGACTGTGTGAGAAAAATAGTTGAGGATGAACTGGTTGCGTTGGAAAGAGGATTGGTAACGCAGTCCTGAGCAGATGCTTCTCTGGTGGAGCGAGAATCTCTTTGCCTTCATTGAGAGTAGGAATGGGGCATCTCTTGTTTTTTTAGGAGGCTAAAATGCAGGTGTATATGTACTTCTCTTCCCTGGCAGAGCAGCATGTCTTCAAGTGCTGGCAGGAAATACAAGCCCTGGTGAAAAGACATTAAGTCCTCAGGCTCTTTTAGACAACTTTCGTAACTCACTTTCATCCTGCAAAGTACAGTAACTCTTAAATATAATGAAGACCCAAAAGCGAGAACAAATATGTTCTGATATCCTGACTTGGTTTTAAAATAAACATTGCATATTGTGGGTGCTGCATGGCTGTGAGACCTAAAGTGGCGGCACTTAATTCCCTGTGCAGTCTTTTGCTTGTTTGTTTGAAAAATACAAATGTGTGGTTTATTTGTTCTATAACACTGTTACTCAGTGTGATTTTAAGTGTTCGGGATTTCACTGAATAGGCCAAGAATTTCCTAGAGAGCATTGTGTGATGCAAAAGTACATATATATGGTGCCCAGAAACATAGGACTTGATTTGTGATGCCTTTGTGCAGTAATCAGGTGCTCAAACGCTGCCAGAGGTCCTTACATTTCATGTAGTATTGCATATATTGATTCAGGTTAGCTGTTTTCTTTTATTTTGGAGGGATTCAAGGACCAACTGGGCCCCTGTTGACTGTCGTTGCAGCACCATTGCACTCCTGCATAAGCAACAATGTTGACAGAGCACATTAGTTAGCACACATTCTGACACTTAAAGCACACCCTTTTTATAGAACTCACATTTTTGTGATATTTTAACTAATGCACGTTTTGGTGAAAAGGTTGTTGATTGCTGTATGTGCCTACATTAGCCACCTTTGCATGGCATTATCATGTCACATCCTATGAACAGCACATCTGGTACTGATGAGGCACCTTGCCACTTATGTGTTGTGTATCACTTATAAGTATTCTTTGAAAGTGCATTAACACCTAGTATGTGCCCAGGGTTCAACGTAAATTCAGAAGGGAGAGAACCATGCGAAAATGTTGGGGTTCCAATGTAAGATACTGTTATGTTAATAAGACTTATAGAGCTCCTGGATGTCCCAGCAATGGGGCTTCCCAGCGCTAACCACAGTAGACGGGACATTTTGCATCAGATCAAAAAGGGGCAGGGAGACCTAGGTAGCAAACAGCCAAGTTTTCTTTTTCTATAACAGATAGAACTCTGAGTATTCTTTGGATCAAGGGACATGCTGTTCCAGAGGGCAGGAGCCAGAACCTGGAATGAGAGCCCTCACAAATTATTTTTGTGAATTGGGGGAACACTGCTAGATTTAGTTCTGCCGAACGAAGTGCTTCAGCAGGAAGATAAGGTAGTATTAGTTCTGAAACAGTGGTGGCTCCTGCAGCATTCATAATCTTGTGAACAGTGCTAAGAACTTAAAATTAATGTGCTTCTTGAGGGGCAGCCAGTGCAGCTTTAGAAGGAGCCCAGCCAGAGGAGCAGAACCTCAGAAGGATGAAGAGTAATCTTGCTATTGCACTTAGGACAGATTGCAGCCTCTTTTAGATTGATTTCTTACAACCCAAATACAGGATTTTACAGTAGTCAAGGCAAGAGATGATGGGAGATTGAATGATAAAGTATTGAATTTGAGGTTGGAAGAAGATGATAGTAGATCTAAGGCCTCTCAGAAGGCCAAAGCATGTGCCTTCTACAGGCCCGCTTGAGTCTCTTAGGAGAAGGAATTGTCTAGCCAGATTCCTAGATTTTGTATAAAAGGTTTGTGTGACAGAGGAGGCCCCAGGCCCTCCGGCTGCCAGTGATCTCCATACAAGTAATGTAGATGCTGTTCATTTATATTTGCAGTAGTTATCCTGTAAATCTGACATGAAACTGGCTCTCCTGAAGCTGTTTTAATTTTTTTGCATTGCTAGTCTAGATTGCAAATACAAGAGCCAAGGGGGGTCTTTGCAAAGCTGGTTAGGACACATGCATATGGTCTCGCAAGGCAGTACTGTTGATGGCTTTGATTTTGATGGACTTGATGGCATGCTGATTTTGTTATGAAAAGGTGCTGGCCTTCAACAGTGGAATGTAGATTCATGATGTTTATAGAGATGTTGGTTGTACATTTGTGTCAAACTGAATGTATCCATGCTGCTTGAAGGTAAGTAAAACTGGGAATGTAATAGTGTTCCAAAAAGATGCTAGATTGGAGGGTAATAGGATTATTGTGTTGAGATTAACCCCTTCCGTGCTCCCCAGTGCTGCTTTCAGCCAACGGCAGACGCAGCCCCACCCACTCTTCAGAACGCCTGCACCGCGGCGGAAAAACCGCCGCGGTTAAGGCGTTATTATGGTGCGCTTTCTCTCTGTGGTGGATGTGAAGGAACACTGTACCCTGCCAAAAAACTAACAATGTGCATATTTAAGTAGCAAGGCATGTGTGTTCATTGCAATTGAAGAGTATCATTTCCATGGACTGGCCTTTGTCACTTTGACTGTGAAAGGGATTTGTTAATGCTACTCGTATTTTCTGTTGTACGAGCTGTTTTATGTTGCAGTATGGGTTCACTAGTTTTTATAGTATTGTGGAGTTGTTGTTAAGGTGTTGGACATTCTAGTCCTGCTTAATGCTATTGGAGGGTTATGGTTACGTTTAGTACAGTCCAAGAGAAACAAATACTGTCTGTTAAGCCTTTAGTGTGGTGTATGGTTATATGGAAAGATAGTTGTTTAACACTGGGCCTTTCTAATCTCCTAACTACTTTGGCTTAAGTGGGATGCTTTGTGGTAGGTGCTCGGATGTTATGTATACTTTAGTGCTGTTTGAGAATGATGCCTTCCTAACTGTGTGGTCCGAGGTGCTCGACTTAGCTGTATGTAGCAGTGTTTTTGGGGGCTGTTTTATTGTAAGTATTTGGCATAGAGATATTTAAGATAAGTCCCTGTACAACTAGGCAGACTGCACAGTGGCAGCTGAACAATGTATTGATTGTGCAGATGGTGGAAAGAACCTCACAAGCTGATAGTAAGCGAGAGCCCTGTGAGAATTGGAGCCACCCAAAAGGTAGCGTTTTGAACTTTGTACAACTCTGAGTTGCGTTATTTAATAATGTGGAAAAACCTTTTTGATAATGGTACCGTTAACTTTGGTATGGAGCCTTTCATTTACTACACTAATGGGTTATTTATCTAAATTATACAAATCTTTACATTTGGCAGCAGTTGATTAGGAGTTTTTACATTGGTCATGTTTTTCACTTCAATTGTAATCCTGCAATCTTTGTCGTTGGATCCCATTATGGTCCTGTTGGAACCAAGGATCTAAAATTAAATTACATGCGAAGGTTTAGCAGGAATGCTTGACATAAGCCTACCGATGATATATATTTTTTTCTCCACACTATGCTTTTTAACCTTCACTGTCATAATAGTAACTTTCTTCCAGCATGGAACTAAAGACACATTGTTAATGGCATGTTTTAGATGCTGCAAAGAACCAAGTTCTCCCCTTTAAAACTCTGAAGATTTTGCCTTCTTTTTACGAAGTGAAGCTAGAGTAGTTGCCTGAAGAAATACGTAATTATTATTCTTCCATTTTATGTATTTTTTTAATATAAATTTTATGAAATTTTACTGTGAATCAGTGGCCAAGGGGTGTTTCATTTAAATGCAGAGAAAATAGACGGGAGTGCAAAAAAGAAACGGGCAGTTCTGCATGAGCTATTTATTTATAATAGGTTAGCAGATATTTTGGGCCTTTTCTAGTACGCTCACCTAATTAACATTAAAGTACTTCTTCGCATGTTTCTGGGAGTCATCAAAATGAGGAAAGATTTCTAATAAAAGCGCCTTAGTATTTCATAGCACTTATGGTCTTACCTTTCCCATTCATTGTCTGTAGGTGCTTCCACTTGGGGCCGAAGGTCCATCTTGCACCCCATCTTCTGAACAGCAGTTGCCCCTACCAGGACCTTCTCTAACTCAGGTGCAGCATGCCGTCTCTTTGCTTGTTCTTTCTTTCTGCTCTTTTTCTGTCAAATGGCATGATAAAATAAACTCCTGTGCATGATCTTTGGCTTTCATTATTTGTTTAAATCAAATGTTTGTGATCTGAACCAGTAATAGACTCCCCAGTTAATAGGTAAAAATTGTTTCACAGTTTTCAACACCTCTACTATTGTATGTTTAACAATTAATAGATACCAGTCATTATTAAAAGCCACCTACTGGCAAACGTATTTAAAGTTATTTTGGATTCTTTTTTTTTGTTTTAACTTTGTGAGACCATACTAGTACCCTTAAGAACCATGAAGGCAGGGTCATTGAGATTTGCGTTGTAAGTTAATGGAAGCGCCAGCATATGACTGGTCTTTCAGCACTAACTTCACACATACCAAAGTGCTAAGAATAAGAGACGACAAAATCACCAGGAACTAACGTTCTGCTTTTCCGATTCAGTCAGTTCCCCGTCCTCCATCATAATGGAAAGTCCTGTCAGGCATCATTGCACAACATGGATTTCTTATTTCAAGCCCTCCCCATGAGTCTATGGAGGTTGGGTTCATTTACACAGAGTTTGCCGAATGGTTCTTGTATGTCGAACCCTCTTTAGTATTTCTTACATTTCCATCCTTTCAACAGGGCTTACATTTTGGTACTGAAAAATTTGCCTTATTGCAGAGCTCTCTCTTGGGTGCCAGAAGAGCACCCTTAGCTTGTGTTCTCAGGTTCTCAGAGACATGATGTATACAGTCTTCTATCCCAACTGACTCCCTTGGAGCATGTTCCAAGGGGCTCGACATTCCTCCAATGGCCTTCAATTTGCAGGGCACCTTCCCTCCTCGTTTGGTCGCTATGGAGTTAGTGAGGTCCGAAAAAGCATTCAAGAAATGCCTTCGTTACCTGCGTCGGTATTGTTTGCGTACGGTCTCGAGCGTCGTCCGACTCTCTGAGCCGGAAATCTACCGAGTCAAGTAACTCTTCGATCGAGGCCCTCTCGTCGCAGCAAGACCCGACGAACTTAACATGGAGCGGAGCCCGTTCAAGTTCTGCCCCGTCTGTGGATCCAAATATCCACATATCGATGTGCATCCGGTCTGTAATAAATGCCTATCACCGGACCACAACGAAGAAAACTGCATGGCCTGCTCTAAGTTCAGGTCCAAGAAGACGCTCAAGCATCGGCGCGCGGCGCGCCTCGAGGCCCAGCGAGCGGCGCCGGCACCTGACGACATATTCGACGACCCCGCGGAAGAAGGCGGTAGCCATCATCTCCAGATTTCACCACCGTCGACGGAGGTCCAGGCCGATCCCGAGGAACATGTCGAAGGACAAGGCCAAGACCTTGAATACGTCGAGGAGGTAGGGGACGACGAAGAAGTTTATGGGGCCGCGGAAGATAGCTCAGAGGAAGAGCTATGCCCCGAAGTCTACATTATTCAGGCTCAGGTCACGGGATCGACACTCGGCCTTACCCACGACCCTGCACCGCTATCCCCGGCCCCGCCTTCTGGACGGCCACGGACACTCAAGCGGAGCCGCCATCTCAGATATCGAAACCGAAAAAAAAACCTTCGGATCCGACGGCACCAAAGATGGCCGACGTCCAGCCAAAACCGAAACCTTCGGAATCGACAAAACCTAAAATGGCCGACGTCCAACAAAAAGTATCGAAGCCTGCTCCTTCATCGACTCCGTCGCCCTCAGGCCCACCGAAGTCGAAGAAGGCTGTCGAGTCGACAGCGTCGCAAAAGGTGCAGAAGGAACCATCCTCTAAGAAGGCCGTCCATCAAGTGTCAAGCACAGTTGTTCCGGCACGGATATCTAAGTCTGTTGACACGCCTTCGGACGCTCCTACGGCGCCATCAAGTAAACGCGCAGTCGAATCAAAGTCGACTAAAAGCCACGACCCGAAGGCCGCAGGCACTACGGCAGCAACGGCGTCGGCGCCAAAGCCTCCAACGGAGCCGCGACACGTTGCAGCCGAAGATTCGTCGAGGCAAATCTCCACCACACCGAGGGAGTCCGACGCCACCGAACATCAGCCGTCGGTTACCAAACCCTCTGCCTCCTTCACAAAGCAGGTGACCGACTCCCTCAAACGTATTCGGGAGAAGACTTTGTCGTCAACGGCATCGCCTCCAAAGACCTCGACCAAGCTTCTCTACACTCTGCCACCTAGGGTGGCACCGAAAGCATTTGCACCGAGATCGGTGCCGAAAATCGCTAACACGTCGGATCCTTCGACGCAAAAGGGACGCTCGGATCAACATCAAGCCTCAGAAGACCATTCTGAGCATTACATCGATGCCCAAACAGGGAAATTGACCCTCTACAAGAGAAAAATCACTTCCCAACCGCTGGAATCCTATGTTATTCCACTAAAGAAGAAGAGGCCGGCACAGGACATTCCTGCCCATGTTGAACCTATTCTGCCACCACCAAGAAGAAGTCCATCTCCTTCACCCAACCAATCAGGAGGAGAGGATGATGAACAAGATGACCAATACAATTTCCCAGTTGACAATGACCCTGATGTTCTGCAGGACTCATATGACGACACTGGGGACCAAGGTGGACATCAGGTGGTACAAGATCCACAAGGTTTTGGGACACGTACATCTCCAACAGAGGATTTTGCAGCATTTAATGCTTTAATAGAACGGGCAGCAGCAAATCATGATGTGGACATGCATGCTGACCCGGTGGAGGAAGATTTTTTGTTCGACACTTTCTCTGTCTCAGAAAGAACAGTTAAAATACTTCCTATGCTCAAAGGTGTCCTTAAACATGCCCCAGAGATCTTTAAGGAACCTACCAGGGCAAGAGTGGTGAACCCACGTATCGAGAAAAAATACAGGCCAGCACCTGGAGATCCTGCATATATTCGGGGACAGTTGCCTCTGGACTCGTTGGTGGTCGTCAATGCCCGCAAGAGGGCAAACTCCCAAACGACGGGTGAAGCTCCTCCCCCAGACAAGGAGTCGAAAGTGCTTGAGGCATCCGGCAAAAGGGTGGCTGCGCAAGCTGCCAATGTATGGCGTATAGCAAACACACAGGCACTATTGGCACGATACGATAGGGCGCATTACGACACCCTAGAACAGCTCCTTCAACACCTACCTGATGAGTTTAAGGAAGCAGCCGAAATGCTCATACAAGAGGGAAAGCTTATCTCAAACGCTGCAATAAAGTGTGCACTTGATGTGGCAGATACAGCGGCTAGGGGAATTAACACTAGCGTCATGTTAAGGCGACAAGCTTGGCTTCGTATATCTGGATTTAAGCCTGACATTCAAACTACAATCCTCAACCAGCCCGTCAATCCTGACAGACTGTTTGGTCCAGATGTAGACACCACCCTTGAAAAGATTAAAAAGGACAACGAGACTGCTAAGTCCATGGGGGCGCTTCCGTCACAACAATTCAGGGGAA
Source organism: Lissotriton helveticus (assembly GCF_964261635.1). Lineage (NCBI taxonomy): Eukaryota > Metazoa > Chordata > Amphibia > Caudata > Salamandridae > Lissotriton > Lissotriton helveticus. The sequence goes on along the minus strand of NC_136057.1, from coordinate 373,295,057 downwards.
GCACTTTTCGTCGCTCAGGAGCACGTGGTGTTACCAGAGGACACTTGGGTCAACAAACACAATTCACAAAGGGTGGTGCACAATCCTCGTACCCCAAGCAGGGTAGAGGGGGTTACAGAGGTAACAGTGCCAAGGGCAGAGGCAGAGGGAACAACAACTCCTGTTCCTCTGCCGCTAACAAACAGTGACTCTCTGTCACTGCCCCCCGACCATACAACACCTGTCGGGGGGAGACTCCAGCAGTTCCTGCCAGTCTGGACGTCCATCACCACAGACAGGTGGGTGAGAAAACTTATCCAGTACGGTTACTGTTTGGAGTTAACATCCACTCCTCCCAACATTCCCCCAAGACACCGTCCTATGTCGGCAGAGCACTTGCACTTATTGCAGCAGGAAGTACTGGTGATGCTGCAAAAAGGCGCAATCGAGCTCGTACCAGTGGAAGAGGAAGGCACAGGGGTCTATTCCCTGTACTTCCTCATCCCAAAAAAGGACAGATCCCTCAGACCTATTCTGGATCTACGCCCCCTCCACATGTACATACTGTCAGAACACTTTCACATGCTGACACTGCAACAAATTCTTCCCCTGCTCAATCAAGGGGACTTCCTAGCAACCTTGGACCTCAAGGATGCTTATTTCCACATCCCACTCCACCCATCCCACAGAAAATACCTCAGGTTCACCATTCAAAACAGGCACTATCAGTTCAAAGTCCTACCCTTCAGGGTGACTACTGCCCCCAGAGTGTTTACAAAGTGTCTGGCGACAGTGGCGGCGCACCTCAGGAGACCGAACATACATGTCTACCCATACCTAGACGACTGGCTTGTTCAAGCAAAGTCGGAACAACAGTGCGCCGCAGACATGTCCCACACTATTCAACTCCTTCACAGCCTGGGGTTCTCGCTAAACTACCCAAAGTCGCACCTTCAACCAAACCATGTGCGGCAGTATCTGGGCGCAACAATAAACACCCTGACTGCTATGGCTCAGCCAAACCCAGTCAGAATCAACAGCATTCAGTCGCTGATCCAAAAGTTCAGACCGCAACACTCCCTGCCAGCGAAAGTGTTCATGCAGTTGATAGCCATGATGGCCTCCTGCATCTTCATAGTCCCGCACGCGAGGTTGCATATGCGCCCGCTCCATGAATGCTTGGCAAATCAGTGGACACAGGCTCGGGGACAACTGACAGACCTAGTGTTGGTGACCGGTCGGGCATACAACTCTCTGCATTGGTGGAATCCACACAACCTTTGCAAGGGACGACCGTTCCAAGAGCCAGTGCCACAGATAATCCTAACAACGGACGCATCTCTCCAAGGGTGGGGAGCTCATGTGCTCCACTACACTGTGCAGGGACTGTGGTCCACCCAGCAGCAGAAGTTGCACATCAACTACCTGGAATTGATGGCAATCTTCATGGCGATAAAGTCCTTCAAAGTACATTTGTGCAACAAAGTCGTGTTGATCCGGACGGACAACATGACAGCCATGTACTACATCCAAAAGCAGGGAGGTACTCACTCGCCACAGCTGTCTCATCTGGCTCAGAGCATGTGGAAGTGGGCCATTCAGAGGAACATTTTCCTCATGGCGGAACACCTCCCAGGAAAGGACAATCAGATGGCGGATCTGCTCAGCAGATACAGCCATCAAATGCACGAGTGTGAGATACATCCATCAGTACTCCACCCGTACTTCCAGCAGTGGGGTCATCCAGAGATAGACCTGTTTGCCACAAGGGAAAACGCAAAATGCCAAAGCTTTGCCGCCAGGTTCCCTCACCCGGAATCGCAAGGGAATGCGATATGGATGAACCGGTCAGGCAAATTTGCGTACGCTTTTCCCCCAGCGCCTCTCATTCCGCTGGTGGCAAGAAAGCTAAAGCAACACTCGATGACTCTCATCCTGGTTGCTCCAACATGGGCACGCCAACCATGGTACACCACGTTTCTAGAACTTTCCGTGGTACCGCATCAAAGGCTGCATCTCACATCCAGGCTCTTGACGCAGAACCATGGCGACATTCAGCATCCAGATCCGCAACAGCGATCTGGCTCCTGAAGTCTTAGAATTTGGCTACCTCAACCTGCCTCCAGAATGCATGGACATCATCCGGGAGGCAAAGAAGCCCACGACCAGAGCTTGCTATGCAGCAAAATGGAAGCGGTTTGTCATTTACTGTACAGACAACAATATCAACCCGCTAGATGCATCCACTCCTAACATCATCTGCTATTTGTTACATCTTTACAAATGCAATCTAGCGTACGCTTCCATTCGGATACATTTATCCGCCATAGCTGCTTATCTCCAGAATAGGCAACACCTCTGTTTTCAGGGTGCCTGCCATTAAAGCCTTTCTAGAAGGACTGAAGCGAGTCATTCCTCCAAGAACACCACCAGCTCCAGTGTGGAACCTCAATGTGGTCCTCACTAGGCTGATGGGCCCACCTTTTGAGCCACTGCACTCCTGCGAAATTCAGTTTCTTACATGGAAAGTGGCTTTTCTCATTGCTATCACATCGCTCAGACGTGTTAGTGAGCTGCAGGCGCTCACAATCCAAGAGCCATTCATCCAAATACATTCCAACAGGGTAGTGCTCCGCACTAACCCCAAATTCCTTCCTAAGGTGGTGTCACAGTTTCATATCAACCAAACTATTGACCTGCCTGCATTCTTCCAAAACCCACAAACAGTAGCAGAAAGAATGCTTCATACATTAGACGTTAGGAGGGCGCTAATGTACTACATTGACAGAACACAACACTTTAGAAAGACACAACAACTTTTTGTTGCCTTCTCAGCACAGCACAAAGGCAACCCCATTTCCAAAGCAGGAATAGCCAGATGGATTGTTAAGTGCATTCAAATCTGTTATCAAAAGGCTAAACGTACTTTAACAATACCCCCAAGGGCGCACTCCACACGCAAATTGGGGGCCTCCATGGCTTTCCTGGGGAACATTCCCTTGGAAGACATTTGTAGAGCAGCCACATGGTCTACACCACACACATTTACCAAACATTACTGTGTAGATGTGCATTCAAAACAGCAAGCAGCTGTAGGACAGGCTGTTCTCAAGACACTTTTTCAAGCTTCTGCAGCTGGCACGGGCAACCGCCCTTAATGGAGGGACTGCTGTGTATTCTATGCATAAGATATGAATTTAGCAGCCCACATGCCTCGAACTGAATATGCTACTTACCAGTATGCATCTGTTCTTGGCATGTAGGGCTGCTAACATTCATATCGCCCGCCCTCCTCCCCGGTGCCCGTAGCGGCTGCAGATACTCTCTATGCATTCATCATTAGCATGGACATCCTTTACACTATTTCACTCCATCTCTGCCACAATGGCTAAAAACAATCTGGGGATGGAGTCGATGCCCATGCGCACTGTAGTCCAGGGGAGGAGCCACCTATCTCGTGATACTTCAAAGACTCTTCCAGGACAACAATGTGCAATCATCCGGACCCAACACTAGGCGGCGATCTATGCATAAGATATGAATGTTAGCAGCCCTACATGCCAAGAACAGATGCATACTGGTAAGTAGCATATTCATTCTCCTAGTCCTATTGTTTCGATAAGGAAACCACTTTTGAGGTGTTGGTCTCCTCAGAGATGTCATTTTAGGTTTAAGTTAGTTTATGAACCAAGTGCCTCAAAAGTCTGCCACTTTTAAGTCTTTTGGTTGACTCCCCCACGAGAACACAACTTTCCAGCCATTTGGGACCAGCTTACCTCTTGGTCTGGAAACCTCTGTCTAACTCTTTTAAGTAACAAGAATACAGATCTAGTATTCAGCAGGCCTTGTGCTAGTGGCCAGACCAAATGGACAACTGATAATAATCTCCGTACAGTGAATTTCGACCTCTTGTTTTCCCACCTTGCTGAGGAATCATCTCAGAGGTACATTACCCACTTTGATGTAGCTACAAACTTTTCACTTTCTTATCTTGTTGACTTTCAGCTAGTGGTGAGGTGGGGGAGCCTTCTAAAGCCAGATGGCAGACCCACACTTACACCCTACGAAACCGGTAGACCTCAGATGCCTCCAATTTAAGTTTCCTAATTACACTCCCTAAGATCTGTGGTGCAAAGAGAACAATAAGGAAATGTTAAGCATGTTTCAATGATTTGTAAAGATCCTAATTATGGGGGTATTCTTTATGGCACTCTACATCAAACATTGGCTGTTGCACGTTTTTTAGGTATAACCTCTCTAGCACTTTTCCATTAGCAATACATTTAACAACATCGTGATTAGTTTATCATCTGGTATTGGCTCAAATGTAGGTGACGAGGTATTTCTGTCCTCCCCCATACGAGCACCCAAATCAGAACTGTTCAATAGCAATAGGGTCCAAAAACCTCAAGTTATGAAACCTGAAGCCAATTCAAGCCCTAATGAACTAAAAAGTAGAATTGGTATAGATCCATTCAGTCCAATACCAGTAACAGGAAGAATCAATCCGGACCTGAAACACTCTAATCCCGGAGATAATTGATATTGAGTGTGCACCCACTACAAAAGGGCAAAATAAGGTACAGAACGCCGATTCTGTTAGCTGACCTATCCCTTCTAGCTAAATATGATGAAAACCTTTTTGAAGGAGCAAGTTTCGCAAAAGCCCAAACAGAGCATCAATAGGAATATGTGACAGTTTGCTTCACACCATGAATCCTATAACCAGTGCCCTTAATTATCATTCAGATAAATTGAATATAGAGGTGGAATTGCTGAATACCCTTGCCCTGTTTGTAGCTGGGATCAACTCCAAGTTACTTAACTTGACAAACCAAATAGTAAGGATGCAATCTCATAGAGATAACCAAACTATCATTGCACCTAAATCATAGATAAAATCTCAAATCTACAGAGCATAGTTGGATCCCTAGTAGATGAGCTCAGGCATATGTCAGGGCAGAGCAAAAAGGAGTACTCAAACATAACAGACCACTACCAGTGCCATGATGTCCAGGAACTAACAGCACAAACATCCAAGCAAGTAAAAAAATTAGATATGACTGAGATAGGTATTGAGGGAGTAAACGCCTATGGACCTCAAAAGCATAAAGATCAGCAACAAATAGATACACGATCCATTAAGAAAGAAGAAGGAAAAAGTCCCCTTGCAAGACAAGGAAATATATCGTGGTATACAGGACCTTCTGGAGGTAACAACATAGAATGAAGCCACACGATTAATATCAACACAAGACGGTGAGGCATTCAAGTAATAAACAATACAGACTTATCCTCCAATTCAAAAATAGTAGGGCTAAGCATAAGAGCAAGTAAAAGGCAAAGAAAAGCATGCAACAGAACAAACAAAATAAAAACAACCACCAATACAAGTACATCCTACAACCCTAAGAAAAATTACCCAATCTTCAAATCATCCATAATATATGTGTGTGAGTTGAAAGTAAGGGATAAAGGGCTGACCACAACACTAAGCAGACAAGATGTGCCATTCTTTCCTGAAGAGGCTCCCAGTCAGTTTATCGCAACTTATTGCGGTGAAGCCCCAACCTGCCATGTGTCTAGTCAAAACATCAGACAAGGGTTTCCACAAGTATATAGTGATACACAGTTATTCTTGTTGGATAAGGACAATGGAATGCGCAGCAATATATTAGATACTCATCAAAACAAATTATCAAACATTCTGTTACCTTCCACTTCCCAGTCTGGTACAAATTCAGGGCAAACACAAAAAGATACCACTGGCAAGAATCGCATACTTAGTTTAACTGCTCCAGTAGGAGACCTTCCCAGGTGCTTGAAGACACACAGCACAACATTTCCACCATCCTTTAATGATAACATGAAGAATTCATCAACTAATATGGATAGGTGTCCGGCCCATACCACAAAACTCTTATTCATTCCCCAGTATGTCTGCAGGGGAATACACAACATACTAAATCGCAGTAACATACTAAAATGACTAGCCTCAATCCCAGAGCTCAGCAATCTAACTTCAGATGCTTTAGAATCAGTTCAATTCAAACAGGATCCCTCTATTTCCACGCAAGAAATAACCAGTACAACATGGCATAGTGAGAAGACTGTGAATAAATCTCTACAAAATGGTCCACAATTTAAGAATTGGGGGATTAAAATAAGGAAATGCAATGATAGTCATTATCCAACCCAATTGATTCCCAAGCCTGCCGCAAAGAGAAACGCTCAGACAATTCCTATGACAACCGGTAATCGCTGAGGGTATACTAATGTCCTAAAAGGAGCAATTGGTCCATTATTCAATCCCGCAATATCTTTTGGTATTAAAATCACAGGTTGCAATTCGTGCTCATGCATGTGTGAATAAATACAAAAAAATCTGATTTTAAGGGATTACTGGCCTTGCTTCCAAAAATTCTTACTAAAGGGAAATCTGAAGGGAATGATAGAAGGTTGAACTGTTCAGCCAGTGCGAAAACATTTATTAATATTTGCTCATGGAATGTCCATGGCCTCACCAGACTGCCAGAAGATCATGACACTGCGACGTTCATACAGAATTTTAAAGTTTTCATGTTTCAAGAAGCATGGAAAATTTGCAATAAGTACATTATTGGTTATCAAGAGTATGATTTTGCAACGCGCTCATCTTCCTATGGCCGAGGGAAAGTTGGGCTTTCTATCTCTGTGTCACACCAAGCATCACGAAATTGAATTTCATTTAACTTGGCTTTTATGCATCAAAATAGACTTTCAAATGCTGATTATTTTTCTAAATGTATATCTAAGCACAAAACGTTCAGTCAAGATGACTTGGGTTACTGTTTTATGGGAAATAATTAAACCTCTGACTAATCAATAACCCACTACTAGTCTAACATTTTGGGTGATTTTAATATGCATCTGTTTTCCAAGAACCTTTCAGATAAATCAAGTAGAGCCTTAATTCAGATTTGCTGTTCCAGACTACAAAATACGTTGGTATGTTGTTACAGGAGGACTTTCAACATAACACTGTAAGTGTACCAACATTTAAGAATTCATGGCAACAGTCTTCCATTGATTACACTATCATCTTAAAGGAATTTGCCTCTGGATTTGTCGGGTATCCAGTATTCTCTAGAGTGGAAAGTGATCTTAAACCTCAAACTATGACACTGTCACTAAGAGTCGACTATCAACCAAAGTCAAGAATACTCATATCTGGGCCAACTGCTTATAATTTAAGAAGGCTGACATGGCACTCATCAAAACAAACAGAGATCTTGGCCTTTTTAGAACTTAAAATAGAGTCAACACTTTTTGAGGGACGATATGGGAAATCCATGGTGGAAATCTGGCCCTGTTTTTGTTCCTCATTAATAGACCACTTTCTGGTAAAAACAACAACCAGCGGTAACGCTATCAGGCCAGCAAAAACCAGATGGTACACTCACAGGCTACATCTCCAAAAGAAGGTACTTAACAAAGCATCAAGTGCTATAAACAAACAAACTGTGCTTTTAAATGCTCACTACGTGTTCATTAAACTGCTTGAGAAGAGTATATATAAATGAGATTTGGAAGACAAAAGTGGTGCATCATGAAGAAACATGGACAAAGTTGCATTACGAATGCAAAACCTACAACTTGAAAGCATTCTGGGAACTATTAATGATCTTCACTATGGCAACAGGAAAGCAAATTGTGCCAATATTTCTGAATCTTATTTTGCGTTCTTCATCTCAAAACTGTACATGGCTTCTTAAGTAAATGATAGAGGATTCAACACCGAACAATATATGTCCGCCCCTTTAACCAATACAAGCAGGGTCTTCCCAATGCAGTTTTCAAAGCTAGAATAGATCTGTGGTCAGAAATCCTAACCCCACTGTTCAAAGACGTCGTAACATCTAAATTGATCCCAGAATCTTGGCAAAGAAGTATAATACAGCCAATCTACAAAGGTGGCGAAATATTTGCGATATGTCTACTTAAGGATTTGGAAGAGTGGGCTACGATAAATATACAAATTTTCAAACTGGATTCCGTACGGACAGTCAACAATTACGAATCGGCTGTCACTCAACACTGATGGTGGAGAGGGCAAGATTAAAAAAAACAAAAATTACACATTTGTTTTGTATATTTGAAAGCTGCCTTTGACTCTATTCCCCACAATTTGCTCTAGACTAAGTTTTTAGCAAGGGGTACACTTAAACAGGTATTAGTTATGATCATATTGTCATACTCAAATGCGTGGGTCCAGGTACAATTGAGGGATGGCAGCCACACCACTCACTGCCTGGAAACCCATAGTCTCAAACAAGGATGTGTTTAGCCCCAAGCCTTTTTGTGGCCGATTTCCTGCTCTATTTGTAAAATGTCACTGCTCACTCCCCTTAACTTTGCAGGTTACAACATAAAATATGGACAGTATGCCGATGACACTATATTGCTGAGCCACACTACTGGATTGATAGTCATTCAAGAATTATATTTTAGCTAATGATCTGCAAATGAATATAAAAACACAAACATTATGACAATAGGATTGTCTAAATTTGGTGAGTATTGAAAATTAATGGGTTAGCAATTGAATCAGTAAAATGTTAGTATATAGGAATCACGTTTGATGAGTGTCTTTTAAATATCACTTTACAAACTTAAAGGCTAAAGCCACCGCACTTCATTTGCGTTCAGAACACTGTGAGATACGTTTTTTTTGTCCTAGTCATGAGCATTTACTTACTGTAATGAAGGCAAAGTTGATGCCCTCCTCCTTAGCTTATGCCTCGGAAACCTTTCAGGTTAAGGTGTCGTGTATTTCTATAGGTTCTGAATCAGTCCCCCTATTCCTGACCCTATTCTGGTTAAACTAACTATCAAGTTAACTAACAGTCAGCCCATGAGGCAAGAAAACCCCCATGATGCAGATACCGTTATCTGACGCAGTCACACTACGGCACAGGAACGTGTTATCTGATTAGGTCATAACGCTTGAGATCTAATTAGACAAGCGACATTCCTCCAGCCCCTGATAAGGCATACGACGTTCTCATAACAAATCAAACCTATGACAACCTGGATAATCCGTGCGGCCATTGTTTTGATTTCACAGAGAACTTTAGTAAAGAATGTGCTAACGAGCAAGTCGTATGACATCTTTATTGACGTATCTATGTCCATCCTTACGTCAATCTCGGCACCTTTAAGGTATAAATATTGCCGATCTTGCCCTATGCAAACACACGCGTGGTGACAAGACGGAGCAGCCATACTTGCCGAAGCCGAGAGCAGAAGCAGACCCCGCTGGCGCAGCCCCGCCTTCCTGACGTGCTGAGAGACGCGCTGCTATCTCAAGCCGAGAGACCCAGCACCGGCGCTTCCGGGTAGCCCTCGCAGGCAGCCTGGAATATCGAGAGCAGAGAAAGAGATACCATTCCTCATTCATCCTAAATTCCAGGTACAGAACTGAATAACCCCTCACAGAGAATTCTTTAGTTATTCACTTGGCAAAAACAAACTTAACTTAAACTGTAACTTTCTATTCCCGCCCACGCATTAGACTTAGGTCAGGTACACGGGGTAGGCGTATTTAGAAACACCAGTTGAGTACGTTTAGTCAAATGTATATGTGTATGTAAATATATTTTAATCATTTTAAACATCATATGGCTCAGAAACCATGTCAATGTTTTTACAGTATTATTTTATACTATTGCTTTTAATGTATGCACTTTACTTAACTATAAGTATTGCAATAATATCGATCCATTTCTCATGTATGAGAAAAGAGACTGATCAATAAATAACATCTTTTATTGAACACGCCCGTCTCTTCCTTTTCTCTACATTCTGATGAGACTAAGAATGCACGTACTGACTGAGTAAAATAATTGCCTTGTGCTCACACGACTCTCGAGATTGACTCTTGATTAGGGGAGAGCAAAGTTGTCATGTTCTATGGTTGTCAGAAACTAAATCCCTTCTTGTCTAATCAGGGGAGTTAATTCCTTCCTTGAACATTCGAGAAAGTTTCTAGCGAACTCTGAGCTTAGCTGGCAAACCCAAAAATTAAGTCTAGTATCGACAGTAGTAGACCTAGTTAACGTCTGGCCTAGGCCTTTACTGCTGTAGGTACTATTCCAATGCGCAGAGCCTATTGGGAAAATAGGAGCTACACTACATGGCGCCCAACGCGTTTGGAAAGGGCGATAAAACTAACGTAAGACATTTAGAGTAACTCAGTCGTGCTTTCTCACTCAGACCCCTTTTCCCAAATACTCCAAAGACGTCTGGAGTGGGTGAAAGGTTATATCCTCCAAAACCTCGCAGGAGGGAACTCCTATGTATGGTTCTTGGTATAGTCAACGTTGAAGGATAAACAGTTCCAAAATATTGTGCATCTAATCTTTGTTCCATAATAAACCTGATCTGCAAATAGACATAATACCATCCTGTCTGTAAAATGGGAGACAGTGATGAAGAAAGAGAGGCAGTTAGATTAGCAACTGAACTCGCAGATGCTGATGCTACCATGCAAGCAGCAGACCCGAATATAACACTCATTCCGGTCATTAAAAGGAGATCTATAACCCTAAAACTTATAGAAAATGGACTGACACCTAGAGGTGGCACAGTCATATTCGTAATCGAGGCACACGAATATCGGCAGACAGAGGTATATTATTCATGGATACATTTTCCAGCAGCTAATGCTGTAACAAAGTACTTCCACTATTACAAAGTAGAGGAACCTCCTAATGAGTACACTCCTTTCGAGGAGGTGGAAGTACCACTCAAATTCCAAGAGCATTTGCTCTTATTTGATGGCGCCCTAAAACATAACAATCACATTACCAGGCTCGGTCCTTTAGGTAGACCAGGAGCAACGTGGCCGGTCTTAGCCGGATACACACCACATCCAGACATCGAAAGAATGCCTGCAGCAGAGCTGTTAATACAGCTAAAACAACTACTAAAAATTCATAGACAATTAGTTCAGTATGTAATGCGGACTTCAACAATTCAGCCAGCGATTAAACTTCCACAGCTGACCCCTCACCAGGGGAACACAAATAAAATTACACCACAGAACATCCAATCCTGCCTAGGTAAAGTTCCAGCTAAACGGGAACAGATACCATTCTGGTTGGCACAGAAAATTACCCAAATAGAGGCGGTGTTTCCTGACACCACCCCATTAGAAAAACACAGGATTCTGACTATATGTCTCCCAATGGGAATCGCACCACACATTGAGGACTGTGACACTTGGGGTACAGTCTTTGCTTCCATCTACACAAAAACGCACGGTGTTCCATCCATTTCGGTAATACCAGATGTGCTAAAACAAATTCAAGATGAATACGGTCCAGAACCTGCTTTAACTCTTGGTATGAAATTACTAAAAGACTTCAAGCAGGTCTCGGCTATATTACTAGCCAACATAAAAGGTGAAGCAGCAAATGTGGCGATCTGCCAGAGGTTAAAAGAGACAGATATAGCAGACCAACCAGCTGAAATTGCAAGAATCATAGAAAAATCCTATGAAGAACTAGGCAGAGATAGTCTAGGTGGAATACCAGTAAAACCGCAACTGACTACAAGTCCAGAAAAAATATTTTTTAATAATAATAATTCACCAAAAAAGAACTGGGATGGAAACAAACAATCCAATCCTAAAGAAAAGAAATTCCAGTCCCGAGGAAGGTCTCCTAGGCGAAGAGAGAAATCTCCAAACCAAAGACAGAGGTCACCGCAGAGTGACCCCTCGGGGAAAAGATATAACCTTAGAAATAGGGATAATATTAAAAAACCTGATAGATATCAAGACATTGATACACGTCCCTCTCAATCTTTTCAGACTTCCTCGCAGAAATCGGAAAGAAGAGGACGATCAGAACAAAGAGAAGAGCACGCCAAGTCCAAAGACAAGGAACCTGCTCAACAAAAAAAGAAATTACAATTTCCAAAAAAGAAGGTAGCCAGTATCAAGGTAGTTAACAATGCCGAGAATACTGAGGACACAACTGAAAAACGTAGAATGGGCTCAGACAATGCTAGACAGCGCAGCAGAGGTGAGCATAGCTCGCAAAGTCCTTATGAATCATCTGGAGACAGTGGACACGAATGAATACCTTCAAGTGGAAACTGCAGACACCAGAGTTAGCAAGCCCCACAAGATATACGAGATAACATTACGTATAGAGGGAGATAAGACTAGGAAAATTAGGGGACTATTTTGGGATAACCTCTCCAAAGGCTATGACATCCTTCTAGCTGAAAAAGACTGGCCACCAGAGTTTGTCAGAGAGTGCCCTCATGGCGAAGAAGTAATTATGCCTGCCTTCTCGAATCAAATACCGATTCATAAAAAATACACACTTGCTAGAAAGTGGGCAGTGGCCTTAGCACCTGCTTTATATAAAAATCATGTAGGATGGGATGAGGATTCCCCTCCTCACAAAATCCAGTTAAAATCACAACCTACTGCACAAAGGCAGTACCCAATTAAGCAAGAAGCTAAAAAACAGGTAAATGAAATACTAGATCAGCTAGAATACCAGGGGGTGATTGAAACTTGCACCTCACAAATCAACAATCCTTTGTTTCCGGTCTCCAAACCAGACAATTCATATCGTCTAGTTTTGGATTACCGACACCTTAACACATGTTGCAAAACCTTTGCAGTGCAAAACTCACACAGTGCTGCACTAATGAATAACATAGTGCGCAAAAAATACAAAACAACCTTGGACATCTCCAATGGATTCTTTTGTCAAAACATAGCACCAGAGAGCAGATATTTAACTGCATTCTCAGTAAATGGCACTCAAAAACAATTCTGTCGGTTAGCCCAGGGGTACAAGAACAGCCCGGGGGTATTCTCAGCGAGAGTAACAGAATTACTACAACTATATGATGATGAAGCATTATCTTATGTCGATGACATTTACTTAACAGATGATGACTTGGAGACTCACTTGAAAAGGGTGAACACCATAATACTTGGGTTCGCTGCAGAGGGTTACAAATTCAACTTAAAAAAGTCCAGAATTGCCCATCTGACAGTCCTATTCTTAGGATATGAGTTATCAAGTGAAGGCAAAAGCCTGGCAGACGATTTCCTAGAGAAATGTGCCGTAATCCAAGCTCCTAAAACACTAAAAAACTTAGTCAATTCTAGGCTTCCTAAATTTCGGAAGAACATACATTGCAAATTACGCAGAAAGGGTCAAACCCCTTTATGATCTAATTAAACCAGACTTTAAAAGATCCAATTGGACTCAAACACACACAGAAATTTTGAGATCCTTACAAACAGACATGCTAATTAAAACAAAATTAGAAACACGTGATAACACACGCAACCTTGTGATCCGAGTCATCCCAGGGAGATGCGGATTCACATACCTGACCTCTAATGAGGGAGAAAAGGTACCAATTGCATTTAAATCACACTTGTACACTAAGGCTGAAATGAAATTTAGCCCAACGGAAAAAATTCTTACAGCAACACAGACAGCTATAGCAAAAGAACGAGCCCTGGCACAAGGTAAACGAATAGTAATCGTGACACCAATACCAGCCTTAGAGGCGGTAACAAAGGCAAGCATTCCAAATGCTAAAGCACTCCATCCGAGATGGATACAATGGGCTAACTCTCTTGCTGCAACAGACGTGGTGTACGAATTTGATCCTTATTTAAAAACACAAGAATTTCTCCAATATGAATTTGAATGTCCTCCGCCAACCGAAATTCTGCCTCTAGATCACTACGGCTGTATAATATATACAGACGGATCAGCACAACCCGCAGTAGGGGGTAAACAAGCTTACAGTGCTGCGTGCGCGATTGTTAAAGGTCGTTGGCACGAAGGGAAATTTAAACCAACCCTCACTAAAACACAATCCCTAGGAGATTGTACAGCTCAGTGAGCTGAACTAATAGCATTCAAGATGGCGCTTGAAAATACCGATCGAGAATTCCCCACACTCATAGTGTGTGATTCGTATTATTGCGTTCAGTCTTACAATGAATACTTGCAGATCTGGCTTCAGAACGGTTTCAAGGATGCGAAAGGTGGCACAATCAAGCATAAAATGCTCTGGGAACAAGTAGCTCTTTTACAAAAAGAACTACCAAAGACTCACGTGATACATACACTGAGTCATCAACGTGATGGCGTTCACGTTGCAGGGAATTCATTGGCTGATGAGGCCGCGAAGGCAGCTGTGCAAACGGCTTCCGTAGCTGCCGTCACCAGGTCAAAAACAAAAATAGACAGCGAAATATTACAAGCTGTCAGCGCTTCAGAAAAGGATTCGATAGAACCACTCCCTAAAGGCTTTCCAGTAAAATACTCATACATAACTGATGCAAACAATGTTCCTTTTGCTCAAATCCCTGGAGTGGGGGATAGGGCAATTCCAAACATGGAACATAGGTTAGGACTAATAATAGCGGCACACGAAGGGCTAGCTTCTATACATGCTGGCGTCTCAGCCACAGTATCATTATTAAAACAGAGATACTGGTGGCCACAAATGAGAAGACAAACAAGGAACTATGTTCTAGCATGTGAAATATGTCAAAAAATGAAAGTATCAACGGTGAGACGTCCAGCACAGACGCCCCTTCTAATCTCGGATAAACCATTAGCCTGTGTTTATCTAGACCACTGCGGTCCCTTACAAAGGGATGGTAACTATAAATATATCTTGGTCGCAGTGGATTCATGCACGAGATTCATATGGATGTGGCCCCAGCGAACGGCTGACGCCAGAACTGTTATAAAAGATTTGCGAGTCTTTATCGGCACATACGCAATTGGCATGCTGCATTCGGACAATGGTCCTGCTTTTAGCTCTCGGGCTTATAAGGAGGCCATGGTCAGCATGGGCGTGCAATTGCGGTACTCTTGTCCATTTCACCCTGAGGGGAACGGAATTGTTGAAAGAAAAAACCGTGACATAAAGCAATCTATAACGGCAAAGGTATTAGGTTCGGGAGCTGGGTGGGTCAAACATCTAATAAGTGTCCAACGTAGTCTAAATAACTTGCCAAGAAATTCTCTGAAGGGATTCAGTCCGTACGAATTATTATTCGGAACTAGGATGTTGATCTCTGACCTTGATAGTCAGACTTCAGTGGTAATAGAAAAAACCTTTGATGTCAAAGACCGTTTGGCTATTTTTCAGGACTTAAACAAAACAAGAAAAGACCTGAGCAACATACAGTTGAAACAACAGCCAACAACCACTGAAGAATCACCACCTGTCCCAGCAAGACCTGTCTGGATTCCAAAAGTCGGGGATCTAGTCAGGGAGAAGATCGCGGTAAAGAAGGAATTTGGGCCTTCTTACAGAAAAGCAGTTCCTGTCTTGTCTGTCAACGGGACAAGATCAGTTGTACTACCGCCACTTGCTGGTAAAAAGGAGAACCGAGTTGTATCCATCGACCTGGTAAAACCACAACATGTGGCCGATAACAAACAGTAGGCCAAGTGGACTCCCAATAAGTAGCAGAACACCAAGGTTTGCTACCAGTACAGAGGTCCTAACAAAGAGGCTCATCACATTCGACACGCCTACAGAAGAACAAGAAGGACTATGCAACAATGCAATAGAACTCAGACCTCTGACAACCCAAATAAAAACATTTAGCAGAGACACACCAATCTACAATGAAGTACCAAATGACAATGCAAAAAACAGAAATCCTGAACCAATTGGAATAATTGACAGAACTGCATCCGGTTACTTCATCAACTTCGATGATTCCTCTGACGGCTTCAGTGAATCAAAGACACAGCCATCATCAAAATCCTTTAAAGACAAAGCGAAGGAACTTTAAAAACAACTGAAAGAAACATATCTGGTTTCTCCATGGATTGAATTTTAGGTGGGTTTTGGTGCATTTATCCTCATACTTTGGCTCATCATGGTATTTACTTTGGGACGCTTCATTGAGGGAAAATATGCTAAAATGGACACAGCAAGTCAGAACATCAACTTGGTCCTCAAACCACACACATCTTCACACATCGAGAAAAGAGAACTTTCTTCAGAACTTTCTTCAGCCAACTTCACAGCCAATCCTATACCTGGTGGGGTAGCCTGGGACAACACTGACTATGAAATTTATGGTCCGGTCGAGATCCTGAAATATACACACCTAATCAAGATCTCCTTGAGTGACTTTGCAAAACCAAACTCATTTGCTGATGATTGGGACTTCGAAAGTATTAACAACATGATGTCTGACTTAGTAATGTCTGCTAAATTTACAAAACATGATTATTTGCAAGGTTCTACAAATTATGACAGTATGTATTGCTATAACCACTATGGTAACCATTCTTTACATAAATCTGCACAACCTAGAAATGTTTTAAATTATAATCAATGGGAACATTGTGCTACACCTCCAAAAGGGAGCTCAAGAACCGTTTACGACAAATATTCATATTTTTCAGGTTTTAACATAAGTAATGCTGAAACATTTTATTTTAAATTGTCAAACAAGACAGGGATGAAAACCATGATAACCAACACAAAATTGATATATTCAGATTCGTTCTTTGAAAAAATGAATACTTTTGGATTTGATTATTGGGACAAAAATGTTGATTTGAAAAGTGTTTGGGGTACAAAAGAATGGCAAGTACAGGGTATAGAAGCTTTGTTTAGAGCCTGCATGATCCCAGAACAAATGATATTTTTAAATGACACTGTTCAACAAACCACCTGTCTTGGCTTAGCCAAAATCAAAGATTTAAATAAACCGTCTATTCCAAAGCCAACAATGTTTAGCAATAGCTCTGATACAGATGAAGAGATAGACGTAAACCATATACTAAACCAAAACAGAACACATCCTGATTGGAAACAATGGGTTGATCTGGCCCACAGATACAAATAACTGTCAAGACAGATTCCTGAATAAAACACAGGGGTTCAAAATGACCAGGCCAGACCCTAGATATCCCCAAAGACATCACCCAGGGATAATAACAACCTAGAGTGTGGGCAAATTATGGCTTCAATGGCTACAGACTTCCACACTGCCTGAAATTAAGCAACACCTAACTTTACTTACTGATGGTGCTGACTTGCGTGATTTCATACTGGGACCACGCAAACAGCGTCAAAAGCGTTTCATAGCAGCCTCTGTATATGCAGCATACAATGAGGCCTGGAAGGTTACTCAAATTGAAACAGCAGAAAGAATACGGGAAATTGACCGTATCAATTTGGAAAAATCACTTTCTGTAGTGGACAATGGGTTAATGACTCTGTCCTCCAGAATTTTTTCATTGGACAGCATTGTGTCTTCAGCAATCGATATATTATCGCAAGACTTACTGTTATTACAACATGGTCAGTCACAATTGCGTTCCATTGTACAGCTTGGCTGGATGTTACAAAATCTGCGTTCAGGCTACGTGCCTTGGCGTTTAATCAACACAACGTCACTATTCCAAATCTTTAACCTTACTGATAGACAAATCGGTATGGCGCAAAAGGGTGCTGATTATACAATCTTGAGCATTGAAAAACTAGAAAGATTACCAATGACAATGTCAGAACGACCTGTCAGTGAATGGATAATCCACGGAATCATAAATATTCCAATCTCAACCTTCAGGTTTCAATACTGCCAAAAATATATACAGGCTGGCATGTACGAGAAATTGGGAAAGGGGTACCTTAAAACAACTTGGAACCTGCCCTATTCACATGCATGTGTCAGTAATAAAGGACAGAAAGTGTTTCTTAGTGGCAACAATTGTGCTATGTCACTAAGCGGCACGCTTCTGTGTAACGGAATTAGTTTGCATGGAGCCTGTGAAGGGAATTCATACAACCTTTCATGTCACCAGCAAGGCGCACCTGCAACTGAAATAGAACCATTCTTTCAAAGACTCTATAATGGGAGTTACATTCTTATTGTAGACCGCAGATGTTGCAGTCTTATGCCCGGGACTCCTTATCTAGTAACTACAACGGCGAAGGTCAAGTGCTGTGGACGTTCTTTATTCCCCAGCTCCTTTCCAGACAGGGAGGCAAGGGCATGGCCCAGTTTGAAAATTACTTCTATTCGAATAGATACTTTAAGCAGAATGAAAACAGTGCTTCTTCAGACGCCTACAAGGCTCACGTCATCAAAAGAAACATATGATCTACAAGTCGCAAGGACGACTGCAGAGATACATACATTATTATCAACTAATTCCCCCGTACATTTCGCGGAAATCCTGAGCGAAATCTTAAATATTTCTGATACCAATGGGATCTCAGGGGTATTTAAGACAGTATTTTCGATGGCATTAACACCATTCAAAGCCATACTGGGTATTTTTCCAGATTTCGTCCATTCGATTTTTGGCGGACTTCCCCTGATCCTGGGACTAATTGCAGGAATCCTATTCCTAGTCCTTATTTTTCGTTATGGCAACCCATGTCACAGATCAAACTCTCGCGACAATGGAAGATACGATCCTAGCCATTGGATACCGGGACCGGATATCAAAAATCCTGGGACTCTCCCGGCTTAGAGACCTGAACATGACTTGGTTTCTATCATTTCGACCAATGTGGCAAAGGTGTGTTTTACCTGTACTAAGGTGTCTGCTATGCGGAGAAGAATGCGTGTTAGACACCTGTCTGACGCTACAATCGGATGCGCCAGTGGATGCAGATACACTGTTGGTTCCTACCAAGGTTCACGCTTTGTGCTGCCCTCAAAGGCTGCCAATCCTGATGACGGCATTCCTGGAATCTTCACCACTGCGATTGAAGAGTAGTGAAGTTCAAGATGAAAGCAGCATCGAACAGGTACGACCTTCTGTCAGCAATGCGAATCAGAATGTCAGTGGAGACAATCATGCGCACGAATGCATGGTTACCCCTATTTCCGACCTAGTGGAACTTTCCCATGAAGCTGTTGACAGTTTTTTCGAAAGCCTGAATGATATGATGTTCTCTCCAGAACAGAAATAGAGACTTTTGAGTAAACTCGCACACGGCGTTCCCTGAATTCGGCCTTCAACTTTAAGAATAAAGTCACATGAACAATTTCACTCCAGCTCACGGACAGCAATATTTTTCAGCAAGTCCCTTAAAATATTTTTCTACATATTTTTTCCGGGACAATGATCTTCTGCTTAAAGTAAGAAACTATTCCTAGAGAACTAAGATTTCTATTTTTAGATACTTTATAAACTTTAGTTGCCCGCTGGGATGTTCACGAATATTTTATTATGTGATGAAATGGTCTCGAACTTCCTTTCTGTATAGCCATATTAAGAGCCATTTCATGTGTATTTCTCATATACCAATAAGCAATAATGCATACAAATGCGTGTTTACTTTTGCATTTAAACCATAGCTTAAGTGCATACAATATATATGACTGCAATTTTTCAGTATATTTGAAAATTTCGAAATGCATTTATGTATTTTGGGGTGGTAAGGTATACACTATACTCTATAGTATGTTGTACTATGTTATACTATGCATAGATTAGTAGATATGACCATAGTTAGCGTGGAGTGGGTGTCGTGTATTTCTATAGGTTCTGAATCAGTCCCCCTATTCCTGACCCTATTCTGGTTAAACTAACTATCAAGTTAACTAACAGTCAGCCCATGAGGCAAGAAAACCCCCATGATGCAGATACCGTTATCTGACGCAGTCACACTACGGCACAGGAACGTGTTATCTGATTAGGTCATAACGCTTGAGATCTAATTAGACAAGCGACATTCCTCCAGCCCCTGATAAGGCATACGACGTTCTCATAACAAATCAAACCTATGACAACCTGGATAATCCGTGCGGCCATTGTTTTGATTTCACAGAGAACTTTAGTAAAGAATGTGCTAACGAGCAAGTCGTATGACATCTTTATTGACGTATCTATGTCCATCCTTACGTCAATCTCGGCACCTTTAAGGTATAAATATTGCCGATCTTGCCCTATGCAAACACACGCGTGGTGACAAGACGGAGCAGCCATACTTGCCGAAGCCGAGAGCAGAAGCAGACCCCGCTGGCGCAGCCCCGCCTTCCTGACGCGCTGAGAGACGCGCTGCTATCTCAAGCCGAGAGACCCAGCACCGGCGCTTCCGGGTAGCCCTCGCAGGCAGCCTGGAATATCGAGAGCAGAGAAAGAGATACCATTCCTCATTCATCCTAAATTCCAGGTACAGAACTGAATAACCCCTCACAGAGAATTCTTTAGTTATTCACTTGGCAAAAACAAACTTAACTTAAACTGTAACTTTCTATTCCCGCCCACGCATTAGACTTAGGTCAGGTACACGGGGTAGGCGTATTTAGAAACACCAGTTGAGTACGTTTAGTCAAATGTATATGTGTATGTAAATATATTTTAATCATTTTAAACATCATATGGCTCAGAAACCATATCAATGTTTTTACAGTATTATTTTATACTATTGCTTTTAATGTATGCACTTTACTTAACTATAAGTATTGCAATAATATCGATCCATTTCTCATGTATGAGAAAAGAGACTGATCAATAAATAACATCTTTTATTGAACACGCCCGTCTCTTCCTTTTCTCTACATTCTGATGAGACTAAGAATGCACGTACTGACTGAGTAAAATAATTGCCTTGTGCTCACACGACTCTCGAGATTGACTCTTGATTAGGGGAGAGCAAAGTTGTCATGTTCTATGGTTGTCAGAAACTAAATCCCTTCTTGTCTAATCAGGGGAGTTAATTCCTTCCTTGAACATTCGAGAAAGTTTCTAGCGAACTCTGAGCTTAGCTGGCAAACCCAAAAATTAAGTCTAGTATCGACAGTAGTAGACCTAGTTAACGTCTGGCCTAGGCCTTTACTGCTGTAGGTACTATTCCAATGCGCAGAGCCTATTGGGAAAATAGGAGCTACACTACAAAGGCTCTAAAACCCATGACCACCTATAAATAAAAGTGCTTAAATCTTTTTAGAGTCTCGAGAAATGCCGGGCACGCTAATGTCAGACTGGAATTCGGCAGCTTGACAAGCCAAAACCTAGTGAGACAAACAGCTTTTTTAAAATGTTTATACTCCTTATTTGTATCTGATGCCGGCACTCTTGCAAGTCTGTGCTGGCAGGAAGTAACAAAATATGATTATGTAAGTGTTTGGGGATCTTATTTAACGGAGTCCCAGATTTTTGAACACTTGGATATAAATATAAATGGTTTTAAATAGATATTAAATCAACCAGCGAATTTTATATCCTTTCTATTAGAAAAGGAGAATTTAAAAAGAAAAAAGCATGCTTGGTCGGTCATCAACTCGTATAACAAAATTGAACGCCAACCATACTTTTTTTTTTTTTTTTTTTTTGGGTGTAAGATGTTTATTGCACATTCCAAAGTAAGCCAGTTACAATCTAGGCGCCTACAACCACAATGGGCCGGCTATAATGTTACACATCAGGTAAACTATGTCATGAAAGTTACACAGCCCATCAGCCGACATCCAACGGACCGGCGGCGTCTCGGTTGCATAGTTCAGATATCACTGTCAGTGCTTCAATCGTGTACACGCATGTTTCCGTTCTTACTTTTGTATTTTTTATTTCAATTAACATAACAGTACTTAACTCAACCTGCAATTAACCTCTAACCTCTAGAGCTCCGTATCACAGCATTCTCCCTCCTCAGTGCCATCTTGACAGCTAGTCCCAATCATATGTCTGTATCTGTAGTCTGTACATTTCAGCCCTCATCCACTTCCGATTCTGATGTACCGTGTGCAAGCAAATAATCACGCAAGAACCCCCAATAATCTTTGGGCCTAGACCCAGTCGGCAATTCTTCCTCATATGTGGTGAGCGTGTCCTGACAATACGTCATATCTTCTAGCCACTGCTTCGCCTGCGGACCCCTTTTGCTATTCCAATGTAGGGACACCCTTCTTTTGGCCAACAAGAGTGCCACAGCACAGAACTTACGTTTCAAGGCCCTCAGTTGCGGAACAATACCCAACAGGCAGATCTTCACCTCGCATTCCAATGATATTCCAAGCATTGCATTCAGAACTTGTATAACCTGTTCCCAGTATCCCGCCACTTTGCGACAATGCCATGCTAGATGCATGAAATCTGCATTTTCCTGACCGCATCTGTAACACTTGGAGTCCTCTCTTAAGCCATATCTGTGTAATCGCTGTGGTGTGTAATACACCTGATGTATGTATTTGTAGTGAATTATTCTCAAATTTCCGTTAGGCGTCAAAATGTTAGTCAGCACACAACAGGCACTCCACTCATCGTCAGTTAGTGGCATCTCCAACCCAGCACTCCACCTATCCTTAGCCTTGTCCGTATTTCCACCCATCGCGTTCTGTAAGCTAGCGTATAGTTTGGACACCAAGTGTGATGCGGTTGGCGTGGTAAGGAGTAATTGTAGTGGAGCTAGCGTTTTAGGTTCTACCGGGTGTGTAGGATAGTGCTCTTTCAGTGCCCTTTGCAATCTATAGTAATTAAAGCTGAACAACAGGGATGGGTTGCTTATGTAATGTAAGTCAGCCAAGCTCTTAAATTGACCTCCGTCATACACGTCGCCTAGTTTGTCTATACCGGCTCGTTGCAGGAGGTCCATGCCTACTTGTTCCTGCGTCACCGAAATGGCCGGGTGATGCGCTAGTGGAAGTTCTGGAGCATATAGCGGCAGGCTGTCCGTCACTTTCCCCATTAGTCTCCAAGCCTCAGTGGTGGTGTCCACCGTATTAATATCCCGGTCGTGTAGCCTGGGGCGTTTATGTGGCAACATATTGGCTAGCGGTATTGGGGCGGTATCGCCCGCTTCCACAGCCACATGAGTCATAAAGGGTATTTCGTGGAACCAGTAGTGCGCGAATTGCGCTTGTGCGAATAAATAGTAAAGATAGAAGTCTGGAACCTTGAACCCTCCCTGAGCATATGGTAGTGTCATGGTGCGTAACTCCATCCTAGCATGTTTCCCCGCCCAGAGCAAACTGAGTACCAGTGTGTTGATAGTACGGAACACTGCTGCTGGCGGCCTTATCGGGACATTATTAAACAGGTAAAGGAACTTGGGTAACAAAACCATTTTGACGATCGCGGCCCTGTCGGCCAGTGACAGAGGAAGTCTATTCCATTTTTTAATCTTGTCTTCTAGGGATGTAATGGCTCTGCCGTAGTTCGTTCTGATGACCAATTCAGGGTCCCTATGGAACCAAATGCCTAGGTATTTCGTCGGCTCATCATGCCATTCCAGTGGGTAATCTAGTTGTGTGGGGTGCGTACTATCTGTTAAAGACAGGATTAGAGATTTATCCCAATTTATTTGTAATCCCGAGTGCTGACCGAATTTTATGTATTCCCGTAACAGTGGATTTAAGTGCTGTTCTGGGTTCTTCACATACAATACCATGTCATCTGCATATAGCGAGATGTGAATGGGGCGTGTAGGCATTTGTATTGCAGAGTAATGATGGTGTTGTCGTATTTTACAAGCTAGCGGCTCTAATATTAATGCAAATAACATCGGTGATAGCGGGCAGCCTTGTCTGGGGCCCCTACTGATTCTTATCGGTTCCGAAACATACCTGTTTACTCTAATGCGAGCCGTTAAATTCGTGTAGAGCATCGTTATCCACCCCAGAAAGATAGGGGGAAACCCCATCCTCTCCAGTACTGCATGCATGAAAGGCCATCCAATGGTATCGAATGCCTTCGCTGCATCTAACAGCACCGCCACTGCCTTCGTCTCGGGGGTGAGATAGTGTGCCAATGCGAACAGTGTACGGGTGTCATGTGTGGTGGCCCTATCTGGGATAAAGCCTGACTGATCAGGTCTTATTAATAGGGGCATTAGGGGTTTCAGCCTATCCGCCAGCAGACTTGCTATTATTTTCGTATCGACGTTTAGTAGAGACAGGGGGCGATAAGAATCACACTTGTTCATATCCTTGCCTGGTTTCAAAAGCGTAACTAGTAACGCTTCCCTCAAAGTCGCTGGCATTATCTGGGCTTCATGCGCTGCGCCATATAGCCTCACTAGGTGAGGAGCGAGCAAGTCTGCATATGTTTTATAAAATTCTGTCACATAACCGTCAGGGCCCGGTGCCTTGTTGTTGGGCAATCTCCTAATGGTGTCAGTCACCTCTTCCACTGTGACAGGGCGCGCTAAGTACTCCCTGTGACTATTTGCTAGCCATGCTATCTCTACGTCTTCCATGTATTTTAACAAGTCTACTCGCGATGGCGATGGGCGTGCCTCGTAAAGCGCGCCGTACGTTGTCATGAATTCCCGCATTATTCCTTGTACATCAGTAATCACTTCCCCGGTATGTGTGCATATAGATGTGATATTTTGTGTTTTCCTACCTGCACAAATTTTCTCAGCCAGCGCTCTACCCGGCCTGCCCCCCTCACCATAACGCTGCGCAGTCGCTCGCTTAGTAACATATTTAAGTTCTTCAAGTGCAAATCCCCTATGTTCTGTCAGCAGAACCTGGATGTCCCCAAGGACCTTAGTATCCCTCGTTTGTGTGTAGTGTTGTTCCAATACCTGTATTGCTGTTTCACGTGTTTGCAGTTGGTGACGGATATCTTTTAGTATGCCTGAAGTTGTACTGATGCACACCCCCCTGATTGTGGCCTTAAAGGCTTCCCAGAGCAATCCCGGATCTTCAGTCGTCGGGCCGTTCAGATCGAAATACTCTACAATAGCATCGTGCACTGTGGTGACGACGCCAACCATACTTAATCTCCTAATTAAAACTATATATAATGGACAAACTGCTCACGCTTAGATTTGGCCGTTATCCAACAAAGGATGGAACTCCAAGATGGTTACAAAATTGGTCAACATTTCCTTGTAAGGTATGTGGTTTTCTTGATGAAACGTTGCTACATATTCTATGTACTTGCCCCTGACAGGAGAGGCAAACATTACTAAAATCCATCTTTAAGGAAAATGGGATGAGAACTTGTCGCCAAGCAATTATATCTTGCCTTTCTGGAAATTCCATTCGCCTAGCAATTCAATTTGTAAAGTTTCTCCTTAGAGCAGAAATAATGTTAAATTTGAAGAAAACATGTTCTGAAGTACCTATTATACTGTTGACCGGGAACACCTAAAATTTTGCAACAACATTTCTTTGTATCCAAGAAATAAAGTAATTTATCTTTAAGAAATAGTTAATTTCTGGAAAAGTAAGCACTGAGTCACCTTACAGATCCCTAATTGTTATACTTGTTGCAGCATAATTGTTTTGAGTGTTATGGCTTATGAAAGCATGGAGGCCCTGTACAGATTAATTCTGAAATGTAACTGTTTATGAAATATGATCAAATGTAGTTAAGTTTTGAAGAAGCACAATGGCACTTTAAATATAGAATAACTGCAATTTAAATGTAGTGTTGATTGTCTGTTCGGAAGGTTTCATCAGTTTATAGAGAAGCCCGATTGGACAAAGAAATGGAAGCCTAAGAATACAATATGCACGTAGCAGAACGAAATGTGATTAGTGAAGTGTTTTTGATATCAATGATCCAGTACGGCATGTCATCCCTAAATCACCTCAATATTTGTAATGTATTAGTTCTGAATTTGATGATCGGTTAAATCAGCTCTGCCATTATAATCACTTTTAAACTTATTTGAAGAACCCCCCCCCCCAAAAAGTCATTTTATATTTTCCTTGATTGTAATAATTTTTATTAATCAAACAAAGCTTTCATTCATTCACCAATATAGTCACCACTTTGGCACCCTGTCTGTTTTTTTCCCACGCTAGATTAAATCGCTCAGCGTCAATAGAGCTACCCTCTGTAACTTTTTTGACAGAATTTTACGACATTTTGTCGACCCCTTTTTGCTGTGTTCGGATTTTTGTCATGTCTAGGAAGACTCGTAGCGTCAAGCTCCGTGAGGCTCCTGTCACCGCGGGATTTCGGTCACGGACCTGCACCTTGTCTCCCTGTGGTGCCTGGAGCGTGACCATGACTCAGTCATGCTCCGGCTACCGGGCCATGGCTCCAAAGGCTTTGAGAGAGCGGTCCCTAAAGATTCTTGCGTCCCCGCAGTCCGTGGTCCCATTCGAGAGGAAGGTCCAGGCACTCCTCCAGGAGTCCCAGGTCCTTTTTGTCACCCTCTAAGTCCTTGGGACATTCCGGTAAGAGGCTCAAGAAACCTTAGGTTTCGGGGTTCTAAACCTTGTTCTTCGGAACCTGTGCCTGGGTCAGTACCACACCTCCCTGATTTTCCAGGAGCTGAAGCGACCCCCATCCAATTATGAGACTTTTGAGGCCATGCACCTCATTTGTTGGCAGCCTGACCTCACCAGTGTGCCCAAAAACCCTTACCAATCCTAACAATTCCCTTGCAACCTAAAATCCCATACCCAGCCTGAACGCTTAAATTACTCTTGACACCCAAAAAACATACCTACCCTACAATTACCCTTGCCATCCAAAAACTCATACCCACCATAAACACTAAAATTACCCTGGTCACCCTGCACCCATATCCACCCTAAAAATTCCCTTGCCACCTAAAAACCCATACTCACCCTAAACCCTAATATTATCCATGCCACCCAAAATCCCTTACCAACCATGTACCCTAAAATTACTATTTCCACTCAAGTCCCATACCCACCCTAAAATTACTCTTGCCACTTAATCATTGGATAGAACTCCACCGACTGAAAAATAAATAACAGGGAATCAATAGTAAAAATATGTTCATAGCACCCATCCACTCACTCCCTGGTGTTCTAGTGGATTATGGCCATTCTGTTTTCCCTTGAGGTCCGGGGGAGACCAGATCGCACTACCTGCCCCAGGGGTAATCCAACATCCTCTAAAAAATATTGTCCTCTTCCCACCTCCCCCTATCTGTCATATAGGCCATCCCCCACAAAATGTGGCTGCCATTTTTCCCCCCGGAGAAAACAACCAATCAATTAATAAACTCCTCCCCCATGCAATAATCTTTGCCAAGCCTGTTGGGGGGTGGCGCACATACTAGAAGGGCTGACCCCCTAGAGATATGTGCTCCATTTACTTAAAAAAAAAATTAACAGCCCTCCCACCCCCTTGAGTCGGTCCCCCACAAATGAAGAAAATCTGTTGTAGTTTAATGGTTCCTGCTCGTGGTACATCCTTGATCAGAAATTTGTTTGAGATAGGCAGTGTTGGAAGGAGGGTAAAAACAGTCACCTGCTTCTTCCTCGCTGCGGTGCTGGGGTGCTCTGACGTCATAGATGGGCAAGCGAAGGGGTGGGAGCTAAAGCGGAAGGAATTCCGCTTCAGGCCCACCATTAGCAATGTACAGAGGAATCCTCCGGATGCATACAACTGCCAATGCTTTCCACCCAAAACCGTAAGGCATCAGTTTCTTAAATAATAGAAAAGCAGACCCCGGCCTCTTCCAAGACCATCAAGGGGCTACTGGGATACAAGAAGAAAACCCAAGTAACATTTTAAATTATTAAAGCAAACTATTGAAAACTATCATTGTAGCTGCCCTGCTGCCATACTAACAAAGCAAACTAACAATAAACAAAAAGGGCTAGGCCAAGCTTGATAGAAAGAAAAAAATGAAAACAAAGCTATAAAAATGCTTTTACTAGCATGGTACTAGGTTCCATAGCTACGGGTTAGACGGAGCATCCGCCAGACACAATTGAGAAAGTAAGTTTGCTTGAGGCCCTCCGATTCGAAATCAGATATCATTGTGACGATCTTGAATATATGTTTCTGTTGGTCATATCTTTTTAGGAAGAAGTTGAGAGGATTTTAAGCAACCATCGGACATAGATTACTAACCCAACACATGTTCTACATTAATAGCCATTTTACAATTGTAATCCATCCCCTCTCGCTCGAGTCAACTTTGTTTCAGCTAGCTACGACTGGCTTCATTTACTCTCTACTACTGCTTATTGATATTGTTTGTCGGTACTGAAGAGATGGGCATAAAATAGTTCACTCTCATGCCCTTCTGTTTACCACTGATTCCTTTGATTACATTTTATTGTTGATGTGAAAGGGCCATATGAGGGCACATGCATCTCTTTTTCATATCCATATTTCTGACAGAAATTCTTGCTTATTGTTATAGTCTTATATATTATAGTCTCATGCCTTCAGATTAAATTTCTGTGTCGGAGGTTTTAACTAACCGCTGAAGAGTGATCTTGACTCCACTGCTACATGCAAACAGTTTGATGTGTTACATTAGTGGTACCTCTGGCTTTGCCTGCATCTTCTCCAATGGACACTCTTTTAGTTCATTTACCAGTGCATGTGAAGGCTCCTGAGAAAAGTGCCACAGTGTATGTCACCATTTTGAAAAATAGTACAAACAAAATAAATTGAAGTGGGAAATACACTAGAAGGTTGAGAGGGCGGTCTGTAGAATGAAAAAAAGATCAATCTCAAAGTAAAAGTAGGTCACCTGAATTATTTGGTCTCTTCCTAAATGAAATGCCTGCGCTCTGTTGTAATTTATAGTCTTTGGTTAGCTTTGACATGTGATTGTTTTAGATAGCTGTAAATTATCAAATGAATAGTAATATATTTGCTTCCCTTTTCCTCAGTCCCAACAGCCACTCGAGGACCTTGATGCTCAGTTAAGAAGAACACTCAGCCCTGATACTGTTCCTCTCACTTCTGCACCAGTCTGTGTAAGTTGAGATGGTTTGCGAAGGACTTGGGGTGATTAACGATCATTTTTGTACAATGTTTTGGCTGCAGAAACACATGCTTTGCATACCCGTGCCATCTAGTGTTGGGCCCGGACCTGCAAGTTGTTTTTCTGTTTTCCTCAATGAGTTTTTTTGGTTGACGTCATGCTTCGTATCTCCTCGGGGCATTGCACATGTTCAGCGGTAACTTTATTAGATTTTTCCGCTATCTGGCTCAGACGGACGGCATCAGAGCTCTTCTGGTTTGAAAACCTAAGTGGTCTATGGAGAAAAATAACAACCATCATGATTTGAAGAAGAGTATCCAGGGCCCAACATCAACACCAGTCGAGAATGTCTGTTTCCAGGTGATGGAGATGAAGAAAGAAAGTCTATTTCATAGGTGCGGGGCAAAATACGCTCACTCGGATACGCATCAAGTATGTAACTTTTGTTTATCACCGAGCACAAACTAGTACACAGCGTGTAACTTGTTTAAAAACAAAAAAAACACTTCGGAATAGAAAAGATCGGCGCCTACCACACAATATGGAAATGGCTGCTGAGGCTCATATCTTCCACGACGAATCATACAGCAAATAAGAGGTCCACATCAATACAACACCACAAGGTGTTGGTCATCACAAGCCCCTACTATGGCACCTCCGTTGAGTCCAGTGGAAATGAGGGGACCCTAATCCACACCGAAGACTACGGTATTGGAGATGGGACCGAAAACAAAGACAAAGCCCAAAACCGTGAGTAATATTGCCCCCCCCCCCCCCCCCCCACATGCCAAGAAAATCTTGCAAACACTTCCTCCTCCCCTCCACACCACAGAGCGCCAGAGACCTCAGGCTCAGCTAGACATTGCAAGCATGACTCGGAACCAAGAAGGGGCGAGAACGTTCTCGATTCCTATCGGGCGACAAGGCAAAAATATGTGGATGGCACCGACACAACATCGGCACCAAATCCTAAATCCGCATCAAAGAATGCTTTGGAACTGACAAAAAACCAACTTGCTTCCACACCACACAAGCCATCGGATGCGATGAAGCGATCGGACTCGAGCCATTCGCACTCCAAAAAAGCATTGACTCCGAGAAAGGAGAAGGAACATGGCAAACTTCAGTATCAAGGAAAAGCCAAGTTTGCATGACAGTAAAGTCATTGGCACCTACCACGGCCATATCACCATTAATAGGGAAGAACAAGACACATACCCAAATTCAAGAAGAGCAGGGTAATGTGTTTGAAGGACTGCATACATAAATGCAACAAAAACACACTCTTCAAAAAGGCAGGCCCAAAATCTAAGAAGTTTGCAACTTCCACTAAAAGGAATTGCCACTGAACAAAGGGCCACAAGCCCTATATCATTTAGTCAACCACAATCCCCAGAAACAAGATCACACTCACCAACATAGGAAGAGGAGGAGGAGGGGATATACTTCCGTAGGATTATGATGTTGATGATTCTCAGGAAAAACAATAGCACAGCCCTGACCCATGGGACGATTATGATGTGGTTCTGCCCGATGCTGATAACGAACCACCAATCCCATCAAAGCGTCACCGCCAGATGACACTTAATACTATCATATTGTTATCCAGAGGACTGTAGAATGCCACAAACTTCCTATGCAAACCACAGATGACGAAACAGATCTTTTAGTAGAGACACTATGATGCACGGTGCAATACCGTCCTATGATTGGCTCTGTATTGCAAGGACCCAGTGAAATCAAGGGTACTTACAGCATGCATTTAAAAAAAGCACAGGCCTTCACCAACAGAACCAATATATATAAGGGGCCACCCACCAGCTGACAGCCTAGTGGTTACAACTGCTAGAAAAGGGGCAGCATCACCAGGTACTGGAGATGCACCACATCCTGATAAGGAGAGTAAGCGGATCGATGCAGCAGGAAAAGGGGTAGCTACAGGACATGCAAACCACTGGAAAATTGCTAATTCAGTCAGATTGCTATCTCTGTATATTAGAGCAACATGGGTTGAGATGCGATGCAAGAACTGATGCAACATCTATCAGAAGAATATAAACAACAAGGAGAAAAGCTGGTGAATGAGGGCAGGCAATTTTCACACTGTACCATTAGATATGCACTAGTTGGGGCAGACTCCTGCAAGGAGCATCAGAAGTCCATAATGCTGCATAGACCTGCGTTGCTATGTATATCTGCGTTTAAGCCTGAAGTGCAACAGCACATTCTAAACATTCTATTAGATGGGGACCATCTATTTGGCCCAGACGTGGATACACAGAGAAGATAAAAAAGATAGACACTGCAAAGTTAATGGGTGCTTTGCAAGTCACACTACAAAAGCAGCAGTGCTTTTGGTGTTAACAAGGGAGAGGCCTCCAAAAGTCCTAACGCATAAAATTCCACCTATCAAAGGCAACAAGCCGAGGGTGTTATAGAAGTGGTTACAAAAATAGAGGAAGAGGTAAAGGCACACCCATAAGATTAGCCTCTACACCCAAACAATGACTTCCCCACACTCCCCCCTACCCCTCCCCGATCACAAAACACCTGTATGCGGAAGGCTGCAATAAATCCATAATTTGTGGTCAGACATAACTTCAGACCACTGGTACTACAAATAGACAGGGATATTGCCTAGTATAAAACAACAATTGCTAATTAGAACACCACAAGACACATACTAAATCCATATCATCTACATCTGTTAAAGGAAGAAGTAAAAGCATTAGTACAGAGAGGGGCAGTTGAACCTTTCCCATTCAAACATCAAAACAAAAGAGTATTTTCTCTATACTTCCTAATTCCAAAAAAGGATGGGTCGCTATGCCCCATACTAGACTTAAGGCCACTAAATCAATACATACTATCGGAATACTTTCACATGGTAAGGCTTCAAGACATAATACCATTTCTTCACGAATTTGACTTCAAGAGTGCATTAGATCTGAAAGACACATACTTTCCCATCCAAATCCACCTAGCACATTTCTGGTACCTCCAGTTTGTGGTAAGTGGACATTATCATCAAATCAAATTACTACATTCAGGGTAACAACAGCCCAAAGAGTAGTTACAAAATGCTTAACAGTAGTAGCACCAAAGATAAGAAAGGAAAACATACATGTAGGTGATTGGCTGATCAAGAGTTCCACCAAAACAAAAATACCTAAAATACAATCAATCTACTACACAGTTTGGGATTTACAATAAATGTAACAAAATCCCATCTACAACCGCTCCAAATACAACCTTATCTCAGAGCCCTACTAAATTCACTCTCTGGGACAGCATACCCCAATCCCAAAAGGGTTTTCAATCTCCAGAAACATCTGGATCTTTTTCAGCCACATTGTCACCTGCCAGTCAAAACAGTGATGAGACTTTTAGGTATGATGGTATCTTGCTTAGCAATAGTCCCTCATGCAAGACTGTATAGGAGAACCTTAACCCCTTCGATGCTCATGACGAGCTTAGCTCGTCATGAGGTACACCTCTCGTACACTCATGACGAGCTGAGCTCGTCATGAACCGCGGGTTTTTTACAACTTCAGCGCACTGCGGGAAAATGCACCGCATGCATGGAGTTAACAAGAGTTCTTAGCATCACAATGGTCACCAGCGGAGGGCAACATAGAGGATCTAGTGTTGGTTTCGCCCAATGTCCATCAGGCCCTAGAGTGGTGGAACACCAAGAACATACTAAAGGGGAGAGCCTTCAAGGACGCAATTCCGCATGTAACAATCATAACAGATTCACCACTCATGGGATGGGGTGCTCATATGGTTCAAGGACACTGGTTAACACAACAGACATTACACATCAACATGATAGAACTGTTAACCATACAAATGGCACTCAAAGCGTTCTTACCCAACATAGCAGGGAAGAATATCCTTCTACAAACTGACAATATGACCGGAATGTACTACATTCAGAAACCAGAAGGGACCCATTTCATACATCTGTCATAGTTAGCACAAAACAAATGGAAATAGGCAATCAGTCACAAAATCGCCTCCTAGCACAGTGCATCCCAGGGGAGAAGAACTACCTGACAGATCTATTAAGAAGGACACAGCAGCAAGTTCACAAGTGGGAAATTCACAATCCGTTAATACAGCAAAACCTACGGTGGGGAACCACGACAATAGATCTCATAGCCACGCCCAGGAACTCAAAATCCAAAGGGATGAAATGATCAGGGATCTTTTCTTACATTTTTTCCTTGTCTTCCACTCATTCCTTACGTGGTCAGGAAACTCAGACAAACTTCCTTAACCATGATACTGATAGCTCCAACCTGGGCTCAACACCCATGGTACAGAACATTAACAGAGCTATCCCTATTACCTCACGAGAAGCTACCCAACTATCCAAACCTCCTTAGTAGCAGTGAGGGAGTCAGACACCCAAATCCTCAACAACTCAATCTTGCAATCTGACTATTGAGGTCATTGAATTTGGATACCTAAATTTACCTCCACCAATCGCAAGAGTATGTTATGCCTCTAAATGGAAATGCTTTGTTTACTACTGCGCTTGAAGTGACATTAATCAATTATCACCATCAAAACAACAACTAATATGCTTACATTTAGCAGCTATTGCAGCATACCTACAAAACCTAAAACACCAATCCCTTTTCGGCATACTTGTCATAAAGGCTTTATGGAAGTATTAAAAAGGTTAATTCCACCACGTACACCACCTTTACCTACCTGGAACCCAAACATTGTGTTAACAAGACTCATGGGCCCTCTCTTTGAGCCATTACACAATTGTCAAATACCGTTCCTAACATTTGCTTTCCTTGTGGCAATCACCTCCTGAAGAAGTCTGTAAAAATACATGCACTCACTGTAGATGGAACCGTAATTTCAAGTATTCCAAGACGCACAAACTCAACATTTCTACCAAAGGTCATCTCACCATTTATTTAAATCAAACTTTGGAGTTACCTGTTTTCTTCCAAAAACCAGAAACCATAGCAGAAAGAGCATTACATACACTTGATGGCAATCATGCTCTTATGTACTATCTAGAAAGAACAAAACCCATAAAAAACACAACTATTTGTAGCATTTTCCAATCCAGGATAGTCAAATGTATACAAATTTCCTACGCAAAAGCTAAAGGAACGCTATCAGGTATGCCTACAGCTCATTCAACAAGGAAAAAGGGAGCATCAATTGCCTTGCTAGGGAATATTCAATTACTTGACATTTGCAAAGCAGCAACAAGGATAACCCCACATACTTTTACTAAACACTATTGTGTAGATGTGCAAGCCAGACAACAGGCTCAAATAGGGCAAACAGTTCTACGCGCATTATTTCACACAACGGCACCATATCTTGTCTAAAGCCACCGCAAGAGGGGTACTAATTTATGCATAGCATGTGTATCTGCAGCCAATGGCGAATGTTACTTACCCTGTGAGCATCTATTCGTAGTGTGTAGTGCTGCAGATTCACATGCACCATACCACATCCCCGCCAGGTATTAGAAGGTGACACACATGCGCACCTATACAGCATGTTCAACAGCAAAACTGACTTAGCAAACTATATCCTCACTTCCTATATGCAAGGAGAAACTTTTTTATCTAACAAAGGAATCGTTGAACATGCACAATGCCTTGAGGAGGTGGAGGAGAAACAACGATGTGGCCTAACTGCTAGGGTGGTCAACATTGAAGCAGGGGAACTGGGTTCTCATCAGGGATGCTCAACGTAATTCTGGGCAAATCCCGTAATCTGCACAAAAAATGTTAAATTAATTTGTCCATCTGTAACACAACTGCTGCTCATGTAAAGCGATCTGATACCTTCGCGGCTAGTTTGTGCAATATAAAATAAAAATAAAATAACGCATGATGTCAACCATAAAAATTCCTTGAGGAAAACAGAAAAACAACTTGCAGCATCCAGGCCCAACACTAGATGGCTGGAATATGCATGGCATGTGAATATGCAGCACTACACTCTTTAGATAGATGCTTATAGGGTAAGTAACATACTCCTTTCTCTAAATCAAACATTTTAAACTCTAAGACACCTATAGACCACATACAGGACCTTTCTAAACAGTGCCAGAAATTATGTAATGAATTTGTTTGATGCAGATCTAAACCAGAGGCATTAATGTTGTTATCTGAAAGAGACACATCTGAAAGGGACATGTTAGTGATAGATTCCTTACCTTTGAAAATCCCCATGCGTCAGACTGGATCCGGAAAGTTTTGCTAGCATTACCCTTGCGTGTTAGGTGGCGTCCTCCGGCTCCGCGCCCGTCGCTGGCGTCGTAAGCACCGAGATGACGTCACGGAGACTACTTAGGCGCCACTCATGCGCTCTGACGTCAGTTCTTTCTTTTTCCGCGCCAGCAAGCGCAGATCCGGATAGAGCACATATCTCAGTCACTTTTTGACTACTCTTTTGAGACTTTTGTCTCCCTTTTTTCCTCCTGGTGCACGTAGGGATGCCTGGTTTTAAGTCCTGTGGGGGTGTGCCGTCGCTATATGTCGGTGGCGGACTCCCATGATGTTTGTCTCTACTGCCTGGAGACCGGCCACGACTCCTGGGACTGTCGAGCTATGGCCCCGAAGGCCTTGAGGGAACGGCGTAGGAAACTACTGGAGGCCCGGCACTCGCTCTGATGCCGCTCCAGGGCTAGGGACCGCTCGCAGGCAGCAGTCGTCGCTACTCGGGCTCCAAGTCTTCGCCCTCGGATTCCGGTAAGCGACGCCATAAAAAGGAGTCGAAGAAGCGTGTTCGCTCTCAGACGTTCCCCCGTCGATCCTCGGATGCGGACGAGGGGGAAAGGGGTTCTGCCCCTGCGGCTTCCTTGGAGCCTGGGAGTCTCGCGGCCTTTCCGCCTTACCTGGGTCCGTCGGCGACTCCCAAACAGATGCAAGAGTTTCTTGCCACCATGGACCGCCATTTTAGACCTCGGGCTCCCGCCTGCGTGCTTTCGGGTCCCGTGTCCAGATCCTGTTGGCCCGCCGGCAGATCCAGCTTCGGCGCCACAGGATCCTACGCCGATTGCTCCGGCGCCACGAGCCCTGGAGCTTCCGGCCCCTGCCCCACCCTCTGCTCCGCCACCGGCGCCGCACTGTGTGCAGTTTGTTCGCCCTTGCCCCGGTTCCAGGACCATTTTGTTCCTGCCTAGGATCCTCATTGGGACACGGCGCCGGCCCGACCCCGGCTGGCGCCGTTTCTGATGCTGTTTGTCTCTTCTCCGGCTCTGCCGCCGCAGACGGTTCCTCCTGCGACAGAGGTGAAGGTTGATTGGGAGGGATCCGAGGAACCTCTTGCCCGTCAGTGTGACTCCGAGCAGGACTGGATGGACAATATTCTGACCCGGGGTTTGCCTCTCCTCCGCCTATGATGGAAGGGGCGCTTCCTACATGATGGTGCTCCGTCGGGCTGCTGAGGTCCTCAACCTCGACCTTCCTACGGTGGCCCTCAATACTAACCTCGTCACAAACGGCATCTACTTCGTCAGAGCCGCCCTTCCCTTCAATGACTCCCTCACCGACGTCTTGTTGGGCACTTAGTTGCGGCCGGCCACGGGGGCCCCTGTGCATAAGAATGTCACCAGGCGTTACCTCCCGGCACCTGGTGACCCCACCTTTCTCACCACGCATCCGACTCCTGAGAGCCTGGTCATCCAAGCCTCGACGTCGCAAAGTGCCATCCAGACGGCTCTGCCGGATAAGGACTCTAAGAAGCTGGAACAGTTCGGTGAGCGGTTGTTCTCTTCGGCCAGCTTGGGGCTGCGGTCGGTGAACACCACCTGCTTATTAGGCCTCTATTCCCACGAGGTGTGGATTACCGTTGCTCAGTTGTTGCCACAGTGTCCTGAGGCGGTTCAGGCTGTTCTTTCCAAAGTGGTTGCTGAGGGTAAGGGTGCGGCTAAGTTCACCATTCAGTATGGTTTTCACACCGCTGACTCGTTGGGCAGGGCGATTTCTACGACTGTGGCACTGCGTCGCCACGGCTGGCTGCATTCTACTGGGTTCTCGCCCGATGTTCAGAACTAGCTCATGGACATACCCTTTGATGGCACTCGCCTGTTTGGAGATCAGGACGACGGTGCACTGGAGCGTTTTAAGGACTCTCAGACCACGGCCAAGTCCTTGGATCTTTCTGCAAAGAGCCCGGCCACTCCTGGTTTTCGTTCCTTTCGTGGCCACAGCAGGGGCGCCCAGGCACATTCCTCCAGCAAGCCTGTGCAGAACCAGCCTCAGCGTGGATGCGCCTTCCGCAGGGGCACGTCTGGGAATCCGTGTTGGGGGTCAGTCCACCTCCGCCCCTGCTGCTTCTACCTCCAAACCTTCCTAATCTGAGCTTTGTGGAGCACCCCATGCCGGGTGGCAGGATCCGCCACCACCTCCCCCACTGGCGCAATATCACATTGGACAAGTGGCTAGTGCAGATCATCCGCGGGGGTTACTCCCTTCCCTTTCAGTCCTTCCCTCCAGCCATGCCACCTTGGTGCCACCGTATGTCGGGGGATCACTTGGTGCTTCTCCAGCAGGAAGTCACGGCCCTCTTGGCCCAGGAGGCTATCAAGTGCGTTCCAGGGCCGGAAGTAGAGAGTGGTTGTTATTCACACTACTTTCTGGTCCCCAAGAAGGACAAGGGGGGCCTGAGCCCCATCTTGGATCTCCGGAAGGTCAATCGCTTCCTCCGTTAGGAGAAATTCAAAATGCTGACTCTGGCTCAGACTGGATGGTAGGTTTGGACTTGCAGGACGCGTATTTTCACATCCCCGTTTGGCTGGCCCACCGGTGTTACCTGCGGTTCGCGGTAGGCCAGGAGCATTTTCAGTTTGCCGTTCTCCCCTTCAGCCTTTGCAGCGCCCCTTGGGTATTCACAAAGGTGATGGCGGTGGTCGCAGCTCACCTGCGCAGGTCTGAGGTGTCAGTATTCCCTTACCTCGACGACTGGCTGTTGAAGGCGGGCTCGCCCCGGGCAGTCGTCAACCACCTTCAGACTACGGCCGACCTGCATTTGCTGGGGTTCTCCATCAACGTGCCGAAGTCACAACTGAGTCCCTCTCAGAAGCTCCTGTTCATCGGAGCGGTTCTGAATTCGACGCTGTTTCGGGGTTATCCTCCCGAACAGCGAGTCTGGGATATTCAGGCTATGATTCCGATCTTTCAGCCAGGATGACCCTCCGGCTTCTGAGCCTGATGGCCTCCTGCATCCTGCTAGTGACACATGCCAGATGGCATATGCGGGCTCTGCAGTGGGACCTGAAGTTCCAGTGGGCGCAGCATCAGGGCAACCTGTCTAATGATGTCCAGATCTCAGAGGGCACTGCACGACAATTGCAGTGGTGGCTCACGAATCGCGATTGGGTCAATGGCAGATCCCTCTCTCTTCCCCAACCGGAGCACACAGTGGTGACGGATGGGTCCCTCCTGAGATGGGGAGGCCACTTGGGAGAGGCAGAGATCAGAGGCCTCTGGTCTCCAGCGGAGTCCCGACTCCATATCAAACTTTTGGAGTTTCGGGCAATCCAACTTGCACTGAAGGCATTCTTTCCCTCTGTCCGGGGAAGTTTGGTGCAGGTGTTCACGGACAACACCACTGCCATGTGGTATTGCAACAAACAGGGCGAGTGGGGCCTGGACCCTATGTCAGGAGGCTCTGCGCCTCTGGACATGGCTAAAACATCAAGACATTACCTTGGTGGTTCAACACCTGGCAGGTTCTCTGAATGCCAGGGCGGACAAACTCAGCTGCCGGTGCTTGATGGATCACAAATGGCATGTGAACTCTGACGTGGTGCAAGGTCTCGTTCTGCAGTGGGGAAAGCCTTGGTTAGATCTATTCGCCACAGAAGAGAATGCGCAGTGTCATCAGTTCTGCGCGTTGGAATTTCCAATGCGGCACTCACTCGGCTACGCTTTTCGTTACGAGTGGATTTGCGGTCTATTGTGCGCCCTTCCGCCTATACCACTTCTTTCCAGAGTGCTGAAGAAGATTCGGTGCGACAGGGCCCAAGTCATCCTTGTGGCTCTGGACTGGGCACGAAGATACTGGTATCCCGAGCTACTCAGCATGGGGATCGGTCCCCGATCTGACTGCCTCTTCGGGAGGATCTTCTGTCGCAGCAGCAGGGGCGGTCCTCCACCCGAAACTGTCCAACCTACACCTCCATGCGTGGAGATTGAGTGGCAACAGTTGACTGCTTTCGATCTTCCCCCTGAAGTCTGTGATGTCATTCTGGCAGCCAGGCGTCCCTCCACTAAAATGGTGTACGCCTGCAGGTGGAAAAAGTTTGTGGCATGGTCCGCAGCCAAAGCTGTGGATCCCCTTTCTACCACTCTTTCTGAGGTCCTTCTGTTCCTTCTTTTTTTGGCCCAGCAGTGCTCTGCTCTGGGCACTATCAAAGGTTATCTTTCTGCCATCTCTGCCTTTCAAAGGCTCCCTGATCAACCTTCTCTTTTTAAGTCTTTGGTTGTTAGCCGTTTTCTGAAAGGCATTGCGCACATGTTTCCTCCCCTGCCGTTCATAATGCCTCAGTGGGACTTGAATTTTGTCTTGACATATCTGATTTGTGCTCCCTTTGAGCCCCTTCATAACTGTCCTTTGTCTTCTCTCTCTCAAGACGACTTTCCTGGTAGCTATCACCTCTGCCAGAAGAGTGAGTGAGCTCCAGGCTCTTTCTTCTAAACCTCCTTTCCGTTCGGACTAGGTGGTTCTTTCTTGCCAAAGGTTGTCACACCCTTCCACATCGGGCAGACCATCACTTTGCTCACCTTCTTTCCACCTCTGCTTCCTTCGAAAGAGGAAGAGAGGCTCCACCGTCTGAACCCAAAACATGCGCTTTCGTTTTATCTGAAGCGCACACAACCTTTCCGGGTGGATGACCAGCTCTTTGTTGGCTACGTGGGCGCCTAAAAAGGTCGGGCCGTGCACAAACGAACCATCTGTCGGTGGGTCGTTCTGTGCATCAAAGCGTGTTACTCGCTGGCTAAGAAGGAACTGCATGCCCATTCTACCAGGGCAACGGCAGCCACTACTGCCTTGGGACGCGGCGTTCCCTTGCAGGACATTTGTAAGGCAGCTACGTGGGCCTCGCTGCACACGCTTACCAAGCATTACTGCCTTGACAGTCAAGTACGGAGAGACGGCTTCTTTGGCCATTCTGTTCTCCGTGACTTCTGGTGTAATCTTGTTCGCAGACCCACCACCGGGGTTGGTATTGCAGGGGTATCGATTCTAAGGTAAGGAATCTATCACTAATGTGTCTCTTTCAGATGCACAAGTTACTACTTGTGTAACAGTATATCTGTAAGAGACATTAGTTAGTGATAGACTCCTTACCGCCCCACCCATCCTCCCCGTTCTCTTCCAGGGGATACTCATTAATAGTCATAAGCACTGAATTATCTCCGCCCATGAGCGGGAACCCGGAACACATAACAATATACATATATATGTGTAAATATATCAAAAAGTACATAGTACTAAACTAAATATACACATATAAATGTATAATAACCATAATATGCAGCCTAACATATATACATAGGCTAATAAAGCCAATATTACACACGTTCTGAAGCATGAAAATATGCTGTATATAATGCAATAAACAGGCATGAGCCCAAAATGCATTTCATAACCATGAAAAACTTTTATTTTCATCAAAGAACCTGTTGTAAACAGTTATTAGCCTAAAAGGCTGCATATGAAAAATTGTCTGTGTACAGAAAATCAGACTGGCACCCTGCCTTTAAGGCCCCAGAGAATCTGCACACTTTGCCATTAAGGCCTCTAGGAGAACTCTGTTCCCATCATGCACCACAGGTGACAGTTAGGTCAGTTCTTTTTTCCGGCTTGTTCTGTGAGGAACCTGGAACTTGAGCTCTGCTCATTTGTAGTATTTTTCTGTCAGAAGTTGGTTTTTCTTACCTATTTTTGGCAAAAGAGTATTTTGGTGGTGTTTTATATCTTGTTCTGACTAACTGTTGGTGATTTTTTAGTCAGAATGCCACCTTTATTTTACAAATGTCCTTCCTGTGGGAAGATGTCAAAAACGGATCCACACTCTGTTTGTGTGGTGTGTCTTCCAGCTTCTCATAAGGTGGAATATTGTTATCACTG
The DNA here is from genome assembly GCF_964261635.1 of Lissotriton helveticus. NCBI lineage: Eukaryota > Metazoa > Chordata > Amphibia > Caudata > Salamandridae > Lissotriton > Lissotriton helveticus. The sequence continues at coordinate 373,254,257 of NC_136057.1, read as the reverse complement.
CCTCAACCTTTCTAGTAGAACTTTAAGGGAAAGGGAGAAAATGAGGTTGCTGGGCCTTCTGGAGAGAGAAAACCGTGGTGAGAAGAGTTCCAAGGGCTTATTATCATCTGCTAAGCCATCTTCTTATCCTAAACGTCGAAGATCAGCGTCTCCAGAAGGTACAACTAAGTAAAATCGACTCCAGGGAGCGTCGCCGTCAAAAAAGGTGCGGTCGACGTCGAGATCCAGGTCGACGTCGAAGAGGGCTCCGTCGACGTCGAGAACTTCGCCGGTGAGGCAAGGTTCAGCGTCGAGACAGTCGCCGTCGAAATCATTCTCGACGTCGAGACATCTGGTGTCGATTGCTGTAAAGACGACGTCGGGGGCGCCACGGTCGACGTCGAAGACTCGTGAGTCGACGTCGAGGGAAGAGAGGCGTCCGACGTCGAAGGAAGGTGTGTCGACGTCGAAGGAAGGTGTGTCGACGTCGAAGGAAGGTGTGTCGACGTCGAAGGAAGGTGTGTCGACGTCGAAGGAAGGTGTGTCGACGTCGAAGGAAGGTGTGTCGACGTCGAAGGAAGGTGTGTCGACGTCGAAGGAAGGTGTGTCGACGTCGAAGGAAGGTGTGTCGACGTCGAAGGATGGTGTGTCGACGTCGAGGAAAGTGTCGACGTCGAAGGATAGACCGAGGTCGAGAGAGAGACTTACGACGTCGTTGAAAAAGAGATCGACGTCGAGAGATAGGACGGCGTCGAAGGAGTCGACGTCGAGACCTAAAAAGAGAAGATCAAGGTCTCCATCGCGACATAAGTCGATGTCGAAGTTTGCTTCGGGCTCGAAGCATAGAGTGTCTAGGTCTCCCCCACCTGAACACGGGTCGGCGTCGAGACTATCCAGACCGGTCTCTCGGACCTCAATTCGGTCTTTGTCGAGGTCAGACATCAGTCCAGAACATACGTCTTCTCCGCGAGACCAGCAAGATGACAGGTCTGCGTTGGGGCAAGAGGTGGGCACCAGGACTAGTCTGTGGTGGCTCATTCGGGCTCAACCTCAGGGAAGGTGTCGGAAGGTGTCGGATGACAGACAATTGGTCCCCAGACAACGGACTCCATCTGGCTCATTGGTTTCTGAGCACAGTGTAGTTTCCAGAGCCTCTAAGTCTTCTACTGGACTGAATATTGTGCAGGTGTCACCTGAGGCTTCACCTGAGCGTGTAGGGCGGCCTATTAACTTGTCTCCGAGGTGGCTGGAAAGCCTGAGACATTGGAAGATGCGTCCAGATGCAGGACTGATGGGGATGAGGGCTCCGGTCCCTCAGACGGAGCTGCATAGAAGATCACGCTCGAGGTCCTTAGTGAGAGAGAAATCACGATCAAGGGAACTCCGGCCACGGTGGGTTCTGGTCCTTCTAGGATTGCTAAGAAGTACAGGGCTCCAGCAGAAGATCCTTTATTTTTGCGTTCTGACCCTCCTCCAGATTCGCTTATTGTGGCGGCAGTCAGAAAAGCACATTCTGCGGCATCTACCGCTTCTGCTCCACCTGAAAAGGATAGTAAGAGTATGGATTCCTTGGGGAGAAGAATGTGCAACACCTCAGGTTCGGTCATGAGAGTGGCCAGTGCGTCAGCCTTATTGGGCCGCTATGATCGTCTGCTCTGGGACTCAGTAGCTCGTTTTGCAGATAAACTTCCTAAGGAGGATCAGAAGGACTTCCTAGAAATAGTGGAAGAAGGAGGACTGGTGGCTAACCAGAGTATAAGCGCGGCTGCTGATGCGGCGGATCTGTCAGCTCATGGCTATGCACATGGTGTTTGTGCTAGACGTACTGCTTGGCTTCGCCTTACGGGACTGAAGCCAGAGGCTCAGAGGAAAATGGTGAATTTCCCTTTTAATGGTTCGACTCTGTTTGGATCTCATGCTGACGACGAAATGTCTAAAATGAAAGTAGAGTTGGACACTCTGAAGGCAGTCGGCCTTGAAAAGAAAAAAGAATTTAGACGTCTGGGTAATTTTCGTCCCTTTGACAAAAGATCTTTTCAGCAGAGGGGCCAACAGACGAATTGGTCCTCGCAAAATCAAGGCCAGAATCAACAGAGGTCACAATACCAACAGCGACGACCTGGACGAGGCAGAGGCAATGGAAACTGGCAGCAATCCTCTGCTACCAAGCAGCCTCAAAAACAATGAACGGATGCTTCCTCCACAACCGTGTGCCACTCTGGTTGGAGGAAGTATTGTGTGGTATCTGGACGAGTGGAAGCAGATCACAAAGGACAGATGGATGCTGAGTATTATTCAGAGCGGGTACCTTTTGAGATTCAAGAAGCCACCTCCTGTCATGCGTCCTCTAAAGATGGTTCAGTGGAATATAAAGCGCTTGCAACAGGAAGCGAATGTCCTTCTGAAGAAGAACGCCATAGAACCAGTACCATCTCATCAGAGATGTCAAGGCCTGTACTCTCGATTTTTTCTCGTGCAGAAAAAAGGTCCAGCTACGGAGTTCAGACCCATTCTGGATCTGAGACGGCTGGCTCTTCATCAGATCTTCCCTCAATTACACCAAGGGGATTGGATGTGCTCCATCGATCTGAAAGATGCCTACTTTCATATTCCGGTATCGAGAAAGCATCGCAAGTTCCTCAGGTTCCAAGTAGGGGCTCATCATTACCAGTACTCAGTACTCCCTTTTGGCCTGAGATCAGCTCCCAGAACATTTTCAAAATGTATGGCGGTAGTTGCGGCTTGGCTTCGAAAGAGACGGATTTTCATATATCCGTACTTAGACGACTGGCTTCTGAAGAGTTCATCCCCATCGCTACTAGAAGAGCATCTAGCGATATGCCTCCAACTCATGTTCAAGTTGGGTCTGCAAGTCAACTACAAGAAGTCCATAATGAATCCCACCCAGAAGATCCACTACCTGGGTGCACAACTGGACACAGAAAACGAAAACGTGTGTCCTTCGGAGGAGAGATGGTCATCTATCAAGGCGAAGTGCGCGCTTCTCCTCCAGTATGCACGTCCGACAGTTCGGCAAGTATCCTCTCTCCTGGGGTCCATGGCATCGTGCATATTCATCGTGCCAAACGCACGTTTGCAGATGCGTCCTCTGCAGCAGTGTCTGGAAGATCAGTGGAAACGGAGGACAGGATGCTGGGAGGATCGAATTTATCTCCAACAGTCTGCAAAAGATTCCATCCGGTGGTGGATGAAGAAGACACACTTGATGAAGGGAGTTCCTTTTCATCAGGACCCACCAACGCAGACTCTGATCACAGACGCCTCTCTCCAAGGTTGGGGGGCGCATATGGGCCCTCTGCAGGTACAAGGGCTATGGTCAGACTTCGAGAAAGGATATCACATCAATCTACTCGAACTCAGAGCGGTCCATCTTGCTCTCAAGTCTCTGGCTCCATCTCTACAGACTCGGTCCCTCCTGGTGCAAACAGACAATACAACTACCATGTATTACTTAAACAAGCAGGGGGGTACCAGATCCAGGACTCTGTCCATAGAAGCCCAGACCATCTGGCATTGGTTACTTGCACGAGACCTGTCCATAACAGCAGTTCACCTACCAGGGAGTCTCAACTCACAGGCGAACGGCCTCAGCAGAGACTTCGTCGAAGCGCACGACTGGGTTCTCAACGAAGACGTCGCGCACAGCATTTTCCAGGCTTGGGGAACACCAGACATCGATCTGTTCGCAGACGCGGCAAACACAAAATGCCCCGTCTTCGCGTCCAGGTTCTCCCAGAAAGGGTCGCAAGGGAATGTCCTTTTGATAGACTGGTGTCAAAATTTGCTGTACGCCCTTCCACCGACACCGTTGATACCAGCAGTGATCAACCGGATGTACAAGACCAACTCCAGAATGATACTGATTTGCCCGGAGTGGCCACGGCAGTGGTGGTTCCCAGATCTCCTTCAGTTGTCAATCAGGCCACACAGGAGATTGCCTTGTCGCCCGGATCTTCTGTCCAAACAGGAGGGGCGAGTGTTTCATCCCAATCTGCCCTCCCTGCGCTTGGCAGCATGGCTCCTGAAGTCATCCAGTACGGGCATTTACAGCTGAATCCGGAGTGTATGAACATTCTTAAGGAGGCAAAGCGGCATTCTACAAGACAATCCTACGGATTTAAGTGGAAACGCTTTTACCTTTGGTGTCAGAGTAAGGGTCTTGACCCTATTCATGGTCAAGAACAGGTGATCTTGCCTTATCTTCTGTACCTTGCTGAGTCTGGTTTGCAGTTTAGTTCTATTAAAGTCCATCTTGCTGCAATAACTGCTTATAGAAAATCGCCAACACAGATATCGTTTTTTCGAATGCCTGTGGTGAAGGATTTTCTAGAGGGGTTAAGGAAGGTGTTTCCTCCAGTCAGGTCTCCTTCTCCACCTTGGGAGCTTAATGTGGTATTGACTAAGTTGATGGGTCCACCATTTGAGCCCATACATAAAGCTTCTTTGCAACACTTATCTTGGAAAGTAGCATTCCTGGTAGCCATCACTTCTGCTCGTAGAGTGAGCGAAATTCAGGCTCTGTGTTGCAAGGAACCGTACACAGTTTTTCATGGAAACAGAGTGGTGCTTAGGACTCATCCTGCTTTTCTACCAAAGGTGGTGTCGGATTTTCATGTTAACCAATCCATAACATTGCCTACTTTCTTTCCAAACCCTTCGAGTCCGGCTGAGCGGACTTTGCATTCATTGGATCTAAAGAGGGTTTTGAAATTTTATTTAGATAAAACGAAGTCTTTGAGACACACGGACCGTTTGTTTGTGAACTATGGTCCTACGAATACTGGTTTGGCAGCATCCAAGAGATCCATTTCTAGATGGATAGTGTCATGTATCCTACTGGCTTATCAGCTAGCCCACAAGTCTTTATCAGGTAGACCTAGGGCTCATTCTACGAGAGGGAAAGCTGCTACCACAGCTCTTCTTAGGAATGTGGCTATGTCAGAGATATGTAAAGCAGCTACTTGGCGTTCAGTGCATACGTTTACACGCCATTACTGCTTGGATTCTGATGCGCAGACTGATGAACAAGTGGGACAAGCATCACTCAGAAATGTTTTGCTGTTTCTAGGTAAACACTGTATTTTTAAAGGTGCAGCAATGCATTTATCTGTTCGCCCGCTTCTAGTGGGTATGAGCTTGCTACTCTATTCAGTGCTTATGACTATTAATGAGTATCCCCTGGAAGAGAAGGATTAGTTACTTACCTGTAATCCTAGTTCTCTTCCAGGGGTATACTCATTAAAGTCATAAGCACCCTCCCGCCTCCCCGGGCGAACAGTAGCATTGAAGTGTTTTTCAATATGTATTATGAAGTTTTTTAAGTGCAGATTCCTGCTAAAAGTTTACTGTACCGTACAAAAGAACTGACCTAACTGTCACCTGTGGTGCATGATGGGAACAGAGTTCTCCTAGAGGCCTTAAAGGCAAAGTGTGCAGATTCTATTCTCTGGGGCCTTAAAGGCAGGGTGCCAGTCTGATTTTCTGTACACAGACAATTTTTCATATGCAGCCTTTTAGGCTAATAACTGTTTACAACAGGTTCTTTGATGAAAATAAAAGTTTTTCATGGTTATGAAATGCATTTTGGGCTCATGCCTGTTTATTGCATTATATACAGCTTATTTTCATGCTTCAGAACGTGTGTAATATTGGCTTTATTAGCCTATGTATATATGTTAGGCTGCATATTATGGTTATTATACATTTATATGTGTATAATTAGTTTAGTACTATGTACTTTTTGATATATTTACACATATATATGTATATTGTTATGTGTTCCGGGTTCCCGCTCATGGGCGGAGATAATTCAGTGCTTATGACTTTAATGAGTATACCCCTGGAAGAGAACTAGGATTACAGGTAAGTAACTAATCCTTCTGCGAACTAATTCTAGGGTTAAGGTCATCCCTTTCAGGGCCCTAGTTTCTTGGCACCAGTGGTCAGTTTCTTGCATGGCTCTGCGTTCCTGGCGCGAAAAGTCGTGTACAGAACTGACATCAGCGTGCATGAGTGGCACCAAAGTAGTCTCTGTGATGTCATCTCAGTGCTTACAACGCCAGCGACGGACACAGAGCCGCAGGATGGCACCTACTGACGTGCAAGGGTACTGCCAACAAAACTTTCCGAATCCAGTCTGACGCCTGGGGAAAAGGTAAGTACAAGTTCTACTTTTAGAGAATCGAGAATACAATGACTTGATTTTATCCCTACAACATGGGGAATTATCTTTTCTGAGTGAGGATAGTAGTGCTTGTATGGCGCTCTAGAAGTGACCATTTAAAGAACCAGCCTTAACGTCTTGGGCAACGCATTTCCTAGCCAGGCCAGTCTCTCTGACTCTAAAATGCAATAATACCATTGAGCAGCTGCTAAAGCCAGAAGTACCTGTATTTTCCACACCTGTGGTCTGTTTTGAATTTACCCTTTAGCCAGTTTCCGAACATACTTCACTAGAGCAACGGTGGTAGAAGTGCCTTTCTCCAGTCATGTGGCTGTTGGAGAATTGTTTTGAGGCATCAATGTGGGCTAAGGTTTGGGCAATCCACTTTTGAGAATTGTTTTCCAAAGCAATACTCAGTTTGTTCAGGAGATATTTCGGAACCTTTTTACCTAGGCCCACATTGTCTAATGTTGATCTTTCCATAAACTCCATATCAGATAGAGACAACTAGCCGCAGATTCTGTAACGTAGAATTATCCCCAGGCGTGAGACTGGATCTGGAATTTTTTCTTGCCACAGCATCTCTGCACGCCGGGAGGTGGCACCACGTGACTCCGCCCTGACGTTGTCCTCGGATATGACCTCAGCGAGGTCACATAAGTCCCACCCCGGCACGCTGACATCAGTTTCCTTCTTTTCGGTGTGCAACGCGGATGCGGAGTGAGTTCCCTTGACCTATTTTCAGGCCTTTTTGTAACGCCTTTGCGTTGGGAACAGTGTGCAAATGCCTTCGAGTTTCAAGACATGTGCTTCTTGTTCGCGTCAGATGTCGGCGACGGACCCTCACTCTATTTGTATTGTTTGGGCGAGCACCATGATTCTACGGACTGCTAAGCTTGTCAGCGTCTCAAGCCGAAGTCCCGCCGGTAGCGCCGGATGAAATTGCTTTCGCCCCGCTTGTCCAGATCTGTCTCGTCTCATCGTCTGTCCCCTACCTCGGAAGGGTCCAGAAGCCGCCGATTCCTGCTGCGGCATCATCCACCATCGCCCGCCGGTAAGTCCTGCAGCTTGCCACCGAGGCCCTGTCTTTGTTCTGAAGAGGGCGCAGGTTCCTCTCGGGACGTCCACTTCGCCAGTCGCCACCCCATCTGCCGTTTCCTGACCTTGGGGTGGCGAGGGCCCAAATGAAGGCCTACGCTACGCAACTAGTTCAGCTTCAGGTTTTGGAGAGGTGGTGTCATCGGGGTGCAGCCCTACAGGGTTCCCCTCTTCGATACACAGCACCCCTGCATCGCTGCAAAATCTTGCGGGGTACTCCGTAGTGTCGCAGGAGGTCGGCGGGACTCACGGCTCATCCTCGAGTCCCTCTCGGTTCTCTGGGCCGGCGGTTGTCTTACCGGAAGCCGTGCCAGCGGCTTTCCTCCCCGGCCCTGGCGGCTCTGCGGGTGGAGACTGGGACCCGGGGTGTCTCCCCGAGTCCCTCTCGGTCCTCTGCGCGGGCGGCTGCCTCGTCGGTGGTCGAGACGGTGCCATTTTGGCGCTGTTCATTGGCCGCTTTGGCTCAGACTCCTCCCTTTCTAATATGAGGCATGTGGTGGTGGTCGGCTCGGCACCACTGGTGGACGTTTTGGCGCCGATCGAGGACACACCGGTGCCCGTGCCGAACTCCTCGTTGCTGCCTGACATCGGATCGACGACTGTTCTCAGGACGTTCCTTCCTCTCCGGAGGATTGACGTCTCCTTTTCTCCTCTTCACCGGAGACTGGACGCTGCATTGTTGGCTTTTCCTCGGCGGCTTCCAGAGCGGGTTCTACGCCGTCTCCGCGTCCACAGCCCCCGGACGCGCTCTTCCGCACCTTGTAGTTGGTTGACCCGCAGGCTTCTCCGCCTTCTCTGGAGACCCCTCAGGCCCCTCACTCGTCCATGGGTCTTCTATCCTTCAAGGGCTGGCCAACAAGGCACGGGGATGGGCGGCTTTGTTTGCAGCCTTCGTCCACAGAAGTGTTGCTCTCTCCCCCACGATGCCCTACGGAGGCGAGTGTAGCCTTTGTCCAGGTAATTTCCACAGCCACAGGCATTTTGCAAATGGGCAACCAGGTCGCTCCACTCCCAACGGACCACTTGTCGGAGGTGCCGCTTCTTCCTTTTGAAGCTTCGTTCCACAACTCTCTTTTGGAGGCCTGGGGGCATCCTGCTACATGGGATCCGGTGCCTTAGCCGCTCCTCCACCGCCACCGTCCTACTCCGCACGATCCAGTCTGTCTTTTTTCCCCACCCATCTGCCCAGGGCCCTGTCCCTGTCCTGCAGATTGCTTTTCCTTCCTTGCCTGTAATTTTTTTCCCATTGTTGCCATTGTTTTTTTGTGATTTCTGTGCATTTTTGTAAGTTCTGTTCCTGTCTGTACCTTGTTTTTTGCTATTTTGCCCTCGCGTACTGCTCCTCTCCCCCTCCCCCCCTTTCTCCTTTGTACCCTCTGCCCATTTTCCCGTCGATGCTCCCCTGCGGCCCCGCCCATGCCTCCCAGCTGCTCCTCCCTCCCCACCTTAAATGGCGCCAGAGGCAAGCCCATCTGCGCCCATCCACGCCTAGACCGTACGCCACCCACGTACGCCACTACGCCAGACTCCGATACAACGCCAGCACTCTGCACGCTCTCAACGCCAGATGGCACCCCACCAGCTTCCAGGCCGCCCCAAAACGCACCCATGGACCTTTCACCTGCTGCAACTGCTGCTTCACCTGCGACAGAACCGCCAATCAACCAAAGAACGAACCCAACCATCTCCGCTGCATACTCCTGAACACAAACACGCCGTCGAGCTCTGGGACCTTCTCAACACCTCCACCCCAGACGTCGCCTTCCTGACCGAAACCTGGTGGAATGACTCCTCAGCACCAGACATCGCCAAAGCCATCCCGGACGGCTACCTCATCTCCCGCAGAGACCGCACTAACGGAATCTGAGGAGGAATAGCCATCCTCCACAAATCCTCCCTCAAGCTCTCCACACACTCAGCTGTCACCCTCAACATCGCCGAACACCTAAACTTCCAGATCCACACCGACCCCAACACCACCCTCAGAGGAACCCTCCTCTACAGACCCCCGGGGCTCTGCCCACAGTTCAGCGACTCCATCGCCGACCTCACCAGCACCCATGCACTAAAATCCACGGACTACATCCTCCTCAGGGACCTGAACTTCCACCTCGAGAACGATGCCAAAACCGCCACCCTGATCGACAACCTCGCCAACCTCGGCCTCAAACAACTCGTCACCGCACCCACCCACACCTCCGGCCACACACTTGATCCCATCTTCTCCACAAGCACCCACGTCTCCTTCAACCACATCACCGAACTCCACTGGACCGATCACTGCTGCGTCCGCTTCACCTACAAGAAGCCCACCGCGCACCGCCGCACCCAACAGCTGCCCTGCAGCTGCTGGAGCAAAGTCACCGAAGACCAGCTACCCACTACCCTCGCCCAGAAACCACCCACCGACCCAGATTCCGCCGCCCGCATCTTCAGACTATGGATAGACGAATGCGCCAACACCCTCGCCCCGCTCAAGAAACTCTCCAACAGCCGCTCCAGCAAGAAAGCCACCTGGTTCACCGAAGAGCTCCAGACCTCCAAAAGAACATGCCAGGAACTGGAGAAGAAATGGCTCGGCGAACGAACACCGGACAGCCACGCAGCCCACAAGAACGCCACCCGCAGACATCACCACCTCATCAGATCAGCCAAGAGATCGTCCTTCAAAACCCGCCTGGACAATAACGCTCACGACAGCCAAGAACTCTTCAGCATCGTGAAAGAACTCTCCAACCCCAGCGCCAACACCGACATCCCACCCTCACAAGAACTGTGCGACTCTCTGGCCACCTTCTTCCATCCCAAGATCGATGACATCCACGACAGCTACAACATCTCGACCGCCCCGACAATGCCAGACTCCACCCCCATGCGAACCCCACCCGCACCAACAGCCTGACCTCCTGGACCAACGTCAACAATGACGAAACACGCAAGATCATGAACTCCATCCACTCAGACTTACCTTCTGACCCTTGCCCACACCACATATTCAACAAAGCAGACGCAGCCATCGCACCCCAACTACGGAAAGTAATCAACATCTCCCTCGAGACTGCCACATTCCCGGGAAATCTGGAAGCACTCCGAGATCAACGCCCTTTTCAAGAAACCCAAGGCGGACCTCAAGAACTTGCGGCCCATCTCCCTGCTCCCGTTCCCGAGGTCATCGAGAAAGTCATCAACACGCAACTGACCCGCTACCTCGAGGACAACATCCTAGACCATCCCAATCCAGATTCCCAAGAAACCACAGCACAGAGACAGCCCTCATCGCCGCCACAGACGTCATCAGGATCCAACTTGACAACGGTGAAACATCAGCCCTCATCCTCCTGGACCCGTCAGCCACCTTCGACACGGTCTGCCACCGCACACTAAAGACACGCCTCCAAGAAGCCGGAATCCAAGAGAAGGCCCTGGACTGGACCGCCTTCCCCCCTTCCCCTCCGAACCCATCGACATCATCTGCGACGTACCCCAGGGATCATCCCTCAGCCCGACGCTGTTCGACATCTACATGACCCCCCTCGCACATGTCGCCCGCCAGCATGACCTCAACATCATCTCCTACGCCGACGATACCCTGTTGATCATCTCCCTCACCAAAGACCCGCACACCGCCAAAACCAATCTCCAAGATGAATGAAGGCCGTCGCCGAATGGATGAGGAACAGCCGACTGAAACTGAACTCGGACAAGACGGAGGTCCTCATCCTCGGAACCACCACCTCAGCCTGGGACGACTCCTAGTGGCCGACCACGCTGGTAACAGCACTAACACCCACCGACCACGCACGCAACCTGGGATTCATCCTTGACTCCTCCCTCTCCATGTCGAAGCAGGTCAACGTCGTCTCCTCCTGCTACACCACCCTCTGCATGCTTCGCAGGACCTACAAGTGGATCCGCACCGAAACAAGAAGACCCAGGCTCTCGTCAGCAGCAGACTAGACTACGGCAACGCACTCTACGCAGGCATCCCGGTCAAGCACCTACGACGACTGCAACGAATTCAAAACGCCTCCGCCCGACTGATCCTCAACATCCCTCGCCACAGCCACATCACCCCTCACCTGAGCGACCTACACTGGCTCCCCGTCGAAAAAAGGATTACCTTCAGGCTACTCACCCACACACACAAAGCCCTCCATAACACCGGACCAGCCTACCTCAACGGCCGACTCAGCTTCTACACACCCGCCAGCTCCGCTCCGCCAGCCTCGCCCTCGCCGCGGTCCCACGCATCCAACGAACTACCTCCAGCGGCAGATCCTTCTCCTTCCTCGCGACAAAGACCTGGAACACCCTCCCTACTCACCTACCGCAGACCCAAGACCTACTCACCTTCAGAAGATTCCTCAAGACCTGGCTCATCGAGCAGTAGCAGCACACCCTTCCCCTCAGCGCCTTGAGACCCTCATGGGTAAGTAGTGTGCTTTATAAATAGATTGATTGATTGCCTTCAGTGTTGCGCCCTCCGTCACGTGAGGCCCTGTGGTTGGAATCCTGGGGGCGTAACATTTTCTTTTCCACTAGTGCTGCTCTGAGCGCGCTCAATACACTTTGTGTTGGCCAGGGCTACCTCAGCCCTATGGGATTCCGCAGAGTCCCTTCTGTCTTGCGCCTCCTACGAAGGTGTCCGCGCTGATCTGCGGCACCATGTGCTGGGTGGTGAGGAGTTGGCTGCATTTATTCTCTATTCGGCCGTGGATGTCTCTGATTCTCTCACCCGCGCTATGGCGAGTTCTGTCATCCGCCGCCGCCATGCATGGTTGCGGGGTAGCGTCTTTCCAGAGAATATTCGGGAGCGTCTTGATGGGATTCCTTTATTTAATCCCCACACGGACTTTGCTATGCAACGACTTATTGCGGGGCTCCGTCCTCCTCCCCCTCCGTAAGCTTCGGTTTGTCGGTCCTTAGGTGTCTTATGGGAGGCGTTTATCCCACCTTTTTCTTTGGGCCTAGTGTTTGGGTTGGCCTGTCTGTGTGCGGCTTGGAATGCCTTCGGTGTCCTTCAGTTGGCCTCTCAGTACTTTTGGCTGCTGGTACAGCCCTTCAGCTTTGTGGTGTGTGTTTTTTGGCTGTTAATGAAGCTGTATAGGTCCTCAGGTTGGACCATCTGTGTATTTTTTGGCTGATTGGGAAGCTGCCTGTGGTCATACTCACAGGTCTTTTATGTTCTTGACCTCTGCTGCGGGTTTCCCCTAAGTGGTGTTCCCCTGTTTTGTTTTGGGACGTGTCTTACCCTAGGTGGGGTACTTGTTGCCTATTGTATAGCCCTGTCCTAAGCTGGGCGGGTCTGGATTCCTTCTTAGGTTCCTCCGGTTTCCTGGCGTCACTGTATACTGCTTGGTGCGGTTTTTTTCCTTCTGCCTTAGCGCAGTTTGCGCTACTCTGGGTTCTGTCCTCCTCCGTATCCAATGGTGTTTCTATCCTTCTTATACAGGACTTGCCTGTCGTACATTTTGCCCTTTGTTCTTGTGGGATCTCTGCTTCTGTGTGTTTTGCCTTCCCTCTTCAGCCTCTAGATCGCCAGACCGACTTTTGTCATGCCGTCTACGGCATTGTGTCATGGTGTTTCCACCTTATTATCCTACGTTTCGGCCTGGTCCTCTGCCTTGTGTTCCAGGAGGGCTAGGATATTCCTGGTGTTTTCCTGTGTTCTGGTTGACTGCTTGGGATCTGTACTACATATTTCTCGCTTCCAGCGGATCGCTGTTCTGGGCACACTACTTCATAGTATTTACCAGCTGCCTGCTGCGCACGCCTCGTCGTTATGGTCCACCTCCGTGGGCCTCGGCGTGTAACCGTGTGCTCCTGTCCCTTGCTCTGCTGAAGCTTTGCACGACTGTCTACCTTCTCACGTATGCGCTGCTCGGCTGTGGGGCCGTTCCTGCCTTGTCCCTACTTTGGGGCTGATGCCCTTTCAGCTGTCCCCTCCGCTGTATGTGTATGTTCTCCTGAGTCGGGCTCTGCCTCCGTTTCCACCTCCTCTCCTTGGATTTTGCTGTGGTTCTTTTCTTCCTTTGGTACTCTCTTGGTGCTGTCTGTGCCTCTGGGCTTTCTGGTAGATGGCCTTTGTCCCTCGGATAGGCGTGTGGTATCCTGGCCTTCCCTTCTGCTTGGTGGGGGCAGGGCCATCCTTCCCATCCCCATGACACATCCCCTGTTGGGGCCTTGTGTTTTTTTTCCAAGCTGGTGAGGTTCTCTCGCAGACCCGTCTCCCCTCTGGGTATGGTTAGGGTATCTATTCTATAATAAAGAATCTGTGGCTAATAGTCTCTATCAGATATACAAGTTACTTACCTTCAGTAACGATGTATCTGGTAGAGACGATTCTAGCCACAGATGCTTTCACGGCCTGCCCTTCCTCCCCGTTCTGCGAGGACCTTCAGCTTGGTCTTCTGTTATTGCCTCCCTCCGTTGGCTTTGTCTTCTGCAAGTGCCCTTTTTCACTTTCTCCCTTGCAGGATGCTTTGTTCTGTTTATTTGTTCCACTCCTTTCTTTCTGTTAATTGGATGGTAGGCTCATGTGTAATTCTGCATCCCTACACCCTGGTTCTTTTAGTGTGGGGCCTACTCATAATCTTCTCCCTTTTTCATTGCTTTGGGTTTCTTTTTAACTCCTCTGCAGTCCTCTGGGTTGGGGTCTCGGCTGTGCTTCAGCCGTTAGCTCTTTACAGGGGATATGACACTCCTTGATGGTGTTGTCTTAGGGTAATTTGTCGTTACTCATCTGTTTCGAACTTGTTGCCCCTTACTGTTCTAGATTCTGGGTGCAGACTTTCTGTCGTCTGCTAGGGAGGGTATCGCCTTCGCTTTGTGAGGTTGCTTCTCGGAGCGGTGCTCTGCTCTCTCCCTTCCATGACTTTGTCACACAGTGCCTGGCACTTTCCCTGATGGTGCCGTTCCTCACCATTCACTTCTTCCCTTTCTGTTTCACTGATTGTTTTGCACACTGTTCCTATACTCTCAGTTTTGCTCGTGATGGCTCCGTGTTGTGGCGCGGAAAAGTTCTAGGAAGAAAACTAATGTCAGCGCGCCGATGTGTGACTTGTGACCTCACTGACGTCATGTCCGCGGACAATGTCCGGGCGGAGTTGCGTGGTGCCGCCCCCCAGCACGCAGAGATGCTGTGGCAAAAAAAAATCTAGATCCAGTCTCACGCCTGGGGATAACTCTAGGTTAAGGAATCTGCGGCTAGTATCGTCTATACCAGATACATTGTTACCAAAGGTAAGTAACTTGTACGGCACCAGGAGCCTTAGATTTAGCCATAAATTCCACACACTTCCCCCATCATGACATCCTTCCGCTGCCCCGTTATCCGGTTGATTTGACTTAGCACACTCCGTCAATAACATGGTTCTACTGCGCAAGGCCTTCAGAAAATCAGCATGAGCTGCCAAGAGACTAAAAGATCAGAATGAGTGGATAAAAATATTTGCCCTGTTAAGAGGCAAAAACCTGTCCCAGTTCTGGAACTACATGAATAAGCTCCACTCGTCGAATAACAGAGGGAACGCAGTTTGCGAAGAAGACTGGGCCCAACACGTAACTCAATTATACTGCTGTGACACGGCGGACCCCGTGGTGATCGAACTTAGAGACCGTGTCGACCTCACCCTGACAGAAATCCTCTGCAGCTGAAGTCTCCAAATTTCTAAAGGTCATGAAAAACGATGGGGCTCCCGGGCCCAATGGCCTCCCTGCTGGGGTATTCAAATGTGCTCTGGAGGAGTGGGCCGCACTTCTTGCCTCACTATACAACAACGTGTTTACGACCTGTCAGCTTCCAGACTCTTGGCTAGGTTCGATCTTATGCCCCATATTTAAGAAAGGAGACTCCACACCCCCAGGCAACTATCGACTTATTGCCCTATTAGACCGAGGCGAAGGCATATGCCCGGTGTCTTCTTAAGCTCTTAGAAGATTGGGTAGCTGAAAACAACATTCTACCCTACTTCAAAACAGGGTTCCGCTCCTCGGCCTCCACCATAGATAACATAATTTCCAGGCAGCACAAAAAAAACAACTTCCACTATACTGCTGCTTTATAGACTACAGCGCAGTCTTTGACAAAGGGTCTCACGACATTCTATGGAGAAAACTGGACAAAAGGGGGATTCCACAGAGCCTGCTAAGAGCCCTTATCTCTCTGCACAAGAACACCTGGATGCGAATTAAAACTGGCCCAAAGACAGTCTCCAGAAAAAAATTGCCATTGGAGACGGCTTGAAGCAAGGCTGTGTTCTTGCCCCTCTTTTGTTCAATCTTTACACTGCTGACCTGGGAACATACCTGGAAAAGAGCAACCTTCTCCCGCCAAAGCTGGGCCTTGCAAAAAGGAATCTGCATATTCTACAATATGCCGACGATATTGTCATAATGGACCAGACAAAATTGGGGCTCCAACGAACACTAAGTAAGCTCCACACATACAATACCGCCAACGCACTAAAAATTAATCAAGAAAAGACCAAGGTGATGATATTCGGCAGCTGTACGAACAAGAGAAGGTGGCACATTGGGCCCGCAAAGATCAACCCAACTTCAAAATATAATTATTTGGGAGTATGTTTCTGCGAGACTTCTAGACCAACAGCTCACTTAGCTGTCCTGAAAAAAAGAGCTGGTGCAACAACATACTCCCTGACTCGACTGAACCAGTCTCTGAGCAGCCCTTCCCCAGAACCCATTTTGAAGGTGATCAAAGCTACACTTCTCCCTGCCTTAAACTATGGTCATCAGGCCTTCCCTGGCGCTTGCTCTGCTAGTCTTGACCACGCCCAAGTTTCCATCTATAAAAAAATCTTTCACCTTCCGAAATTTATTCAGAGGGCAAGACTACGTCTGGAGCTGGGTCTACAAAGACAGTCCATCTATTGTGAGGCAGATAATTTGAAATATTTTATAAGGTCACTAAAAGCTGCAGACACCACCCTAAAATTACGCCTAAAAGAGATCTTTACCAGCCCTGGAAAACCATGGAATCGTCCGATTACAAAGGCCATTAAATCGCTAGAGATTGACCACTCACTGCTAACTTCAGACACTATTCCATACTCAGTCTGGAAAAAAGTCATTAACAAGCAGGTTAAACTAATCTCCCATCGGATGGACCTCCAGGCTTTGAATACACCTACTGCCCTGCTTTCCCTGAATGCCTCCTACCAGCCTGGGGTACCGCAATTCTATCTGTTGGAAAACCTGAACGCTGTGGCACGGAAGAATATAATGTTCGTGCGCCTCCTAGGCCTGTGTTCTACGGCCTCTTACAGATGGGCTCCCTCAAAGGAGGGGGGGCCTGCAGACTGTGCACATACCACACTGAATCATGGCCGCATCTTCTGTGCTGTTGCCCTGCCATGGATCCCCCCAGAAGATCACTCCTAAAACCCTTATTTTTAAAATGGGGTGTTAGGTCATGATGGGAGGCGACGGCCCTGTGCTTTATCTCCACAGACATTCAAGCGCTCGCTAGGATTGGAAAATTTGTGAGACTTCTGGTTAATCTCTTTTTACCCTCCCCGTACCCAGCGCTTCCTGTCCTTCCACCCCAAAAACTTATCACAGACTTTTTCTGCCCCCTGGTTTAGCAACTTCTGTCTTAACTTCTTTTTTTTTTTTCTTTTTGGGTGAAAGCATCAGTGTGATCACTGTTTTTATACGTACAGACCTGTTTCTTAAAGTGATAACTGTGCTAATGTTGATATTTGATAGCAATGGTTTTAATTAACTGCGCTAACCAAATAAACTGAACTATATATAAATCTATGACTTAGTCAAACCACAAAATACACTATTTTAAAGACTGGAATTTGCAACAAAGGTTATAGAAATGACAAAGGGTAGTTTTGGCCTGAGTCTATTGTAACAGGCATGCAAAATTCTTAAATGCATAGATTTTCGAGCAGTTTCCAGCCCCACCACTAGATGGTGTAATTGCTACAAGTTAATAATGGTAGAGAGGCTACAGAATAGAAATGTATTACCATAAAGTTCCTACATGTTTTTAGTAGTCCCTATACCTGCCTCATGAACTATTGAACTTCAGGCTTCAGCCTCTGCCTGGCCTTTTATAGTTTTCTGTCTGCACATTATGATTCTGTGGACTTATTTGACATTCATACCTAAGGTTATCTATCTCTTCCACATCAACAAGAGGGGAAAATAAATGTACACAATTTTGCTGTTAAGTTAATGAACTCATATTGTTGGAAAGCAACCATGTTGTATATATAAATGGGTCACTAGCCATAGTATTCTAATTTGTTTACGCTTATTTTTGGTGTAATGTGTGCACAGGAAACTTAATTGCTTTTAAGCCCTGGACTAACAAAGTGGCATTTTCAGCATTGATCGGATTTTACATTGCTAAGCCTCCTGTCTCTGTGTTCTGTTACTGGGTGGTTGTGTTTACATTGAGCATGTCCAGTCGACATTGGCCAAGCGTAGTGGCTAGTATACTTGGAGGATGGGTTTGATTATGAATGACCTGGTAAGGCTCCGGTTTGTGAGTTCTGGGACTCTTTAGGACATGATTACATTGAACAAGCCCACACAATGAAACATGGGAAATTG
Source organism: Lissotriton helveticus (assembly GCF_964261635.1). Classification (NCBI taxonomy): domain Eukaryota; kingdom Metazoa; phylum Chordata; class Amphibia; order Caudata; family Salamandridae; genus Lissotriton; species Lissotriton helveticus. The sequence goes on along the minus strand of NC_136057.1, from coordinate 373,236,406 downwards.
CTAAGATGGCAAATGGGCATCTAATGATAAGTAACTGTTCATTTAGTGCTATAATTGGGCTGGTCTTCGTAACAGTGGCTGTGTTTTTACTTCTCAAAATGGTTACTCAAAATCTCTCTGCTTATTACTCTGGTTTCAAGAACGGTCTTTGGGTTACAGTTGCCTCTACCTGTGGATGTTTCTGCCACATATTGTGAATGATGTGAGACATAGGCACTAAGAGGACTAAAGTTACTATGGAATGTTCATGCCTCTTTAAAATAATTCAGTATCATTGGCACAGACCCGACTTCCCTTGCTGCACTTGGAAGTGTAGCCCTCAGACTAGTGTTAACACTCAGTAATCTGGAAATATATGCAAAAGTATTTAGGACCAGCTGGTTGCAAAGTATGGTTCTCAGATCCTAATTGAATATTAATGGTTTCTTGTCCTGCCAATAGTTGGAAACAGTTCCGAGCTGTTAGCAGTGACAGATTACTTATGGGCACCTATCTTATAACTGTTGGTGTACATCATAGCCATCAATTAAAATGTTTTTTTGTTGTTTTTTTTAGCAGCCAGTACCTACAGTGTCTACGCTTGAGGAAGTGCAGCAGAAGGTCGATGGTAACTATCTGTCAATAGTAATAAATACATATATGGAATTCCCCTCCGTTCCACTCTTTGACTGTACTTCCAATTGCGACAACTTCCAGCACTCATATACTTAAAAACATTTTTAGGAATAATGAATTAGCCGTTCAGTTTCACAATGATATGCTATACTTACATCTAATATAGTCTGGCCACCATTGCTATTTATGGGGAGCTGCGACTTTAATGGATCAACAGAGTTTGCCTCAAAGTAAGAGAGGAAGGTGAGTTGCTGAAAGCAAAAGCGAAAAATGTCCACCTTGGATAGGTGTTCCTTCTACCACAGAGCGAGGTTCCCTTTACAGATGCTTCCAGTGGGAGTACTTAGAATGTCTCAGATCTGAATTCTCTTTCCTGCCACACTCAATTACAGTGCTCTGCATCGTGGCACCAACAGTTGAGACTATGTGTTCAAAACCTTAATGTCAGACTTGTTGAAGCCATTTTAAATGTCTGCAATCAGATAAATGATGAGAACTTGAACAGCACAAAACTGTTTATCAGTGTGAGTACTACTCCGATTCAGTATATTTGATTAAAATATTTTCCCACAAGAATAAAGCATAGGTACCAGAAAAGACAATACAATTGCATACATCTTTATCTTAGATGCCGGTTCTGTCTATAGCATGTTCACACGAAGAGCCCTCCCTGGAGAAGAACACTTTCTAGACACTCTACTACAACTTTGTGGTCTAGTTGACTTTTTTTTTTTCCATCGTTGTGCATTTATCGTCTACTCAACGATGGTGATGTCCATGAAAATTATCACCTTAATTCTTTTTATCCTCATAGAAGAGCACCACTTAGAAGAATGTCACATGCAACTCTCCCATGTGGGGTTACATTCTTTAAGACGATCAACTCTTTTACACCAAGGGACTTGGAATGGGGATTCATCGCCACCATACAAGTGGGCTGTCCATATATTCTTTCCCAACTTCACCTTTCAGAATTTAGCCTGTCAACAATTTTGTAACATTCTAGGACACTCGGCTTCTAGTAACAGCTGCATCAAAACTCAAATCATGACCTACCGTTATCTTTAAGATTGCTGTTTGAGATGTGATTGAAACATCTTCCTCCCTGGATTTGGGAACTCTCAGAACCAGCCATGGAATGCTTCACAGCCATTGCTGCTTCAAAGTTTACCCTATCTTCGGTGCAAATAGAATGTAAAACACCTGAACTGGACTTTCTTAGAACAACCTTGAACCTTACTCGGCAGCAGTAGGCAAAACAGGTATATGTCAGCCCGAATATATCTGCTTCCTTTAGCAATGCAATGAGTCAGAAAGTATCCTTTTTCTTTCAGGGGATCCTCGTCAATAGTCCTAAGAATTGGAATATTCCCGCCTATGTGCAGCGACCCCGGAGCACATATTAAATGTAATAAATACTGAAAAAACCATAGGTTTCACACTTGTTATAGTTAGGAATTAGCATTTAAAAAACCTTTGAAATTCACTGAAAAAACCATAGGTTTCACACCAGTTATAGTTAGCTGAACATTTTACTCATACAAAACCATTGAAATTCCCACGTTATAGTTAGTTGGACTCACTATAACTCGCGCGCCCGCAATCCACTGCTGATGATGTCACATATTACATCATTCATGACATGGTCAGTGACATCACTGATGACATCTCAAATTACATCACTGATGACATCATCCATGTGATAATACAATGCACCTCCTCACACTCTAATCTAACCTTTGATACACCCAGTGTTAAATACAAACTACCATTCCGGAAACCATTGACACAGCAATACCAGTTACCACATAAGCACTCACTGATTTCTAGGTCTACACACACATCCACTCATTCACCCATACAATCACTCATACATACAGTCACTCATCAATAGAACACTATCGTATCCACTCATACACCTATACAGACACTCACACGCTGACACTCATCTACAGAGTTACTCACACACCTAGTCAGTTATGCAAAGAATCAATCACACTCCCATTTCCTCAACTACACAGTTATACACACTAAACCTTACTTATTCAAACATATACTAACACATACTTACTCTCTTTCACAATCACTGATACAAGTACACATTGATCCATACAGTCACTTACGCAATCACAGGCTCTCATGTATAGTCATTTATATATGCCAACTCTCACATGCACTGTGTTTTACATATGTACTTACTTGGACATGGAGCACCGAGATAGCTATTGACTCACCAACACACCCATGCAGACAGTCAACCACCCTTACAGCTCTTTCCACATGCACCGTTGAACCCATATACCAAGTGAATCAACTGCTCACACATATATGCAGAGTCACACACCTCCCAGCCACCCACACACACACTCACCCTCACATACAAATACTTGGACAACCAATCAATAACCCATATAGCCACTCATATAGCTACTGATCAACACATGCAGCAGCTTACACAACAACGGACATAATGATGCACACATTCAGACAGATTAGTCACTAACCCATGCATTCAGTAAGACACATTTAATCTCCCACTCATAGAGTCAGTCACGCACCTACTAAATCCATTATCCAAACACTCATACATACACTCATTCTACAATATGTTAAACACATTTTTAATTTTTAATTTACAGGAACACACATTTACTGGATGATGTCATCAGTGATGTCATTTGGGATGTCATCAGTGATGTGATCAGTGATGTCATTTGAGATGTCATCAGTGATGTCACTGACCATGTCATGAATGATGTAATGTGTGACATCAGCAGCAGTGGATTGCGGGCGCGCGGGTTATAGTGAGTCCAACTAACTATAACATGGGAATTTCAATGGTTTTGTATGAGTAAAATGTTCAGCTAACTATAACTGGTGTGAAACCTATGGTTTTTTTAGTGAATTTCAAAGGTTTTTTAAAACCTAATTCCTAACTAAAATGTTTGTGAAACCTATGGTTTTTTGATTGAATTTTATAGTTTTTTTTAAAAGCTAATTCCTTTGTATATTGACTTTGTAACCTACTATTTTTTTTTTATTAGCTGTTTTTTATAACTATTAATTATATTTTTGGGGGAAAAAAATATTTGTTCAATGTATATATATATTTTTTTTTATTTTTTCCTGGTGCGCTCAGGGTGCGCGCACCGGTAAGCTCTCCCGAGAGCGCTATTTCTGCGTTCGTAAAAAAAAATATGCATAAAAAGTCAATAATAATGGAAGACATTTAGTACCATACTTATAAAAGCAGTATTTTTGATTTACGAAATGAAAATGATTTTGCATTTCCGTAAAGCTATCAAAACGTCACTCAGGCGCGCCGCGTAAGCGCCCCCGGAAGCGCCTACGTTCGCGCCGCGTGAGCGCCCCCAGAAGCGCCTACGTTTGCGCTGCGTGAGCGCCCCCGGAAGCGCTCCGGTGCGCGTAGCCTTAGCGCGTCAAGTCATGTGACCTTAAAATAACTCTTTTCATTGGTTGCTAACAGTTTTTTTCACAAAGAATTAAATCCCCACCCATTTCCTTCACTTCTTCTTTCACTTTTGTGACTGCAAGACCTCTCTTTTTGCTGTCGGATCTTGGTTGAATTAATATCTTGGATTACCATGGCTGCCAGAGCATCCAGCAGTGAAGATGACTTAGAGGGATTTCTGGATGAAGAGGTTCCTCAGCCGAAAATAAAAGAACACTTCATATGGAAGTTTTTTTCTATACCAAATGGCCAGAAAAAAGTAAATGCTACAAAGGTGGAGTGCAGGATTTGTCACACTGTCCTGTCACGGGGTGACCCCACAAAGAAATATTCATTTGGAAACTCGACGATGATTCGACATGTCGAGAGGAGGCCCCCCCAGAACTTTGCCCGGGAGAGTGTCAGGGCTCTGGCACGAGAGGCTCCCAGTGATGGGGCCTCTACTTCAACCGGAGGACAAACTGCATCAGGAAGGGAGCAATCACAATAGCAGATTCCAAACATTCAGCCTGCTTTTTTTTTTTTTTTTTTTTTTTTTTAAACCTTTATTGGAACTTGCAAAGTATTACATGCGCAGGCCCACAACCACAGGGGCCGGCCGCAAGCGTATCAAATGAATCAGGATGTAGAAACAAGAACACGACCGAAACAAGCAATATCATAGATACGTCATGTGTGAGTGCGCACTGCAAAGCATAAGGATATATGAGGTTTTCGTTTATTTAAAGTTATGTAGAGTAGGAACGGCTGCAGGAGCAATGGCGTCACACCACATAATAAAATAAGAAGAGGTAAGGGGGGACGTACCCCGCAGAGCAAACAGAATCAGTTGATGAACCACACAGTTGTCAAAACAATACAGTCGCCGAGGCGGACCTAGAGCAAAAACAATACGACAGCAAACAATAAAGCAGAGCACCATTCTGAAAACTCGCCCCCCAGTAACCTAAAGGCATAGTTGAGTGTAGAAGCCTTATAAGAAAGGAAAAAGGAAAAGAAAGACAGCCAACCCTACTAAAGAGGTAAAGAACCCTCCCAGAAACAGACGGAAAAAGAAGAAAGGGACCATAGAACAAAACAAACTAAAATAACAAACCCCCCCCCACACCCACCACCCTACACCACTGTAATGGCTACGGCCTACCCCACTAACAGCGTGCCTGTCGCCCAGGAATTGCCCCAAAGGAGAGGGAAAGAAAAGAGAAAGCGGAGGAGGAGAAAGCAGACACACTCCCGGACTCCCATGCCCACCGCCAACAGCAACCACCCGGAGACACAATAAAACCAATATTCAGCAATTATACAAACCAGTCACGGTAGGATAAATAACAGCCACCCAATTCCCATCACAATATAGGCACAACCCCGGCATTAAGAAAAGCTATTATATCGGAACCCAGCGATAAAGTTCAGCCCTGGCCAGTACGGTCCGTCCTAAGAGTCCTTGCCACTCGAGCCGCCATTTTGATGGAAAAAGCAGAGCGTCCATAAAAGTTCTTTGCAGCATAAGAGGATCGAAAACAGGATAAAAGTACATGGCTCGAACTAGGAAAGATGTCCAAGAACAGCGAGCATCCGAAACCATCAGCAAGTAACTTGTGGCCACATGGAAGTTTGTCCATAGAAGTGATGGGTGGCAGCAGGGTCAGGCAAAAGACACTAGTGAGAAGCACGGGCTGGCTAGCCGGCAATAGGGGACCGTCGAGAATCATAAAGTCCGGGCGATGCACAGGGACCCCGACCTCTGAGATGCCATGCATCGCTGGTACCATCTCCAGCTGGAGACCAAACGAGGTGTCGTCCTCAGGTGCCAGGATACCGTCCACTTTCACCATCAGTGTCCGGAACACAGCGACTGTGTGCGAATGGAGCGTCCCAATGGCGGCCACAACGGCCCGTAGTGATGGCGTGCCCTCCGTCCGCTCCATCTCCTCTCAGTAGGCGACAGAGCCGGGTTCGGACCCCGGAGGCCGGCTGCTCCGGAGTCACAGGCCACGTAAATCTGATCACAAATAATGGGCGCTCCTCGTCTTATAGAACACACCTTCGCCGTCAGGGAGGACCCAGCCCGTCGACCCCCACGGGGCAGAAAGGGCTCCGGGCGCCGGGCCTCCACCACAGCAGCCGGCGTGGCACGCTGGCGTGTCCCGGGTGTGGATCGTTCAAAGGATCGTCAGAAAAATCAACAATTCAGGCACTCTTCGGGAGACCGGGCTCAGTCCAGGTCTCACGGCCGATGTTGTTCAACTCCGACTCGGGTAGTCTAGAAATCGAGGCCCCGGCTTCAACACGATGTTAGGCCGAGAATAGAAACACGGCGTATCTTCGTCAGCCGATAAGGTAGAAATCTCGGGATTGCACCTCTGGAAGCAGTAGACCTTCATAGACAAGAAAATCAGGTGTGCAGACAGGATGAAAGACAGGATAATCGAGCTGTTGGCGGAGGTCGACGGAGCCGGGAGCTTATGCGGCCATCTTGATTCGTAGCGTAGCTCCTCCTTGAGCCTGCTTTTAATAAAGGCGGTATTAAATGCAGATATTGCGATAAGTTACTTTGCTATGGGGAACAAATTGTTCTGCTCATGGTTCGAGCATTGGATAACCATCGCTGCGTTCCCAGCCCTAATTTTGTTTTGTTTTTTTGCTCCTGTTGAGCAGTTTCCCATTCCCCGTTTTTGTTTTTGTTCAAAAAAAAAAAGGAAAAAAGAAGAAAAAAAAAGTTCTTTTCAGAACTACCTCCAATTCTCATCAAAGAGCTGTGTTCTTAAAAAAATTAAAAAGAGTAAGTGAAGTGGAGTGCATTGATAAAGGAGAAGAAAATGAGTGAGAAAGCACAGAAAGGGACGAGAGGAGAAGGGAAGTGAAGTAGGGGGACTGAAAGAAGGTGAGTGTGGGGAAGGAGAGTGAGGAGAAGGAGAGTGAACATGGGGAATGTGGATATGCGAAGAAAATGTAGTAAAGGAACGGGGGTGTGGAAGGGTAAGAAAAGAGCAGTGGTGTTTTGGAAAGACTAGAGATACAGACTGGATAAAGACAAGTAAGTGTGAGACCAGGTAAGTAAGGCAGTGAAGAAACAGAGAAAGTGAAAGAAAAAATAAGAGTAGAAGACTGAAGGCCTCATTTTTGCACCTGCCTCACAGCAGGCGTAACACTGATGCAGGCCCTTTCACATGCGGCTGGCCCCATGTGAAAGGATGCATTGCTGGAGTTGTCATTTTTGTAACACACTCCAGCAATGCATCACTTTTGCGCTTACAGATACGTCAGAAATACTGACGTATCTGTAACTTCTTGCGACATAATGTGTCATATGACGCATGAGTAGAAGACTGTAGGTCTCATTTATGAGGCCATGCGTCACTTTTACGCCACCGGTGCGTCACTTTTTCTGACGCAGCAGTGGTGTAAAAAATGCACCTTGTTGAGTCATATTTACAAAGTAACGCATCTAGGTAGATGTGTCACTTTGTAAACCCCTGCGCCACATTATACCTACATCAGGTGTAATTTATGCAAAAGGGGCGTATTGACACAAAAAAGGGTCGTACAGGTGATGCAGTGAAATCGAAGAGATTTCACTACGTCACTTTTAGGACGCCGTTGTGTCAAATTCTTGCACCTGTCTCACAGCAGGCGTAAGACTGATGCAGGCCCTTTCACATGGGACTTGCCCCATGTGAAAGGATGCATTGCTGGAGTTGTCACTTTTGTGACACACTCCAGCAATGCATCACTTTTGCGCTTACAGATACGTCAGAAATACTGACGTATTTGTAAGTACTTGCGACATAATGCGTCATAAATTAAATATGACGCATGAGTAGAAGACTGAAGGCCTCATTTATGAGGCCATGCGTCACTTTTACGCCACCGGTGCGTCACTTTTTGTGATGCACCAGTGCTGTAAAAAATGCACCTTGTTGAGTCATATTTACAAAGTGACACATCTAGGTAGATGCGTCACTTTGTAAACCCCTGCGCCACATTATACCTACGTCAGGTGTAATGTATGCAAAAGGGGCGTATTGACACAAGAAAGGGTCGTAGAGGTGACGCAGTGAAATGTATGAGATTTCACTGCGTCACTTTTAGGACGCCATTGTGTCAAAATCTTGCGCCTGCCTCACAGCAGGCGTAAGACTGATGCAAGCCCTTCCACATGGGGCTGGCCCCATGTGAAAGGATGCATTCCTGGAGTTGTCACTTTTGTGACACACTCCAGCAATGCATTACTTTCCTCTAAACACTCTACATAATTTTTTATTACTCTATTTTTTTACACTGTTTTTCCCTGTGGTGCGCTCAGGGTGCGCGTACCGGAGAGCGCACCCGGGAGCGCACCCAGCGCTTACCCCGCGAAAATAAAAAATAAAAAAACGTTTTTTTGCCCTTCAGGGTGCTTCTAGGCCCCCCTCAAAAAAACTAGGGGGTCAGGGGGTGTCTACTCTACCCCCTTTTAATTATATCCCCCTTTCTTTTTTCACCTCTTGTGTCTCGATTCTACCGAGACACAAGATGGCGGACTCTCCGGACTGTTTAGAATGTTGACAGACACCCGACAGCCAATCAGCTTTCCGCTCGCGCACTCCCGTAGCGCGCCGGGTGCGCTCCCTGGTACGCGTACCGGAGAGCGGACGTAGCGCGCCTATAGGTATATATGTGTTTTTGAAGTTAATTTTCAAAAAAAACACTGGAGCAATTTTCAGCAAACATAGCAAAGGCACATCTGCGTACCAGTCCCTACAATTTTGCCAAGTTTGGCATAATTCCGTTCAGCGGTTCGGGCTGTAGACTTGCCAGACCGTCCTATGGAAATTAACATGGGAAAAACACGTTTTGGGACCCCCCTTTTTTCTCAGCCCCCACTTCACGAATCCCTCCGAAACTTTCAGGGAAGGAGCACAGCGGAGCTGGCTAAAATTTTGGAAAATTTCACACAAATTCCTCACCCGGCGCCAGAGTTATTCCCAATAGAATGTTGCGGATTTCCTATGTAAACAATCCTAACTATAACTACCTACTGGTGACCGCCAGTAGGTAATACATTTACATATATATATATACGCACATATATATATATATATATATAATATGTATAGCATAAAACATGTACGGACTACTTTAAAAGACATATATTGTGTATATGTATACATGAAACTATGCAGCCTATTTTAAGTGCTAAAAACGCCCTATGTACATTGAATTTTCCTTTAATAAACCTTTTACCAGACTTGAGCATTTCTGTAAATAGAAAAACAGAGAACATAAACTTCAAAACCACAGCCTTTATTAAAGAGAAAATTGCAAGTTAATGCAAAGGCATTATTAGCCGATAGGCTGCATTAAAAGCATTTCAAGAGAATGCTGCCTTTGTGCCTTTAAAACCTCCAGGACCTACCATATACCATCATGCCCCAAAGCTGAGAGTTAAGTCAGTTATTTTTTCTGGCTTCTTCAGTGAGGATCCTAGAGAACTGAGCTCTCTGTTATTGACGTAATACATTTTCTGTGCTTCGCACAATGTCTTTTATACTCCTAGAGTGATATAGAAGACATTTCTGACAAGAATTTCGAGAGAAAAAAAAAATCTGTCTCAAAATGTTTTAACTTTTTGTCAAGTGCCCTGCCTGTGGCAAAAAGAAGGCTCAAACTGACCCCCACGTAGTCTGCATCTTTTGCCTACCTCATACTCATCTGCCTGAGTCTTGTCACTATTGCCATGCGCTCTCTAAAAGAATTTTAAAGGATACATCTGCATGGGCTTCAAGAAGGAAAAAGACTGAATCAACAGGAGGACCTCCCCTATCTTCTTCCAAGGCAACCTCTCTTCACAAGGCTTCATCCACAAGCAGATCTCCATACAGGCGTGAAAGAAGGAGAACCAGATCTTACTCCAGTATTGTAACTTTCATAGATTCCCATTGCTTGTATCATTCCCCGTCGTCGGGATGGGAGTCCCCGGTAAATAAAAAATACCATAGACATAGGTACAAAGAAGAACAAGCATTTGCAATGCAATAGGTCTCACATTAGATAAATGTAGAGCTATTGTTCATACGGCGAATCAGGTAATAAGCAACGTAGATATATATTTACCTTTAGCTCTATCAAATCACAAGTGGTTTTCCCCAAGATCACACAAATAAGTTTGATTAAGTAGAAATGCTGGGATAAGAACTCTATCTCCAAGACACAGAATCGACAATTTGTTAACTAGTACAGTGTGTCCCTAGTCTGTGCAAAGCTCAGTCGGCTGCTAGGCTTGATAAATATGTCAAAACAAAAGTTGCAAGTGGAACAAGCCAGTCACAAGAGTGGCGAACTTGAGTTACCAAAGGAAAACATAGTTTTGCAAAGTCACGGTCATTTCTGACAAACCATCCACTAGGCCACGTCTGATGCCTGCAGGCACGATAGGTACATAAATCTTATCCCAGCAGTCCTTAGCAACACAGCGCCAGGAATGCGGGCCTACCACTCCTGCTCGGGAGTATGTCATACCAGAACAGCATGAATCAGAATGGCTGCCGGCTCATGGGTTCCCAGTACCCATTAGCAATGCTTTATGCTAACCTGGCAGCTGTTTTGAACACACATGTGAGAACCATGGATTTTAAGATGAAGTTCTATTAGTTTCCAATCGTGCTTCCTTTAAAACCATGTTACTATTACATTGGCGAAATTATGTTTAAGAGGAAGGCCGTATTCTTGCAAAAGATTTAAAGGTCATCTCAAAATGTAATGAAACCTGTAGTATATACACATGTAGCACGCGTTGTACCATCGTGTAGCACTACCAGGTTGCTTCATTTCACTTTGTTTTGTAATGGCCATACCATTAAGGCGTGGTGTGAATGTGCCCTTCTGTGAGGAGAACAGACGGTTGGGATGGTGTTCTAGGATGGAGTTCTAAGTGACAGTTTGGGACTGGTGGAAGGTGCCAGGCTGACATAACGTATTGCCTTGAAATGTTCCATTCGCCTCATTGCCTGGATGATTTTATATGGTTGCCCCATCCCAAAAAATACACTTTTCTGGGGCAATTAGATGTATATATTTTTTTAAGCGTTATATTGAAGGGAGCACTGAATTGTATACCACTGCTCTCCCAGCGTGCAGTTTTCACAGAGCACAAAATAACTGAGTCGCCGCTGAAGGAGTTTAATGTACATGTTTTCCTGTCAGTGATTTCGCCCCCCCCCACTCCCTCCCACCCTGACGTAACAAAGCTCCCAGAAGCAGGGCAAATGCTTTAATTAACAAAAGCAGACAGCGCCTTTAACAAGGAGCGGCCTATGACCAAGAATGAAGGAGTCAAAACCCTGCCATGGCCACCAATATTCTAGCTCGCATGGACTGACCTACGGGCTGGACAGAATTGCAAAGAATTGTAGCTAACTTGCTGCCTGCACTATGGCACCTGGTTTTATGGTCGTGTTTTTTTTTACTTTATCATCAGTGTATAGATAAATATTCATATTTATTTTCGGTTTTATGAATAAACGAAGGATGTTAAAACGTACTCAGCTACAGTAAGAGGATCACACAAGACTGTTACAGCTTTGTTGTTTGACTGGTTCGCAGGAATCCGACTGTAGAGAATCTAAACTCCGAGGATGTGGTGAGCAGCGGAGGCGGCATAGTAAATGATGATTCAACAGCTAACAGCGGGTTTCATGAACTCGTCCAATTCAGAAGCGCCCCGTCCTCTCTCTTCCCTCCCCCCCCCTCCCAGAGTGGCTGAGGGGGCAAAAGACGGGGGTGGGTAAGCTTTTTCGATGCACGCTGCTGATTCAGCCTGAGACTGCTCCACCCAAACTCGCTCCTCTTTTTTCTTGCGGCAAGGGATGACAAACCAATTGTCTGACTAGCCAGTATCTCAATAAACCCCCGCAGCTACCAGAGGGATCCCGGACAACTGCATATTCCTGTTCTCTGGGCATACGGGGCGCCGCCATCCCACCCATTTAATTACAATTATTCAATCTTTCTGCCCCAATCCCATTTTTTTGCAGTTTAATATAGCGCAAACTCGATCTGAAGGTTGAGCGCTTGACATGAACACCAAAAACATTACACAAGGACACGTTCGTTAAAAAAAGCACAGAATCAAAACCAGTGGTGTGCGCGCACCACAGAGGAACGGGGGCAGGAATCTAAATCAGTGGTGCGCGCGCACCACAGAGGAGCAGGGGCGAGGGAGCGCGGCATCAAAGCAAACGCGCGCTAATTAGAAGCACATGTTTATTATTAGGTCTCAGATGCCGCTGCTGCGAGTAACAGACACCAATGGGAAATGGGCGGTTACATTTCTAAAGAAGCTGGGACATGCACATGCCTTTCACCAATGGCGTGCTGCCTTTTTTACAAACGCATGCAAAAGCCAATAGCAGCTGACGAAAACAAAAGCACACGCACGAGCGTGTAGTCAGCTTTCAGAAGCCCCTACATGACGTCTCTCACTGCGCGGACAGTGCTGCGCTCTGCAACGCTTGGCGAGAGACCTAAAAAAGGCCTAGGCCTCATCTCAATTTGTAGCATATCCACCTCTTTTTGTAAAAGAGGCCAAACAAAATGAACAGCCAATCAGACCAGCCTCACCCCATAAAACCTTCCTGAGAGAGCCTCAGATGTTCTACTGCACGTTGTGCAAGGGAGTCTCCATTGAGCTCTGATCAGTTTTGTTCTTCAACAGCAGCTTTTTCCATCTCAACTCTTCAAAAATCTTCATCATGTCTGACAAGGAAAAAAAGCTCTTTTCAAGGCGTGTGCTACCTGCTCCAAAAAGAGACTTTATGAGGAGGACAAACATAAAGACTGTATTTATTGTTTGTATCCGGACCATAAAGCTTCTGACGGCAAGATCAGTCAGACCTTCTTAACTAAGACCTTACGGGACCATGAGGAATGTTTGCTTACTGGGCTTCAAAAATTAAAGTTACGTCAAGATCCTGTGTCAAGTGAGAGTGATGATGCCTCATCTGCGACTTTGTCGAGAAGATCACGAAAAAGAGGTAGGTCTTCGCCCTCTACTTCTTCTGACCCCCCTGCCAAAGCCTTACAAAAGACCTCTGATAGGTCTGACAGGCTTAGTCCCATTGAATCTCCTCACAGAGGTGTAAATGAGAGGGAAGGACTGGCTGTTGATGTGGCATCTGTGAAGAAGACAAGCCATGGTTCTTCTGCTTCTTCTCCACCTTCTGAGAAGCCTAAAACCTTCAAAACACCAGCTTCTGTCCCTCCTTAGGGTAAAACTGACAAAAAAGATTCCCTAGTCGACGACGACTTCAATACCGTTTACAATAGCATCAAAAATCTTACCGGCGTCGACTTTGACTCCGTCGATGAGTTTCCTCGTCTCCATTGGCTTAGTCTACGGCGATTTCGACGACGCCACTCTGAGGTACCTTTTATGGCAGCGACTTTGACAACTTCCACGTCGACGAGGATGACGGCGGTAATGTGTGTCGACGGCGACTACGACATCAACAGCTTCCAGCCTAATAGTGACGACGGTCTCGACGATGGTCCCGTCTACGGTGGCTCTTTCTTCGTAGACGGCTAAAGCTGCATCGACGGCCCCTTCGACGATTCAAAATGTTGCAATTTCAATACGGAGACGCCGCATTACTCCGTAAATGGCTTCTCCAAGAAAAGTGACACCCCTTCCTCCTGCCCTTCTTTTAGAAGAGGAGTATTCAGAGGACAATGACGTCCTTGTGGGGATGCAGTTAGCCCATCTCAGTTGCATGTTAAATATTAGGACTCGGAGGACTATTACTTGGAGCAGCAACAGTATGTGCCACCATCCAGATCTCCCTATCAATTTTAACAGGACATGGTCTACATGCCTTCTTCCCTTATCACAGACCTGCAATTCATGCCTGCGGATTACAGGAAGAGGGTTCCAACTCAGTCCTCTAGCCAAGAAACAGGGCAAGTGCCTCAAACTCCACTTGCTTGCCTGGGTACACCTCAGCCTTCTCAGATTCCAGTTCCTGAGTAACCAGAGCCTCAGCAGAATGTGGTCACAGTACAGGACGATACCTCTGATGACCAGGGCACTATAACAATTCCCGACCCAGACAGGGAATGGGATGACTACATTATTCCGGACCCCGCCTCTCCTGTCCCTGATCAGGTGGATTCTCCTCCAGCTGATATTGGAGGTTTTCACAATTTAATGGAGAGAGCTTCTAAACGTTTCGCTCTGCCTATTCCATCAGTGCAGTCGGAATGTTTTTGTATGACTTCAAAGAACCATACAGGAAGTCGGTTCGCTCTATCCCTATCGTGGGCCACGTTTGGGATGAAGGGATAAAAGTAATGAAGCCTCCGGCCACTGTCACGCCTGTATTTCCTCGTCTGGAAAAGAAGTACAAAGCTCCGGATGACAGCCCCGCTTGTCTAGTCAGTCAGCCGAAGCCGTATTCTGTAATTTCACCAGCGGCATAAAGGAAATCGAGAAATCCAGCGGCACCTCTTACCCCGCCACCGGATAAAGAGGGAAGAAGGTTGGATAATGCTGGGAAGAGGTTCTCTTCCATGTTCAGCCTCCTGGTTAGAGCTGCCAATGCCTTGGCTATTCTCGGATGATATGATCGCCAGATGTGGTGTGATCTGTCTCCGTATCTGGACCAGCTGCCTGAAGAAGCTAAAGCCGAAGCCAAAAAGATGTTACAGGAGGGAGAAAGAACATCTTCTGAAATAATTGGCTGTGCAATGGACATTGCCACTACCGCTTTCCGCTCTCTCGCAGGGGCAGCAGTCCTTCGAAGACCAGACAAGGCTGGCTTCGTGCCACTTGGTTCTGGCCTGGATCCTCCCTTCGATGGAGAAATGCTTTTTGGGAAGCACATTGATGATGCGCTGCAAGACATAAAGAAAGAAACGGATACTGTAAAGTCCTTGGGACTCTTCAATACCACAACGATCGTTTGGAAGCATTTACTCGCTAGACACCCAGTCAGAGACTATGTTCCCATCTTTTGTACATTCATGTACTTTTTCTAGCCGTAAGACGCATGAGACTTTAAACCTTGGACCACGGCTTTTCCGGTCATTTTCTGACTATTTGGTAACAGTTGAGCAGTGTATGTGAATGAGTGGCGCTGATTTATTTCTGTTTAAACAATCTACGAAGGAGTGGCATTTTCAGCTAGTTCTGTTTTTACTTTCTCCTTCTATAGAGCGGTGCTCCCCCTTTCCTGAGCCGTGGCCAGGTGGGGTGAGGTCTGTACATCTTCCAAGTTGGGTAAGATGCTTTCTCCCTTGGCAATTCTGACAATTCAATCCACTGTTGAGATACCAGCAGAGAATAACATGTTGCTATGAGTGTATGTTTATGATGACACCAATTACCAGAACTGTTAAAGTAGCACCTGGTATATCACTGTAAGGCTATGAATGCCATCTTTACCAATAGGTATTCTATTTTAATCCCCATGTTTTCACTATTTCTAGACACTTGTGATGACTTGGAAAGGTGGAGAAAAACGATGCAAGCACCTAGTGGATTCAGGTGATCTCTGTATCAGTTTGATTTTGAGCACTAATTTTTGTTACACTATCACTCAGTTGCAGTAGCTATCATTCAATTGATTTTTTGGTCCTGATGAAAGCAATGACATAATGTGTCGTTAATTGCTGAAACATGTCGACCTCACAGTACATCTAGACAATTCAAGAACATTGTGATTGTCATCAACTACTTTTTAACGTTGGTAGAGTGGGTAGCACCAGAATAAAAATTGTCGGTACCCCTCATCCAATTTTAGCTTACACTTTTCTTATTCTTTACACATTTGTTCTGCACTGCGACGTCAGTCCCCCCTCAATATTCTAACAGCCTCTTAATTGAGAAGTAAGACCACGGAAGATCTGTCTGATCAGGTGAGGGTTTTCTTACTATCTGTACCCTCCCTGAGAATGACAAGTGGCACCCTTAATGGTGGTCTTAAAGGGAAACCCAAATGATGAAGGGCGGTTTCGTGTGGTGACTGATGGGCATCCTTACCTGACCACTATGTGGGTTAGTTGTTGGGTTGACCTTATTTAGATTTTACACGAGACATGGTATTATAGTCCCCTGTTGGTTTTTTCAGGCGTTCACTCCTTTGATATTTGTAGACCCTCTGATATTCTTGGTTGTTCAGTATATGTATGGGGCATGTCAGAGCCTGGTCTTTAAATCCCCATTTGACCCTAAAAAAGTATTTTTGTTGTCCCTTCTGGACATGACTTGTTGTAAGGAGTTCCCGTCAGAGGAAAGTCAAGTAAGACTGATGGCCTCTGCCTGGCAGTTGCTAAAAAGGTCACTTTCAGTTCGCCTTTACAAGTCCCTTCTACGGTCAATCTCATCCTGCATTCCCTTGATTCCATATTACAGGTTGCGAATGCGCCCTCTTCAAGAGTAACTGGATTTGCAGTGGTGCAAAGCAGAAGGCTCTTTCAAAGACAAGATCACGATAACTCAGCCTATGGAAGACGCTGCCAGCTGGTGGATGGTCAGAGACAATATCTATCAGGGTCTCACCTTCAAGATCACCCCAGCTCCTCTAATAATTACAACAGATGCCTCTCTAGAAGGCTGGGGGCAGTCGTACAAGACCTTCAGGTGAACGGCCGCTGGCTACCCAGGATCGCTTTCTCCACATCATTCTGTTAGAACTCAGGGCCATTCGTCTGGACTTACAAGCCTTCCTTCCACGGATCCGACGAACCACTCTCCTGGTCTGTACGGACAACACGATGGCCATGCATTATATGAACAAGCAAGGAGGAACAAGGTCTCGTCTTCCATCCAAGGAAGCACAGGAGATTTGGGAATGTGCTATCCAAGAGAAAATATTTCTCTCGGCGGAACATCTTCCAGGCGCCCTCAACAAGACAGCAGGCACTCTGAGTCGCCTCAAGTCGGTAAGCCACGATTGGGAATTAGACCAAGACACTCTGGAAAGGATTTTCAGCCTTTGGGGCATTCCGTCCATAGATCTCTGGCCACTCCAGAGAACAAGAAATGCCGACTTTACGCAAGCAGGGAGCACCATCCGGGAGCATTGGGGAATGCGCTTTCGATGGCCTGGTCAGGCGCATTTGTTTACGCTTTTCCTCCGATCCCACTAATTCCCAGACTTCTCAGGAAGCTCAAGGCGGAACCCTGCAGGATGATTCTAGTGGCCCCGGCGTGGCCGTGCCAGTTTTGGTTTACGGATCTACTCCTTCTCTCCCTGGATCGTCTGATTGACCTGCGTCCAGTTCCTTCTCTGTTGACGATGTCCCAGGGCCAAGTGGTACATCCAGATCAGAGCTCGCTTCGGAGGTCAGCGTGGCTCCTGAGCATCGAGAATTTCAGAATCTAAATATCTCACCAGAGTATAGAGAGGTGCTGTCGCAAGCCAGTGCACCAAGCACGAATAAAACGTATCGATTGAAATGGAAGTGTTTCTGCCTGTGGTGCCGGTAAGATAACATTCATCCTTACACTTCTGCTCCTCATCAGATTTTACTATACATGTTGGCATTGACTAAATCAGGTCTCGATCGTTCCTTTATCAAGGTGCACCTGGCAGCCATTTGTAGATTCAGACAAACTTCTTCTGGACCTTCCCTCTGGTCAGCAAGGATCGTTAAACAATTTCTGTAAGGTCTTTTTAGAGTTGTTCCAACAGTTAGGCCTCCACCACCTCTGTGGCAGCTTAACTTAGTCCTTACTCAACTCATGAGGTCACCTTTTGAACCGATCATAGGGCGGGCATTAAATTCCTCTCATGGAAAGTGGCCCTCCTTCTCGCATTGACATCGGCCAGGAGGGTAGGTGAACTTCCCGCTCTCACTATCAAGGAACCGTTCTTGCAGTTTAAAAAAGAAACTTTGATTTTGAGGACTAATCCCAAATTTATCCCGAAGGTTCCGTCAGACTTTTATTTGAATGAACCTGTGATTCTCAAGTCCTTTTTCCCTCGACCTACTACTCCAGCGGAGAGGGCTCTTCATGCGCTGGATGTTCAAAGGTGTTTGAAATTTTATCTCCAGCGTACCAAAGACTTCAGAAGATCTACACAGCCCTTTGTTGCTTTCAGTGTATCTCGTAAAGCTTTCCCTCTTTCAAAACAGGGGGTTGCACGATGGATTGCCAGCGCAATCCAATACTGTCACCAAGCGGCTGGTAAACCCCTAGAAGGGCGAGTTCGGGCGTACTCTACCAGATCCATGTCTTCTTCAGCTGCTCTCTTTGCTAGGGTGGCGATCAAGGACATTTGCAGGGCAGCGACATGGAGCAGTGCCCATACTTTCACGAAACATTACTGTTTGGACTCCTCCACGCGTAGTGATGCTGCAGTGGGACAGGCAGTCCTGAGGAACCTCTTTCAATAAGTGGTGTGCTTTCCCTACTAACCCTCCTTCCTTTTATTGGTTTTCGCACATTTTGTAACTCATGATACTCTGACTGTTTTGATAACTTGTATCTATGATGACTGTATGCATCTTGCAAGGTTATAACAATGTTTTGTTACACAAAATATGCATTTCTGACTGCTAGCTATTCTGATACAAGCAATGGGAATCTATGAAAGTTCCAATACTGGAGTAAGAAAACAAGTTACTTACCTGTAACTTTGGTTCTCCAGTATTGGTAACTTTCATAGATTCCCATGCGCCCACCCTCCTCCCCTGGGAAAGCTCAGCCTCTAGCATCTTCTGTTATACTGTTACACAATGCCTACGAAAATAAGAGGCTCTCTCAGGAAGGTTCTGTGGGGTGAGGCTGTTCGGATTGGCTGTTCATTCTGTTTGGTCTCTTTTACAAAAAAAGAGGTGGATATGCTACAAAATTAGATGAGGCTTGGGCCTTTTTTCTTTTTTGTACCTATGTCTATGGTATTTTTTTTATTTACCTGGGGACTCTCATCCAGACGACGGGGAATGATACAAACATGGGAATCTATGAAAGTTACCAATACCGGAGAACCAAAGTTACAGGTAAGTAACTTGTTTTCTTCCGGAGGTCGGAAAATACACGTTTGTTCTCTGTCAGTCGGGATCAACGTCGAAAGTGCCTGAGAGGCACTCTTCGTCTCCAATACAGCCATCGACTACGAAACGACGATGTGTAGGGACTAGAAGGTTGCCATTGACGGCGATATACAAGTTGTTAAAGACCACGGCGGCAAGGAAGTCCACCACTCGATGTCAATGCTAGAGAAGTCTCCGTCGATGACGAGTGTCCACCGGTTGCATCAAACAGTCTCACCCCATCGATGGCCTCCCATTCGAGGTCGAGGCAAGACTCAGTAGCTTGTCTATCCTACTCAACGTCAGGACACACTTCTCCAAGGCAGTCTCTGAGGAGGCAACCAGGCACTGCGTGGCGTTGAGGCAGAGGTGTCCGTCCGTGGCAACAGGGCGCCACTCAACGTCGAGGCACACTTCGGCGCCGACCAGGCCCCACTTGACATTGAGGCATGCATCTCTGTCAGTGGCATAGAGACGCCAAGAGACGTTGAGACAAACACCATCTAGGCGCTCTCCATCGGCTGCAGGGAGATGCCATTCAGATGTCAAGACCTTACTCCACGCCTAAGCATCGTGACCAGTCAATGAGCCCACCGTCGACGACAGCACCTCGTCGCTCAACATCAAGGCAGTATTCCTCAACCGGCAGCATGAAAGGGGTTCAGCTGTATCTTCAGGAGCATCTTCCCTTTCCTCTGCACATGTACAAACAACTCTCCAACAACCAGAGGCTCCGAAGACACCAATTCATCTTTCTCCACTTTGGCTGAAGAGCATATGCCACTGGCCTGTCCCAAGTAGTCAGGACTCACAATACTAACAGATCTATTCACCGTCAGGGTCTCTACTGAAGACACAGTGTCCAAAGCCACTCCCGAAGCCTCCTCTAGCCCACTTAGCAGAGGCCAGCACTCCAAGGTCGCCAACAAGATCCAGGGTACCTAGAGAGCCCACTTCTTGCGCACAACACGGTCGCCAACAAGAAGCAGATCTCCACACAGGATAAGATCCCCTAAACCTGCAAGGAGATCTCGAAGCTCTTGCTTACGCCACGAGTATGTAGATCCTCTACATGGTCTAAATCCATGAGGGGCTACTCACCAACTCCTAAGGACACTCAACCTGTGAAAGTATCCCTAATGCAGGGCCTAAATACCTTCAGTGAAGTGTTGGTCGGAAGGGCTGCCAAACTCAACATAGATATTCCGGCACGTGCAACAATCTCATCTATTATTTTTGAGGCCTCACATCATAGGTCCTCCTCAAGACATTACTACCCCTGGTTTCAGGTCTGCTTCAGCCGGTCATGGACATTGTCCTTACCTTGACCTCTCTTCGAGCGGCTCCTGCAAGAATTTTAAAGAAGTATAATGCCCCAGATCAGGACCCTTTATTTCTGAGAACCGACTCCCCACCAGACTCGGTTATTATAGCGGTCACCAAGAAGAATCACTCCATTGCAGCTTCATCATCCTTCGCGCCAGACGAGGACAGCAAGCAATGTTCGGCACATCTGCCTCTTTTATGAGGGTACCTGATACACAAGCTTTACTAGCCATGTTCACAGAAAAGCTTCCTTGGGTAGATAGACAGGACTTTGAAGAGATTCTGCAAGAAGGAGGTCTGGTTGCTAGCCAGTTAATACAGCCGCAGATGGCTCTGACCTTGCGGCGCATGGCTATTCTTGTGTATATGTGCCCAACTTTAATCATGGCTTCGTCTTACAGGCCTGAAGCCAGAGGAACAGCAGCATATCTGCAATCTACCCTTCACCGGTAATTCATTTTTTGGCTCCCACACAGATGATGAGATGGCAAAAATGAAATCCGAGTTGGACACACTCAAGGCCGTTGGCTTAGAAAAATGGAAGGACTTCCATTGGCGGTATAGGCCTTATGGCAGGCTTCTTTATCAGTGGGTTCAAATCCCCTCACTGGGTCCAACACCACCAACAAGCCAGAACTCACTACCAACCCTCAGATCAACGAGTGGACGAGGAGCCGATAGACAGCCACCAGCTTCCCCCAAGACACCAGTAAACAGTGAGGTGTTGCTTGCCCTGTAGCTGTCACCCACTCAGGATTGGGGGGTGTTATTCGGACATTTAAACGAGTGGTGCAACATCACCAACAACAACTGGGTACTGAACATTATAGAGAATGGGTATGCACTTCGCTTCAATTCTCCACCTGCGCCAGGTACCACCATCAAAAACGTATTGCCATCAGCAAAGACTTCTACAGAACGAAGTCTACAATCTACTTTGCAAAGAGTCTATATAGGCTGTCCTCCTCTTTCAGAGGGGAGTGGGAGTGTATTCTCTGGGTTTCCTAGTAAGGAAAGAAAGCCCCAAAAGAGAATTCAGACCCATTCTGAGCTTACGCCTCCTGAACCACTACATAAGAAAGGAGAAATTCAGAATGCTTGCTCTCCACCAGATATACTGTCAGCTCCATCAGTGGACAGGATGTGTTACATTGACCTTCAGGATGCCTGTTTCTACATCCCATTGACCAGGAAGCATCAGATGTTTCTGAGGTTCAAAATGGCATTCAAACATAACCAGTACAAGGTACTGCCGTTCTGCCTGAAATCAGCTCCTCTCACATTCTCCTAGTGCATGGCCGTTGAAGCAGCATCCTTACAAAGGAAAAGCATATTCATCTACCCATACCTAGAAGACTGGCCTGTGAAACGCTCCTCTCCAGATCAAGCAAGTAAACATTACCACAGTTGTATCGAGATCCTCCAATCTTTAGATCTCCAAGTCAATGCAGAGAAATCCATCCAGATTCCAACTCAGACTGTACTATCTAGGTGTGATCCTGGACACAAAAATCGCATAAGTGTGTCTTTCATAGAAGAGACTATCCTTAGTTGCTCAGAAGTGTTCAACTTCTTGCACACGCCGCAACCATCACCCGACAGGTGGCTTCACTTCTGGGGTAAATGGCCTCCTGCATATTCCTGGTCCCAATGCTAGATTGCACATGAGGCCGCTCAAACAGAATCTGGAGGATCAATGGAACCAATGCACAGACCATTGGTACAGCAGACTCACCCTTTCACAATCTGCAAAGAGTTCACTTCCGCGCTGGTCTCAACGGAAAAATCTACTCATCAGTGTCACCAGGACACCCCGACGCAAATGCTCATAACAGATTTATCTCTCTAGGACTGGGGGACGCACGTGGGTACCCTATAGACACAGGGCCTGTGGTCGGCCAAGGAGCAATCATACCATATCAACATGTTCTTTCCATACCAGCGGAAAGAGCATTAAACTCTTAAGATCTCAAAAGAGTTTTGAAATTCTATTAGACAAGACCAAAACCTTCCGATAATCTGAACATCTGTTTATGAATTATGGCCCTATGAGGACAACAGGCCTTGCATCCTCTAAACAGTCCATCTCTAGGTGGATAGTTTCTAGTTGGATAGTTTCTTGTATCCTGTTAACTTATGGTTAGCCAACAAACAGCTACCGGCCACACCCGAAGCCCATTCTACAAGGGGCAAGGTGGCAACAGTGGCCCTACTAAGGAATGTCCCCATCTCCGAAATATGCAGAGCTGTTATTTGGAAATCGGTACATACTTTCACAAGACATTACTGTCTAGATATCAACACTAAGGCAGATTCCCAAGTAGGGCAGGCCTCCTAAAGAAATTTATTTCATTGGTGAATAATACTGCTTTTAATTATTCCTGACTCGCTCACACTGGTGTGGGATGGGCTTGATACTCTATTCTAATGCTTATGACTACTGGAGGATCCCCTGGAAGAGAAGGAAAGTTACTTACCTGTAATCCTAGTTCTCTACCACGGAATCCTCATCAAAGTCATAAGCAACCCTCCCACTTCCCAGGACGAGTCTTGCATGCAGTAGTTCATATATGTCCGTGTTCTTTTTATTCCTGTCACCGTAAAAAAGAACTGCCCTGTCATGTTTTGGGCATGATCGGATGCAGGGGGGTCCTGAAGGTCTTGAAGGCACGGTGGCAGTATTCTCTAGTTATGCTTTTAATGCAGCCTATTGGCTAATAATGCCTTTGCATTCCCTTGCAATTTTCTCTTCAATAAAGGCTGTGGTCTTGAACCGTATGTTCTGTTTTTCTATTTACAGAAATGCTTTAGTCTGGTAAGCGGTTTGTTGAAGGAAAATTCAATGTACAAGAAGCTTTTTAGCTCTTAACATAGATTGCATAGTCATATGTATACACATGTGTGTATTTATGTGGGTGCGTATATGTGTGCATATATATTTGTGCATATGTGTGTGTATTTACATATGTGTGTATATATGTATGTATGTGTATACAAGTATATATGTGTGTATACAAGTATATATGTGTGTGTGCATATAAGTATATATGTGTGCGTATATATATGTGTGTGTGTGTATATATGCGCAGCGGGCGCACCTAAGGCAAGGCGTCTGTGCTTGGACCGCGCCCAGCGCAAGTCCCCCTGGCCCCTGCGAACGCCATAACGCCCGACACCGTTACAAAGCCAACACCCTCCACGCTGTGAACGCCTGCCGATTACACACCTGCTTCTGGGCCAACCCGAAGCGCACCCAAGAACTCTTCTCCTGCTGGAACTGCAGCTACGATAGCGTCCTCCTACAGCCTCCAAACCACCACCACGCCCACCGGAGCAGGACGTAACAACCTCCGATGCATTCTACTCAACACCTGCTCCGCCGCAAACACGCCATCTAACTCTGGGACCTACTCGACGACTCCTTCCCGGACGTCGCCTTCCTGACGGAGACCTGGATGAACCCATCCTCGGCACCCAACTTAGTCATAGCCATCCTGTCATATAGCTACTGTTTATCTTTATAATATGTTAAGTTAGCATAGGCTTATTAAATGTTTAAACGACATTTTTCCTTTTGCTGCCTCTGCACACGACACTTAGTTGTTGATTTAGCTTTCAACCTAGTAGCCTGTTGCGGTTTACATGAGAATAATATGTTATTGCTCTGATATCAGCTTTGCTTAATAAACTATGTCTGTACAGAGAGTGCTGAAGCTTCAGGAACAACACGATACAGAATTGTTATGAGGTCTGATCTCCGCACCTTCATAGACATAACATAAGGGCAGCTTCTGCCAACTTTGGGCGGGTTTTATATTGCTTTGCTTGGAGCACAGATACACACTTGATGCTGTTCGCATGCAGAGAGAGCTGGTGTATGCTGATGTGATCTCTTCATTCTAGGATCCTGAGGTATGGGCCAGCCCTGTTAAAACCCAAAGAGACCTTCTTAGCTAATAATATAATATATGAGTTAGGGAGGGTGAGAAATAAGTGTTGTTAACCCTTATTCATTACAGCATGTTAACATGCTGTCACTGTTTGCTTTCTATGGACTAGTAACTATGCTGATAACTTTGCTTCTGATAATGTTTCCTCGTATTATCTAAGATACTGCGTCTGAGAAAACGGCATTAGTAAATAAATATTTCAAATGTACACGTGTCCTCATTTACTCCATGTTCTGGTTTGAAATGATTGTATAACGAAAGAGTGCTCATGTGTTCCACGTAACCTGAGGTATTGTAAGTTCATGTTCTGGTTTGTCTAAACATTGGGAGTTTGTTATGACCAATGAGACACTGTAGCTAGCTCGGTAAGGGGTTTGTTGGGTACTGAGGTGAGTTTTGGGTCACCCTAATTCGCCGAGGTTCCAATCCTCTGTGCACAGTTCTGTGGGAGAACAGAAACCCTGCTACATGGCGCCCATACGTTGGTGGTCTTATATCATGACACTCGAGTAGTATATCATTCAAACCTTAACCCCTTCACTATTGTTTCCGGAAAACGGTGGTGTCGGAAAAACCTACCTATTTTTGAAATAGGTCTTTTCAAGCTTGAATCTATCTAAAACGGTTTCTTTGAATTACTACCCAATTGTGCTACAAAAGTTTCCTTTGTTTTTCAGTAGTTCCGGTGTGATCATGGCGCTGGCTGTGAACATCCCGCAGCATAGTCGCATTGCGGTGCGCAACCATTTACAGAATTACCAGGTCCCTGTGGATGGCTTAGCTGTGATCTTAGTGGTGTGTGCAGATCCGGCGTACCCTTTCGAACTATTTTATTCGTGGGTAACGTTTCCGGCACTAGACGCAAATTCTGGTGTGTTCCACACCTACACACCCTCACCTGTACCGGCTGAATATACACCGTACAGGGCACTGGAAATACCTATTGATCATTGGCAGCATCGCGTTTGGTTTGATGGCGCCATACCCCACTCTTTGTCCGCTGCAAGGTTGGGTCCTTTGTCCATTCCAGGCACAAATTGGCCTGCATTGGGTGGATTCACCCCGCACCCGAATCACGGCGCTTGTCCCCTAGCGGATATTCGCAGACTACATGTTGTTTCGATTGCCGTGATTCGTGCATTAGTGCAATACATAGGTCGACACCTCCCGGGTGGTCCCCCGGGGGGTCCGGCTGTTCAAACGGATCATGGCGGTTTAAAGCTCAATCCGGTTATGGTCAATTCGGTTTTTGGTAAGCGCCCCGATGATAAAGATGAATTCCCTTTCTGGCTTGCCGAGAAATTTGACCAACTGGAGGCTGTGTTTCCGAATTCTACTCCTGCTGATAAACATAGAATGTTGGCGATTACTTTGCCTAAGGATTTAACTCCTGAACTCGTTGACTGTGAAAGCGGGGGGAAAACTTTTGCGGCTGTTTATGCGAGGTGTTTCGGCACCCCATCTATGTCCGTACTGCCTACGATCGTTAAACGTGTTCAGGATGATCACGGACCGGAAGCAGCGGTTGAATTGGGTATGCGCCTGTGTGGTTCTTTTGAGATTGTTAGCGATCTCATACTCTACAATATAAAGGGAGATGCGGTGAACTTTCAGGTGTCGAATGCTTTGGCTGCTCTACCCGATGCCGAAAAACCCCGACAGTTGGCGAAGATAGTTGTGGCCGCATATAAAACTATAGGTCGCACAAGTAAAGGTCTGAAGTATTTTGCTCTCAAGGGGAAAAAACAACCACAAGGGCAGTCTGCTGAGGCAGATGTCCAGCCCAAGTCCAAAAAACAAAATTGGCCTAAGAAACAGGGGAAGCAACAACAGCAAACTCAGGATTCTTATCCTGCGCCACAAGTTTCTGCGCCGACAGAGAGAGTTTATGACTTGCGCGATCACGCGATGATTAAATCACCTGATCGATTTCAGGTTTCTGATCAACGCTCTCCTCGTTCCTTTCAGGACTCATCGGCCCCGAAGACCGGTGGAGGAGGAGGCGGGAGGGGACGTGGTGGCCAACAAGGACGTGGCCAGCCCCGCCAGACAGACGGCGCAGCGAAGCAGGAGGATTCTACGCCAAAAAGACCGCAGTTTGCGAAAAAGAAAGTTGCAGCCTTAACAGCGCATCGATATGCCCCAGATAGTGAGAACGCGGCTTCGGAATCTGACGTGGGCTCTGACCTTGCTGGACAGCGTGGCGGTGATTACCATAGTGAGAGAGGCTCTGCGTCCACTACTGAGGGTGACAGCGACTGATGTCTACGTTGTAATAGAAACAGCCGATACAAGACTTGCTCCCCCTGAAAGACTTTATGAAATTGTCCTGTTAATTGAAGGTGACATACAGCGTACCATCAAAGGGGTATTTTGGGGAAATCTTTCTTCTACGTATGATATTTTGCTTTCGGAGGCTGACTGGCCCCCACCTTTTGTGCTCGCGGCGCCGCGAGGGGAGGAGGTAATCCTCCCCAGTTTCGCGAACACTGTCTCGATAGAGCATGCGCAGCATTTTGCAGAAGAGTGGGCTTGGGCTCTCGCACCGGCTCTGTACCGTAACCAATGTTGTTGGGATAAATTGTCCCCGTGCCACGAGATTCCTTTGCGGTCTCAGCCGCAGCCTCAACCTCAATATCCCATTCGGCGTGAAGCCAAGGCTTCCGTCGCGGAAATCCTTGAACAATTGGAATATCAGGGAGTTATTGAAACATGTGTGTCACCGATGAATAATCCTCTTTTTACTGTGACCAAGCCTGACGGATCGTATCGTTTGGTATTGGATTACCGGCATTTGAACTCGCATTGCCGTAACTGTGCAGTACAGAATACTCACGGCTCTGCCCTAGTGGATAGTCTAGTGCGTAAGCGTTTTAAAACAACGCTTGACATATCCAACAGTTTCTATGCCCACAGATTGGACAGCTTTAGCTCCCAATGGACCAGTTTTACATGCGCTGGGGTCCAAAAACAATTCCAGCGTCTCCCAATGGGCTATAAGAATAGTCCTGGTATATTTACCGCACGCATAGTCTCTCTTTTGGAGAGAATCGACCCAGATGCTTGTT
The DNA here is from genome assembly GCF_964261635.1 of Lissotriton helveticus. Taxonomy (NCBI): domain Eukaryota; kingdom Metazoa; phylum Chordata; class Amphibia; order Caudata; family Salamandridae; genus Lissotriton; species Lissotriton helveticus. The sequence continues at coordinate 373,208,960 of NC_136057.1, read as the reverse complement.
CGTATGTGGATGACATATATCTCACAGACGACGAAATTTGGGAGCATCTGTGTCGTGTAAATTCAATTATTTGTAACTTTGCAGACATGGGTTACAAATTTAAATTTGCAAATTTGCACATTGCTGAGTACACAGAGTTGTTCCTGGGCTATGAGCTCAACAATGAAGGTAGAGGTTTGGCACCTCACTTCTTGGAGAAATGCGCACAGTTGCGCGCTCCTACAACACTGAAAAAATTACAGTCTTTACTGGGCTTTTTAAATTTCGGGAGGACATACATTCCGGAATATGCCCAGCGTATCAAGCCTTTGTATGCTTTGATACAACCAACTTTTTCAAAATCATGCTGGCTGCCTGAGCACTCCGCCATCTTGCAGTCCTTGCAGGCTGATCTGCTCGCTTCTAAGTTCTTACTGACTCGTGAACACCATACCAACCTGGTGATAAGAATAATACCGGGGGACAGTGGGTTTCACGTACCTCACTTTTAATGAAGGAGACACAGTACCTATTGCTTACAAGTCACACTTGTACACTTCGGCTGAGATGCGGTTTCCCACTGTGGAAAAGGTTTTAACAGCTGTGCAGATGGCGATTCTTAAGGAACGAGCTCTGTCACAGGGGAAACGCATGTTGGTTGTTACACCCTGTCCTCATTTGGAGGCAGTTACGAAAGCCAGTGTACCAAATTCAAAAGCTTTGCACCCTCGGTGGATTCAGTGGGCTGCGTCCTTGACGTCCACGGATGTCACGTTTATTTTTGACGCCTCATTACGGTCGCAAGAGTACTTGCAGTATGAATTCGTACATCCTGCTCCTCTAGCTATGCGTCCTTTGGAGGACTTCCATTGCATCATTTACACTGATGGTTCGGCGCAGGTTGCGCATGGCTCAAAACATGCCTACATTTCCGCTTGCGCCATTGTGGTCGGTGCCATGTTGAACGATGAGTTCATATCCAGGGAAGTGCACACGCTGCCTCTGGGTGATTGCACCGCACAATTGGCAGAGCTTCGTGCTCTCTTACTAGCGTTGGAGTACGCTGATCCTAGTGTTACTACTCTTATTGTAAGTGATTCTTTCTACTGTGTCCAGTCTTACAATGAAAACTTGTTCTTTTGGATTCAGAATGACTTTCGTGATTCCAAGGGTAGCACAATAAAACACAAGATGATCTGGGTTCGAGTGGCGGAGCTTAAGGCTGCGTTGCCACTCGTTTTTGTAATTCATACTCTCGACCATCAGCGTGTTGGAGTCCACGCTGTCGGTAACTCACTCGCTGATGAAGCGGCGAAATCAGCGGTGTCTACATACTTAGTTGCAGCAGTTACACGGTCCAAAAGTAAGATTGATAGTGACATCATGGCGGCTGTTGCTGCTACTGAGAAGGGAGGTAAACATCCTACGGGGTTCCCTTCGAAGTACACATACCACTTAAGTCCCGAAAAGGTTCCTTTTGTGAAAATTCCTGATGTTGGAGAACGTTTGATTCCCAACTCGGATCGCAGGGCTGACTTGATTACAGCGGCACATGAATGTGTGGCGTCTGCGCATGCGGGCGTCTCGGCCACTGTGACTCTATTACAGCAACGTTTCTGGTGGCGGGGACTGTACAAACAGACGCGTGATTATGTCCTTCTTTGTGACATTTGCCAGCAGATTAAACCTTCGACTGCTGCGCGTCTGCCACAGACACAGTTGTACATTTCTAATAAACCGCTAGGTTGTGTTTATTTAGATCACTGCGGTCCTTTTTCCTCTGATACTGCGTATAAGTACATCTTAGTAGCAGTTGATTCATGCACACGCTTTGTGTGGGTCTGGCCCCATCGCAGCGCTGATTCACGGACTGTCATTAGAGATTTGCGTATCTTTGTAGGGATTTTTGCCTGTGGTACCTTCCATTCGGATCAGGGTCCGGCTTTTGCCTCTAAGGCGTATAAGGATGCCAAGAATTCGATGAGGGTCCAAGTCAAGTTTTCGTCTCCCTACAGACCTGAGGGTAATAGTGTAGTGGAGCGAATGAACCGTGATTTAAAGCAATCTTTGACAGCTCGAGTTATAGGCACTGGCAGAAACTGGCTAGCCCACCTCTATGGCGTGCAGCGTGCTCTTAATAATCTCCCTAGAAGGTCTCTGGGTGGGCGGACCCCATACGAAATGCTCTTTGGCATCAAGATGTACGTCCCTGACCTTGACGGTCTAGACTGCGTGGCTCGCGCCACACCCTTTGACGTAGATGAACATTGCAATGTTTTACAGGATCTACAAAAGACCAGAGACAGTCTTGCAAAGGAACATTTGCCCTCCACATCGGATGTTGCGTTGCAGATCCCGGTAGTCGGCTGGCTACCCCAAGTTGGAGAACTGGTTCGAGAGAAGATCGATAACAAGAAAGAATTTGGTCCATCCTATCGAGCTCCGGTTCCAGTGCTTGGTGTGAAGGGCACAAGAACAGTCATTTTACCACCACTTCCTGGTCGTAAGGAAAACAGGTTTATCTCAATTGAAAATGTCAAGATACACAGAGTGGCCGATTCTTCTTAGCATGACACCGGCTGTTTCCTGTCCTTCCATTGTGAGAAATTCAATTTTGCCCACTGCTTCTAATCATGAAACTGAAGTGGCCATCGAATTACCTGCAATTTCCAGTCCTTTATTAAGTACTTTTCCCGGTACTGACCATGATGAAATAGACTACACTTACCCTACTGACTTGTCCATACCTGACCTGCAAGCACGTTTGGCCACAGAATCCAGATTTTCTTTTGACACTGTTTCCAATGCTTCGAAAAGACCCTCACGTTTTGCAGTTTATGCCACCTTATTTAAAAAACATTTTTTGATTCCCCTTTGGACATATATTTGGCTGGTGCTTTTTTCAATTTACCTTTTTATGTCAATTGGGTTTGTGTTTTATTTTTGCCGAATTATGAATGGACACTATGTCGAAGAAAGAACATGCATTCAACATCTAAATGGAACTTTGGCCCCCCTTTCCTCATCGCATTCTGCACACAGATTGAAAAGAGATTTGACATTTGTTAACATCACTGCTTGGCCTGTCCTTGATGGGATAGTGTGGGATGCTGTTAGATTTCAAATTCATGGCCCTACCGAGGTTGTTAATGTCCCCAATGTGCTTAGAGTTAACATGGGGGATGTAGTGAAACAAGACATACGTTCTGATGATTGGGATGTTCAGGCCGTAGAGTCTTTGTTTTCTGATTTAAGATACTATGCTGCTTTTGATGCAGAAGATTTGTACTTGGAATCTGCTAATTATGGTGATTTGTTTTGCTGTCAATATTTTGGCAATCACTTCTTGCATAAAACAACATCCAGAAGGAATGCTGTAAATTATACACAATGGGAGCATTGCCCAGCTCCTAAACAAGGCAGTTCAAGTACTTTTTTGAAAAAGTACACTTATTTTACTGACTTCAATCAGTCTAATCCCGAGTGCTTTTATTTCAAAATGACACAGAAGCCTATGTCCAAGGTTAGACTTACCGATACCAAATTATTGTATTTGAAGTCCTTTCTTGATCTGCTGGCTGTTGGCGGCTATGAATTATGGAAGGAGACTATTGACTTAAAATCTGTTTGGGGTTCTAAAAGCTGGCAGGTACAAGGCACTGAGGCTTTGCAACATGCTTGTCTCATCCCGAATCAAATGTTGTTTTTGAATTCCTCTATTTCACAAACGACGTGCTTTGGATTGGCTACTTCTAAAAAAATTAATTCTCCGACCATCCCAGAGTTAGAAGAATATTCTGGCTGGAGTAATTATACTCAGTTTTCGATTAGGGACTTGCAAACCCTATTACTGAATTCATCCTTTAACATATCCAGTATGGATCCGAAAGGTTGGCTGATGTGGCACAGGAGTGCTGATTCATGCCAGCACCATTTTCTGGGTTTATCGGATGGCTTTACACAGGTCAAACCTGATCCACGTTTTGAAACCGAGCATTCTGTCACAACTTATTCTGTGGGCAAATTATGTCAAAATTGGCTGAAACATTCAAAATTGTCTGCAGTTAAATTGCATCTTGCAAAGCTGAATGATGATGTAGATTTAAATGATTTCATAAAAGGCCCGGCTAATGGTAGATCAAAAAGATGGATATAGGCTGTTTACAATGAAATCTGGAAGACATCACAGATTGAGGCAGCGACACGCCTTAGAGCTATAGATCAAGCCAATCTAGAAAAAGTGCTTGCGGTGGTAGATAATATTATTAACATGCTTTCTTCCCGCATTTACACTTTAGATAATATTGTGTCTTCTGTAGCGGACATTGTGCATGATGAAGTGTCTGTGTTGTACCATGGTCAGAATCAATTACGTTCTATCATGCAATTTGCATGGACCCTTCAAACACTTAAATCTGGCAAGGTGCCATGGACCTACATGAATGTTTCTTCTCTCTTTGCCCCCTTTAATTTGACTGACAAGCAGCGCTTGCTTTCCATGCGAGATGCTTCATTTTCTATGTTACATATTGAGAGATTGGAGTTCTTGCCTTTTTCTGTGGCAGAGGCCAACGCTGCAACGTGGCTTATCCACGGTTTGATAACATTACCTTTTGCTTTATATAAGTTTACAAATTGTATGAGATCTGTTGCCATAGGTCGCTATGAGCCCTTAGGTAGTGCGTTTCTCCATGAAGTCTGGTCCCTCCCTTTCACTTATAGATGTTTGAAAGACGGACAGGAGGTTTATCTGAATGGGGAGGAGTGTACAGAAACACCAGACCATTCGCTAATGTGTAGGCATATACAATTGCACGGTTCTTGTAATCAGGACCGGCCAAACTTAGCCTGTGTTTTAAAAGGGACTCCAGTTCCTGCAATCACCCCGACTTTTACCTTGCTGGGAAACGGAAGTTATTTGCTTTTAAATAATGAAGATTGTTGCGGGTTAATTAGAGGTGTTGCTTATGTGGTAACTGTAACTGAGCGTGTAGTTTGCTGCAGAAATGTTCTGTACCCACCCACACATGAAAATAGGGATGTTTCCATCTGGCCACGCATCCCAACCTTGACAGCAGAGTTCAACGGCATGAGCAGAATAAGGGTTCTATTGTCCCAGAAAGAAGTGGCCTTGAGTTCGGCTAGGGAAACTTTCGTTCTTCACATAGCTAATACCCGGACTGAGGTTCAGACCCTTTTAAATACTGATTTACCGTTGCATTTCAGCGAGATGGTACATTCTATCTTTAACGCGTCCTCCACAACTGGGCTGGCGCATTTTTTTAAAACTGTTAGCAGTGGTCTTGTAACTTCATTTGAAAAAATCTTTGGAGTCATCCCTGCTTTCTTCCTTTCCATTTTTTCGAGTTTGTTTGGTGGATTCCCGGTTTTACTTGCACTAGCGGCAGCCGTTCTAGTGGTTGTTTGCTTCCTTAAATATGGATGCCCCACATGTGGAAGGAGCCGCCCAGCCCCTCCTGGCGCTGTTTCGCAACCGGATGCTTGAATATTATGGCATGCTGCCGCTTGCGATTTTAAGCACGGCATATGGATTATCGTTTCGATTTTCCTACTTCACCTGTGCCCAGCCTGTGTTTCATTGCCTTAGCTGTGATTTTGACTGGGCCATTGATTTGTGTCTCTGCGGACCGGTTTCTCCTGAAGTCGACTTTAATCAGCTGATGAGTACCATTGTTACTCACGAGTTGGTTTGTACTGGCGACAGGATTATGGCCTTAGCAGCGATGCATGGACTAATGGGTCCTTGGAACATTCTTACAGCAGCGCAAGATTTCTTGGCACTGAGCTTTCTTGAAAACCCACCGAGTTGTCCTCTGATGGTAATAGAGGCTCCGGTACTGGGAGAACACGTTTGTTCTTTTCCTCTTTTGAATTGGATGGCTGAACTGTTTTCGGATGAAGACGGTGATTTACTGTTGGAGGCTGTTGCTGCATATTTTGCATATTCGGTCTTGCCTTGATGACCCTTATTGGTTTATGATGATGCCAAAAAAATTTTTTTTGCATTTTTTCACCTCCCAGTCCTATTGACTTGAGTGCTGTTGAATTCTGAAATTGAAATTTTTGAATTTTGATTTGGTTCATGTAGTTTTTTATGATTATAACGTTGTTCATAGTTCTTGAACTCTGCTCTCATGAAGTTGCCCTTATCTTATCTTATCAGTGCTCGGATCATGGGGGGGTGTCATATAGCTACTGTTTATCTTTATAATATGTTAAGTTAGCATAGGCTTATTAAATGTTTAAACGCCATTTTTCCTTTTGCTGCTTCTGCACACGACACTTAGTTGTTGATTTAGCTTTCAACCTAGTAGCCTGTTGCGGTTTACATGAGAATAATATGTTATTGCTCCGATATCAGCTTTGCTTAATAAACTATGTCTGTACAGAGAGTGCTGAAGCTTCAGGAACAACACGATACAGAATTGTTATGAGGTCTGATCTCCGCACCTTCATAGACATAACATAAGGGCAGCTTCTGCCAACTTTGGGCTTTAGGCGGGTTTTATATTGCTTTGCTTGGAGCACAGATACACACTTGATGCTGTTCGCATGCAGAGAGAGCTGGTGTATGCTGATGTGATCTCTTCATTCTAGGATCCCGAGGTATGGGCCCGCCCTGTTAAAACCCAAAGAGACCTTCTTAGCTATTAATATAATATATGAGTTATGGAGGGTGAGAAATAAGTGTTGTTAACCCTTATTCATTCCAGCATGTTAACATGCTGTCACCGTTTGCTTTCTATGGACTAGTAACTATGCTGATAACTTTGCTTCTGATAATGTTTCCTCGTATTATCTAAGATACTGCGTCTGAGAAAACGGCATTAGTAAATAAATATTTCAAATGTACACGTGTCCTCATTTACTCCATGTTCTGGTTTGAAATGATTGTATAACGAAAGAGTGCTCATGTGTTCCACGTAACCTAAGGTATTGTAAGTTCATGTTCTGGTTTGTCTAAACATTGGGAGTTTGTTATGACCAATGAGACACTGTAGCTAGCTCGGTAAGGGGTTTGTTGGGTACTGAGGTGAGTTTTGGGTCACCCTAATTCGCCGAGGTTCCAATCCTCTGTGCACAGTTCTGTGGGAGAACAGAAACCCTGCTACAATCCCTGACGGCTACAAGATGACCCGCAGGTTCTGCACCAACGGAACAGGAGGAGGAATTGCCATCGTCCCCAGAAACACCCTCAAAATCACAACCAGCACCAACGACACCCTCAGCGTCGCCGAACAACTTCACTTCCAGATCTACACCTACCCCACCACCACCCTCAGAGGAACCCGCATCTACAGACCCCCTGGCCACAGTTCAGCAACTCCATCACCGACTTCGTCAGCACGTACGCCCTTGCTTCCATGGACTTCATCCTCCTTGGATACTGAACTTCCACCTCCAGAACACCAACAACAGCAACTCCACCACTCTGCTCGACAATCTCGCTGTGAAAAGTTGGCCTGGTATATGATGATCACTATTCTAGTGATCACCTTGCACCAGTCCAAACAACCCTTATGGTGATGGTTGTAAGTCAACCTTATAGACCAGCTATCCTAGTGGTAACGTGGACAGAACAGTCTTAGGCTAAAAGACTCTTGAGGGCGTGTAAAGCCAGCTGTTTTACCATATGTAACCCCTTGAATATCAAATGAAAGGACAGCACATAGGATATATATAAAATATATTTGTATTTATTTACTAACACACTCCTCTGAACTCTTTATGAGATCAGAGGCCAAAGCACATACCTAGGGGCAAAGCAAACCATATATTAAGAAAGTGGTATAAGTACCACGTCACGAGAAAAGGAAAGGCCTAGGGAATCGCTGGGGTTATACTCTCTGAACCTTAGTTTCGAAGTAGGAGGCCCACATGCGGCGCGTGCAGTGTCTTTACACACACGCGAGAGTCAATGTAAAGTCAATGGGAACTTAGCAGTTAGATATAGAAGGATTTAGGACACTTCCGGTTTAGTTAGGAGGAAACAACTAAAAACCTAGACACTTTGATAGTCAATACCCTTGGGAGCACCGAAGTACTCGCTTTACCTCACCCACGCACGGCGGGTGCATAAGTGTGAAGATGTCTGGTTCCGCCGTTGGATCCTATGGAGACCTGAAGAAAGATTCTGCAGGCGACCAGGAGGAAGATGTCCGGGAGGATCGAGGATGAAGAGGACCTGAAAGCAGAAGGGACAGAGTCTGGGTCACTAGTGGAACCAGGATGGAACCAGACGATGTCGAGGAGCAATCAGGTGCTGTCTTGAAGCTTGTCTTTGCAGCCACGTGGACCAGGAGGCGCCGACGACGACCAGGTGCTGGAGACGAGCTGTCCCACGAAGGTTCTCGCAGATTGAGGGGTCGACTTCCGGATTGGAGTCAACAAGCCTTGGCAAAGGTAACCCATGCAGGATACAACAAAGGCTTCTGGTGCAGACCAGCAAGGTCTGAGGTGCCTCACCTTTGCAGGGAGGCAAGGGCCAGTCTGGAGCAACCAGACCAGCGATGTGATTAAAAAGGATTGTCGTCACAGAGGCTACTAGCCAATGGGCCAGCAACCGGACAACGCGTCGAGCAGAACACAAGCAGAAGGGCCCCACGCAGAACTCGTGGAGTGTCGAGGGCTGATCTTCGGTGCAGGTGGAGCTCGAGTTCGGGGTTTCTCAATCCCCAGTGCACAGCTTCGAGGATGCCTCAGGAGCTGCACAGTTAGCAAGTTGCAGGCTTTCCAAGATGTCCGGTCCCATGTGTCTCGTTGCCTCCACGGATCTCAGCTATGCTGCAGTCGTGAAGAGAGGGTCAGAGAGGTCTGGAAGTCTGGGACTTGTCAGGCTCTGTGCTCGGGTTCCGGCGGGAACGTCGACAAAGCAAGCCGTTGATTTGCTGGATGGTGCCTGGTTGCCCAGGATGGTCACTCCTTGGCCACAAGGGAGATTCTTCAGTCTTCAGCAGAACGTCGAAGGTCCAGAGTTTCGTGTCAAGTTTCAATTCAGGATTAATCTAAAGTCTCGGCACTCAGCTCCTACCTTTATACAACTAAAAGGGGCTGGATTACTTTCTAGGTCCCTCCTATGAGTGGGACCAGGAAGGGGGGTGGTTACACCCCCTTTCCTTTGTCCAGTTTCGCGCCAGAGCTGGGGCTGGATTGCCCCAGCAACCGGTTTGAACTGGGGTATGCAAGGAGCACCTAGTGTGCCCCAGGCAATGTCTCATTCTATTCAGCCCTCCCTGTCCCAATACACAAAATCCTGTTTGGGGTGGTGCTCGCACCTCCCCAGGCAGGAAACCTATTGTCCAAACCTCCGTGACTGGAAGGACTCCCAGCAGCAGGAGGTCAGACTTGTGTCGGTGGCAGCAGCGTCCATTTTGTGACGCTGGGGCTCTGGTTAACTTTAACCGGGATAGTCAGCAACAACATGTCTTCTCCCTCTAGAAGGGTGGAATGCTACCCCCGTCGCCAGACTTGGCGAAGGGGTAGTATTCCAAAGCGTATGACACCTTACACGAAATGAAATGAAAATAAACTCTTTTATAGCGCATGGCTACCCGGAGGCATCCCAGCGCTTGAACGACATGTTTGGATAAAGCAAAACCAAAGTTAGCATTAACCACGAGGATTATAATGCACTTAAGAGTATATGGTATGGCGATATCATAGAACAGCTATAAGGACATGGTTCCGAAAGCTGCAGACAGGCTCAGCTCATGCTAGAGCACTATCTCACACATAACCAAGCACTCTGCCTCCAGGATTGTTAAGGCCTGCCATAGGAGTGACTCGCAGGTTACTATGTGTCTATATATAAGTAGGTATAGGAATACTAAACCTAAGCAAGGGGTGATTACATGACCTTGACTCAGCTGAGTGATCAGCCAGTTGTGTCTATTTGAGGGGCCAGCCAGGGGTGGCATAATACATGCTGCAGCCCCTGGTAGGCCTCGGTTACACCTATGCCCTGAGTACCTATGGTACACTTCTACATGGGCTTACAAGATGAACCAATTCCCAATTGTGGATGTACCTAGAGTACATGATGTAAATTTAGAGAGAGTGCATCTGTGCTGTGGGTCTGATTAGCAGGCCCACAGCCATAGCTAAGTCGAAAACCAGTAAAGCAAAGCAAAAAGTGGGGGTGACCATAGGAAGCAGATCCTACTCTCCTACACACGCCAACCTCAAACAGCTTGTCTCGACTCTCACCTACTCCGCCTCGATCTCATCTTCTCCGCCAGCAACCATCTCACCTTCATCCACACCACTGAACTCCACTGGACTGACCACCGCTGCGTCCACTTAATCTTTGCGAAGTGCATCACCGCACACAACAGGCCCCCCGCCGCAGCTGGAGCAAAGTCACCGAAGACCATCGACTCACCACCCTCGCCCGAAACCCACAAACTGACACCACCGACTCCGCCGCCCGCAACCTCAGGCAGTGGCTCGAAGACTGCGCCAACACTCTCGCCCCGATCAAGAATCCCTTTAACAGACACACCGACAGAAAAGCCATATGATTCACTGCCGACCTCCAGACATCTAAGCAGGCCTGCTGCAGGATTGAGAAGAAGTGCCACCACAAACAGACACCTAACAGCAACGCAGCCCACAAGAGTGCCATCCGCAGACACCAACTCATCCGAAACCGCCAATAGGACCTCCTTCAAAGAGCCCATCGACAACAACAGTAAAGAGCTCTTTAACACCTTGAAGGAATTCTCCAAACCCAGCTCCAACTCCAATGACATCTCGCTATCGCAAGACCTCTGCGACTCCCTAGCCACCTTCTTCCACAGTAAGATCGCAGACATCCACAACAGTTTCAACGACCAGGCCCTCCGACAGACACCGACAGCTCAGACTCAACGCCCCCCAGCAACATCAACCTCCTGCCTTCCTGGACCCACGTCAACGACGACGACACCATCAAAATCATGAACATCCACTCTTGCTCACTATCTGACCCCTGCCCGCACCACGTCTTCAACAAAGCAAGCTCCACCATCGAACCCACCTCCGCAAGGTCATCAACCGCTACTTCGAAACCGCCACCTTCCCGGAGAGCTGGAAGGATGCCGAGATCAACGCCTTACTCAAGAAACCCAAAGTGGACCCCAAGGACCTCACGAAATTCCGGCCCATCACCCTACTCCCGTTCCTGGGGAAAGTCATCGAAAAGATAGTCAACAAGTAACTGACCTCCTTCCTCGAAGAGAACAACATCCTGGACCCATCCCAATCCGGATTCCACAGCACCGAAACAGCCCTCATTGCCGCCTCAGACGACATTAGGGCCATGCTCGACAACGGGGAAACCACGGCCCTCATCCTCCTAGACCTCTCGGCCGCCTTCGACAGTCTGCCACCACATCCTTCGTACACGCCTCCACAATGCAGAGATCTGTGACCAATCCCTGGACTGGACCACCTCCTTCCTCACCGGCAGAACCCAGAGTGTCCGCCTCCCCCATTCCGTTCTAAAGTCACCAAGATCTGCTGTGTACCCCAAGGATCATCCCTCAGCCCAACACTCTTCAACGTCTACATGGCACCGCTCGCCAACATCGTCCGATCACACAACCTCAACATCATCCCATACGCCAAAGAAACCCAGCTGATCCTTTCCCTCACCAAGGCCCCCCCCACCGCCATATCCAACCTCCACAAAGGAATGAAGGCCATCGCCGACTGGATGATGAACAGCCGCCTGAAACTCAACTTAGACAAAACGGCGGTCCTCCTCATCGGCACCACCCCCTCCTCCTGGGACGTCTGATGATGGCCGGCCGCACTGGGAGCAGCACTGACGCCCACCAACCAAGCTCAGAACCTGGGGGTCATCCTGGACTCGGCGTTGTCTGTGACCTAGCAAGTAAACTCCGTCTCCTCCTCCTGCTTCAACACCCTCCGCATGCTCTGCAAGATCTACAGCTGGATCCCCATCGGAACCAGAAGGACGCTCACCCAGGCCCTCGTCAGCAGCAGGCTGGACTACGGAACCTCAGCCAAACTCCAGAAACGACTACAACGCATACAGAACGCCTCCGCACGCCTCATTCTCAACATCCACAGCCACACCACAGCCCACCTGAAAGACCTGCACTGGCTCCCCGTCAACAAGAGGATCACCTTCAAACTCCTCACCCACGCTCACAAAGCACTCCACAAACCCGGACCAGCTTACCTCAACAGATGCCTCACCTTCTACATCCCAAACCGCCAGCTTTGCTCCACCGACCTTACCCTTGCCACCGTTCCCCGCATCTGACCAGCGACCACCGGCGGCAAAACATTCTCCCACCTCGTCGCTAAGACATGGAACACCCTCCCCATCCGCATGGGACAGACCCAGGACCTGCTGACCTTCAGGAGACTCCTAAAAATCTGGCTGTTCGAGCAGTAGCAGCTCCCCCGCACCCCCCCTAGCGCATTGAGACCCTCACGGGTGTGTTGTGCGCTCTACAAATTTACTGATTGATTGATTGATTGTGTGTGTGTCTATATATGTATGTGTATGTGTGTGTGTGCATGTGTGTGTGTGTATATGTGTATGTGTGTGTATATGTGTGTGTGTGTGTCTGTATATATATATTCACTGAAAAAACCATAGGTTTCAGGAGTTATATAGTTAGGAATTAGTTTTTACAAAACCTTTGAAATTCACTCAAAAAACTATAGGTTTAGTGGTGTTATAGTTATAGTTAGCTGGACATTTTACTCATACAAAACCATTGAAATTGCTCCTATATAGTTAGTTGTACTAAGTATATATCGCGCACCCGCAATCCACTGCTGATGATGTCACATATTAGATCATTCATGACATGGTCAGTGACATCACTGATGACATCTCAAATGACATCACTGATGACATCACTGATGACATCATCCAGTGAATGTGGTTTGCTTCGTTATTTAAATATGCATTATATATATAGCAATTTGCATTGAAGAATGAGTGGATATATATAAATAAATATTTGGATGGAGGATTTAGTAGCAGTGTAATTGACTGTTTACTTGACCAATTTATAATGTCTCACTAAATATAGTGGATAGTGACTAAACTGTGAATATCTGTATCACTTTGTCAGTTGTTGTGTAAACTGATTCTACATTTGGTTACTAGCTATGTGAAAGTCTATATTAGTTATTGATTAGTTAACTGAGTATTTGTATGGGAGTGTGAAAGTGTGTGTGGTTCGGTGGAGGGTGTGTGACTGTCCAAAGATGTGTGAATAGTTTATTCAGTAGATATATGAAGTTAAAACTACATGTTCTAACAGTTTGGGTGAGGGAATCTCTTTATGGGTGTGGTGACGAGCAAATATATTTCTCAAAGGTACAGGTCCAACAAACTAGAAAAATAAAAGGCAGTGTATGTGTCAGTTGTATATAAATAAGTATACATAAGACACAATGATTGTGTGAGTGACTGTATGGATAACTGTATACTTGTAATAATGATTTTATAATTCACTAAGTATGACTTACTATCTAAATGAATAGAAGAAGTGTTGTTTGTATAAGTGTTTTGCTAAGTAAATATGTAAGTATGATCCATTGTTTGCATAAGTGAGTAGGTTGACTTCATATGTGAATAGGATGCGTGCTGTTTAATGTCGATATAGATGTATAAGTATTTTTGATAGTGTTCTATTGTTCATTGACAGCATGTATAAGTGAATCCATAGGTAAGGATTAGATGTGTGTATACATGTATGAATCACTGAGTGGATTTTTAGATACTTGTATTGCGGTGACAATGGATTTGAATATGATACTCTGTATTTTACAAAGAGTGATGAAAAATTGTAATAGTGTATGAAAAGGTGCATGTGATTGTCACGTGGATGATGTCATCAGTGATGTCATTTGAGATGTCATCAGTGATGTCACTGACCATGTCATGAATGATCTAATATGTGACATCATCAGCAGTGGATTGCGGGTGCACGATATATACTTAGTACAACTAACTATATAGGAGCAATTTCAATGGTTTTGTATGAGTAAAATGTCCAGCTAACTATAACACCACTAAAACTTATAGTTTTTTGAGTGAATTTCAAAGGTTTTGTAAAAGCTAATTCCTAACTATATAACTCCTGAAACCTATGGTTTTTTTCAGTGAATTTCAAAGGTTTTTTTAAATGCTAATTCCTAACTATTTAAGGCCTGAAACCTATGGTTTTTTTCAGTGAATTTCAAAGGTTTTTTTAAATGCTAATTCCCAACTATATAAGGCCTGAAACCTATGGTTTTTTCAGTGAATTTCAAAGGTTTTTTAATGCGAATTCCTAACTATATAAGGCCTGAAACCTATGGTTTTTTCCAGTGAATTTCAAAGGTTTTTTAAATGCTAATTCCTAGCTATATAAGACCTGAAAGCCCACCAGGAATCTCCAGTATGCACCAGGGGACTGCATTGCAGAGAGGTGTAATTAAGCCACGGCCCTTTTTACACCTCTCTGCAACGCAGCCCCGTGCATGTTTGAAGAGGGTGAACTCATTCCCCCTTCATACTGGGGGCCAACTAGCCCACCTGGAACCTTCAGTATGCGCCAGGGGGCTGCATTGCAGAGGTGTAATGAGGCTATGCCCCTTGTTACACCTCTCTGCAACGCAGCCGCCTGGCGCGTTTGCAGAGGGGGAACTAATTCCCCTTGCATAATGGGGGTCCCTGGGGGCCAACTAGCCCACCAGGAGCCTCCAGTATGCGCCAGATGGCTGCATTGCATAGAGGTGTAATGAGGCCACACCCTTTTTTACACCTCTCTGCAACGCAGCCCCCGTGCATGTTTGAAGAGGGGGAACTAATTACCCTTGCATACTGGGTGTCCCTGGCAGCCATCTTGTGCCTTGTTAGAACCAAGGCACAAGAAAGCAGTGAAACAAAGGTGTGAAACTCGCAAAGGGGCCAGAGTAGAAACACCCTGACCCCCTAGGCCTGCTCAGGGGGTCCCACAAGGACCCCCAAGGCAAAAAATATATATATATATATTTTTTTTTTTTAAGTCACGGGGTACACAAAAACAATAAAAAAAATACAAAACAACAATAAGAATAAAAAAGTTATTTTCAGAACTACCTCCAATTTATATAAAAATGCTAAATTTTTAAAAAACGTTCTTTTTTTCTCCAGGGTACGCGTACCGGTACGTGTACCGATACGTGTACCGGGGCGCGCACCCCCTCAAAAAAATACAAAAAAATGAGTGTGTGTGGTGTGTGTGTGTGTTGGGGGGGTGGGGGGATGTGTGTGGGGGGGGTATGTGTGTGGGGTGTGTGTGTAGGATGTGTGGAGTGTGTGTGTGGGTGTGTGTGTGTGGGGGGGGTGTGTGGGGGTGAGGAATGTGGGTGTGGTTGTGGATGTGTGTGTGGGGGGGGATGGGGTGTGTGTCAGAGGTGTGTGTGGGGGATGTGTGGGGGGGTGAGGTGTGTGTGTGGGGGGGGGAGTGAGGTGTGTGTGGGTGGGGGGGGTGGGTGTAGGTGGGGGTGTATGGTGTGGGTGTGTGGGGTGTTTGGGTGTGGGTGTATGAGGTATGTGTGGGGGGGTGGGTGTGGGGGGGGTGGGTGTGGGGTGTGTGGGTATGTGTGTGGGTGTGGGTGTATGAGGTATGGTGGGGGTGGGTGGGGGGGTGGGTATGTGTGTGGGGGTATGTGTGTGGGGCACCCCCTCATAAAATAAAATGTGTGTGGGGGGGGGTGGGGGGTATGTGTGTGGGGTGTGTGTGTGTAGGATGTGTGTGGTGGTGGTGTGGGTGAGAGAGGAGTGTGGGTGTGTGTGTGAGGTGGGTGTCAGAGGTGTGTGTGTGTGGGGAAGGGGTGAGGTGTGTGGGGGATGTGTGGGGTGTGTCTGAGGTGTGTGAGTGTGTGGGGGGGGGGGTGAGGTGGGGTGTGGGGTGTGTGGGTGTAGGTGGGGGTGTGTAAGGTGTGGGTGTGGGTGTGTGGGGTGTTTGGGTGTGGGTGTATGAGGTATGTGTGGGGGGGGGGTGGGGGGGGGGGGTGTGTGTAGGGGGGTATGTGTGTGGGGCACCCCCTCAAAAAATAAAAAAAATAAGTGTGTGTGTGGTGTGGGTGTGTGTGTGTGTGTGTGGGGGGTATGTGTGTGGGGTGGGTGGGTGGGTGTGTGTGTGTGTGTGGGTGTGTGTGTGTGTGTGGGTGTCAGAGGTGTGTGTGTGGGTGAGGGGTGAGGTATGTGTGGGGTGTGTCT